>NC_057865.1:37208434-37808434 GCF_019393635.1 Dromiciops gliroides | reverse complement strand
ACAGGTTTTGAAAAAATAACTAAATATTCAACCCACAAATAATTTTGCCGAGCAGTTCCTCCTTAGCAAGAAAAGATTATAAATACATTAATGCTTGCCATGGAACTTATCTCAAAGAAAACAGGACAGTCCATGTAGTCATAAGATTATAGTTTGTAGGCTTGGCCAAGTAAGACAAAAGACAGAACTAATCCCAGGTTCTACAACTGACAATTTCTAAGCTGACCTCCTAAGATTCTCTGTTTTGTTTTGTTTTATTTTGAAGTAGAACTAAGATTCAACTTGGAAATCACAAAAACTATGCTCTATTATCCAAATGGGATCTCATCAATTTGAAGTTCCTTCCTAAGATGCAGACTGCAACCCTATCCATGTCTAGCTTTCGTGATGTTCTCATCCAAGCAAGTCCATCAAACAGAGAGACATTTCCACCAAGACTGTAAAAGAGCACTCTGGCTGTCCACCTGTCATGCCCTGCTCTTACCCTGCAGCAAAGGACTAGCTCATCTTGTATCATATTTTCCTCGATGACCTCTTTTACACTTCTTTTCCTCTGCAATTTTAAATTGGTTATATACTGTGGTCTGTACAGATCCACCACGTACCTCTTTGCCCTAGAAGAATCGTTCTTTTATCACTTGCTCAAGGCCTTTCATAATAAACAGAAGTGGATCACACAAATTCCCATCTTTCTTGGATGCACAGGTGAAGAAAAAGAGTCTTAGAATAATTACTTAAATGAGTGGATTTAAAGAAACACATTTGCTAATCCACCCTCATGGTGGAAAGGCTCATGACAGGTACTAATAACAGTTTCAAAACAACAAGCACTCCAAGGTGTTGATTCATGGATACATGGCTCAGTGTAATCAGGGCAAGGGGGACAATGTGGGCAGTGGTCTTAGACAGACCCTTTTGCCATATTGTCTGCAGACAACCACATTGAGTAGGCAGCTAAATCCAAGACAACCCAAAAAGATACCGGCTGTTTAAATAGATATTAAGATGCTTGCCCTGTTCCTTTTTGTCTCCCTGATTAGAGAGTTAGGTTTACTGTCTGTGATCTCTTACAATGTCCCGACCTTTTGAAAAGGCACTTAGAAGCCAAATTTAAGATTTTGTATGATTTAATATCAACATACTTTTGTTTCATTACTGCCATTAGCACCATTGAGTTAAGCTTCTTATTTTGTTGTACAACCAACTGCCTAACATAATACATAAGTCAAGATTAAACACAACTGACTCTCAAGCAAAATTACTGATTGTTAAAGAAACTGCTAAAAAACAAGGGAAAGCAAGGGGACTTAAAATTTTAATGAAAACAGGCATTCAGCAGTCCAAATTGAATGATATTCCTTAAGGAATATCAAAGAGGAAATAACGAGGGGGCAAAACAGGAACCACAATCACTTTGTGATGTCTTGATGAACTGAACTGTTCCCCAACCACCCAGTGCCCTAATAGCAGGAAGTCCCCAACCTCTATTTAAAGAGAGAAACTATAGCAATAACGCACTATTGTAACAACTATTTATCGTCCCCTCAGAATAAGAGAAAGCAAAGTCTTGTCTACCTGGTGATGACAACCATCCGCTTTGTTTAAAAGGATTTCTTCAATAACTGTAAAACACAGGGACGCTGCAATCCACCCTCCCACCCCCACCTCCCCTTCTCTCTCAGGGCACAAGATTTTTTAATATGGCTCTAACCTCCCTTTCCAAGGTACACTATAGGCAATCAGAAAACACTGAAATGAGGTAACTGTTCACTATTTTCTATATGAAACATGATCTTAATATTAGAGATTATACTATAAAAAATTTAAGAGAACTAGATAATATATTTTTCACAGCTTTGGGTAAGAGATATGTTCTTAGCCAAACAAAAGATAAAGGCAATTACAAAAGGTAAAAATGATAATTTTTAATTACTTGAAACTAAAAACATCAATGCATCTAGGGTGAGAAAAGGTTTAGGAGAGGGCAGGAGAGGAAACCAAATTTTTCCCTTCAAAGGATTTCCTTAAAAAGATACAGAAACGATACTAATCCACTGTTGGTGGAGTTGTGAACTGATCCAACCATTCTGGAGAGGAATTTGGAACTATGCCCAAAGGGCTATAAAAACTGTATACCCCTTGATCCAGCAATACCACTGCTAAGTTTATATCCCAAAGATATCCCAAAAAAGAGGGAAAAGACCCATTTGCACAAAAATACTTATAGAAGCTCTTTTTTTGGTGGCTAAGAAATGAAAATCAAAAGGATGCCCATCAATTGGGGAATGGCCATTGTTTGTCTTTCATTCCCAATGAGGACCATGACTTCAGGGTGATATCATGACTTGTACTGAATTGGATTTAAGTGAGGGAGGGCTGTGCAAGATCACCAACCTCACAATCTGGCAAGATATCTATCAGGATGACTGGAAATGGCTCTGGATGATTTACGGTTAAGTGACTTGCCCAGGGTCACACAGCAAGTAAGTGTCAAGTGTCTGAGGCCAGATTTGAACTCATGTCCTCCTGACTCCAGGGCCAGTGCTCTATCTGCTGTGCCACCTAGCTGCAGCTAGAACCACTGGAAGTGAGATTTGAACTCAGGTCCTCCCCACTTCAGGGCACTGCACTACTTAGCTACCCGGGAGAATGGATAAACAAGTTGATGTATACGGTTATGATGGAATATTTTTGTGCTATAAGAAATGACAAGCAGGATGATTTCAGAAAGACCAGGAAAGATACGAATTAATATAGTTAAGTGAGCAAAACCAGGAGAACATTGTGCACAGTGATAGCAATATTGCTTGATGAAGAACTGTGAACAACTTAACTAATTTCAGTAATACAATGATCCAAAACAATCCAAAGAGGACTAATGATGAAGCATACTATCCACCTCCAAAGAAAGAACTGATATTTTTTTGGGGGGGGCAATGGGGGTTAAGTGACTTGCCCAGAGTCACACAGCTAGTAAGTGTCAAGTGTCTGAGGCCAGATTTGAACTCAGGTCCTCCTGAATCCAGGGCTAGTGCTTTATTTGCTGTGCCACCTAGCTGCCCTGAAAGAACTGATATTGACTGAACACAGACTGAAGCATGCTATTTTTCAGTCTTTCATTTTTTTTCTTTTATCTGAATCTTCTTATAAAAAATAACTAATATAGTAATGTTTTACATAATTGCACACATATCTGATTGTTTACTGCGGGGGGATGTGTTAGGAGTGCAGGAGGGATAGAATTTATAACTCAAAACTAAATGAAAATGTTTATTATAAAAATATATAGAAATGTAACTAATACACAAACATGACTAACAGCCATTCCTCAATAAATGGTCAAAGGATATGAACAAATAATTCTCAAAAGAACTGCAAAGTATTCACTCTTGTAAATTGCTTTGAAGAGTAAAAGGAAATTGAATTGAGGACATAAGGACCTCAAGAAATCTGGTCAAAGAGAACATTTATATATCCAGGACAATGCAGATTCTGTAACCTATTTACAGAAAAGCAAGGAATCCCATCCCTTCTTAGACTCTCATATTTCATTTTTGAAAACCAAGGAATTAGAAAAGTATTACTTCTTTTGATCTGAGTACCAGAAATGAGGATACTGGGTCTCAAACTGGACATTATTGCTAAAACAAGTGAAAAGTCTCATTAAATTTTACAAATTAGTATAGCTAATATGGGGAAGATGTTTTTGTTTTGTTTTGGTGAGGCTATGAGGGTTAAGTGACTCGCCCAGGGTCACACAAGCTAGTAAGTGTCAAGTATCTGAGGTTGCATTTGAACTCAGGTCCTTCTTTATCCACTGCACCACCTAGCTGCCCCTGGGGAAGATGTTTTATTGATAAAAGGTGTAGACACCTCCCCTGCCTCTCAAGTATGTGAAGACTTCCCCCAAAGAATGGGCAGATGAGAACAGTTTGTTTCGATGGCCATGAAGGTGGCTGAAGTAGGCACTGTGGGGCACTTAGAGCTTGGTCAGAAATTGAAGATTCCATGGTCATCCATGACATCCTGGGCCATTTCTAGTCTTCCTAACTTTTGTCTTGCCACTGGACTTGTCCAACTCTGCCTCTCTTAAATCCAATTCACACGCTACAAGACAGCCCTACCAACAAGATGACTATACATCGGTTAGCTGAAACTACATGCCGTAAGTTTATGATTAATTAAGAACAGTCAATTGATATTCTGGAGAATGAATCTTTTGGTTTAGCTATTTAAGAATTTATATGACTTTTCTATACATTTTCCTAATGTGACTGACTACCCCAACGAAGAATTTTGTACAATTACAAGGCCATTTGGAATCTCCCTCAATTCCCACCTGGTTGGTCTCCAGGACTTCACCCTCTCCAGAGACTCAACTTCCTGCAAGATAACACGTTCCTATGGGACATGGCAGACATTTAATCAATGTTTGTCCAATTTAATTCAAAAATTTTTAATTATTTTAAAAGGGTTTGGGGGTGGGGGCAGCTAGGTGGCGCAGTGGATAAAGCACTGGCCCTGGATTCAGGACGACCTGAGTTCAAATCCGGCCTCAGACACTTGACACTTACTAGCTGTGTGACCCTGGGCAAGTCACTTAACCCCCACTGCCCCCCCCCAAAGGTTTCTAGGAAAGTTATGAGGATTGCTTAAGATTCTAATACTTTTCAACCTAATTTTAATAGGTTAACAATAATAAGCTAGAACCACATTTGTACCCTTCAAGTACATTAAATGAATGTATCCTTAAGGAAAAAATTGTCCAGTTTACGATATACGAAAGCATACAGAATTATCTGATTTACTGGTGAAAAAATTCAAGTACAGAGAGACTATAACTTACTCATGACCAAATGGCTAATAGGAATCAGCAGCAGGGTCTAACCCAACTTTCTCTTGATTCAAGTCTACTGCTCTCACAAAACCGCTATTGTACTGTGTATCATCATGATTATGAAAACCCAAATAACATAAAAATTAGCTATCCCAAAGTCTACTCAACAGAAGTTCTTTCACAATCAATATAAAAAATTTAACATGATAAATACAATTTCCTTTGTAAGTTTAGGAAATAACTGTAATCTTATTAGAATGAAAGAAAATCATCAAAACCAAAGGACCTAGACCTAGAAGAGACCTTGGACACCGTCTAGTCCGCATTCTTCATGTTAAAGGAACTGAAGACCTGCGAGTGACCTGTCCAAAGATAAGTTAGTCAGTCGGTAGCAGTACTAGAATTGAAACACAGCTCCTCTTCTTTAGTGCTCTTTCCACTACACTGAACTGCTTCCAAAGTTACTTTATACATTGTATGTCCTGAGTCCCAAGTATGTAACTAATATATTTATTTAACTCTATAAAACTGTGAATCCTGATGTCCAAGTTTGAAAAGTCAGTACACTAATAATAGATGTGATCAAATTAATGTGCCTACACCTTTTAAGGAATGGAAAGATATGTGCTAAGAAGTACACATACAACACTATTATATTAACACTACCAAATTATTTTCAGAATTTAAACCCAGTTGTGAGACATATTTAATACCAAAGTTAAACATTTAATAAGATGAAGCATGAACAAATACTTATTCAGAATAATACTTTCTGTACCTCATACAAATTTCTTCAGTAAGACTAGTAATGTATCATAATAAAAAAACTGCTCCCTCCAAACTGCTAGTTATCTGCAAACAGGTATTTTTACAGATGCTTCTTGTTACCTAAGACAAACTGAAAATTCTGAGTAGAATAAAACACATGACAAGTGTAAATGCTTATTCAGCTAATAAACTGCCAAGTTACATAAGATTTTTTTAAAAGAAAATACAAAGTCTTAACTTGAGAAATAACAAACTAAAATGCACTAAATGGTTAACATAGTCATTCCATAAACAGGGAAGACAGAAAGCAAGTTCACAAAAATGTCTCCTCATCTTTCTAATTTGGCCATTATATTTTTCTAGTCAACAGTCAAGTTCCAAATAATCTAAAATGGATATAATTATAAATATGTACTATAAAGAAGCAGTGTGATATAAAGAGAAAAGCACTAACTCAAGTTATGTGGCAATGATCTAGTCCCATAAAAGAGGTGGGCAACGATGAGTGAATCTCAGTATCTCTAAATAGTTTTTTCATCTGTAAAATAGAAGTTGGAATCAGATTGGAGATTCTTAACCTAGGGTAAGTAAAATATTTTAATAGCTACTCTTAAGTATATTTTATGCATTTTTAAACACATTCTGAGGAGGAATCTGTCCACAGGTTTCGCCAGACAAAGGGGCCCATGACATAAAGAGTTAAGAACCCCTGAACTAGATGATACCCAAAGTTTTTACCTTAGATTATATTATCTTTGTTGTTAATCTTTTGTTTGAACTGAAGAGAGAAAAGAGTTAGGGGTAAGGTGAACTCCCACAAGAATAGTGGAAAATCTGCTTTCTGAAGCTTAGCAATTATGCTAGAAAAAGTGGAAAAGAAATTCTCTACATTGACTCTAGGCAGCTAGGTGGTACAGTGGATAGAGCTCTGGGCTTGGAATCAAAACTCATTCATGAATTCAAATCTAGCCTCAGATAACTTACTAGCTTCATGACCTTAGGCAAGTCATAACCCTCTTTGTCTCAATTTCCTTATTTGTCAAATGAGCTGGTGAAGGAAATAGCAAACCATTCCAAGAAAACCCCAAATGGAATCACGAAGAGTTGGACATAAATGGGGAGAAAAACCCACAACTGAACACCATCACCACACCACATTCACTCGGGTTTTCTGAGGCAGAAAGAAAAGCTTGACGTATATTATCTCATCTAAATATATGTGTGAAAATATATTTATCACATATATATCATCACATTTGTTAAGAATTTCTCTTCCAGGGGCAGCTAGATGGCACAGTAGATAGAGCACTGGCCCTGGAGTCAGGAGTACCTGAGTTCAAATCCGGCCTCAGACACTTAACACTAGCTGTGTGACCCTGGGCAAGTCACTTAACCCCAACTGCCTCACAAAAAAAAAAAAAATTTCTCCTCCATTTGTTCTAGAAACCTGAATTAAAAATCCTCCTTCCAACACTTACTGTGTGACTTTGGACAAATCACTTAATCACTGTTTCAGCTTCCTCATCTGTAAAAGGGGATAATAGGACCTACATCCCAGCACTGTTCTGTAGCTCAAATGAGATCATATGGGAAGCATTTGGCAACCCTAAAAGTCCTATATAAATATTAGTATTGCCAAACACAAGTAGTGGCTCTGAAATTTACTAAGCCATTACTTAGACAGATTTCTGAATCATAATTATTTCCATCATCTATATTTTGCAGTACCTAAATCCAGTGCTAGTGTTTTGTTTATGACATTTTATTATGTTTAGCCAATAATATATTTAAAATTTTGAATTAGTATTTTACTTCAGTATCACAACTGAAAAAAATGATAATTCAACTTTCCCTAGAGAAAACACTATTATATTAGATAAAATTTCAATGCCTGCCATGAAAGCTTGAAATAAGATTTAGAAATTTTGTCAGGGTAGGCTATTTAGTGTTTTAATCTCTATTGAAGAGAAAGTACTGTTGGGTTTACCATTTCTGTTATAATTCTCTAAGCATTGAGTAATTTCTGAATATTTAAGTCTACCAAATTTTATTATCAGAAAAATATTTTTATTAATAAAGGTAAGTCAATTCTTAAGTAACTTAAAAAAATACAACACCATTATCTTCTATATTGTTTTCCTGTTGAAAAAAAAGGAGTAGAAAATTAAGAGAAATTCCCGAACATGGGTCTTTATTGCTTTCTCTCAATGCCATGGCAGACTTGGTTTATATCAAAATTGAAAACCCATTTGTGCTCCACAAATCCTTGTTGAAAAGAGCCAAATACTATTCCCTTGACTAAAATCTTATTCTGATATTTCAATTATGTCATAGAGGTGACCCACACTTCTCTAAGGCAATCTGGCAGATCCTACAAACTGGAAAGACTTCAAAGAACATGTCAGGTAATGGAATCAACGAAACCTGAGAAGCAAAGTTTTAAGAGCTCAGTAAGCAGCCACAGTAAGTCCTGAAGAATTCTACTATGGTAAGGAGTCATTGCCATCCACAGTGCTGATAGAAACAGATAAAAATCACAGGGATGTGTGTGTGTGTGTGTGTGTGTGAGTGAGAGAGGGGGGGGGAGGGCACAAATCAAAATACTTATTTTTTTTGATGATTAAATTTTTTCCTCAAAGCTTTTGAAAATGGTTTTTAAAATGTAACTTGATATACCTGTAGAAGGAAATAAAATTTTAAAACCTACTTCATTCAATCCAAATGTTTGCTAAAGAATTCAAAGTTTGACTTAAAAAATAAAGTACTTTCATTTTTAGTATCATTTTTAGTGATATTATCTTCTTACAGAATAGTACAAATCTGTAATTCATAGGATCACAGGATTAGGAGCTAGGAAAGACTTTAGACATAATCTAATCCAACAGCTTTGTTGCTGTTTGTCCTTTATTCTTGAAGGGAACCATTGACATCAAGGAGGTGATATCATGACTTGCACTGAATTGGATTTAAGTGAGGGAGGGATGTTCAAGATCACCAACCTCACCTTCTCCTCCATCTGGGACCAGTGGCAAGATACACATCGAGACAACCAGAGATGGTCCTAGATAGTTGAGTTAATCAGGGTTAAGTGACTTGCCCAAGATCACACCGATAGTGTCTGAGGTCATATTTGAACTCAGGTCTTCCCAACTTCAGGGCCAGTGCTCTATCCACTGTGCCACCTAAGCTGCCCTAATACAACTTGCTTTGAGAAAGAAGAAAACTGAAGCTTAGATGGTCCAGTGCCTCGTCCAATGTCAGACAGGTAAGGTAGTAGACCTGATCTTAGGTCAATTCACTCCAATATATGTAAGGACAGATAACTACCAACACAATGGATGACAATCAAGATACAAAAGTCTACAATGATTACCAAAATCTGGCCAAGTTGAGTAAAATGAATTGTTTTTGGTAATATACTTGTCATAGAAAAATATCTAGATATTTATGGTAACATCAGGGAATAATGAATGGCCAAGTCCCTAAGTGAGAGCTGGAATTTTAAAAAATTAGAACCAATCTAAATTATTTCTTTATTAGAAATATAATTTAAAGATATAAGTATGATATATAGACATTAAGTCTTGAAAACAACTATAAAACTATTAAATACTGAAAAAGTTTAAATGTAGATTAGAAAAATCAGAATTGAAGCAAGAAGTAATAGGAAGTTGGATAGAATATGTATAATTTCAATTACATCAAATTTAAAAGGGTTTGTTCAAATAAAACAAATGTAGCCAAGATCAGAAGGCAGAAAATTAAGGAAAATAATTTAAAGACAGTTTATCAGATAAAGGCTTCATATAAAAAATATTGAGAACTTTTGACAAATCTATAAGAATACAAGTCATTCCCCAATTGATAAAAATGGTCAAAGGATATGAACAGGCAGTTTTCCGATATAGATATCAAAACATTGTGGATAGAGCACCAGTCCTGGAGTCAGGAGTACCTGAGTTCAAATCCGACCTCAGACACTTAACACTTACTAGCTGTGTGACCCTGGGCAAGTCACTTAACCCCAATTGCCTCACTTAAAAAAGAAATCAAAACATAAGAAAAAAATTCTCTAAATCACTGATTAGAGAAATGCAAATTAAAACAACTATAAGAGATCACTTTGCACCTAACAAAATTGGCTAAAATGATTGAAGGGCAAAGTGACAAATGTTGGAGGGGATGTAGAAAAATCAGGACAGTAATGCATTGTTAATGGAATTGTGAACTGATCTAAACATTTTGGAGAGCAATTTGGAATGATGTCCAAAGAATTATTCAACTCCCTTTGATCCAGCAATCCCACTACTAGGTCTATTTCCAGAGGTGATTAGAGAAAAATGTAAAGAGCCTGTATATATGTCCTAAAATTTACAGCAGCTCTCTTTGTGGTTACAAAGAACAGGAAAATACAGGGATGCCTATCAATTGGGGAATGGCTGAACACATGGTATATGATTGTGATGGAATACTACTATGCTATCAGAAATGATGAGCTCAACGATCTTTGAAAAACATGGAAAGACTTGCACATAATGAAGAATGAAATGAGCAGAACCAAGAGAACACTGTATACAGTATCAGCAATATTGTTTTAAGAACAGCTTTGAAAAAATGTTATTTTGACTATTATCAATACCCAATTAACTATAAAGGAAATATGAAGACACTATCTGTATCCAGAGAAAGAACTGATAAATATTAGTATGTATAGAAAAAAATTATATCCATATATCCATACATATGTATATAATTATTTTATATACATGTGTACACACATTTGTGTCTAATAGTGGCTATCTCAGGGGGTGGGAGAAGAAAAAAATCAAATTTACACCATAATTTTTGTTGTATATTTGAAAGGAGTAGCAAGTTGTTCATAGTAGATTTGCAATTTCACGTGCAATCATCATTTTTAATTGTACTGTTATAGAAATGCTTGTTTTATTCCATAAATTAAAAATAGAATAAATTTAAAGAAAAGTGGAGTAACAAGAAATAGTACCTATGATGAGGAGTGCTATAAAGTAAAAGTATATCCCCAAAAGTTTCCCCTACCCCCTAAAATTAAGTGACATATAGCACTGTAGTGCTATTTGGCCAATGCTCCATTGACTACAATGACTACAATGAAATTAACTGTCCTTGTAAAGTCATTTAGTCACTAACACCCAATAGTTCTAGAACTGCCTAGGACATCCCCCTCCCCCCAAAAGTAATACTCTGGGTCTTACTCAGAGGTCACCTAGTTGGTACATTTTCACTTTTTGTTGGGGTTTTTAGTGACTTGGAATTTCCATGTATCAAAACTGTGCCATGGCAGCCAAGAAAGCTAATACAATGTTTGGCTGCATTTGGAGGTCCAGTGTCAAAGACTAGAGATAGAATAGTTCTATTGTATGTACTCTGTCCCAGTCAAACGATATTTAAGACAATATGATCAACTCAGGGTACAACATTTTAAGTAGAAGATGGAGAACCCCAAAGAAGGGGTGACTGGGACCTTAAGAATGCCAGAATTGGGGCAGCCTAGCAAAGAGAAAGGAGTGGGAAAGGGAGAAATTATTGCTTTCTTGTTTGAAGGACTGTCACCTGGAAAAGAAAATAGATCTGTTTATTTTGCCCCCAGATGAGAAAAGTAGAGGTAGATTTATGAAGCCTTCAGAAGAATGAAATGGATTGTACAAATTCATTACAACTTTATAATAATGCAGAACTGGCCTCACAGTGAGGAGGGTGTGGATAACAAGTTAGCTGTATGAGCCTGGCAATTCACATAACTTTTGAGGACCCCATCTACACAACTCTCTAAAACTGAGGTAGGAGATATAGAAGTGCTTGATATTGATGAAGCCACCTAACACTTAAATCTACCCAATAATGTAATGGCTGTCATGAACAAAGGCTACTTCATTTACAATGCTTAACTTCATTAGCATCTTTAGCAGATTCACCTTTTTTTAAACTAAATGCACCATGAGTTTCCTTCCAATGCCAAGATCCAGTGATTCTGTGTTAAGGACTGTAAAGGGGCCCCCTAAACTTGTCCTTTTGTGTTGTCATATTTTCCAGAAATGCTAGACCCATAACATGCAGGAGGCCCTGAATGTGTCAAGGACAACACCCCTCCACTCCACTTCCCCCCAAGGTGACATAATTTGTTTATATTCCAAACTGGACTCCCTGGAGAATTAAAACAGGTGCCCCTCAGTCTGCTCTAGGAGGAGGAACTACTTGTGTGGCTGGGACCCTTGGAGATAAGCAGACAATCTTATCTTCATAGTCCCAAATTCCCAAGGGCAAAGAATCCAGCTTTAGCTACCACCTTGCTCCTCCCTCTTCAAAAGAATTTTGTCTTTTTTCCACCTTTACAACACCTTTCCCCTCCTCCTTCCTTTGTCCTGCTCTTATAAAAATGCAAACTTCTGTATGGATTGTGAACTCTTAGGGTTCCACATGCATATTCATTTTCACCTAAGTTTCATCAAATTGTGATTCTCTGTTGACATGTGACAAAGTTGATTTTTAGACCCCAGATTTCCAGTTTTTCTTCCATGGGACTTCAATTAGGGATATCAATTCCCCCAACTACTCATTTAGCATGTGTATCCAATATAGTCCTAATATCTAAGAATATCAGGCAAGAATAAAGCAAAGAATATGCCATAGAACAATATCATTAATAAACATCAATCCCAAACATTTAAATTATATCCTAGCAGAAAGACTAAAGCAATTTACACCAAAAAAGGATGTTATTATCAAATTGAATTTTTAACTGTGATGCAAAAATAGTTCAACATTAGGAAAATGGATCACAAGAAAAACAGTAACATCCAAAGCACAAGGTTATCTCAAAAGGAAAAAAAAAAGTTTTGGCAAAACACAAAATTCATTTATACTTGGGGGGGGGGGAGAACCTTACAAATTATCAACCTAAAACTAAAAACAAGTAATATATACAGAGAGGACTAAGTTTTCCAAAAGTAAATAAAGTAAGGACACCGCTTACCCCACTATTATTTAATAGGGCTGTAAAAATGCAAAAAGAGCAGTAATACAAAAGAAATCAAAAACAAAGACAAAGAAGAAAAACTTCCTCTATTGATACAAATCAAGAGCACTTCTATTTAAAAACAAAAGCAATAAAGGGTAGTGCCATGCAAAATAACTGGGCATCCAAATCAAGTCTATACAACTATTGAGTACATTTACAAAAAGTTCTTCTACTTCCTTTCTTTTCATTACCTTTCTAGGAACAAAGGCAGTAGATGGTAAGAGTGATCTGAGATTGGGGCTTGGTATGGGCAGCATTGGCAATAGGATAAAGGGGCAAGCGAGTGAATGAAATGGTTCACCAACAGTTCAAGATGGGGAAGGAAAAAGAGTACAGCCAGTGGAGGGATGAGCCCCTGGCAAAGAGCTGAGGGGTAAAAGAACTGGAGGTGGCATTAAGGGTGAAGAACAATGAAATTACTCCTGATACGGTATCCCTTCTGTGTGTCAAGGCTCCCCTTTCTACATGTGCCTGGAAGTACAACTACTCCTTAATAAATTTAAAAAAGCCTGTTTTGATCCTGTCTTTAAAAAACCTTCAACAGAACCTATCATGACTTCAAGCTATTGCTCTATATTCTTTCTCAGCCAAACTCCTAGAAAAAAACTTACATAAACTGATGACAACTAAGCAAGAACTAGAAAAATAATTCATACAATGGTTGCAACACTATCAAAGAAAATGATTTTGAAAGATTTAAGAACTCTGATTAATGCAATTACCAATCATGACTCCAGAAGACTGATGATGAATCAAACTTCTCACCTCTTGGCAGAGAGGTGCAGAATGATAGAGCTTTTCCAACAAAGCAAACATGTGGGTTTGATTTGCTTAATCATACTTATTTATTACAAGGAAGGGTTTTGATTGGGGGTGATGAAGAGTTACGGAAGGTGGGGAGGAAGTAGCACTAGTGACGTCAAAAAAAGTGTATTGAACATTTAAAATACTCAAAGAAAAGGAAGCTCAGATAAATAGGGTAGTGTTAGTACTAATGGGTTAAACTTTAATATGTACTTTTTAAAAAGGCACATAATTGAGTTTCACAGTTTCATTAATCTTTTTTCTGCTCTTCTTTGTATACGAATGTTTGTTGATGTTTCTCAAGTTCAAAAGAAATAAAAAAGTAAAAGCTGTCTACACTCCTTTCCTTCACTTGGCATCCTTTTCCCATTCAATCTCAACCCTTTGCAATCTGGATTTTAAAGTCATCATTCAACTCAAAACAGCCTCTCCCAAGTTGCCCGTGAGGTAACTGCCCAATCTGATGGTATTTCCCTATCTCCACTCTGCATTGTGGTACTGTGGGTTGCTTTTCTCCTAGATACTCTTTTCTTGCCTGTTTTCTCACACTACACAGTCCCTCTTACAGTTCTCCTCCAACCTAACTACTGCTTCTCAGTTTTCTTTGCTGCCTCATAGTCTATATCACACCACACCCCACAGTGACTAACTGTGGATACCCCAAAAGGCTCTGTGCTGAACACCTCCAAACCCCCCCTCCCCATGCCCCTTTGTCAGGCAGACATAGCCACTGATACTGAGAAGATGTAAAAGGAGGAAGAGGACCACGGGACTGTATTTGCCCTGACACTGTACCCTGAGGATGACCCGGCTATTCTAGATGCCATGAATCTTAACTCTTCCATATGTGTTGTCTTCAATGGAATGAGTTTTCAAGATGAGTAGGGGACCTTCTCATCTTTCTATCCATAACCTAGCATAGTCCTTAACACCAAAAACAAACAAAAAAGCAAACAAACCCCACCATTTAATAAATGCTTTTTTTCATCCTTTCATCTATATATCCACTCCCAGGTGTTCTGCCGAGCTCCAGTCTAAATGTCCTTTTGGACATTTAAAACTGATATCTGGTGACAGCTCAAACTCAATTATATTCAAAAACAAAATTCATCTTTTCCCCCAAAACCCACCCCTCTTCTGAAGTTCCCTATTAACAGAGAGTACCAGCATTCTTCTAGGCTCCCGAATTAACTTTTCATTATCTCTGACTCTTCACAAATCTAATCAGTTGCTTAATCTTATAATAGGTCCCTGTACAATTTCTCTCCCATACACCCATCCCCTGCTGTCTACTTATTTAGTCACCACCTTAATTCAGGTCCTAACCACTTCTCACCTGGACTACTGCAGTGGCCTCCTAATTGGTCTCCCTGTCCAAGTTCTGTCTAGCAGCCTAAGGGATTTTCCAAACACAGATCCAATGGTGTCAGTACCCACTCAATAAACTGAACTGACTCCCTAAAACCTGGCCTCAACTTATATTACTCTCCTTGCTGCACTCTGTGAACCAGACAGATTGACCTTCTCTGTCTCCAGACACACCACTCCATCTCCCTTTATAGTGCCTTTCTATTAGCAAATGGAAATGCCTAGAATGCATGTCTCACAGCATACCGTTCTTCCTTTGGAAAATGCAGCTCAAGCACTACCTTCTACAAGGAACTTTTCCTGATCCCCTCCCCCAATTGCCACTGCCCTCCCTCCCTAACTACCTAGTATTTATCCATGTCCTTACTCTATATGTACACGTTTGTATACACACACACACACACACACACAAAATACCCCAAAGTGAAAACAAAACAACATGTCTCTCCCAATAGAATGTAAGCACTTTTATAACAGGGATTTTTTTCCCACTTGTTTGCTGTTCTTTATGTGGTTGTTGTCATTTCAATCATGTTTGACTCTTCGTGACCCCATTTAAGGTTTTCTTGGCAAAGATACTGGAGTGGTTTGCTATTTCCTTCTCCAGTTCATTTTAAAGACGAGGAAAGTGAGGCAAACAGGGCTAAGTGACTTGCCCAGGGTCACACAGCTAGTAAGTGTCTGAGGCTGCATCTGAACTCAGGTCTTCCTCACCTGACTCGGGGTCTAGTGTTCTATTCACTATGTAACATAGCTACGCCATTGTTTTTATACCCAACCCCTAACACACTGCCCCAGTCCTTCCTTAATGACATTCATTTAGGCCTATGAATAACCAGTGGGATCTGAAGTTGGCCAAAACGGAAACTAATCTGTATTTCTTTCTTTCAATCTCAATTTTTGGAGTAAAGAGGGAAATTTTAAATGAAGTAAAGCAACAAAAGATTCCCCATAGAAACTACCTCTTGTAGCTAAGCTTTTGGGATGAGGAAAGCATAATATAACTTTCAAACCTTTACCATTCTTAGTATCTTGGATATAAAGTTAGCCCTGGTAATAAACTGATAACTTACTACAAGCTTATTCTTGGTGAAAAAGAAAAGATAAAGCTCAGTAATTATTCAGCCTTAAAAATACATTATAAAATATCCATTATATTATGTAACAAGTGAACAAATTTATTAACAGCTAACTAGTATTTTTAAAATACTAATTACTTATAAAGTTATAAATTACATAGAAAACAGCATCAAAATCAGATAAATTAACATAATCTTACCTAGCCAGGGAGAAGGGGATTTTGCATGAGGATTTCTGAGCCACTTTCAACTATGGAATATATCTTGAATGGTCCAAACTTCATATATAAATTCAACAAATATTTTGTCAAATCAGTTAGCATTTATTAAGCACTTACTATGTGCTAGGCACTATGCTAAGCACAGGGGATGCAAAAAAAGGTGAAAGGACAGTTCCTGCGTTCAAGGAGCTTACATTCTAATGGGGAAGGTGAACCCAAAGAGCAAGGCAGTAGCAGCAAGGGGACCCAGGAAAGACCTCCTAGAATAGGTGGTATGGGGGGGTTTCTTGAAAGTAATCAGGGAAACTAAGATATATTTGTGAAGGGTCAGTGTTTCCCAGGCTCTTGTACAAAGGCAAAGAAGATAGAGACTGGAGTTTAAGGAATTCTAAGTAGGCCAGTGCTTCTGGAACATAAACTACAGCCTAAAGAGGACCAAAAAGCCAGAAAGAGGCCAAATTAAGACTTTAAACAGTACCTGTGCTCAAGAAGTGCTTACATTCTAATAAGGAAGACTCCCCCAGTCATGTCAACTCTTTTGTGTATGTGTATATATCTGTAAAATCAGTTCCTAAGATTCAGCACCAAAAAAGAATGCTAACAAAAAATTTCAACTTTTCCAAAGGCTTTAATGATGTTTTGATAGGTCTAGACATGTCTGACACTCAGTGAGGTTTTGATACCTTTCATTATAATGGCATTATTCTGTTGTTTCTTATTTGTAATGCATTTGCATCAGGAGTTGAAAGAATCTATCTTGTAGAGTACAGATATTAGTTTTTAAGAGACAAAATGAATACTCTAGGTGAGTCAGGATGTTATCATAATTTGACAACATGACAACTAACTCTCCAACTTGCTTTTTATTTGAATGCTTTTGCATTATATTCCTTGCCCTTGTTGCACATATGCAATCTTTCTGATAAGCATAGAAAAACTGTACAAGTATATTGAACAAGTATTCTTGTACTTTTTATACCTTAATTTGCTTGCCTTTTTGGGGGGGGCAGGGCAATGAGGGTTAAATGACTTGCCCAAGGTCACACAGCTAGTAAGTGTCAAGTGTCTGAGGCCAGATTTGAACTCAGGTCCTCCTGAGTCCAGGGCCGGTGCTCTATCCACCGTGCCACCTAGCTGCCCCTATACCCTAATTTACATAAAGGCCCCATGTACACTATAAGAAGAAATGCTTGTCCATTTCTGATAAAATTTTGTTACACTTAAGGATACAACTTTTTTTTTTAAGGTACTCAATTATTGTTTGGCGGGGAAGGGGAGAGAAAAAGAGATGGAGGACAACTCCCATATGTCTCAGAAAAACTATATAGAGGAAGAAAAGGTCAATTTTCATTTTTAACTTAATTATTCACTTATAATGTAAACATGAGGTCATTCCCTCAGGGCTATTTCTGAATAAACATTAGTAGTTCTAGTCTACCTCCGGAGAGAGAACTGATGGACTTGGAGTTAAAACTGAAGTATAATTGTCTCAATTTCTTTATTTTTCTTGCTTTTAAAAAAATGTGGGGGCAGCTAGGTGGCGCAGTGGATAGAGCACTGGCCCTGGAGTCAGGAGGACCTGAGTTCAAATCAGGCCTCAGACACTTAACACTTACTAGCTGTGTGACCCTGGGCAAGTCACTTAACCCCAATTGCCTCACTTAAAAAAAAGTGGCTAATATGGAAATGTTTAGCATGATGGCTCATGTATAACTGATACAAATAATAAATTGCCCCCATGCATGCCCAACAAAGTCACAGTGAGTCATTTTTCCAGCCCAGGTTGGTTGTCATAGGGATATAGAAAGGGCAGTGGATAGACACTAGAATGGGGTATGGTGGTCAGGAGTGACTACATGGAGCATAGAACTTGCGTCCAAGAGCAAGAGGAGGACATAATGCACTCCCAAACCCAGACAGAATGGGGACAGATACTAACTGGAAACTATGTTGCCTATTACCCAGTTCAGGGTCACAGATGGAGAGCAGACTAACAAGGGGATCTGCGCTTGGAAGGGCATTCAGTGGTAGGAAGGCTCTGAAGGGTGTACTTGAAAAAGGAGCTGATTCAGAAACAAGTATCAGTGAGTGTTATAGTTCTGAGGTCTGGAAAGGAAAAATCAGGGTGATAACACCAGACCCTTTAAGAGGAGCCTGCAGTTCAAGCACCCTGAACCAGAAAAACATCACAACTGGCTGATAGTGGCTGATTCCAATAGTCTATTGTTGCTCAGATCCAAAAACACAGGTCAGGAATTTGCAGCAAGACTAGGGGCACATCAGACTTTACCTTGGATCAGACCACTTTGGGGATACCAAATGCTTGAAGGTCCCTCAGTCTGAGATCTTAGAAAAATAAAACACCAAAAAACCTAAGAAAGCAGCAACAGGACCAGCTCAAATCTACCCCCCAAAAGTGCACAGAGCCTGGCCCTAAGATCAAGTCCCAAGTCAGAAAGCAGGCTGTAAGAATGAGCAAACAAAAAAAGAATCCCGCCATAAAAAGTTATTATGGTGAGAGGGATGCTCAAGATACAAGCCCAGAAGACACAAACTACTCCAGAACAAGCAAAGATTAAAAGTAAAAGCTAGCTTGGGAAAAAATTCAATGAGAATTCCTGGAAAAGATGAAGTTTTATTTTATTTTTTTTTTAAAGAGTGTATTTTGTTGTTGTTGTTGTTGTTATGAAACAAGAGCACTAGAGGGAAAAAGTGGAAAAGAAAATGAAACTTTAGAACTGAAATCAACACTGGAAAACAAGGCCTAAAATTTTGCCCAAGAAACAAGCTCCCTCAAAATCAGAGGAAGACTCCATAAGATAACAAGTAACAAGTAATATTAAAACCAAAATAGTAGAAAATGTAAAACATCTCATAATAATTGCAAGCAACCAAAAGAGAAAGTCACAGTCAAATTCACACATGATTTTAGAAGCTACCACTAGCAAAAGAGTAGGGAGCTTGGAATAACATTATTTCAGAAGGCAAAGGATGTGGGCTTACAGTCAAGAATAGCTTATCCAGCAAATCTTAGTATATTCATAAAGGAAGAAAATGGATATTTGATGAAATAGAGGACTTTTAAGCATTCCTGCTGAAAAGAACAGAGCTACAGAAAAACTGTGAAATTTAAATACAGGTATCAAGAGAAAATGTGAAATGAATGGACAAACGATAAAGAGCTAAAAAAACAAGGATTAACTCCTTATATTGTATTATAGAGAGATGATACATGTGTCCCCACTGAACCATATCATTATTAAGGGTCATTGTTTTTCCACTCTACCTCCTATTTTGGGACTTTTTCAAACTTGTCTCCAAGGTGTCCTTCACTTAGCTTCTCTTTATCCCCATAGAGAGCCATAATAACTAGGGATAGGGTTAGGGGAAAGGATAAGACCTATGATTTCATTGGTATAGGGTAAATTCCTTCCATCAATTTGAATTGGACCTTTTCTGCAAATTGTACTTTTAGAGAGCTTCCTGCAGCAGAGGTGTCAAATTCCACTCTTCAAATGTAATACAACCTACAGCATCCACTCTTCAAATGTAATACAACCAGTGTTGTCCCTGGGGTTTTCTTAAGATACTGGAGTGGTTTGCCATTTCCTTTTCCAATGGATTAAGACAAACTGAAGTTAAATGACTTGCCCAGAGTTACAGAGTTAGTAAACGTGGTCTCATCTGAGCTCATGTCTTCCCACTTGGTGTTTTCTTGGCAAAGTTACTGGAATGGTTTGCCATTTCCTTCTCCAGCTCATTTTACATATGAGGAAATGAGGCAGACAGGGTTAAGTGACTTACCCAAGGTCACACGGCTAGAAAGTGTCAGGCAGGATTTGAACTCATGAAGGTAAATCTTCCTGATTCCAAGCCCAGTGCTCTATCCACTGCACCACCTAGCTGTCCATTAAGGGTCATTAAGAGAATCTAATTAGACAGCAGGGCTGGGAGTGGTTCTGTATGTCTTGATAATCTTAAGAGAAGAATGGAAAGAAAAGGGAAGAGGAACATGTGGGGTTGGGGTGGGGGGAAATTAGGAATGGGGGGAAGAAAGGAAGGTTAGAGAAAATTATCCTACTTAAGCAGGGTACACAAATAGATATCTATACAATCAAGGGGAGTTGGTTGGGCAAGTGGATGACATTTCACCCTCACTCTTAACTGGTCAAAGGAAGCAAGAATTCTCCCACATGTGTGAGCACCAGCGCTCGCACGCACACACGCACACGCGCGCGCGCACACACACACACACACGGTTAATATAGAAATTTGTTTTGCTTAGCTTTGCTTAACTATACATGTTTATAAAAGCAGCTTTGGTTTGTTGGGTTTTTTTTCAATTCTTAAATGAAGGGGAGAGGGATAGGTTAGGAAGGAGAGAAAGCTGACTTTAGCTAATTTTTAAAAGTACAATACAGATGGACAATGAATGGAACATAATGGAATAGGAGAAGAATGGGCTAGATTGCATTTGGGAAACTGTGCAGTACCTTTAATGACCCTAATCCACTCCCTAAGACAAAAATCACTTTAATAGTAATACCTGCTACGTGGTTGTGAGTAATGGAACACTAAATGTTCTAAAGAATTAAAAGTTATAAGTCTCTAACAGAACATCGAGTACCATGTTAACAACAAAGCATAGTACATTAATGGCATAAAGGATGTCAGCAGAGAGAAGTAGAACAGGAAAAGGAGGTGGGGCTAGTCGTAAAAGTGAAATCAAGGAATTACAGCTTGCATGCCCTATTGGTACCTAGAGATCTAGAGTAAGACCTGGATGGTCTTATGGGAGAAGACACAAGAAGTATGCAAAGAAAGAAGTTCTAAGCTAGGATCTGCACCACTGATGAAATAACAGATCAATTAAAGTACTGAAATGGAATTTTTAGCTAGTCGAAATTAGGTGGTCTTTTCTTGTGGATATGTTCTTTTAACATTTAACAATTAAAATATGACTATCAAGAGAGTTCAAATGTTTCACAAAATACATATAAAGAACAAAAATGTATGCTTTCTTTCATAAGTTAAATAGTTCCAAAATGAGTAAATGTGTCTCTCAGAGTTTAGGTAACAAATCATTAAGTACATCATATGCATTTTAAAATAATATTTGGTTTATTGTATATGTTTATTTATTCTCTCACCTTCATGAAGTTTAGAGACCTAAACACCTATAATGAGAACTCAAAAGAATAAGTAAATGATGAACAGGAAACCTCTCTCTCATTCCTCTTTAATATTTACAAACTTGCTTCTTACTATTGTTGGTAAGAAAAGATAGAGGGGAATTTTTTTTTTTGAAATGTGCTAAGAAAATAAAGAGAAAACACTCCAACTTCCACAATCTCAATTATGCAGAATATAGCCATAAATCTGGGAGATAACAGAATTACCCCACCCCACTTTTCCACTCAAGCATAGGAGTTGTATATATAAAACTCCTAGAGACATTAATGAAATGTCACTTAAATGAATTTAAGCTGAAGATTGTCAGTGAAACTGGTCAGGGGGGATCCTTTAACCAGATGGAGCCTCTTCCAAGATGAATGGAACCTATACCCACCTAGGTGAGGTGGCAAAGTTCCCATCACACATAACTAATCCAGAACCGAACATATTCCAAAAGGGAAAGACAACACTTTCCTATATTGTGTTGCTTTTTAAATAAGTAAGCACAGCACTTATTGTGTAAAAGGAACAAAAATGGAAAAAAGGCCCTTTTATTTAGAGCTGAATAATTTCAGACTCATAAACCCCAGTTTTATTAGAGCTACTTTCTAGATCACATGAAATAGCAAGACACTACTTTATTCACAATACTACAGAGGAACACTTGTTTCACTGGAAATGCATTAATGGGCCTGATTCTACTAAAGTAAATTGCTAACTTTTAAAAAGATACAGTAATATTTTTTATGGCTCAAGAGCAAGTTACAAATTTTAGGAAACTCCTTTTTAAAAACTCACTACATAATAACTCCAGGTCTGAAAGATCAATTGAAAAAACAACAATAACAAAAAGTAGACAAGTTATTCTTTAAACAGTAGAAGAGTAATCAAATGAAAATTTGTTTATGTGTGCTCAACATCTCTACGACTACATTCATTCATAGGAAGAAATGTCATTTCAACTTAGAAAAAAATATAACCCCCAAAAAAAAGGCTACAAGAAGTATATATGTCATTAATATCACTACCTTTCCACAGAAGAAACTTATTTTTTCTTCATTTGAAAACTAAAACAGAAGCCATAAAAATACAATTCAAGGAGTTAAGATTATCTAAATTTAACTCTGCTTTTTATTACCTGAAAGTTAACATCTTCTTTCTTAAATATTAGTGCTCGAACTTCATCAGGATCTCCATTAAATATAGCTTGAACCAGTGATGGCTAAAACATAAAAGAAAAGGGGTATAAAAAAAACATCTTTGGCCATAAATGCTTTATAAAATATTTCTGCTTCTAATAACACTGATGTTAAATTTCTAAGTCAAGAGCAACAATAAAAAGCATAGAATATTTCCTTTGTCCCCACTCTACCAATAATTAAAAACCAGTATCTGGCAGCACTCTGTATGAATTATTACATTTTCTTTGCACACTGCACAAATGATCATTATCACCTTGGGATGGAAAAAAGGTAAGACCGAGAAAGATCACTAATACAATTTAGCACAACAAAATAATGGATCAATCCAGATAAATTTCAATTTTTAAGACTAGCCCATTAATCTTACCAACAAGTGGGATCTAAAATACATAGGCCCAGCTATCTTGCTCAGGTAGTTCCCACATAACTTTGGGGTCCTTTAAATTAAGGGTTCCTTGAAAATATTTTCCTTGGGAGTTTAGAACAAAAGTTCTACCACTGATGTAGCATAAGAGTTCACAATCTAGAAATTTCCCAAAATGATTCAGTTCCCCTGTTCTTAGACCAAGTACAGTAAGTATGTCTGAATGGCATGATTAACACACACAAACACGTGTAAGTCTAAATATAAGTTTCCTAATCAACAGCCCCAGTATCTATGATAGGATATCATGTTCTACTAGGCAGTTGACAACAGCTTTTAAAACAAGGCTAAAGATAACACAGTATGAGATAAAGTGGTACATGTAAACAATATACAAGCTATTACAGTAAATGCCAGGCCTTCCCTGTTACTAGTAGCAGTCAGTCTCTCCTAAGATAGGAAGAACTGCCCATTCTACTTGTTACCTCAATTTTCACAAACCACGGAGTAGCCTTGGAAAGAAAGGAAGTGAAAGACGAAATCTAAGTTTATATCTACTCAGCTATAGGTAGCCTGCAGTCAGACTGAAATCATTTTATAAACACAAGGTGAATTTTCCTTTTCAAGGCTGAAAATATATAGCCTCTGACCTATCAGAAAGGTTTTTTCATCTTCCCAGAATATCAGAAATATAATCACTTTGCATTGTGACATGGTAAGTATATACCTGCACACTGAAAATATATGAAATTCAAATGATTAAAAGGTCTCTTTTAAATGCAGAAAAATCTCACACTACACCAGAATACAAAAATACTTTTTTTAACTATCACATCTTACCAATACATTTCCAGAAGCTGGAGATGGGAGGAACTTATTTTCCTGAGGCAATTTAGAAACAAATTGTGGAGATTCATCTTCTATCTCCTCCAAAACAACAATACACACCCGACTCATTCGTTTAAAACACTATATTTCAAACTATATAGCAAAAGTTACAGTTGGTATAGTACAAGTAGTGTGTCTTCCTCTTCTGTACACACTTGCGAACATTCTGTGTACTACAGCTGGCATTTAAAAGTTAAATTTAAACTTCAGTTTTTCCAGTGGTAATTGACCGCCACAGCTTTGAAACATCTCTAAAATTGCCAAGTCCTATTATTCTGTTCAAAGTCACCAGTTCTTTACTATATAAATTATTAGCAAAAAGCAAAACAAAACCTTTGTAAACTAATCCCAGGCATAATATAAATTCATTTGAAAAATTGCCCTCTAAAAAATTATGCCTCTTTAGTATCACTTCTCTTCACAGTAGAATTTTGTTAGCACAGAGAAGTCATTGTTTGGGGTGACATGACACCACTTTGTAGTGACTGAAAGGAGAAGCAACTGCAGTGACAGAGTAGATCCCAGCTATCCCCAATTCGGGCAAGGTCAATTTAGTTATGTATAGCTGGCTTTCTTTGAGCTGAAAACAAAATTTTTAAATCTCACTATTTCTTCCTCGTCAAGTCTTCATTTCTTGAGTTTCACTGGTCTTAATGCTGATATCCTCCAGAAAAAAATTCATCTGTTCTCAGCACAAATTCAGAACATGGAGCTCAGAGGTTGACAATTCCTTCTATGTTTAAAAAATAAGCCCACTCTTCTGAATCAACAGCAAAGATGCAGTATGTTTACACTAGATGAGTCAAGACCACGAGGGACAATAAGATTCTTGGTATTCGAATCTAGCCTGTTTAATCGAGATTTCCCAAATGACAAAAATGCAGATAGCTCTATTTACATCAATAGCACAGGCAATGCAGAGCCTTCATTCCTCCTCCATCCAGCAGCAGTTGGCTGTGGCTGCTCTAGCAAACAACCCACAACAAGAATGGTATTAGCCACCCCCCCAATTTTTTAAAATTCTGAACGGTCCGAAGAAGGTATCTATGAAGCTCAAATTACTGTTCAAATCACAGCTTCAGCCTTTTCCTCCACAAAGTAGTTTATCACTTGAGTGTTTCCTTTGATCTCCGCATGAATCCAGCTTCCATTATGTAGTCCTTCTTCAGGGGAAAAAAAACCCTCCGTGCATCTTCTTTCCGAGTACTATTCAAACATCTGGGTCGATGCCAATCCAGTTTCCTTCTAGTGCTAGCCTCTTTAGTAGGTTTCAGATATTTCTGTGTTCAGTAGATGATCTTGGAAAAGCCACAAACCCCTTGAATGAACTGATCGTTAAAAAGAAAGACGAAAAATCAAGCACAGGACCTGAAAAATCAGCCCCACAGCAGCATTCTGACTGAGCCTAGTCTGAAGAGCAGACTGCAGACCCGCAGGATAAAATGCCTAGTAATGCTCACATGTTACACTTACCACAGAACTGAGCCACTGCTCAGGATGCAACTTCCTCTAGCCACCCCCCCCCCAAAAAAGGCCACATTTGTAAAGTCTTCACAATTAGAATGCCCATGCCAGTTCTGTGACTAATTCAGATCAAACTAAAAAATTCTTTAGCTGAAAAATGAGCGTGCTTTTAACATTTTCCACTAAAAGCCACAAAGAAATCTGGTATCCTGGTATACTGCCTCTGCTGACTAACATCCATTTATGCAAGTAAACAGTTCCAAACAGCTTAACTGTTTTCATATGTTACTGTATAGAAGCCATTTAACCCTTTCATGCTAACCAGAATCATTAAAAAGAGATTTCCTTGCAAAACTGGTACCGGTCTTTGGGGATTTAGAGATAAAAGAAAATTTACAACCAAATATATAATACAATATAGACAATTTGTCCAACTAGCCAGCTAGATACACACTTAGGTTAAACTTTTGTTACTTAGAAAGATAATTTTGATAATTGCCAGGCAACAAATATTCTTCAGGAAATTTCAAACCAAAATACCCACTATTTTTTTCTACTAGCTTTATGGTTCTAGCAAGTGTATATAATCTCTTTACATTTCAGTACTGTCATAAATAAAATAAGGATAATGTTTCAGATAACTACATTTATCAGTACCTTAAAACTATGTAAATGAATTATTATTATTAAAGAAATGAATGGATCTTTTATGATTCTTGTAAATTTATCATTTTGACTCCCATCTATTTAAAAGTAGCTGTATTTTAACTAGCATTTATTAAGTGTCTACTACGTGCCAAGCACTTTGCAAAAAGCTCTGGGGATACCAAAAAAAAGGCCAAAAACAAAACCCCACACCCCAACAAAAAAAGAGCCTGTTCTTCAAGAAGCTCACAGTCTAATGAGGAAGAAAATATACAAGCAGCTATATACAAAACAGGATGTGACCAAAAAAAATTTCTGGAAATTATTTTGTTCATTGAGGTAGGTAAGTAGGTAGGTAGATTTCTTATTGATTTAAATCCATGATTGCTGCATGTTAGTAAACAGGTACTCTCCCTCGACCAGTGCCAGTCAGATCTTTTCACAGCTTATGAACTATGCTTACACCACACTGCCTGTCCATATATTATAGAAATGAAGGACAGAAGTTAGGTTATTTATCTTCCAGCTCTAAGCGTCACCTAAAATTTTACTATGAAGACATTCACATAATGTGGGCAAAGCCTTAAGAATTTGTGCTACCTTTATGACTTAGGTTTTTACTTGGGGTTCAGGTGACGGGATATGGGAATAAGAAAGGTCATGCATTGATATAACATTACCTATGTGTCAGGCACTGTACTATTTCTAAATATCATCTCATTTGATCCTCATAACAACCCTAATAGGTAATATTATTACCATTCTACACTTGGGGAAATTGAGACAAAGAGGTTAAGTGACTTGCCCAGGGTCACACAACAAGTAAAGTTGTCTGAGGCCATATTTTAACTCAGGTCTTCTTGAGTCCAAGCCCAGGCTCTATTTACTGCCCCTCTAATGTCACTCAATCAAAAGTGTCATTTGATTGGCTCTTCATTCCTCAGGGAGTTCTTTCCTAGGCTCTCACTGGCTACATCCCCTCACTTTCCTACTTTAACCCTTTGATGAACCATCCTCTTCTCTGATCAAGTCTATCCTTGATCAAGCCTTACCAAACTCCCACCACCTGCCACTTTCACTTCACATGCCACTGACTAGAACTCAGGAAAATCACCAATGGTGTTGACCGGATCCTCTACTACCATTTGTTACACAATCTGAACTGGACCCTTACTACAGCAACTCCCTAACTGGAGCAACGTCCCATTTTCCAGAGTATTATTCCAAACATTGTCTCTCCTCGTGCCTTCCACTTCACCTTCCTTCTGAGAATCTGAACTTGTACTTCACCAAAAAAGCTCCCCACTTTATGTCCTTTTCCTCACATTATATCAGACATCTTAAGTCACTAAACCTCAGTTAATCTCAAGCATGCTTCAGTTTCCTCAACTGTTAAAATGGGGACCTACTTCCCAGATTTGTGGTGATCAAATGAAATAATTGCAAATTGCTTAAAAATGCCTAGCTCATAAATGCTAGTTATTATGTTTCCCTAATCATTACAAAATAAAAACCTCACCTGATCCTATCATACTTGACAGATGTCCACCTTTATTTTTCCTCCCTTTTGGGCGACTAAACTCCTTGAGAAAACTATCTACACTTGTTGCTTCTCTAGTGTCTCTTCCAAAACCTTCTACATTCTGGTTTCCAGCCTCATTATTAAACTGAAACTACCTTCTCCACACCTATCAATGATCTCTTAAATGCTAAACTGAATGGCCTTTTCTCAGTTTTCATCCTGTTTGTCTTCTCTGCAGGATCCCCTCTCCTTTTGGGTATTCTCTTCTCCCCAGGTTTTCAGGAAACTGCTTTTTCTCCTTCTCCACCCCCTTCCCTTCCTCTTTCTCTCTACAGTCTCTTTATCTTACCTTCAGCTGCTGTCAGCCTCATTTGCTTGTCCTTCATCCATGTTATGCCCACTAAGCATGCATGACTCTATGCTGGTGGGCCTCCTTCCCTTTTCCCTAGATATTACCATACTTAATGATCACAGTCAGCTCCCCTGGGCTCAATTATTATAGCTATGGAGATGATTCCAAGATCTATAAACATCCATGCTTTCTCCTGAGCTGTAGTCTCCTATCACCAACAGCCTTTTAGACACCTTGAATGTTATGTTCCCATGGCATTTCAACTCAACATGTCTTAAACAGAACTCATTTTTTCTCAGCTTCTCCACCATAGTTGAAGACCACCACCATCCTCCTGACCAATCAGGCCAGCAATCTTGGTGACATCCTCAACTTCATCTCCCACTCACCCCACATCTCTAAACGATTGTCCAATCTTGTCCACATCTCATGTCTGTTTCCTTTTCTCCAACAGTACAACCATCAACCTAGTGTCATGCTTGATTATCTTTTGCCTGGAGTACTGCAATACTTTCTAACTAGTCTTCCTTCCTCAAGTCTCTCTCCCCAGTCCAATGTATTCTTCCCCTGAGCTCTAGTGGCTCTCTATTATATTCAACATTAAACATAAACTGTTTGGCATATCAACATATCAGATCATCCCCACTAATGAACAGTTAAGAATATGTAGTGCTATCATACTCGGGTACTATATGAACACAAATACAGATCCAAGGAAGTTTTGGGGAATTGTTGGAGCTGTAACAGGTCTGGAGCCAGGAAGGCCCGAGTTCAAATCTTGTTTCAGACACTTCCTAGCTGTGTGACCCTGGGCAAGTCACTTAACCCTGTTTGCCTCAGTTGCCTCCTCTATAAAATGAGATGGAGAAAGAATGGCAAACCACTCCAGTATCTTTGCTAACAAAACCCCAAATGAGGTTCCAGAGAGTAGAACAACAACAAAAATCACTAAGAATTCGAGAAATGCACAATTAGAACTGAGGTTCACATCCCATCTATCAGACTGACAAAGGTGACAAAAACCGAAAATGGCAAATGATAGAAACAGGTCCATTAATGCACTGCTGGTAGAACTGTGAACTTGTCCAGACATGGAGAGCAATTTGGAACTATGCCCCCAAAGCTATTAACCTATTAACATATCCTTTGACCCAACAATAGTACTATTAGATATATATATATACCCAGAGATCAAGGAAAAAGGAAAAGGACCCATAGGTGCAAAATTACTTATAGCAGCTATTTTTGCAGTGACAAAGAATTGGAAACTGAGGGGATATTCATCAGGAATTGACTGAACAAGTTATGGTATATGAATGTAATGGAATACTATTGTGCTATAAAGAAATAATAGAGGTAGTTTCAGAGAAATGTGGAAAGACTTGAATAACAGATGCAGTGTGAAGTGAGCAGAGCCAGGATAACTTCTACAGTAACAATATTGAAAAGACAACCAACTCAGAAAGTCTTCAGAACTCTAACCAACACAATGACTGACCATTATTACAGAGGAACACCCACCTCCTCCAGTAAAGAGGCTTGAGAATGCAGACTGAAACTTTTTTTGAGGAAAAATGTGGGAATGGGAAGGGGGTGGCACTTAACTATACCTGTTTGTAAAAAGGGATTTTGTTTTTGCTTTCCAAGTAGGGAAAGGTAGGAGAGAGGGGAAAGAAAAATTTTAGTTTGAAAAAATATAATGCAGCAATTTGATCTAAATGTCCAATCACCACGTCATGATCACTATTACAGAAATATCAGTGCCTGAAAAGAATACAATAATAACACTGTTCATTTTCCCTTTAATTTGCCCAAAGCATAACTTCTTATGGAATGGACTAATTGATTTTGTGGTCCCTTCATTTGCACAATTCTATAATAGAAAATAATTGCTGATACATGGACTTATTAATTAGCTTTTAATAGTGAACCTCAGAAGTCACTACTGTAATGATTAATACTTATGGCAATAATGGACAATTTCAGAAAAAGGAATCGCTGATAAGAAAAACCACAGAACACCTAAGTCATTGTTCCCAACTAGCATATCCTGAAGACATTACTCACATATCCTGGCAAACGTTTCCGTCCACAATTCAGTTCCTGCTTTTCCTCCACAGACATCAGCCCAATGCTCCCCTGACTACCTTTCCCTTTGTTAACCCTCATTGTCCTTGCCTAACTGAAACTCAGTAATGGAAGGAGCACTAGACTTGAAACCCAGGACTTCTCACTCCCAGTCAAGGCTTCAATATTTCCTAAATGTATGAACCTTGCAAGTCGTACAACCTCTTTTTTCTTCACATGCACCTCAGTTTTTTCCTATGTAAAATAAAGATCATAATATTTATACTACTTATATATTAAAGAGGACCCCTGGGTAAAAAGCACTTTGTATACCTTAAAATTCAATATTAATAAGTTATTGTTTTTATTACTATCTCAGAATGTTATCAAATAAGGTAAATTTGTAGTGTAAAGTATTTCCCTTCCTCCACGCTGTCCCAATTAACTTGCCATTATTGCAGAATTTATACACGTGAGTACTTTCTCTTCCTTTTTCTCAAGATTATTGCGATATGACAGGTTTTTTTTTTTTCTCCGAAGGACTAGTTTCCCTACTTACCCTTGCAATTTCTTTTGTTGGATGTGTCCTTTTTCATTCCTCCCCATAGACCCTCTCATATCAAATCAATTGTAACAAAGTAAATATGATTTTAAAAATTAATTAAAATGTCAAATGAAATACATAAAGCAGCACTTCAAGTACATGAATGTCAGATATTAGGAAGGCGGCATGAATGTAACATAAAGACTAAAGAACTAAGAGCCAGGAGACCTGGGTACTAGTCAAAGCTCTTTCACTAATTGTCAGACCCCGAACAAGTTAATTCTCCTCTCTAAACTAGATCACCATTAAGGTCCATGACTCAATCTTAGGATCTTATCATTGTAGTCTAAGAAATGCAAACCTAACAACCTGTCCCCATTTAACTCTCAATGGAGTTCTCCTAATGAATGTTTTCAAATGGAACCTGGATCTATTTTACACAAATATTTATTACACAAAGTATATGTTTAAATACCCCATGATTGATATAGATAATGGCCAGGTCAATACCATACCATATGCAGACATTAATTATGCATCTACTTAAATAAGTTATTTAGATAGTCCAGAGAAAATAGCATGTACAGGGAAGCTTCCATCTACAAAGAACTTTTAAGCCTACTAGTGAATTCCAATATAACTTGTAAATAGCCCCTAAATTTTAAGTCATTTCTGAAGCAAATTATTAAAGCTTGACACAAATACAAACCCAATATAGTAGTACAATTGCAATGCTTCATTTATCTAGTACCATTGGGGAAATGAAGTGTTCCACCTAAGTCAATTTTCCAGTTAACCTTTTAAACAGCATTTTAACATTTGCTCTTTTTGTAGAAATCTTACTACAGCATTATTCTTCCTTTCTTAGTAAATTGAAAGCAATTTTGTTTGACTTTGGGTCATCATTATCAGCACCAACTATACAGTAGACTTTGTTGTCAGAAGAATGAGACTGCATTCCTTGGTTTAATAACGTGTGCAGTCTTGAACATATCAAATCACTTCTCAGTCTCAGTTTCAGCTGCTAAACAAAACTGATACTACTATTTACACTTCCCACCTAAGTTATAAAGCTTACACAAGGTGCCCCCAAAGTCTTGATGAAGTTTTAAGCTATTAAAGCTTAAGGCCTTCAACTCATCTTTTTTCACTTCTAATCTACTAAAGCTGAAAACTGCACTAAGACTTCTGGAACATATAAATGCCCTGAGAGGCTATCATGGCATATAATCTAGTTCCTGTTTATGACAGCTGACACTTCTCAGTGCTATCAATGTGTCCCTTCTAGGAAGTTCCCCCTCTCCCCACCCCACTTACAATTTTCTATCTGTTGTTATCTAAAGAACTAAGGGAAAGCATACTATCAAACTTGTTCAAAGTCAATAACCTGGATCTCAGCTACAATGCTTGTATTAGACTCTGGTTGGAGAGTGGCTATAGCTTTTTCTCCTAAATTAAAATTCATTAGCTTTGTGGTTTACTTTTGCTCAAAGAATGCTCAGAGACTTTAATACTTGAAGTTTTTGCAGCTGGATGGTTGAAATTCTCATAAATCTCAATGTCAGGTACAAAACAAATTAATATAAAATGTATATAATCCATATGCCAGCATGTCTATTTTCTCTGTTGCAAAACAGATTATCTTTATAGGAAACAGAACTGGGTTCTGGAGAAGTTCTAAACTGTCCATCCTTACAAATTAACAGAAGTTTACCAATCTGAACCACTTGTAATAACAAAATTTGCCTAATTTTCATCCTAAAATTAATGAAATGTTTAACTTCAGAATGTTAAAGCCATATATGCATGTTTTGACACCTGTCTTCTAGGGTTTTGCTTTAAGTTTACATTGTTTAATATCTCTATACAAATTATTCCCAAACAATGTTGACATCTGACTCTACCCAGAGAGCAGTAGTACAATACTTCTGTTTGCTGGTTATCTCCACCTGGATGACCTACTAGCACTGTAACAACATCTAAAATGTAATACTCTCCACCCAAAATATGTACCACCCCCACAATTTCTCCTTTCCAATTAATGGTCCACTTCCTGTCCCATTTCCTCCCACACATGCACATAATCATGGAGTCATCTTTGACTCCTTCTCTCAAAACTCAAACATTTAATCAGTTAAATCTGCTCACTTTAACATAATGTAACTCATATCTGGGCCCTCTTTCCTCTACTCCCTCACAAACTGCCCTAAATTCATGAAGGCCTTCCCTTATTTCTTTTTCACTTAGACTAGCTCCCTAGATTTTCTGTCTTCCATCTAACCTAACAATCTTTCTAAAGAACCACTATGATCAGAGGCAGCTAGGTGGCACAGCAAATAAAGCACTAGCCCTGGATTCAGGAGGACCTGAGTTCACATCTGACCTCAGACACTTGACGCTTACTAGCTGTGTGACCATGGGCAAGTCACTTAACCCTCATTGCCCCGCAAAACAAAACAAAACAAAAAGAACCACTATGATCATGTTAGTATTTCAAAAAGACCCCAACAACAATCTGACTCCAAATCTGTCCCAGTCTTACTGCATAATCTCCATATTCAATGTCACTCTGCCCTCTCATCTATCTCACTACATCTGCTCAAGCCAGTAGTCCCTGTGCCTAAATGCCCCTTGGGGCCCCCATCCATGTTCCTGTTTTCCTTCCAAGCCCAACTAAGATGGCACATCACTCCCTGATACTACCACTGAGTCCTCTCAGTGACCTCTCCTCTTGTTCTTCAAATGTAGACTCTGGCTTTTCTGCCTCTACTTATTTTGTATATACACCTTCTATTTGTTCACTTCCCACCCCCAATTAGATCATAAGCTATATGAGGGCAGGGCCTATGTGCATGTGTCTTTGTAACAGCAAGTGCCTAGATTTCATAAATGTTTGCTGAATGAACACTATGTTGAATATTAATTCCACTGTAAATCAAATTAATTGGTATCGAACTTCTATGCTACTTCTCATACAAAAATCTCCTACATGGAATTCACACTTCAAAAATTACAGTTTACTATAAACACATTCCCATCTCTTGTAATTAATTGGTTCCCTAATAACATAACAATGTGAAACAACGTTGTAGAAGGCAGGCAGTTCCAAAGTAACAGTTATGAATAGAAGATTTTATTTCTGACCAAAGCAAATTCAGACTATAGACTATAAGATTAGGACAGAGAAGCCCACAACTATAACATCTTTGTTGTGTTAATGCCGACTGCCATCCTAAAGAATCTTTCCTCTTCTACCTCAAATTTATTGGCAAGTAAAGGAGATGCTAGGGATAATTCCACATATGTCCCATGGTGTATCTTTTTTTTTGGGGGGGGGGGGACAGGTAATTAGAACAAAGGGCAATGATAAAGGTTAGGAGAGTGGCCATGACTTCCTGAATCTGAACTTATGAACCACAGGATTACTCTCCAAGTCTTAGTTTGTTCATCATTGCAACCAGTGGGTACAACAATATTTGCATTGGGTACAACAATACTTGCAGTACCTACCTCATATTTGTAAAGTTATGAAAATAAATAGAAAGAAGTGTTAAACCTTAAAGCTTTATGCAAGTTAATGATCACATTCAAGAAGATTATTTAAAAATATTAATCATAAATATCTATACAGATTTTATACCATTTAATAAAGGTAGGTTAGAAAAATATGAATTACATGAGAGAATAACAATATCTATGTGTCAGTACATGAGTCATCTATATCTTTAAAATGGCTACAAATGGCCACTAATATGAAACTAATATCAATAATATATTCAAATCCAAAAGAAAGAATTTCCTCCCCTTAAATTTACTAACCCAGAAAATAGAATGGTGTAAGCAGAGGAAAAGTTAAATTTAAGTCTACTAAGTTTCACAAAAATGAAAAGTACTTAACCTAAATACTTCATATGCACGATTTCCTTCCAATGAGGAATAATTATCACCACATATGTAACATTACAAACCTAACCTTAGAGGTTTTATAGTGAATAAAGTGCTAAATATGGGCTCAGGAAGACAGTTCAACTCCTGCCTCAGACACTAGCTGTATGATCCTATGCAAGTCATTTAACTGTTCTACGTTTCAGTTTCCTCATCTGTAAAATGAGAATTATGTTGTGAAGATCAAACGAAATAACTTAAAAGCACTTTGCAAACCTTACAAGACTATATAACTGTGAGTCTTATTATCTACACTTATTACCAAATATCAAATGAAAATTCAAGGAAACAGGCATGGTAATGCACTGTTGATAGAGCTCTTTTTTGTAATAGCAAAGAACTGGAAACTAAGGGGATGCCACCAAGTGGAGAATCATTGAAGAATTTATGGCATATGAATATAATACTATGATTAGGTAATAAGAAAAGATGAAATGGATGGGTTCTGAGAATCCTGGGAAGAGTTTTGTGAACTGACAACTAGTAATTAGTAGAATCAGTAAAAAAGAAAAAGAAGTATACATTAACAACAATGTAAAGACAAATAACAAATAACTGAGATAAATGCAATGACCAACAATGATTTCAGAAGACCGATGATGCAGTGATGGATTGAAATGCAAAGGCCCTGTAGGAATTTGATCTGTTTGACTACACGTACTTGTTATAAGACTGATTTATTTTGGAGGGTTTTTTTCCTACAACCAGAGAAAATACTTGTTGATTTTAAAATGAAATAAAAACTTTAATAATGAAACAAAGGGAGTACTTATCAATTGGAGAATGATGAAACAAATTACTACATATAAATATATTGAAATTGTATTGTGTTATAAGAAATGAGAAACAGGGAAGTTTCAAAGAAAACTAGGAAGATACAGAGAAAATTTTCTGTAACAATGTAAGTAAAAATAACTGAAAGACAAAAACTCTGATAAATGTAATGATCATTCATGGTTTCAGAACAGTGACGAAACCTGCTACCCACACCTCCTGACCTCTAGAGAGGTGATGGACTCAAGATGCAGAATAAAGTATACATTTTTGGACATGGCCACTATTGGACTGTTTTTGCTCGACTATGCATATTTGCACAAGCTTCTTTCATATTACAATGTACTTGGAAATATTCATTTTTATCTACTGTTTGATTTTAAAAGTTTTTAATAATCACAAACAAGCAAAGCACTTGAGAGGCAGGTGATTTTTAAATTTTTAAAAATTAATTAACTTTGGGGGGGGCAGCTAGGTGGTGCAGTGGATAAAGCACCATCCCTGGATTCAGGAGGATCGGAGTTCAAATCCAGCCTCAGACACTTGACACTGGGCAAGTCACTTAACCCTCACTGGCCCATGCACAAAAAAAAAAAAAATTGGGGGGCGGTGAGGTGGGGGGGGGGTGTTTTCAGAGGTAGCTAGGTGGCACGCTGGATCAGAGTCAGGAGTCTGAGTTCAAATTCAGTCTCAGACACTTATGCTGTGATCCTGGGCAAGTCATTTAACCCCTTATGCGTCTCAGTTTTATCATCTACAAAAATGAGAATAGCAGCAGCTACTCCCTAAACCACCCCAAATCCCAAGGCTACTGTGAAGATAAAATGAGATAATGTTTGTAAAGTCCTCTGCAAGCAAACTTTAAAGCTCTCTATATAAATAAATCTTAGCTTTTCAAAAAAAGATGCAAAAATTCTAATTCAGACAAACTTAAGAAGGCTTGTATGAGCAAAACCAGAATAACAAATTCCACAGTGACGACGACAAAGGAAAACAGCACTGAAAGACTTCAAGAACTCTCATCTATTCAGTGAACAAATGTGACTTTGGAGGGCTTGAAATGGAAAAACATCTCCCTCTTGGTAAATAAAAAAAGTGGTGAACAATATATATGTGAAAAGGAATATGCCTTTTTTCCCCCCCAGGCAATGGGGGTTAAGTGACTTGCCCAGGGTCACACAACTAGTAAGTGTCAAGTGTCTGAGGCTGGACTTGAACTCAGGTCCTCCTGAATCCAGGGTGAGTGCTTTATCCACTATGCCACCTAGCTACCCCCTAGGAGTATGCATTTTTAGACATGGTTAAATTGTTGATTTGTTTTGCATGATTGTACTTATTTGTTAGGAGAGAAGGTTCTTTCAGGGGCAGAGTACAGATTGCTGGGAAGTGACAAGGATGCAGGAAAAAGTTCAGTACCATTTTTTAATAGAAGCATAATCCTAGTAGATAAGTTATCTCCTCAGTTTGAATTCCTACAGGGTCTAGCACTTAGCACAGTACCTGCCTGGTACATAGCAGTCTCCTAATAAATGCTTACTGACTGGTTGACCTGAATAGTACTTTATACCACTTCCTAAAAAAAATTCTGCTATTCCTACTTCCTAGTATATTTCCAGGAGAACAGAAAATTCACTTGAATTCAGATGAACTAAGAAGGCCTCTAAGTACGTACTCTCATCCACAAAAGAAAAGTGAGGCTTTTGAATTAAGTAAGCTCCTCCCCAATACAAGATTGCCCACTTAGGGGGAAAATAAGGACACCAAATGCATTAGGACCAAAAGGGGTTTTTACAGCAGAAAAAAGGACTAGGTTTCTCTTTCAAAAGCATATTTTCTATTAACATATTAACAAATTATCTTTCCCCTAGCTTACAGCCTTGATTGGAAAGGACAATGCATCATTACCACCAAATAACAGAAAGACAATCCAGTTGCTCCAAAGAAGGATCCTGAGGGCCTACTTCAATCCCAAAATGACCTTCACACCATGTTCATTGTGTAGTTTCTGCTCTTCTGAACAGAAACTTCCTGAAATATCAGTCTCACCCAAGAGTACTTGATGATCAGTGTTATAGCATTGTTATGACAATGTTAGCATTCAGATGGATGGTGAGCAGGGTGAAAATCATGTCCATGACAATAGAGATAAAGATGAAATTAAGAACTGACTTGTGGTGGGCAGCAGGCCCGACCTGGGCGGCTGCAAGGATTTTTATTCTGAAGGGGAGGGAAAGTAGTCTTCACTCTTTGATACGCTTATTTTTTGACCAGAGGGAGTACTTTTTCACCATGAAGTCAAACTCCAACATAGAATTGTCTGTCCATTCCTAACAATTCTATTTTACCATTAAAGGTGGCAATGAAAGTGATACTAAGAGCACTTATAGAGCATGGAAAAAATTCCTCAGGACAAACACAGTCAATAAAAAAATTAGTTAAGCACCTACTATGTGCCAAGCACTATGCTGTGTCATGGGGACACAAATAAAAGTTTCTGCCCTCAAGGAGTTTATGATCTAAACTCTTCAGTTTATATTTGGGGGGGAGGGGGGAGGTTGGGGAGATGCTGTTCAAGAGCAAAACCCAAGAGTAGGTGACAGTAAATGAAGTTAGCTGAATAAAGGGAGGCCTTTGCTCCTCCAACCTCCAGCCTCCAATCAGAGGGGAGAGGCAACTGAGGGTATAGAAGATATGAGTATGATGAGCTCATCTCATTCTAGGGGAAGCATGATATTCCTGTAGTCATGTCAAGCAGAGGAGCTGATGGTAACTGAAAACATCTTCCAGGATGTTTTCTTTCTTTCAATTCTGCAGACAGTTTGCTCATGAAGACTTTTCTCAGGACTCCATTTTATCTCTGCAACCCTCAAGCACCCTCCTCTCTTTGCTATAGCTCCTCGCTGAGTTTTTGGATCTCCTCCTGGCTTCCGAACCTCTCCTCAGAATCCTCTTCTGGGTCATCATTGTCCCTCTCAATCCTCACAGCTCAGGATCTCAGGGCTTCCAAGCCACACAGAAATTTCACTTCCAACTCAATACTACTTGACTTTTTTGACTCATCCAAACTTTTAACTTGCAGCAGCATCCAAGGTGGCATAATCCGTCACAATCCGGCATTATCACTTGTCCAGAATAGGCATAGGATCCAATAGTGTGATAGTTAGTCAAAAAAGGATAATGTGACCTTAGGCTGCAATGAGAGGCATTGGGTACAGAATGAAAAAGGTAAATATTACCTTGGTTAGACCACATTTTAAGTGCAGTGTTCAGTTTTGAGTACCGTCCTTCATTCAGCTGTCAAACTGATCTTCCTAAAGTGCAGGTCTGACCATGTCACACACCACATTCCCATTCAGTGACTCCTATCACATCTAGGATCAAATATAAAATCCTCTGTTTGGTGTTCAAGGCACTTCATTACCTGGTGCCCCACTGTCTTTCCAGTTTTCTTATTCCTTATTCCTCTCATGGTATTCAATATTCCAGTGACACTGATACTTGCATAGCACACATCTTATCACACAGGACACAGATGTCCTCCCTCTATTTATTAGCTCCAATTTATCCTAACTGCAGGTTGTTTTCCTCACTAGGGCAGTTAGGTAGGCTAGAGAAGGAAATGTCAAACCTCTCCAGTATCTCTGTCAAGAAAACACAAACGGGGGCAGCTAGGTGGTGCAGTGGATAGAGCACCGGCCCTGGAGTCAGGAGTGCCTGAGTTCGAATCCGGCCTCAGACACTTTACACTTACTAGCTGTGTGACCCTGGGCAAGTCACTTAACCCCAATTGCCTCACTAAAAAAAAAAAAAGAAAACAGAAACATGGACACAAAGAGTTGGACATAACTGGAAAACAAATGAACTGAATCCTTCAGATTTGTGAGCTCCCTTTTTTGTCTCTATGTGTTTGGTTGTTTTTGTTGTTGTTTGGGTTTTTTTTTTTTTAATCTTTCTTTGTATTGCTAGAGCTTAGCAATGTGCCTGGAGCAGTCATCAGCCTTTTTTTTTTTGGGGGGGGGGGGCCCCCGCAGGGCAATGAAGGTTAAGTGACTTGCCCAGGGTCACACAGCTTAAGTAAGTGGCAAGTGTCTGAGGCCCCATTTGAACTCAGGTCCTCCTGAATCCAGGGCCTGTGCTTTACCCATTGTGCCACCTAGGTCTCTCCCCAGCCCCGGTCATTAGCCTTTAATAAAATATTTGTTACTCCATGCCTGGAATGCTCTCCCTCCTTGCCTCAGCTCAAGCCTTTACCCAAGAGGTCTTTCCCAGTCATCCTTAAAAGATAATGTTCTGGGGCAGCTAGGTGGCGCAGTGGATAAAGCACTGGCCCAGGATTCAGGAGTACCTGAGTTCAAATCCGACCTCAGACACTTGACACTTACTAGCTGTGTGACCATGGGCAAGTCACTTAACCCCCATTGCCTAAAAAAAAAAAAAAAAAAAAAAAGATAATGTTCTGAGATTTCATTGAATTTACCTTGTATATATTTTGTTCAGTGACTTTTCTTCAGGATGGGTCTTCTTTCATACACTAATATTATCTATTTGATATAATTAGTATACTAACAGCTAAAAGCCTTAAAAATAGTTTCTTCTCTGAGGGAAATATGTCCCCTGCAATCTGTCACATATTCCTCTCACATTAGTAAAATCTGAAAAAAGTAAAAGAAAATCTGTTGAAATTCATATCTAACAGAATATGGTCTTCTTTCAATACTGGAATAAGACATAGTATATAGCATTATGACATCTTCAAAACTGAAGGGGAAATTTTCCAGCTAAAAATAAGTTACTATAGTTACCAAGTGTTTGCCCTTATAAGCAAGACTTAAATGAAATGTCTGTGGAATTCCCACATGTACAGTAAAAAGCAGTTGGGAGTATACATCAGTTATTTCACACACAAATTAGGACTCTACCACTTCCGTTTCAAAGTAGCTATTATTTGGGAAACACTAGAGAATATGATTCATGTTTTTTTCTGGGTGGAGATAGAAATACTGAATGTAACTATTTAAAAATCCTAACTGATGACTCACAACAGTTTGGGGGGCCTTTTCATTTTTTCTGCCCTTTTTGTAACCAAGTAATTATACTTAAAGTTTGTTTTTATTGTTTCAAAAGAGGGAAATATGGGTAAGGTTTGATTTTCATCTAGCTGTAAATAAATTCAAGTCTGGTAAGCTTGTGAAAATATCTTTCCTAAGTAAACTTCACAACTTACTAATGTTCTTTCAGTGAAAACAGAATGAACTCTTTTCGATGCAACATACTGAAACCCTTAAATGGAATGATGGGGCCCCACTGAGAATTGTCAACTTGCCCATTCCCAATCCTGTACATAGTTTAACTGGCTGCCAAATACTGTAGCTCTCAGTTCTGGTTTTCTCTCTCTCTCTCTCTCTCTCTCTCTCTCTCTCTCTCTCTCTCTCTCTCTCTCATTCACTCACACAGTTTCTTTGACGTCTGTTTTTGGATTCTATACTTCGGAATTACACTTTTAAATAACTAGGATGTTATGTGGAAGAAAAAAATTAAGCAATTATTCTTATGATTTTTAAAGAACAGATTTGTGAGTCTGGCCTTTGCAGATTTTAATATTACCTATCTTTTTTTTTTTCCCAAAGGACAAAGGAAGAAAGAAAGAGGGTAGTAAGCCTTTACATAACATCTACTATCTCATTTGATCCTCACAACAACACAGAGGTAGGTGCTATCATCATCCCTTTTTACAGTTGAGGAAACTAAAGCAGAGGGGCAAATAAGTTGTAGAGAGGATAGAGTGCCAGATCTAAAGTCAGGAAGACTTCATAAGATCTCAGATACTTCCTAGCTATGTGACCCTGGACAAATCACTTAAGTGATTTTTCTAAAGCACAACTCTGACCATGTCAGTTCTCTCTACTCAATAAACTGCAGTGGCTCCCTATCACCTCCAATATTAAATTTTAAAAATGCTCTATCTGGTATTGAAATCCCTTCATAACCCAGCTCCCTTCTACCTTTCCAGGCTTCTTACACCTTAATCCCCTGTGTGTACTTTTCTATCTAGTGAAACTGGCCTCCAGGCTGTTGCACTCACAAAATTCTTCACTCTCTCCTCTACAGGCATTTTTCTCTGGCTGTTTCACAAGCCTGGAATGTTATTCCTCAACTCCACCTACTGACTTCCCTAGCTTCCTTTAAATCCCAACTAAAATCCAATCTACTAGCCTCTCAACACTTCTTGATTCTAGTGTTTTCCCTCAAGTTAATTTCCTATTTATCCCATTGTATAACTTCTTTGCATATGTTTGCATGGCTTTTTGCATTTGTTTTTGTATGTATTTATTTGTTCCCTCCTTTATTAGACTGAGCTCCTTGAGGGTAGGGACTTTTGCCTCTTGTATTCCTGGCTCTTAGCACAGCACAGTGCCCAGCAGGTAGAATGAACATGTAATTTCATAAACGTAGATAACTCCCAAATGATGATGGTCCCTCTAACAATGCAGGTCAGCACCTTCTCTTACACTGTCACAGAGCTGTCAGAGATCACTGAGAAGTGAAGTGATTTGCCTAGGTCACACAGCAAGTATGTGTCAGGTGAGACTTGCAGAAACCTAGCCAAAATCCAGAGCTTCCAAGTCAAACGGGAAAAAATAATGCAGGCTGTCAGAAAGAATTTAAGTACCAAGGAACTATAGATAGGATCACACATGACTTTACCACCCAACACCATAAAGGAATGGAGAGTCTGGAAAACCATATTCCAGAAGGCAAAATAGTATAATCCTATGAGGGAAAGGGGTGTTTGGGATGCAGGACTGGGGAGTAATGAACCTTTAATAAAATAAAGTACTACCAAGAATGTAGATACTTTGAAGTTCAAACACAGGAGTTATAGAAATATAAAAAAAGTAAATACCAATGAACAATGATAAAGGACTAAACAAAGATAAAGTGCTTACATTTTTTTTAAAGTGAGGCAATTGGGGTTAAGTGACTTGCCCAGGGTCACACAGCTAGTAAGTGTTAAGTGTCTGAGGCCGGATTTGAACTCAGGTACTCCTGACTCCAGGGCCAGTGCTCTATCCACTGTGCCACCTAGCTGCCCCTAGTGCTTACATTCTAATAAAGGAAGATGATACATATGTGCCCTATTATCATGAGGGGTTATAAAGGTGTCTAATAAGACAAAGCCAGGGAGTGGTTCTGTGGTCTTGACAATCACAGAAGACTGAAAGGAATACAATGGGGGTGGAGGCTAAGAGAAAGGAAAGTTAAGGGGAAATTATTTCACATAATCAGGGTATATAAGTAGACATCTATATCAAACAAGGGGTAAAGAGGAGCAACTGACACTTCAACCTCACTCTCATACAAACTGGTCAAAGGAGGCAAGATTTTACACACACACACACACACACACACACACACACACACACACACACACACACACACACAACTGGGTACAGAAATATTTTACTCAACATCGAAAAGGGGAAAGGGGAGGACTGTGGGAGGAATTAATCCTAAAGAAACAAACAAAACAATAACTTGTGCACTCTGATTATGTGAGATAATTTTCCCTAACCCTCCTTTGCCTTACCTCCCTCTCCCCCTGAATTGTATTCTTTCCAGTCTTCTTTCACTTAGGTGAAGAGAGGGGAGCGGTGAATTACCTTCCATTTAGATAAAACTTCCTTATTCCTTCTAGCCTACTCTGGGAAGGAGGAAACAAAACTATCACTCTTTGCAGATGATATGATGGTATACTTAGAAAATCAATTAAAAAACTACTTGAAACAATTAACAACTTTAGCAAAGTTGCAGTATATAAAAGAAATCCACAAAAATCATCAGCATTTCTATACATGACCAACAAAGTGCAGCAGCAAGAGATAGAAAGAGAATTTCCATTTAAAGTAAAGGCAGACAATATAAAATACCTGGGAGTCTACTTGCCAAGACAAACCCAGGAACTATATGAACACCATTACAAAACACTTTTCACAGAAATCTGCAATGGGGGGAGTGGGATGGGGGGGGGTGTTTGGGTTAGGGGTTGGGGTTCTTAGGAATTCCTCTTTAAAGAATTATACCCTCTTGCACACAAAAGTAGTTAGAATAAGGTGGTAGTTTATTTAGGGACAAGGGAAGGGAAGGGTGGGGGGAGGGAAACCATGAAAGAAATCCTTGGACTTCTCATGGGAAGATAGGCACAAAGCACGTGGCTCAGAGGTACCAATCTCCTTGAGCAGGAGACTGGTAGGTACTTTTATAGAAGACTGATGGGGGAGGGGTCACCATTTGACTGTGGAAAGTTCCTTTAGTGAGGGAGGACAATCCCCCACTGGTGGTAGCTGGCGGAATTGAGTGAGGAGTGGAGGACCATCCCCCACTGGTAGTGACTAGAGGAATTGGGTGAGGGGTGGCTACGGATCCCTCTTCAGGACACAAAGGCCACAGCCACACCCAAATTTATCTCCCCCAAGGTTAGGGGAGACCAGAATGAAGGGTGGGAATCCGAAACTAGCTCAGTCCAATTTGGTTCCGTTATCTGTCCTCTGGTTTAGTTTCTCAAAGAGAAGGTTCCTTGATGTGCCCCAGAGAACTTCTGGGGTGCTCTGCACTCCATGACAAATCAAATCTAAATAGTTGGGAAAATATCAATTGCTCATGGATAGGCCAAGCTAATAATAAAAATGACAATTCTACCTAAATTAACTTAATTATTCAGTGTCATACCAATCAGACTATCTAAAAATTATTTTATAGAGCCTTCTAGCCTACTTCCTCCTCTACTCCCTCCTTTTCAGCTTCCTTTTGTGTGTTGTCTTTCCTCAACAGATAGTAAGTTCTTTGAGGATAAGGACTATCTCTCTGCCTGGCACAGTAGGTACTTAATATATATAGACTGACTGACTCAAAGCCTTTCTAGCATGGTAGAAGTGCTAGAGTTTTCACTCCACTGGCATGGCATTCTAGAACCATTTTGGAAAAGGGGGTCATTTCCCCAAAATAGGCCTCAGAACAGGTCTTCTATAGAGGGATTTTACTGGACAACTACAAAAGCAAATGGCTTCAGGTTCACAGGACTGGAAACTGACCAATGTCATCATTTGATAGGAAAATATAGAAGTATTTTAGTAAGCCCCATCAGATGAGAAACTCTAGGATAACTGACAAAATTTGTTGACAATGGTTCTGCCACCTTTGAAGGTTGAAATTTAACTAATAACTTCAGGTTGAAATTTCTATGAACATTCAAGACCAAGAAAGTACTGTGAAGTGACCTTAATATTAAGCTATTTTTTGAAGCACTATTACAAACTAATGGCATATTCAGTCTTCTGTTGCTCTTGTTAGGATGTTTTTAGAAGGTGGCAAAAGAGATTTCGGACTGCCGAGGATGAAAATAATTTAAATTTATTAAAAAGTCATGGTTGAACTTTAAAAAAGGACATGTAGAGATTATTAAGAGACTGTAATGAGGTATTATGTTAACGTTCTCATTTCCACAAGCTTGGTTATACCGGGGGAAAGCTACAAAAAATGAGAGGAATCAATGAAAGGCAAATATTAAGTACCTACTATGCACCAAGCATTATTCTAAGAGCTGGAAATACTTTTTTTAAAAAAAAAACAAGAGACAGATAGTCCCTGCCCTTACATAGCTTACTTGAATATGGGAAGTGAACAGATAACCAGAGATAACCAGAGAGAGGCATTTTCTTTTAGGAAGGTAGAAAGAGGTACACAAGTGGTGCAAGCAAAAGGCAAAGTGAAATGAATGGATAGGTGGATGAGATTTAAAGCTGAAAACATGGTCCAGGGTTCTAGGGTCATTCAGTAGATATACATACCCAGTTACCAATAACAGGGTTGAGCCCTAAAAATGAGTGGACTGACTTCCCCAAGGACTAGGTTCTGGAAAACCCAAGTTGGGGGGGGGGATGCCTATCTAGGTGAAGAGGAGAGGATCAGCTATGGAAGGCAAATGTTGAGATAATCTGGGTAGATGGCTAGATAGAATGTAAACACAGCTATGCTTAGAAGAAAAACATGGGAGAGTAAGGAGGTACAATTACAACAAACTAAATCAATATGAATTGCCTGCAGAGAAATCACTGAAAAATAATTTACACTGGTATAGACTCCTACACTATTTTTCCTTGGTGGAAAGTATTTTTGATGACAAGTTGGCAAGAGAATACAAACATCAAAAGTAAGAATTTGCTGCCCCCTAGAGATATATGCTAGGACTGTGCAGTGTCAGCTATTTTTAAAAACAGAACTAGAAACTTTTAATAATGGCTGTTGTGACTGAATATGCTAGTTTGACAGTAAAATCTCAATTCATTGAGACCCATATTTTATTTGATCTAGGCTAGACTGAAGTTTAGCTTTGCCTCTTCTATGAAGTGTGCTGTGGATTGTGCCAAGCCGAGTCTTTTGTTTTAATAGAAATCAGATGTTCTTGAAATTTCAAAATGTAATGCTTTAATACTATTCTATAAAAATTTGTGGGGCAGCTAGGTGGTGCAGTAGTGGATAGAGCACTGGCCCTGGATTCAGGAGGACCTGAGTTCAAATCTGGCCTCAGACACTTGATGCTTACTAGCTGTGTGACCCTAGGCAAGTCACTTAACCCCCATTGCCTCACTAAAAAAAAAAATAAATTTGTACTAAATTTGATGCTGTTCTATGCCAGTAGTTCTTACTGTATGATCCTGTAATGATCCATCAACCAAATTTCTCTTTCATCTCTTCAAAAATGTTCTGGTCACATGCATCATACAGTGCAAATATTAAGGAGAATGAAGCAATATCATAAGAATCACACAAAGAAACTGATGTAAGAACTCAGATGAAAGTCTCCCTCCAGCTGATACTGAGAAGACTTTAAAGAGAAAATGGCCTAGCCTCAGACACTTGACACTCACTAGCTGTGTGACCCTGGGCAAGTCACTTAACCCTCATTACCCCACCAAAAAAAAAGGGGGGGGTGGCAGCTAGGTGGCACAGTGGATAAAGCACCAACCCTGGATTCAGGAGGACCTGAGTTCAAATCTGGCCTCAGACACTTGACACTTAATGGCTATGTGACCCTGGGCTAGTCACTTCACCCTCATTGCCCTGCCAAAAAAAAGAAAGAAAGAAGAGAGAGAAAATGGCATTTCAGTGTGCAAAAAAGGGTGAGAAAATATGGAGTCCATCCGGGGAATGATGAGTAGTCAAATTTGGCTGGTGTAGACTATGACATATGGAGTGCATTAAGGAGGAGTGTGAGGTAAGGCCAATGTCATACATATTTTTAATAACAAATGATATTAGTTTACGAGAAGGCACCTAAAACCAATTGTAGGAGGAATGCTAGGCAAAGAATTATTGGTCACAAAAACCTATAGAACAAAAATACACAATGCTATTCTGTCCTCTGTGTGTGTCCCCTTTTCTGTCTTCTCTAAAGATGGTGGCCTGAGTAGCAAAAGGAGGCAGCTTTCTGCCTAAACTTAATGTTTATTCATTTAATTATTGGTACTATATATAGACTTATCCAGTGAACAAGTAACCTTCCTACAGAGTAAAGATTCTCAACTGGGGGCCTGTAAACTTTTTTAAAAAATTAACTCCATTTCAATGTAGTTATTTTAATTGATTCTTCTGAGAAGGGGTCCAGAGGTTTCAAAAGACTGCCAGAGAAGTCCATGACACAAAGAAAGTGAAGAACCCTGGTACAGAGGAGCTGATGATGCCAGTCTTCTCAGAATAATGGTATATAGTAACTACTTTGCAGCACTTTAAAATTTGCAAAGCTCTTTATATACATTATTTCATGAGTCTATTATTATCCCCATTTTACAAAAGAAGAAAGTGAGGAGGCACAGAGAGGTTTTGTGACACACCCTCGCACACACAGCATCAGAAATGGAATTTGAACCCAAAGTCCAACATTCTAAACACTAACTCAGAAACTAGATAGGTGGAGCAGAATAGAAAACAACTGTTTAACTAAAAAGCTAGTTGAAACAATTTTAGCTAAGGAGCAGGATATAAAATAGGCCCAAATAAAATCAACATTTCTATATATCACCAACAAAACCCTGCAAGAAGATAGTAAGAGATACCCCATAGGTGGAAAATACCAGGGAGTGTGCTTACCAAGGCAAATAAAAACACTTTTTATACAAAATAAAGTCAAATTTAAATAACTGAAATAGTAATTGCTCATGGGTAAACAGCCAAAGAATTATAAAACTTTTACATGGCCTATGACCCAGCAATATACCACTTTTTAGGTCTATTTCCTAAGGAAAAAGGAAAAGAACCTATGTGTACTAAAATATTTATAAGTAGCTCTCTTTGTGGCAGCAAAGAACTTTTTGCAGGAATGTTTATCAACTGGAGAATGGTTGAACAAGTTGTAGTGTATGATTGTGATGGACTACTACTGTGCTTCTAAGAAATGATGAGCCGGCCCTGGATTCAGGAAGACCTGTGCTCAAATCCGGCCTCAAACACTTGACACTTATTAGCTGTGTGACCCTGGGCAAGTAACTTAACCCTCACTGCCCTGTAAAAACAACAACAAAAAACAACACAAAAGGACTTGTATGAAATAATGAATGAAATGAGCAGAACCAACAGAACATTGTATATAGTAACAGCAATATTGTTCTAAGAAGAACTATGAATGACTAAATTATTCAGAGTATTATAAATACTCAAATCAACTACAAAGGACCTATGACGGAAGATACTATCCACCTCCAGAAAAAGAACCGATAAACAGAAGTATGTGTAGCATAGTTTTGTTCACTCATGTCTGACTCTTCGTGATCCTCTTGGGGTTTTCTTGGCAAAGATATTGGAGTGGTTGGCCATTTCCTTCTCCAGCTCATTTTACAGATGGTGAAATTGAGGCAAATGGGATTAAGTACTTGCCCAGGGGCACACAGATAGTGTCTAAGGTGGAATTTGAACTCAGGAAGGTGAGTCTTCCTGACTCAAGGCCCAGAAGCATTCTATCCGCTGCACCATACAGCTAGACAAAGAGATAGAAATATTTTATAGATATAGAAATATCTGTGTGTGTATGTATGTAGCTATCTGTGTCAAACGGTGGTGCTCTAGTGCAGGGTGGGGAGGGAGGGAATAAGTCAGTTGAGAACCTAAATTAAAAAAAGAAAAACAAACCAACAGAGCAGTCAGCTTAGAAAGAATGAAAAACAAAACAAAAGTGAAGGAACCAACCAGAAGCAATTCCATTCTGGATTTGGTTCTCACTAATAGGGAAGTATTGGTGCTGAGGTAAGAAAAGAAGAGAACCTAGGAAGGTAGACACCTTCTCGTATAGTCTGGGATAGAAAAATCACACAAAATCTGGCATGTGTCATCCTGGGTTTTTGGAAAGCACATTTCAAATGCTTCATCAGAAAACCACATAGTAGAGTAAATTCTGTAAGGAGAATAGGGAAGCTCTCAGAAATCTTAAGACAAAAAGAAATAATTTCAATAAAGAAGAAAAATTAGAGTCACCTGAAGGGACTGACCTGGATGTATGGATAACTCACCAACCTACCAGAGGAACATCTAAGATGGAAAATGGTCCCCCATTTAGGATGGATGGGACAATAACAGACAACAGAGAGAAGATAGAGCTGCTCAAGTTTAATTTTTGCCTGTTTTCTCTGCAAAGAAGAATGACCTTTGTAGTGGAAAGAACCCAACAAAAATGGCTAAGATGGCATTGACACCCAATAAAAATAAGGAGATTTAGAGCAGCTAGCTGACCTTAATTTAAATCACCTGGATTAGATGGACTACAGCTTGGGTACTAAAGATGTAATTGCTGAGGCCCCATTAGTGGCATCTGAAGAACTGGAAAGAATGAAGGTGTCATGAGATGAGAAGACAAATATCCCATTAAAAATGGGAAAAGAATAGGGGCAGCTAGGTGGCGAAGTGGATATTGCCTCACTAAAAAAAAAAAAAAAGGGAAAAGAAAGTCTGCAAACAAAAAATCAATAGGCTTGACATTAATTCCTTGGAAAATACAAGGGATTATTAAAGATGATTAGTGAAAAATCTTGAAAACTAAGAAGTGATCATAAAAATCTAGTACATGGGGGGCAGCTAGGTGGCGCAGTGAATAAAGCACCAGCCCTGGATTCAGGAGGACCTGAGTTCAAATCTGGCCTCAGACACTTGACACTTACTAGGCTGTGTGACCCTGGGCAAGTCACTTAACCCTCATTGCCCTGCAAAAAAACCCCAAAAAACAAAAAAACCCCACACAACAACAAAATCTAGTACATGATGGTTTCATCAGAAGCAAATCATGCCAGACTAACTCCACTTCTTATTTTGACAGGATTACTAAACTGCTAGATTAGAGAATGCCACAATTTGCTTACCTTTACTTAAGCAAAATGTTTGATAAAGTATCTTTCACTGGTCTTACTTAAGGAAAAAGAAAGATGTGACCTAGGCAGTTGTATGGTCATATTCAAAATAGTAGTCACATGATTCAACATCAACTGGTCGCCAGTGGAGTGCCACAGGGATCAAATAGTTGGTACTATTTGAAACATTAACATTTCTATATAGTCAGTTGACTTGGATAAAGACATAAATGACATGATCATCAAATGTGCACTAAGCTTGAAATTATAGTTAATACAATGGATGAGAACATTCAGAATCACAAAACTCCAGACAGACTAAAACATTAGGACAAATGTAAAATCTTACACTCGAGTTAAAAAAAAAAATCAGCTTCACAAATACAAGATGGGGGAACCATGGCTAGACAACTCGTTTGAAAAAAGATATGGGAATTTTAGCATCCTAACACCCCAGAGTCAACAGTATATCAGAATGAGATATTCTCTATCAGATGAGCTGCACAAAGAAGAATGAGGAAGTCATCTGAACTTTGCCCCAGCCCCACCACCTAGGGAGTATCGTTTTCAGTTCTGAACATCACATTTTAGAAAGGATGCTGGAGTCCATGCTAGAGGAGGAACAGCCGAAACAGAGAATCAGCCTCAGGGCATACATGATGCTTTTTTTTCGAGGTAGAATTCTCATTTTTCAAGTTTTTGAAGGGCTATTGGCAGAATGAGGGAAAACGTGGGAAAATTAAAAAGATTTAGTCTTGATGTCAGAAAAAGGTTCCTAAAAAGTTACAGGTATCTATAACTAGAAAGGGCTGCTTTGAGAGGTAGAGAATAATGAATTCTCCCTCACTGGAGGTCTTCAAGCTGGATGTTCACTTATTAGATAAGTTGTAATGGGAATTCTTTTTCAGGCATGTAATATAACTAGATGTCAAATATGATGATCCCTTCGAATTGTGGTTCTTTGGGGCACTGTTAGCTAATTCAATTTACTTAGGATAGTAATACTAATCTTTAGCCTTTTGGGGGCAGCAAACACCAAAGGGAGAAAGGACAAACTAAAGTGAAATTAGTGACCTAACTCACTGGCAATACAAAAGTGGGTTTTCACTTAAGTAATAGGATTTTTACTAACAGTTTAAGACTGCATTAAAACATTAGACTTTCCAGTGAAATTGAAAGAGAACTCCCATTTACACAGCATTTTGATGTTTTCAAAGTACCTTCCTCAAAACCACACCATGAAGCAGGTAATACAATAAAAAATATTCTATTTCCAGGCAGCTAGGTGGCAAAGTGGATAAAGCACCGGCCCTGGATTCAGGAGGACCTGAGTTCAAATCCGACCTCAGACACTTACTAGCTGTGTGACCCTGGGCAAGTCACTTAACCCCCATTGCCCTGCCCCCCCAAAAAAGTTAATTACCATTGCAATGAAGAAAAAAACTTGTCAAAGACAAGATAGGTTTTTTTTTTTTTTAAATAACAAAAAACCCCGGAGTGCTGAAGGTTTTTTTAAAGTTACTCTTCTGAAGTCAATGGCTAGTAAGTGGTAAAAGGAGTCAGGATTAGAACTTAACCCTTCTGAAACGTAAAACCTTTCCTTTCCACTATGCATCCTTCCCTCCCCTGGCTCATTCTGGAGAGCCCCACTCTGGCATTCCCTCTTTGGGAGCAGCAAGAAACCATCCATGCTGCTTGATGCTCATGAGCCTTGGATGAGAAGGAAGTCCCAACTGTATTCCTCTTTGGTGAAATGGAGGGTTACTAGGCCTTACTATCTGCCCTTCCGCCAAGCATTCTCCATACCCAGCACTGTCACTGGACCTACTGACTTACACTATATTATCCCCACCCCTACTCCCACCTTATTACCTATCCCATCTGCACTCAGCCCAGGACTTTCCCCATACTCTCCAGATTAATTTTCTTCTATGTTCTCTCCCCTAGTTAAAGGGTGAGGTCCTTGAAAGCAGAGCCTGGCCAGCCTTTTTTCTATGTGTAGTCTCAGCACAGTGACTGGCACACAGTAAATGCTAACAGATGCTTTTTCATTCATTCACCAAGCTAAAATAATTAACACAATTAAAGATGTGATTTACTCACATCAAAATAGTAATAGTTAGCATTTATATAGATGGTCCTTCTAGGTTTGCAAAGCATTTTACAAATATGATCTCATTTTATCATCACATCAACCTTTCAATTATCCCCATTGTCACCATTTCACTGATAAGAAAACTGAGGCTGAGAGAGGTTATAGACTTGCTCAAGATCACACAGCTAATAAGTTTCTGAGTCTAAATTGAAACCCAGATCTTCCTGATTCCCAGTCCAGCAATCTATCCACTGAGCCTCCTAGCTGGCACATACGCCTATGCCTATGCCTATGCCTATGCTTATACATAATATAGGTAATGCACTGCCTGAAAGGGCCTTAACATTTGAATTTTTGCAAATCTCAGAATTAATCAAGATTCGAGTTGTCACAGGTTATAAATAAAACCAGAATCACAAACTATTTACAACCATGAAATGATGCTCCAAATCACAAATAAGAAAAATGCACATCAAAACACCTCACACCCAGAAGACTGATTGACAATAATGACAAAAGATGGGAAGTCAATGCTGGAGGAATTGTAGGAAGACAAGAACACTAATTTGCTGGTGGATCTATAAATTAATGCAACTATTCTGGAAAGCAATTTGCAATTATGCAAATAAAGTGGCTAAAATGTCCATACCCTTTAACCAAAATATTTATAGCAGCACTTTGTATGATAGCAAAGAACTGGAAACAAGATGGATGCCCAATGATTAAGGAATGGCTAAAATTGTGGCACTATAAAAATGAATATGAATACAGCTAGAAAAAATAATAACAAAATTCATCTGGAAAAACAAAAAATCAAGAATATCCAGGGAAATAATGAAAAAAAATTCACAGGAAGGTGGGTTAGCGGTACCAAACCTGGAGCTTTACTATAAAGCGGCAGTCATCAAAACTATCTGGTACTGGCTAAAAAATAGAGTGGTAGATCAATGGAGTAGGCTAGGCTCAGGAAATGCAGTAGTAAATGACACTAGTAATGTAGTGTTTGATAAACCCAAAGACTCCAGCTTCTGGGATAGGAACTCAGTATTTGACAAAAACTGCTGGGAAAACTGGAAGATAGTATGGCAGAAATTAGGCATAGACCAACATCTTACACCTTATACTAAAATAAGGTCAAAATGGATACACGATTTAGACATAAGAGGTGATACCATAGGTAAATTAGGAGAGAAAGGAATAGTCTACCTATCAGATCTTTGGAAAGGAGAACAGTTTTTGACCAAACAAGAAATAGAGTATATTATAAAATGCAAAATGGATGATTTTGATTATATTAAATTAAAAAATTTTTTGTACAAACAGAAGCAATTCATCCAAAATTGGAAGGGAGGCAGAAAACTGGGAAACAATTTTTGAGGCCAGTGCTTCTGATAAAGGCCTCATCTCTAAAATATATAGGGAATTAAATCAAATTTATAAGAATCCAAGTCATTCCCCAACTGAGAAATGGTCAAAGGATATGAACAGGCAGTTTTCTGATGAAGAAACCAAAGCTATCTATTCCCATATGAAAAAATGCTCTAAATCTCTAATGATTAGAGAGATGCAAATTAAAACAACTCTGAGGTACCACCTGACACCTATCAGATTGGCTAAAATGACAAAAAAGGAAGATAATAAATGTTGGAGAGGCTGTGGGAAAATTGGAACACTAATGCATTGTTGGTGGAGCTGTGAGCTGATCCAACCATTCTGGAGAGCAATTTGGAATTATGCCCAAAGGGCAATGGAGCTGTGCATACCCTTTGACCCAGCAATTCCACTTTTAGGTCTTTTGCCCAAAGAAATCATAGAAGGGGGAAAGGGACCCACATGTACAAAAATATTTATAGCTGCTCTTTATGTGGTAGCAAGGAATTGGAAGTTGAGGGGGTGCCCATCAATTGGGGAATGGCTGGACAAGTTGTGGTATATGAATACAATGGAATACTATTGTGCTGTAAGAAATGATGAGCAGGAAGAGTTCAGAGAAACCTGGAGGGTCTTACGTGAGCTGATGATGAGTGAGATGAGCAGAACCAGAAGAACATTGTACACAGTATCATCAACATTGAGTGTTGACCTACTGTGATGGACTATATTCTTCTCACCAATGCAATGGTACAGAAGAGTTCCAGGGAACTCATGATAGAAGAGGATCTCCAAATCCAAGAAAAAAAAAGAAAGAAAGAACTGTGGAGTATAGATGCTGATTGAACCATATTATTTCTTTTGTTTTGGGTGCTGTTTTTTTTTTCTATTTTGAGGTTTTGCATCACTGCTCTGATTCTTTCTCTTGTAACAGGATTAATGCAGAAATAGGATTAATGTTATTATGTGTATATATATGTGTGTGTATATATCTATATATGTATAGAGATATATAGATATAACCTATATCAGATTACCTGCTGTCTAGGGGAGGGGGGGAGGGAGGGGAGGAGGGAGAAAAATCTGAAATTGTAAAGCTTGTATAAACAAAAGTTGAGAACTATCTTTACATGTAATGGAAAAAATAAAATACCTTATACATTAAAAAAAAATGAATATGAAGCATAAATAGCAAGGCTTACAATAACTGATGCAAAGTGAAATGAGAACCAGAAGAAAAATGCATGCAATGACTCCAAATAATAAAAAGGGAAAGAATGGATCGCCACAAAAATAGAAAATGAAGTGCACAATTACAAGCACACACACGCTTGGCCCCAAAGAAAAGATGTTAAAAGAGCTCTCATCCAACTCCTCTGAAGATGTGGAGGACCCACAAGGGTGGAACACTGCATGTTCTGACAGATTTTTTTTCAATATATTGACTGGTTTTGCTGATGATTGTTTCCCATTTCCTTCTTTTTTTCAAAACAGGTCTTTGTTATAAAGGATGGTTCTTTGGGATAGTGCACATAGATGGAAGGGTTACATGGAGAAATTTAGGAATAAAAATTTACTTAAACTAGAAAGATTCCATAAGCATCTAAAATTCAACATGTGCAAAACTGAACTCATTATTTTTCCCCCTGAACTCATTCCTCTTCCCAACTTCTCTATTCCTGTCAAAGACATAATCCTTCCACTTATCCAGGTTCACAACCTTGGAGCCACCCTAACTAAACTCTTCGGTCTCACCTGATCTAATCAGTTGCCAAATCTTCTAACTTCTGTCTCTACCAACATCTCTCATGCTCCCATCTCTCCTCTCCCAGAGTTGCATCTTAATTGCTCTCCCTGCCTCAAATTTCTCCCTATTCCAATTCATTCTTTACCCAACCACCACGTTGCCCCATATTCAAACTATAGTGTCTCCTTATTACCTTCAGGATAAGATACTGGCACTTCTTTAACAGTCAGCCTTTTACAGATTATTAAATTCCATTTATTCTGTGGTTTGGTAATAATGGCTTTTTCCCCCCCATTCCTCACAGACCAAAACCTGTTTCTCCTTCCATCTCCCCATCTCCCACCTCCATGCCTTTGTAGTGGCTGTCCCTCACAGTTGGAATGCTCTCCAAACCCTACCATAGACACACATTAGCTGTGTAACCCCGGACAAGTCGTTTACCAAGTATTCTCTCTTAGCCTCAGAGTTCTCTTCATAAAATGAGGAAGTTGGATTTGAAGGCTTTAAAGGTCCCTTTAAGCTCTAAATCTACTCTGCCTCTTGAAATTCCCTAAAGTGGAAAATGGCCAAACCAATTGTGGTGTACAAATGTGATGGGACATTACTACACTGTAAAAATAAAATGTTTATGATAAATACAGAAAGTCATACAAGATGTTTGTGAACTGATTCAATGTGAAATGTGAAAAACACAAAAATATTATACAATACAATGACTACAAGAACATTAAAAACAGGCCAACAAGACAATTAAAGATGACTGCCAGGAAATTATAGAGCAAGCTCAGCCCCAAAGAGATAGGAGGCACCTAGCCTGCAGAGGTGGGGGACTATGGCTGTAGAATGTACTAATGTCAGGCTGTTTTTCAATACACTTTTTGGTTTTGTGGAAATATTTTTTTCCTCCTTATTCTTTGTCTTAAGGAATAATTCACTGAGAGGGGAAGGATATCCCAAGATATTATGTAAAAACAAAAGATCGAAGCATGTGTACACATGTATGTATGTGTGTATGTATGTATAGATGTATATGTCTATGTATATATATCTGTATAACAGAACTATTTTAAAAAAATATTTAAAACAGGGGCAGCTAGGTGGCACAGTGCATAGAGCACCAGCCCTGGATTCAGGAGGACCTGAGTTCAAATCCAACCTCAGACACTTAGCACTTATTAGGTGTGTGACCCTGGGCAAGTCACTTAACCCCCCAAAACAACTGCATTTCAATAGAATTAATTTCATTTATAGTCTTCTATATGTTATTTTATGCATTTACAAACACAGTTTTGAGAAGGGGCCAATAGACTTAGACAGAATGTCAAAGGATCCCTACACAAAAAAAAGGTTAAGAACTCCTGCAAAACAGGGTCCATTCAAATCAGGTCATTGTCAAAAGTTCATCTTTAAGGAAACTGGATTTATTGATCAATGAAGATTTGGTAACAAAAAGGCAGAAACCTGGTAAGTGAGCTTGCAAAAATTTTAGCACTTACTGAATACCTAAGACAGGATCAAATGCCAGGAGACTTATTATTCTTCATAAATTAAATGACAAAAGCCTCATTCTATAAATACAAATACCAAAATATCCTTAAGAATTCAACAAATAGGGCAGCTAGGTGGCGCAGTGGATAGAGCACTGGCCCTGGATTCAGGAGGACCTGAGTTCAAATCCGACCTCAGACACTTAACACTTACTAGCTGTGTGACCCTGGGCAAGCCACTTAACCCCAACTGCCTCACACACAAAAAAAATTAAATCAATCAATCAATCAATCAACAAATAAATGGAAGTGAAAATGGACCAAAATTACAGAACTACAAATTGTAACTACCTAATCATAACACTGATCTTTCAAAATTTAAGAACATTATAAATACATGTTAGCACACCAAACACTCTAAACCTCCAAATCAAATGAATAACAATATTTCAAAATAGAGAGAACTAAAACTATACGGTTACAGGAAGTACATATCACTCACTCCCATAGTCCTACTACCACTGAATCCTTGGGAACTGAGATCACCAAGCAAAATGATATAGGGCCCAGTGTCTTCGGTTAATGGGCACAACCTGAATAAGACTCCAGCAAAGGAAACTGAAGGAGTGGTCAGACAAGCAGAAGAACCAGGTAAGAGTATTGTCTCAAAAGCTGAAAAAAGTCCCTTCAAATCTAAGTGTTTATGATTCTATAATAATAAATTCTGATCCTCTCCATTTGTTGTAGATCCTATTACTGTAAATTTAACCTATCACTCCTATTATTAATAGATTTAACCTTTCTATTTGGGGCACATGTGCATTCTAAAACGAGGCAGAACTCTATTGACCATTAAACTCCTGAGATGTGCATGTGCTTAGGTAAGGGCAGTCTGGGAGGGATCCTAATTTTAATGCAGCCACTGACATCCAAATGAAGAAGAAAGAAGGAGGAAGGAGGGAGGAGGAGGAGGAAGAGGAGAAGGAGAAGGAGATACCCTATAGAAACCATCAAAACAGTGGTAGCAAAGAATGGGAAACAAAATAATTATCAATTTGACTAGGAAATGGCTATTTTTTCAATGGTATGGGGGAGGGGAGGAGGGATTCTGATTTTATCAGTGGAACTATGTCAGCAGGCAGAACTTGAACCCAAGTCTGTCTGATTTCAAGGCCAGTCTTCTATCCAGTACAACCATATTTATTGCCTTTCAGAATATCACTGTGTAAAAAAAATAAGGAATTCAGCAAAACATGAGATTTGTATGGAAGGATGAAGACTGAAATAAGCAGAAACAGCGTACTATACTCCAGGCTCACTCTCCTGTTCCCTCACTTTCATACCCAGGACCTTGCCTAGATAATAATGACTCTACATTCAGACCTACTCAGTGACTGGCAAGTGCAAAGCCAGACCCAACATATCATGCATAAGAAGCCCCAACCAAGAGGATCACTTCGCCTCTAGCTCACTCTGTATCTGTTCGACCTCCCAACTACCTTGTCTTTATTCTAATTGTTAGGTCTCCACAACAGATCTTCCAAATCTCCTGAATCCCAGCCCTACCCCATCCAGTTCTATTACTTTCCAGTTGCAGATGACCTCCTTCTCTGATGTCCATCTGACTCTGTACATGAAAGCCCTCAATTCCCCCTCCTTCACACTCCTCTGTCTTCAACCCATTCTCTTCTCCCCTCCCCTATGGATGAAATAAAAATCTTTTCTCCCCTCACCTAGTAGAATGAAATTCCAAGGTATACAAGTAGTAAGCAAACAGCAAAGCCAGGATCTGAATCAAGATATTTTCGAACTTCTAATCAGGAGTCAGAAAACTATAGGCTCACCAGTTTTTTTGGTATGGTCAGTGAGCTAAGGATGGTTTCTACTTTTTAAAATAAAGTTTATTGTATTTTAATATCTAAAAACCTTTTCAATTCTGATTGTACAAAAGCAGGGCGCAGACCAGTGGTCCTCAGGCCACACTCTGCCAATCTCTGCACATGAAATTCAGTATAATACATTAGCCCTACAAGAGCTTTTTGAACCCCAATTCTATCAATCAGGTGTGTTAGTTATCCTACCCAGCATTGGGTCATCCACAAGTTTAATAAGCATGCCTTCCATGTCTTTATACAATTCATGAAATACACCGATAAAGCGACTGTTTGGGACAAAATTGCCTCAGTTTACCCAAATAACTCAAGGAAACCACCAAGTCATGCAGAGGCAGATTTATTACATTCTCATGAGAATGGGAGACCCCATGCAAAGGATGAGGAGCACACTAATGTGCTCATGAGTTGTTTTTTTATGGAAGTTTTGGGGGGGGTCCCCTCATGCACAGGGTGAGCTCACAATCTAATATCCAATCCTGTCTCACCCAAGATGCATGTTCAGCTCGTGAGGAGGAAGGGGAGGGGGAAAAAGGTGAAACCATGGGAGGGGAAAGGGTGAAACCACTCCACCCGTGTAAGGAGGGGCAAGGGTGAAGAGGGGAGAGATGGTACCAGGAGCTGGGGCTTAGGAATCTGGGTGAGTACTAGCAGGAGACAGTTCTGCTTGATCATGGGGGGGGGGGGTGCTAGGGGTGTGTTGTAGCAACAGCATAGCTAGCAATAACAAGGACTGGGGGCTTGGAATGTAGGCAGGGAGGGTTGGTAGTGCATCAAGTTCAGTAAAGCAAGATACATGATTTCTATTGTCAGCAATAGAATAACACATGAACAAAATTATCTGACTATAACAGGGACTGGGGGCTGGGTACTTTCCAGACCCCATCCTCAGAATCTGAACTGACTCAAGTCCACCTATCCCACACAGGGACCATAATGAAAATTGTGTTTAATTTATTACCTTGTTTTTAAAAATTCCCAAGCTTCAATTTCATATGAATATTTTTTTCTCTTTCTTTTTCCCCCCCCCTAGTGAGGCAATTGGGGTTAAGTGACTTGCCCAGGGTCACACAGCTAGTAAGTGTTAAGTGTCTGAGGTCGGATTTGAACTCAGGTCCTCCTGAATCCAGGGCCAGTGCTCTATCCACTGCGCCATCTAGCTGCCCCTTCTCTTTTCTTGTATATGGAAATTATATTTGTTGGTGGCTGTACAATTTCATGATAAATATCAGTGCTATTACATCATAATCTCTATATGCTGGGCTTGGAGTCTGAAAGACCTGAGTTCAAAAGAGGCCTCATGACTCTAGGCAAGTCACTTAACTTTCTATATTTTCCTCACTTTTCTTTTCTGTAAAATGCCGTAGGGGGCAGCTTGGTGGTACAGATGATAGAGCACCAGGTTTAGTCAGGAAGACCTGTTCAATTCTGGCCTCAGATTTACTAGCTGTGTGACCCTTGGGCAAGTTACTTAATCCTGCTTGCCTCAGTTTCCTCATCTGTAAAATGAGCTGGAAAAGGAAGTCAAACCACTCTAGTATCTTTGCCAAAGCAAAACAAACAAACAAAAACACAACCCCCGCCCCCCAATAACTCAAATGGAGTTACACAGAGTCAGATACAACTGAACAGCAGGTACCAGGGTCCTATGTGTTAAATGCTGGGCATATATAGAAAGGCAAAGTTGGACAGGAATGAAATGACTAAACAATAACAACAAAGAGCACCTACCTTGCAGGGTTGTAGTGAAGATTAAATGAGATAACATTTATAAAGCACTTAGCACAGTGTCTGGCACATATAAGCACCATATAAATGTTAGCTATTATATTAAACTTTATGGTGCTACTTAAATGTCAACTAGTCAATAGTCAATAAATATTAAATGCCTACTATGTGCCAGGCATGGTGTTAAGTGTTGGGGATACAATTACCCAACCAAAAAAAGAAAAAAAAAAACAACGAACCAGTTCCTGCCCTCAAGGAGCTTTATAATCAAATGATGGAAAACAACAAAAAGCTGGAAAGAAGGGAGAAGATACACCCATTAATGGCATGAGAGAAAAGACAAAGAATGAGTGTTAGTGGGTGTCAAAAGAGATGAGGTGTGAATAACAAGGCTGGCTGAATCTTGCTAGATGATATTTCCCAATGAGTTTACTACTAGGGGCTTAGTGGAGAAGCCAAAGAAGTTCAAAATATCAGCTATTACTATTATTATCACCCCCAAGTTAATTAATCTTCCAAACATCACACCAAAGGTCTTTGGTGCTGAGGATGTGAACCTAGTTAGGTCAGGTGGGAAAATGCAGAAAGGCCTTCCTAGAAGAGGAAGAACCACCTAGTTAAACATGTATGGGTAATTTGCTAAAGAAACATTAAAATAGATAAGATAAACATTCCTTTTGTTGGTTCAGAACAATTAACCCTCCAAAAGAGCTATTCTGCTCCTCACTCCTGAAAACCCTGAATCACCAGATGCCCGAGTATAGTTCTTTACAACTTAAAAATAAATGCTGGGCAGCTAGGTGGCGCAGTGGATAGAGCACCGGTCCTGGAGTCAGGAGTACCTGAGTTCAAATCTGGCCTCAGACACTTAACACTTACTAGCTGTGTGACCCTGGGTAAGTCACTTAACCCTCATTGCCCCGGGGGAAAAAATTATATATATCTCCATCATTTCATAAAATAGAAAAGTCACTTCTATAGCTATCCTAATTGTTTCACAACTCCACAAAAACATTTCCATGATCCCCATCTCATGTTTCTTAAGACGAGTTAAACAATTCTATATCTTATTTAACTTCTCATCATCATAAGGACATTATAGGAATTGGTATCTAGTCCAACACCTCATTCTGAAGATTAAAGAGACAGAGGGGGTGAAGTGAGTTGTCCAAAGTTACAAGTAGAAAGTAGTAAACACGATATTTGAACCCAGTCAAAGAGCAAAAAAAACCCCGGAAGGCTGAGGTAAGAGCAGGTTTTGCCAATTCATAAATCCTACAGCCAGAGTGGGCCACTGTTAGCTCCACGCGACTGTGCTGGCCTGAGCAGTTTCTGTCTCCACAGTGAGGGTGGTGAGGACTAACATTTCTTTCTATTTCTCTGCCTCTGCCCAAAGAGCACCTCCCACAGAGGACAGGGGCTGTTACTTGCCCCTTTTGGGATCCCTAGAGCTTGGTACAGTGCCAGACACATAAGAGGTGCTTCATAAATACTTATGAAGTATTTGTTTATTAGTACTTCTATAATTAAGGCTTCAAATAATTAGTGACTGATAGTTTACAGTATCTTTCCTGAAAAATGCGTCTGAATGGTACCTATATCTCCCTTATGTCTTTGTGATTATCAAACTTCACCCAGAAGGGTTAAAAAATATACTTTGTGTGTGTGAGGCAATTGGGGTTAAGTGACTTGCCCAGGGTCACACAGCTAGTAAGTGTCAAGTGTCTGAGGCCGGATTTGAACTCAGGTCCTCCTGAATCCAGGGCCAGTGTTTTATCTACTGTGCCACCTAGCTGTCCCCCAAAATACTTTCACTCCCCCTCACCCCACCCCAGAAATGGGGGCCAAAAATAAACTGCACATACTTTCAAATTAAGTTGATGTGTTGGCTGGTTTTGCTTAAGTTGTTTTACCTTTCTTTGTTACAAGCGATAGCACAATGGGGACAGGAGAACCAATATATTCAAAAAATTAAGCTGATTTTAAAAGATATCAATAAATATTCTTTAAAGAGTTTCTGCTCTCTAAAAGTAACGAAGTTAACATAAGTTCTCCATTTCTCCACATGGCTCCCATTCTAGTTCAGGCCTTTAACAGCTCTATTCTGGATTCCTGAAACAGCTTATTAATTGATTTTCTTCAAGTGGCTACCTATGGCTTCTAGGATAAATTATACATACATACATATATATGTACACACACACACACCACACATTATTCTGTCTGGCTTTTAAAGCCCTTCGAGGGCTTATAGATAGGTTTCCCAGTCTTATGCCTTACTTCTCTCTTTACCTATTCCATCTTCTGGCCAACTTGCTGATCCTCATATGCTCCATTCTACCATCCAACTTTCCTGTCTTTTTCCCCAGGATGTCCACACCATGCCTCTCTCCCCACGTCTTTGCCTTTTAGGATTGATAATTTTCTTCCAAGGAATAGCTAGGTGGCACAGTGGATAAAGCACTGGTCCTGGATTCAGGAGGACCTGAGTTCAAATCCAGCCTCAAACATTTGACATTATGTCTGTGTTCATTTCCCCTGCCTTCCTCACTCCCCTCTGGGGAAAGAATTATTTCATCTTTGTCTTTGTATTCCCAATACCTAGCACAATGTTTTGTAGGCATTTAAGAAATACTCGATAATCGAAAAGTTGTTCACTGACTTTTATACTGATTTAAGGTTTCCAAAGCACATACATGACCTCGTTTGATCCTCACACCAGGGACAAAACCATAGGGAGAGAGCAATACATCTAGTAGAAGGGAAAGTTAGATGCTAATCCCAAAATGACTGTGAACTCTGGTGGAAAAATAAATGAGTGCCAGCTACCCATCTTCTAAAAAGAGGGGGAAGGGATTCAGAACAGTTGTAGCAGGCCCATAATGCCAATGAAAATCAATTCTTTGGGCCTTTCAATCCTGTGCTCTGGCTCAGTACCTTTATATTTAACTGAGGTATTCATTCCATACAGAATCTCTAGGTTCAAGGCACTTTCTCTAGCTGCCCCATAAACCTGAAATGCTCCCCTCCTCAACTCCTGACCTACTGACTTCCTGGCTTAAGTCCCAACTAAAATCCCAACTTTACAGGAAACCTTTCCTACCTCCTCACAATTCTAGTGCCTCCCCTCTGTTAATTACTTCCTATTTATTCTGTGTATAGTTTTATTTTATTTGTTTGCACATTGTCTCTCCCATTAGCTTGTGAGCTCTTTGAGGGCAAGTGCTGTCTTATCTCTTTTTGTATCCCCAGCCCTTAGCACAGCACCTAGCATATAAGAGGTGCTTAATAATGTTTACTGATTCTCAGTCATGGAGACAGCAAATGGAATGTTGCTTACAGATAACAGCTAACAGGTTAGTTTGGCTAGAGCACAGACTGCAATGGGGGAATAGTTAGATAAAAAAGATAGACCAGGGGCAGCTAGGTAAGGCAGTGGATAGAGTACCAGCCCTGGAGTCAGGAGGACCCGAGTTCAAAAATCCAGCCTCAGACACTTGACACTTACTAGCTGTGTGACCTTGGGCAAGTCACTTAACCCCAATTGCCTCACCAAAAAAAAAAAAAATCTAGTTAAAAAAGATAGAACAGAGCCCAATTGTGAAGGGTTATAAATGTCGAGTTTATATTTTATCTTAAGGTCAGGCAGCTAGGTGGCACAGTGGATAGAGCACCGGCCCTGGAGTCAGGAGTACCTGAGTTCAAATCCGGCCTCAGACACTTAACACTTACTAGCTGTGTGACCCTGGGCAAGTCACTTAACCCCAATTGCCTCACTAAAATTAAATAAATAAATAAATAAATAATCTTAAGGTCAATGGGAGTCACTGAAAATTCTTGAGCTGGGGAGTGAGAACTTCTGACCTGCGTATGTATGTAGGTATGTGGAATAACACATTAGAGTGGGAGAGACTAAATGCATTAACCTCTACATCTTTTGGCTCTTCCATTTTAAAAAACTGCTATAAAGCACTGTCACTTTACTATTACTGTTACTATAAAGTATTTTTAAACAAGCATTCACATGAGGCTCCCTTCTCTTCAACTTAAAATTTTCAAAATTCTGTCAGCAAACACAACACTTACCATGTGCAGACCTCTGTAAGGCACTTGGCTAAAAAGTGTATCTAAGACATATGCCTTAATGGAGCTTACTTAGGATGTAGGAGGAAATGAGTTACAAACACAAACCCATAACATAAGAGATTTTATTTTAAATACTGGAGAGTGGTACAGAAGTGCTAGGTGACATTCGAGGAGATCATCACTAAATAAGGAGGAATCAGGGTAGATCTCATAGCACAGACAGCATTTGAGTTGGGCTTCAAAGGGTGGTTATAGGAATTCAATTGGTAAAGAAAGGAGAAAAGGGCATCCTGAGTGAAGAGAATGACAGAAACAATGCTAAGAACAAAGTTAAAACAGAAAAGTGTTTAAGGGACAGAAAGAGAAATAATTTTCAAAAAGTGCAATAAATTTCAAAAAGCATTGTACCTCAAAGGAGAAGAGATTACTGAGTAATGATGGCAGAGGGAGAGTCTGGAAGTTGCAAGGGGTGGGGGGGGGGGGGGAGAAGTGTTCTAATTTCCTCACCACAACTAATATGGGGTATAAATTAAAATGCAATCAGTCCTAGAAAGGGTTGCCAGGCATAAAGCATCATTATGAGAGACTCACAAGTCTCATTGAGTGCTAGAAAACACAAGGATTGAGAAAGAAAAAGGTTTCGTATGAAAACAAGTTTGTTAATCATGGAGGAAGCATTCCAGGAAACATACTGGAAAGATAAGATAGATCTGGAGTAGAATGAGATACTGAAAGGAGGTAATGTTGAGAGGGAATGGGCGTAAGGGAGCAAAAGGTAAGAACAGAGGCTTGCATGGGCAGCCAGGGTCCAAAATTACTAAAATGGGGAAGAAACAAGGGAATGGGAATATGCTAACTATTAAGGAATAAGTTCAGGTAGAGCAGCCATAGTTGGAGAGAAGCCTGTTCACGGAGGCAGGTGATTAAAGTGTTCAAGGTCCTCCCCTTTAAGATCTAACCTCAAGGAAAGTAGTGATGTTGTGTCCTGTGAGACCCAGGAGGCACACTTTGCAGTAGGCAGGTATTGGAGAGGCTAATACACAAGCACTCTACTTGTATTAATGCAGTCATAGTTTGCTTTAAGAAGTGTATTTGTTTCAAAACTACTAACACTTTTGACAACTCTGAGCCAACCATGAGCCTGCAGCTGGTCACATACCTCCCCATTGGGCTTTTCCAAGCCATAACCTGAGATGACCTATGCCACACAGCCTCTGATAGAAAGAAAAATTAAGAAGTTATAATGACATTCTAAACCGTGTAGCAAGTCACTAAAAACTAAAGAACTTCAGAGAAGGGAGATATCATGGATGAAAACATAGAAGAGGACTTCTTGGAAAAGATTGTGCTTAACAAAGGCCTTAAGCACCTATCATGTGTAAAGAGTACACTAGGCTAGATTAGAGGGAAGGAACAAAGCTAAATTAGATCCAGTCCCTACCCTTAACCTAGCAGAGGTGGCAAACACATTCAGAAATAACTATAACATAAAGGCTGAAGAGAAGGACAAAATACTATATGAAACCAGAGGGAGGAAGAGTAGGTGAAGGGCACTTAAAGGGGAATAGCAGGGCCTAAAGACCCAAGGAAAGGAAGGGGCAGGCAAGGCCTGGATGGGGCAGTGTTTCTGTGAGTGGTAGGGGGAAAAGGTCAGACAAGTAGGATGGTATCAATCAAGGAGGAGCCTTTCAACAAGAAAAGGTTAAAGTGGATGTGAGCTGGGGAATAACATAAGAAGAGATGCTCTTAAAGAATTAATTAGGCTGCATATTATGTAAGGTAGATTAGAGAAGAGAGAATGGATACAAGAAGACAAGTTTAATACAGTTATGAGTGACCCAGGCTTACTGCATGAGGTGCTGAAGGCCTGGACCAGAGTGCTGGTCATAGAAGTAAAGATGAGGGACAGCTAGGTGGTGCAGTGGATAGAGCACCAGCCCTGGAGTCAGGAGGACCCGAGTTCAAATCCAGCCTCAGGCACTAGCTGTGTAACCCTGGGCAAGTCACTTAACTGGAATTGCCTCACCAAAAAAAAAAAAAAAAGAAGTGAAGATGAGCAGCAAACCAGAGGTATCCTTCAAACAAATATGTACTAAGAACCTACTATGTGCAGAGAACTATGGTAGGTACTGGGAAAAATAAATGGCTTGGGTAAGAAGACATGGTCCTTATCCTCATGGAGTTTAGTAGGAGAAACTTAGAAATAGACAGGAAAAAAAAGGAGCTAAGGAGATGAATGAGCCCAAAGAGAACTCTTTAGACTGAGTTTAGTTGATTGAAGAAATGGTAATTTTTGTGACAGAAAAAGGGAAGTCAGTTTCAGGTGGAAATATAAGTTTTGTTTTAAGTATGTTAAATTTATTCTTTACAGCAGAACATCCTAGAAAAACATCAAAAAGAAAGTTGAGGAAATGAGATTGAAGTGTAAGCCTAGAAAAAACAACAGAATCATATAGGTAATGAAGGAAGAAAATGGCTGGCTAGAGATGAGTACTGTCCTAGAGTAACCCTTTGCCCAATCAATCCAGATTACCACCATACTTCCTCCTGGGTACCCAGGCTCAAACCTAGGTGTCATCTCTGACTGCTCATGCTCATATCTGCCAGCATCTGATCTGTTGTTGAGGCCTGCTGAGTTTACCCAACATCTCTCATACACCCTCCTTTCTCTCTTCTCTCACACAGCCCCTACCCTGGGCCAGGTCCTTACCACTTCATGCCCCCAGTCTCTCCTCACTCCAGTCCCTCCTTCACTCAGCTTTGCCAAAGTGATCTTCCTTAAAGCACAGGTCTGATCAGGTCAAACCCCAGCCCTGCCACCCCATTCAATAAACCACAGAGGCTTCTTTTTCAACTCCAGGTTCAAATACAAAAAAATCTTCTGTCTGGAGTTCAAAGACTTTTATAATCAACTCTTTCCCCCCTTTCCCTCCACCCACCAAAAACCTCTTCCCTCTCCAGTCTCTGCATACCTTATTCTCCCTACTCCCTTGTACTTTCTGATCCAGCAACACAGGATTTCTCGGTGCCCCTCAAATGAGACCCTGTATCTCCCAACTCAAGACATCTGTTCCACCCTAATTCTCTTTAGGATCCCTGACTTCCTTGGCTTTCTCCAGGAAGCCTTTCCACTCCCCTTCATTCCATGCTGCTGATTCCCTCCAATTCAAAGTCTGTGCAGTGTGTGCTAGTATACAGTTTGCATAATGTCTCCCTATGTCAATGGAGCTCCTGAAGAGCAGAACTGTCTTGCCTGTTCTTGTATCCCCTGAATTCAGTTTACTGTTTGTGCATCAGTTTACTGATTGTGCAGCTCGTATTCATATACTTATTCCTAGCCCCTAGCCTCTGTTCCTCCCAGCTCTCCACCCACTGAAATCCTGCCCAGGTGACTTTATAGGTCTGTACCTACTTCTGTGACCTTAGACAAAGTCATTTCACCTCTCTGTGCCTCAGTTTCTTTGTCTGTAAAATGAGAAGGCCTGAAAGCTTCCTTTCTGGTCTAAATCTCTGATCTATATAATTCTATTCTCTGACACTATTGTATTTGGCCATATCATGGACCTAAGACCCGACTATAATTACATAAAGACTTCAGGAATTCTGAACTAATTTTGAATGAGGGCCCGCATGTTTTTCACTTTTACCCTGTGAAAAATTCTAGTCATAAAATATTTTAAAAGAAATAAATGAATGTTACACTTAAATTCATAATTATTCAAACCTATAGCTAAAACATTGTCAGCTAGAAGCCCTTTCAAACTTGATTTGATGGAACGAGAACAGTTTACAAAACATAGTATCATTTTAAGTGGTTTTTGTACTTCAACACTTGAAAGGCTTAATGTTACCCTTACAATCTTGTTTACTAATTTTGTATTATGATAGAAGCAGCAAGGCTTAGTAGATAGAAAACTGGCTTCAAGTCTTAAATATGCTACATACTTACTGACTTACATGACAAGGCAAGTGAATTAAATTCTCAAACCCACAGGAATAGGTCAAAGGGCAGCTAAGTGGTACAGTGCCTAAAATTCAAGCCCTGGAATCAGGAGGACTTGAGTTCAAATCTTCAGACATTTACTAGCCACTTAAGCCCCACTGCCTCCCCTCCCCATGGCCAAAAACAAAAGGGGGGTGGGGTCAGAGTGCCAAAGGTGACTGAAATAACTCAACAACAACTATAGTTGGATAGGCTCAGAAAGTAGCAACCTCCTTTGGAAAAGCAAGTTCTTCACCTAGAGCTCCCTACACTAATGAAATCACAAGTCCAGTCAAAAAAAATAAGTTATAAATCTGAAGTTTTGCTATAGTCAATTCTTAATTATCCACATTTGAATAACCTACATTGTATATTAATTTTTAAAAACTTTTCTAATGCACTTCTTGTTGCTGATATTGTTTGTCCTTCATTCCCAAAGAGGGCCATAACATCAGGAGGTGATGTCATGACTTGAAGTGAATTGGATTTAAGTGAGGGAGGGCTGTACAAGGTCACCAACCTCAGTCTCCTCCAGAGCCACCTGGGTCCAGTGGTAAGATAAACATCAGGATGACTGGAGATGGCCCCAGATGTTTGAGGCAATTGGAGTTAAGTGACTTGCCCAGGGTCACACAGCTAGTAAGTGTCTGAAGCTAGATTTGAACTAAAGGACTGATGACTTCAGGCCCAGCACTCTATCTACTCTGCTGAACTGTACCTAGCAGGTACTTAAAGTCTGAGTAAAACCAAACATAATTTAAAAACCCAAATCAGGTCTTCCTTTCACACATGTGTACAGGATACCTCTCCCTACAACCTAGGTCATGAGTAAAAACTGTTTTGTTTAAGTTAATATAAAAACTAAAGGGAGCAAATCTGCTAAAAGAAAAAAACTTGAAACCATACCAAATCCAAATATATATGTCCACCATGCCCAGTGTAGGTCACAATGACTACATTAGTATGACCCCTTGGTATTAATTCCTATCACAATAACATTTCAATTCAAGAAGCATTATTACATGCCTAAGTAGAAAGCACTGTCCTAGATACTGAGCATACAAGACAAAAACAAAGCATTCCCTGCCCTCAAAGAACTTACATTCTACTGAGGGATGTGACAGATACACAAATTAGTATTATCAAATATTCAAATGGATCTAGCATTTCATAAATATGGGTATCCCCTCCAATAATGCAGCTCCCCCCTTCCTAAAAGATAAAATGGTGAGTGTAGTGGGGAGAGAAGGAAAGCTCATCTAGCACCAATCAAACCCCTTTCAACAAGCTACCTGCCTACCTTCACTTCCTCTCCTTTTATTCCTTAATCTGTGGCCATGTACAACCTCACTATTTGACCCAAATATCTCTCTCCAAAATTGCCAGTGACCTCTTACTTGGCAACTCTGATATTTTTCACTCAGTTCTCATCCTTCTCTCAGCCATATTGGCAGCATTTGACACTACTGACCACATTCTCCCTTGTGCTGCACACTCTTTTCTCTGAAGTTTCATGAGGCTCTTCTCCCCATTCTCCTGCCTCATCATCGCTATCATACCCCATAACCATGTGTACCCCAAGGTACTGTCCAAGGCCCTCTTTTCTCTCCACTCTCAGTAATTTCGTCAGATGTTTCATTATCTCTATGCAGATGATCCCTCATCTTCAGTCCAACCACCTACTGAACAGTTCCAACTGGGTTTCTCAAACATCTCAAACTCAACATGTGCAAAACTAAACTCATTAACCCTTTCCTTTTCCAAACTCTATTTCTGTCAAAGACAACATCATTCTTCCACCCTCACTGGTTTGTAAACTCATTATCCTTCATTCCTCAAGCTTATTATCCCTCTAATAGCTAATCAGTTGACAGATGTTGTCCTATCCATCTCCACAACTCAAACTCCATCCCTTCTCTCTACTCAGGCAGCTACTCATTCAGGCCCTCAACTCTCAATAGGATTATTGCAATAGCCTCCTGGTTGTTCTTAAGACCTCGAGTCCCATCGCTGCTAGGTCATCCTTCTCACCACTATCAAAGTGATTTTCCTTAAACCCAGCTTAAAGATAAGACCAACTCTCCTACTCAATCAAATCCAGGGACTTCCTAATGACTGTAGGATAAAATATAAACTTTGTTTAAATCCCTTCACAACTTAGCCTCAACCTATCTTTTCAGCCTCACTGGATATTATTAGGTAGTACGCCCCAACCCCTGTGCCCACACTGCAGTACAGCCAAACTGACCTTCTCTGTTCCCCACATGCCGATCAGCCAGTCCCATATGCCTGAAATGCATACTCTCTTCAAAGTTCCCTCTCTTCCTTCAAGACACAACTCAAGTACCATGAAAGCCTTTCTTGATCCCTCAATTGCTATTGTCCTCCCTCTCAAATTACTTTGTATCTAACCACTTTATATTTTCTGTATATTTATTCTGTATAGATTGCTATGTGTCCTTATCTCTCCCATTAGAATAGAACATCTTGTGAGTAGGACTAGTTTCAGTTATCATACTTTACCTTCAGTGCCTTAATACACGCTTTGTTGCTTCCGGGAATGTGGGCCAGCCAGTGCAAAGGCACAGAGATGGGAATGGGAGTGTTGTGAAAGGAACAGAAAAAAGGGCAGTAAACCCATTAGATCACGGAGTGTGGGAGAAGGAATGAATAATGTGGCCAGAAAATGAGGGGATGCCCATCATATGGGAAAGATTGACTAAAATTGTAGTATGTGAATGCAAATAGAATGCTACTGTGATGAGGGGAAATGCTGCTGCTTTCAAAGAGATACAGAAAGACTTGTATAAACTGAAGAGTGAAGTGAGCAAAACCAGAAGAATAATTTAACATTAATAGTATTCTTTTTGTGGGGAGGCAACTGGGGTTTAGTGACTTGCCCGGTATCTTGAGGCTGGATTTGAACTCAGGTACTCCTGACTCCAGGGACAGTGCTCTATCCACTGTGCCACCTCACTACCCTTATAACATCAGTATTATAAAAACAACCTTGAAGATTTGTATGAACTAAAAAAGAATGAAATAAGCAGAAGCAGAAGAACAATTTATACAGAAACAATAAAACAAACAACTATGAAAGCTCTAAGAACTCTGATCAAAACAATTGACCGTCCATGATTCCAGGAGAACTAATGATGGACTGCAGTGTGTTATGAGACATGTATTTCTGGACACAGTCAGTGAGGGAAGCTGTTTTGTATACATGTTGCAAGGCTTTTGGCTTGAGTTCTTTTCCCAATGGGGTGGCAGGTGAAAGAAAACATTTTTTCACTAATCACCAGTGAAATCATAGATCCTGAACCCTTCCCTTCAGCCTCTCCCCTCAATTTCAAGTGTGAATGAGACTGGAAAGATAGGTTGTGAGTGGCTTTACAAGAATGGTGGTGCAGAAGCAGGGAACTGAAAAGAAATGGTAAGTTTAGAGGAAAAGATAACGAAATCTTCTTTGAGAATGTCACATTAAAGATGCCTATAAGACATCTGTTCACAGAAGAGACAGTAGGCCTGATTGACAGGATTCAGAGAAAGCAAAGTAGCATGGAAAAAGGAAGGAAAGAAAGGTGGGATCCAGATTGGAAGAACCTGAAATCGAGGCAGAGGGGAGCCATTTAAGGTCTTCCCTTAGGAGTGTGACAGTCACACCTATACCTTGGAGAGATGATTTTGGCAGCTGTGTGGAGGATGGATTGGAGAGGGCTAAGAATGGAAGCAAGGTGACCAATTAGGAGGCTATGAAAGTCAACTCAACTCTTCATGCAAATTGAATTAACCACATTAATATGAGGTACTGAGTTCCCCCCACATTTAATATGCTCAGTATATTAATTTGTGCCATGTTAAAATGTCACCTAACTGACCTCATTGTTTCAAATCTTCTTTCCTCAATCTTCTCTCCTGCACAAACTAATCTTTAAAAACTCGTGACTGGGGGCGGCTAGGTGGCACAGTGGATAAAGCACCAGCCCTGGATTCAGGAAGACCTGTGCTCAAATCCGGCCTCAGACACTTGACACTTACTAGCTGTGTGACCCTGGGCAAGTCACTTAACCCCCATTGCCCCGCAAAACAAACAAACAAACAAACAAAACAAAAATGAAACAAAACAAACAAAAACCTCATGACTCTCTCTCCTGCCTACTATACAAAGTCCAGTCTCCTAAGCAGAGTAATCACGATTTGGCACCACTGGCACCTAGCCAGTATACTTCCTATTACTATTTAGATGTCTGGTGCCTCTCAAAGCAGTCTCCTTGGGGCAGCTAGGTGGCGCAGTGGATAGAGCTCTGGCCCTGGAGTCAGGAGTACCTGAGTTCCAATCCGACCTCAGACACTTAACACTTACTAGTCACTTAACCCCAAATGCCTCAATTTAAAAAAAAAGCAGTCTCCTTGCCATCACCCCACAAACGTTTTATTTCTCCTCCTCTCACCATCTCCCTTTCTCACTTCTCTATAGCCCTAAAATGTTCTTCTCTACAAATCTAAATTGTGCCAATCCTTAGTCCTTCAAATCCTACCTGGTCCAGACTCTTTCCAAACATTTCCTTCCATATTAATATCTCCCTTTTATTAACTTCTATAGGATCTGAAACAGAGACCCCCAGCCTTTTTGTTTCCTTTTTTTTAAAAGAGGTGCTACTTTTAATTTAATGAAACTTTGAGACAGTAGGGAAGGAAAGGAGCTGAAGCCAGCAAAAAGGTGCTGGCCACACTAGTCCCCCCCTTGCTGGGGGTACCCTGGGATATGGCAGTGGGCATTCTAACAGCAAAAACTGTCTAATCATTTTCCATATTTACTAGACAGAGATTCAGCACCTAAGAAAGTATGAAAACACTTTATTATACAACATTTTGTACTGTTCTCTAGTACTTTGATGTATATTATCTTAAAACTGTAAGCTTTAAGAAGATAGGACTCATACCTTTTCTTTTATATTCCACTGGACCTAGAGAGCAGGGTCCACAATAAGTGAAAATAATTGTTAATGCCTTTAATAAACATGTTCTTCGGTTGTTTCCTATGAACTTTCTAAAAAGTGAAAGATTCCTTGAGATAAAGAATAATATCTCCCCTCCCCCTTTAAATCTTCCCAAAGTGCCTAGCTATGGACACATTAAAGGACTTCTTTCTATCTAAAGCAGGGATTAAATTGCTACCACCCAGCTGGAACCCATTCCCCAAGACCCATGAGAAGTTTTAATTTACTTGTGTTCAAAAGCAGTACCAATCACACCAAAACCCCAACCCAGGTAAGTAGAACAAAACAATTGAGAATGTAAAAGATATAAATGAGCATATGTGTAGTCAAACCCACAGGTATAAAAAAGAAAATGACTGTTCTTTTATTACTCTAACATAAATGTTTAACTCCCCCAAAGCAAACATTCTGAAATGAAATAATTTATGCCAAAGTAGGAGAGCATGAGAGATAATGGATAGAGAAGTGGCCTCTCACTATCTCTCAGCAAGATCTAGGTTCAAGTGCTACCTCTGATACAAACACTGTAGGCTGTGTTACCGGGACTGGGGTCATAAGGTCTCCTTGCTCCAGACTTCTGTTGCACAACAGGTGCCTATCTGCATTGGTAGAGGGAGTATCTCAATGGGAGTTCCCTAGACCAATGAAATTACAGGACTTGACCCCACCCCCCCACCCCCTATGTGTAGAAATACCTGGTCTAGTAGTCAGTTAAGTAATAGCACTCCTGGTCTACCTGAGGTACCCTCAAAATAGATATTTTTAATGATATGAAATCAAAACAATTTATTTTTAAAATGAAAAGAGCCTTATAAAAAAATAAGATAATCACAGGGTTATAGAAATTCAATTTCTCTTTAATGAGGGTGTACTTTATGAATCATGGCTAACAAATTAAGTAGTGAGTTAAGTAGTGATCTAGCAGAACCATTTTGCATCAACACCACCTGTCAGGCAAAACTTTGTCTCCTTTGTCCCTAGCAAATTCCATACACAAATTGTAACCTCTTTCTGGACAAGAACTACCATTTTGTTCCCATCTTTAGCATCCTGCAGTAGTTAGTTTAGTGACTTTATTTCACATTAGGTAGCTGTGTGATCTTGATCAAGTCATGGAACCTTTTGGGATTGGTTTCCTTTATAAAAAAAGGGAATTGGACCAGATGCCCTTTAAGGTCCTAGAAGGATAAGAGCATCTCTAAATGAAACTGGAAGGGGGGGTGGGGTGGACTGGGCTGACATTTTTACTTCTCCAAAAGATGAGAAATTAAAATGTTGTTTGTCCTTTGTTCTAAAGAAGGACCATAACATCCGGAGGTGATGTCATGACTTTCACTGAATTGGATTTAAGTGAGGGAGGGCTGTGCAAAATCACCAACCTCACTTTCTCCTGCAGAGTCATCTGGTTCCAGTAGCAAGATATATATATATCAGGAAAGGGCAGCTAGGTGGCAAAGTGGATAAAGTGCCGGCCCTGGATTCAGGAGTACCTGAGTTCAAATCTGGCCTCAGACACTTGACACTTACTAGTTGTGTGACCCTGGGCAAGTCACTTAACCCCCATTGCCCGGTGATTGGGGTTAAGTGGCTTGCCCAGGGTCACACAGCTAGTAAGTGTCTGAGACAGGATTTGAACTGAGGTCCTGACTCCAGAGCCACTGATCTGTGCCACCTAGATTTCCCAAAATAAAATGTAGTACAAGTTGGAAGCACTTCTATATTCCTCTAACCATCTACAAAAACTAAGTACCATATTCCAGTGCTTCCTAACCCCATAATTACATTAAGTCAAGGAGGGCCATTTTAATTAAAAAATTGTTTTGATATTGATTATTGATTTGATATCGGTTATTGTTTTTCCTTTGTTCTCAAAGAGGACCATGACATCTAGAGGTGATGTCATGACTTGCAGTGAATCTGACTTAATTGAGGGAGGGCTGTGCAGGGTCACCAATCTCACTCTCCTCCAGAGCCATCTGGGTCCAGCGGCAAGATATATATCAGGACCACTAGAGATGGCACCAGATGTTTGAGACAACTGGAGTTAAGTGGCTTGCCCAGGGTCATACTGTATCTGATGTCACATTTGAACTCAGGTCCACCCAACTTCAGGGCCAGTGCTCTATCCACTCTGCCACCTAGCTGCCCCGCTACCTCTGGTAAGACAGAGACTAAGGCTGGACTTGGGATTTCACTGATACTGGTAAGGAAATTTTCTCTATACAGGTAAGCACCTTCTTTGAAATGTAATAGTCCTGGAAAGAGTTGCCTAGGGTACCAAAAGGTCAAGAATCAACTAACCCAGGGTCACATACACAATATGTAGCAGGGGCAGGACTTGAATCCAGGTCTTCCTGGATCCAAGGCTAGCTCTCTATCCACATGCCTTTTCCACCTTTAGGTGGTCTACAATATTGCTGGTGCTGGACTACACCACAGTGAATGGAATACCTGACGAGTCAGCAAGGCCAGGCGTTTACTAGAGGCACAACCCCAGCTGTTAAGAGCTCTCTCCTGACCCTCAAATTTTCTCAACTATAAAACAAGGGGTTAGACTTACTCTTAAGGAGCCTCTTCTGGAACCTTTCTGCTCTAAATTTATGATCTCATGATCCCTACACTCCAGAAGCCTGTAGAAGTAGAACAGTTTTTAGAGAATACAGAAATGCCACCAACTTCAGGATTATTCTTTAAATCAACTGGTCAGACAAAAAGTTGTCCAGAAGACCCAAGAGGCTCTTTATTACTTCCTTCTAGGGCTTCTCTTTCTTACCTGTAAAATGAAGCCGTCCATTCCCTTAGAGACTCATTAGAGTTTGTAAGGGTCCTTCCCACTCTAAAATATTACACACAGACATGGTGCAGTTTTAAGCTTTACTAGTTTAAAACAAGAGGTTGCCTTGGCTAAGTCATTTCACTCTCAGCATCCCTTCTATAGTCTCTTATTATTAGTAAAAATAGTTTACATCGAGATTTAAGGTTTGCAAAGCACTGCACGTGTTATCTCATTTGATCCTCACCAACACTCCTGTGAGGTAGATGCCATTATTATTCCCATTTTGCAGATGAGGAAAGGAAGAGAGAGGGTAAGTAACTCGCCCAAAGTCACACTCTAGTGTTTGAAGTAGGATTTAAACTCAGGTCTTCCTGACTCCACATCTAGTGCTCTCAAGTCACTGCACCAGCTACATATGATACATTGTAGCATGTAAAATGACTCAAGGAAAAAGCTTTCCAGTAGAAATTAAAATGAAATCATTAAATTCTTTTCTTAAAATCCACTAAAGAGGAGCGGCTAGGTGGCTGGATAAAGCACCAGCCCTGGATTCAGGAGGACTTGAGTTCAAATTTGGCCTCAGACACTTGACACTAGCTGTATGACCCTGGGCAAGTTACTTAACCCTCATTGCACACCCCCCCCCCCAATCCACTAAAGAAAGTCTGAGAGCAGTTTACCAAATTCACACTAGTGACTATGGGATAAATTACTGTAACAGTCTATTAATCCCTCCTCTGAACTATGTTATTGCATTTGTGTCTTAATTTCATTTATTTTGGTAACTTTACTACTTAAAAAACCCCATGTCACTAAATATTTTGAAGCTAAAATAATGGATTCAGCCATCATGTTATTGCTTTATGATTTTTTTCAGTTTCACAAACACAAACATGCTGGTACAAACTGGACTCCAACTCTAGTTATTTGGACTGAGGTTTCAACAGAACAAGAGCACAAGCAAAACATTAGTTTGGTGTTGTTTTTTTTTAAGTCCACTGAGGTTTTAGGTGTACAAAATGATATGAATCAAATACAGATTCTTTCCTCTCATTTTAAGAGCAATACCCTACTTCATTAATTACTTAGGGGGCAGTATTAGTAAGGCAGTACCATTGGACTGATAGAGAACAGCAGAAAACCTGGCTACTTGAGTTGTACAACGTTATGTTGTGTGATGCACATTATTAAACTTACAGAGGGTGGTAGAAACCGTTTTAAAGTGAATTTAAACTGAAATTTAACTGCATGTCATTTAAAATTTTTGTAAAATTTGACATCAATGATCCTGCATCTCTTTTGACAAACACACTCAGCAAGCCAAGGCAGCAGGCAGTTTTTTCAGTGTCATGCCCTGATGATGTCAACACCAGCTGGTACTCTCTTGCTACCAAAGGATACATAATTTCAGGCAGTTATCAATGGAAACCAAGCTGGATATAAAATAAAGCTTCATATTCTCCATGCAACAATTTTCAGCACTCAACATCTGGATGTATATGATCTCTGAGGCAGAACTTTTAAAAAGTATTTTGGATCCTCAAACCTCCCCCCACCCCTACTTTGAAAAAACGCTATTGCACCCCCTCCATTTCAATACATAAGTTCCAACTAAAATCGGTTTCGAAGCTTTTGTTTAGAAACCACCACGAAGTTCCCGGCAGAAGCAAGCTTCCCAGTCGTCCACTAACTGTACCAACAGCCTGAACCAAACACGCGACCGCATCGAGGCACATGTCGAGACCAGTGGTGTCACGGATCCCACAACTCGCGTGTCTCGGGGTCGGCTCTGAAACCTTGTCCTCTTCCTAGGGATCAACGCAAAATTCCACCCAGTGTTTCAAGCACGAGAAGCTTCCATTCCTCGAAGCCGGCGCCTCCCCATACGCCTGCACCGGCTGGAGGGGAGGCTCATTTAAAGTTCACAAAGAAAACGTGTTCGCGGCCACCCCGAGAGCTACGGCTTCTCTCCGCCCCCGAGTGACAGGTCCTCTCGGCCCCCGGGGTCTTCTTCAGCCGGATGTTAGCCGGCGATGGAGACGCAGCCCGGGAAGGACGGCCCGAGGGGGGCTTGGCGGGGCTCGGTTCGGTTCGCTCCCCACCCCGCCCCGCCCGGGATCCCAGCCCGGGGAGACGGTGCAGCCACCGGTTAGGCCGGAGCCCCACCTGGCGCGGGGGCGGGGCGAGCTCCAGGTGCCCCCCCCCGCGGCGGGCGCGCGCACGCACGTGCCCGAGCGCGCCCCCCGGCCCCCGCCCTCCCGCTGCCCTTCACCCACCTGGTCCCGGAGTTTGAGGAACACCATGGCGGGCGCCGCCGCCACCGCGCACCATCCAGCGGCCGCCTCCGCGCCCCGCGCCAGCCTGGGCAGGGGGCGCGGCCCGGCCGCCGAGGGGCGAGCGGGGCGAGCGTCCGGCGAGGGTGGCCGCGGGGCCGGGGGCGGCGGCCGAGGGGCACGGGTGCCGCCTCCTGCCGCTGCTGCCGCTGCTCCTCCTCCAGCCGCCGCCGCTCCGGTCCTCTCTCCTTTCCTCCTTTCCTTCCTTCCTTCCTTCCTTCCTTCCTTCCCCCGCTGCCTCCTCCGTCGCCGCCGCCTCGGCCGCCCGCCCTGCCCCTAATGCCCCGGCCCCGGCGGCAGCATCCCAACTCCACTCCACAACATTACCGCCACCGCCACTCACCACCACCGCCCGCCCCGATTGGCCCCGGCGCGGGGGACAGGCCCAGAGTAAGCGGCGCCGGGATTGGCCGCGCCGCCTCCGGGCCCGCCCTCCCGCTCCCTTTCTCTCTCACCTTCTTCCCCCTCCCCCCGCCGCCCCCGGTGGGGGGCCGGAGCCCGGGGGAAGGGGGGAGGGAGGGGGCGTGTGCGCCCGTGCGCCCTCGCGCGAGGACCGCCGGGGCGGGCCTGGGAGCGGAGGGGGCGAGCAGGTGGAGGCGGAGGGAGAAGTGGGGCGCGGGGGTGTGCCCCAGGATCGCACGTGGAGGTGGCGAAGGGAGGCGAGACGCGCCCCCTCTTTATGGAGGGCCGAGCGCGCGCGCGTGTCACCTGCGGGGAGGGGATCCGGGACACGCGCAGGACGGGCGTGGAGGCAGGGTCTCCTTTGTGCCGGGCGGCAGGTGCTGCCCACGCCGGGGCACGTCGGTCGCCAGGCGGCCCTGTGCTCCCGGATGATGCGGGGAAGGGCACGGGGCTTCTCCACGCGCGGGTGTGTCTCCTGCTCGCCCATAGATAAAACCTCGGACGTGGAGTTAAAGAAATCACGCCCAGCCATCCACAGAATCAAACCGCTTTTTCTTTAATCCTGCTCCCATTGCCAACGTGGGGGAGGGGGGCGTGCATGGGTGGACTTTTTTTCCTGCTTCTCTGTTTGCTACCTCCCCTCCCGTCCTCCCCCCTTAAGAAAAGATACAGATGGTTTAGAACACAAGTGTGTGACGTCATGCTTGGTTCTAAAATTCTCCCCCACGTATCCTCTCATCAGTTATGTCTCAAAGGACAAATTTTTATAGAGAAAATATTGATTTGAAGCCGGTGGGAGCTAGAGGAAATTCAGCCTTCCTAAGAGAATCTGTCAATTCATAATAGCCCTGGAGATGCCAGATGATCCTACAACAAAGACCCCCACCCACCCACCCAAAGAACGGGAAATAAAACAATAATTTAAATGACTCGAAGGCGTCTCACTAATTTCACAACGGGTAATCAATTCAGTATAAAAGTTTCTCAGATCCTCCACCCTACAAATGTTTATAGCTATAGATATTAAAAGTCAACCCAAAATAGCATTCAAGTTATCCTAAAGCTGACAACGAAAGACTATCTTTTGATACTTGGTTAACACATCCAAAGTGGGACTAAACCTCAGCTGAGCTGGATTTTGTTATACCGAACATTATCTTGGACCAAATCATTGTTTCTACACATCTCATTGTCTCCATCCATCAAATAGGGGGTGTGGATCTTAACATTTCAATGAGGATGCCTGAATCCATTTTAAATGGTACAAAGCTAGAACAATAATAAATGAGTGTTGAATTGAAGTTATCCAAAACAGGCAGTTAATAATGCTGTAACAACGCTTGTTGGTTACAAAGTACCTCCTAATCTTACCTTTGTAAATAGTTACCATAGGCTAGGCAGGGCTGACTTATGTTGTAGGCAAGGTGGGGAGGGATTTAACTACATTCATTCATTCTTGCCCAGTACACAGTACACTATAACACTATGAACTTGGTCCTTGGTTTATAAATTTACTGTAGCTCAAAGTTCTTGAAATGTACAATGACTAAGTGATTGCTGGGGAAGAATTTTTTAAGAATGTGAATGCTATGAAAGTTTGAGTCCTAATTACAGTTTGAGTTTGAGTTTTAATAGTCCCGAGATTGAGACACTGAAACTTTATAGTGCATTTCCCAAATTTCTCTTTAAAAATAATGACAATAGGGGCAGCGAGGTGGTGCAGCGGATAGAGCACTGGCCCTGGAGTCAGGAGTACCTGGGTTCAAATCTGGCCTCAGACACTTAACACTTACTAGCTGTGTGACCCTGGGCAAGTCACTTAACCCCAATTGCCTCACTAAAAAATAAATAAATAACTAAATAACGACAATCCCTTATAACACATTATCCAGGACACCCTTCTAGACATTATTCTTGTTAATCAGTGTTCTAGATTTGGCTTCCATGTCCTTGACCTTAAAGAGCTTACAGTCTAATTGGAAACACACACACAGAGAATATTATATATTACCATGGTAGTGAGGTATAGTGAATATACTCTTAGCTTGAAGTCAAGAAGACCTGGTTTTAAATATTACCTGATTCCCACTTTTTATTTTTGGTCAGTTGTATTTAACTCTTTGTGATCCCATTTGGGCTTTTGTTGGCAAAGATACTAGAGTGGTTTGCCATTTCCTTCTCCAGCTCATTTTCCAGTGAGGAAACTGAGGCAAACAGGGTTAAGTGACTTGCCCAGGGTCACACAGCTAGTAAGTGTCCGAGGTCAGATTTGAATTTAGGAAGATGAGTCTTCCTGACTCCATGCCAGGTGCTCTATCTGACTCAGACATTTGATACTTACCAACTGTGTGACCCTGGACAAGTCATTTAACCCCAATTGCCTCAAACATCCAGGGCCATCGCCAGTTGTCCTGATGTATATCTTGCCCCTGGACCCAGATGGCTCTGGAAGGGAGAGTGAGGCTAGTGACCTTGCACAGCCCTGCCTCACTTAAATCCAATTCACTGCAAGTTGTGACATCACCACTTGATTAGATAGTTCTATTTGAGAACGAGGGACAAACAACAACTTTTTTGAGGTAAAATCCTGCATCTTCAACTACCTATTCAACATTTCAAATTGGATGTCCCATACACATCTCAAACTTACTACATACAAAATGGAACTAACCATCCTTCCTCCCAAATTCTCCCCTCTTCCCAACTTTCCTATCATTGTGAGCAACAATTTTCTAGGCTCAGAACCTCAGCATCTTCCTCAACTCTTCAATTTCATCCATTCCACATAGCCAAGTCATCATTTCTGCCTTCCCAACATCTCTCCTATAGGTTCTCTTATCCTCTCCCTCACATGTGTACAACCCTAGTCCAGGCTCTCATCACCTCTCATCTAACCTAATTAATCTCTCTGCCTCAAGTCCTTCCAACTACAGTCTATCCTTCTAACTGCAGCCAAAGTGACTTTGCTGAAGTGTAAATCTCATTATATCATTTTGCCTTCCCCAGACTCCCTCACACACTCAATAAACTCTAATGGCTCCCTATTACTTCTAGGATCAAATATTAAATTATCTGTTTAGGATTTAAAGTTCTCTACAACCTGGCCCCCTTTTTCCTTTCTAGTCTTCAACTCTGGGCATCTTTACCTATCCTCTATACCTTGAACACTCTCCCTCTTCCACTCTGCCTACTGTCCTTCCTGCCTTCCTTTAAGTCTCAACAAAAATCTTTTATTGGAAGCCTTTCCCAAGCCCTCTTAATTCTGGGGCCTAACCTCTGTTGATTTTTTTCTTATTAATCTTGTATATAGTTTGCTTTGAATATATTTATTTACATGTTGTCCCCTACCCCCCCCTTTCTTAGATTGTAAGCTTGTTGAGGACAGAAACTGTCTTTTGCCTCTGGTTGCATCCCCAGCACTTAGCACAATGCCTGGCACATAGTAGGTGCTGAATAAATCTTTATTGATTGATTGAAGGTCTCCTCACACTTAACTCTCCTCCATAGAGTCTGTGGCCCAGAGATACCCACCTACATGCAATTCCTCTTCTCCTTTCTACCTTCTCCAGGCCTTGGCACCTGCTCTCTTCCATGCCTGAAATGCCTTCTCTCCTCACCTCTACCTCTTTGTATCTCTGACTTCTTTCAAGCTTCAGCTCAAATCCTTCTGTGGGAGGCTTTACTAATCTCCCCATCTGCTAGTTCCTTTCCCTCTAAGATCACCATGCATCTAGTCTGTATATATCACATTAAGTACCTTTTTATTTATATGTTGTCTCACATGCTTATGGAATCTCCTTGAGGTAAGGGGGCTGGTTTGGGGTTTTAGCTTTCCTTTGTGCCCTTAATTTTCATTACAGTGACTAATGCAAATCAAGCATTTAATAAATATTGGTTGATTTATTGATCATCTTGAGTGACTGGGAGAATCATACCCTAGACCCATGGTGGGACTACCAGAATGCAGACACCCAAGAGGGCCAGGCTGAGCCCACTCTGATTCCTTTAGCACTATCTTTAAAACCAGGGCTTCTTAACCACTTTTGGGTTGTGGACTCGAATCCTATGAACCCCTTCTCAAAATAAGGTTTTTAAATGCATTAAAAAATAGTTCACAGAAAAGAAACTAATTATATTGAGATACAGTTAACAAAATGTATTTTTTTAAAAAGCAAATTCATGGGCTTCAGGTTAAGAACTCCTGTTTTAAATGCTTAACAAGATTTTGTTTTAAACTGCAACAAGGTTTTTTGAAGAATTCCTGTAACTTTGGATCTCCCCCATATTTGTTATTTTTATCTCCTTGCCAAGGGTTGTGTGGTTACTTAGGGCGTAGGAGAAGTTGGGAGCCTGCCTCCTGTTTCAGAGTGGGCCTAGGAAAAGAGCCTTGGTTGGAAGAGTCGTTGCTGACATCAGAATGAGGAAAAAGAGAGGCCTGTCAGCAGACATTGTGTCACATATGTCTATAGATGGTCGACTCTTACATTGTACATAGTGAGTGATCAACAAATACTGGTGGCTTGGTTGACTGCTCACTCCTGGAGGGCTACCATGTCTGTCTCCCTGACGATTCTCAAGCTTCGTATAATTGAAAGAGCACTGAATTGGGCGTCAGAAGAAATCTTAAGTCCTAGTTATACCATGGTTGTGTAGACATGGCCAAGTCAATTAACTTCTTTAAAACTCATTTTCATCTTTCTTTGACTTCTCCGACTTCTTCACCCCCTCTCCCCCCGCCCAATTCAACCTGATTAGCACCAGCTTCCCTGACACAGCTTCTGTCTGGGGATCAGAAGGGGTCCCAGGCAAGTTTAGTTAAGGCCTTTCAGACTTGGTGCCCACCCAAGATCGTGCAAGTCACCTCTAGGATCCCAATGACATACTGACCAGACACATTTGCCAACTGTATCCTTACTGTGTATTCTTGCTGTGTTTAGGCAAAGTAACCCTCTTGTGTTCAATGGGTCCTGAGTATTTCATTTAGTCCCAACAACAAACCTGAACTAAGAGAGTTCTGGGGTTATATCCTGATCTACAACAGTTGTCTATACAATGGGGAGAGCAGAGCATTCCAGAAATGATTTGAACTCAGGCTATTTGTATTATCCTACAGGGAGGCAGTATAATCAGTAAACATGGTTTCAGATCTTATCTTTACCACTGGACCTGGATGATCTGGGGCAAAACCACTTTACTTCTTAATTTCCTCATCTGTAAAGTGAGAGAGTTGAACTAGATGACCTCTTAATGCCCTTCCATCTCTACATTCATGATTCCATGAGTCTACCTCAACAAGTCTTGGCAAGGAGCTACTATGTGCCAGACATATAGTCTAATAATAATAAATATGAGCATTAACAATAACATTTCTATTATATCATATAAATTATCTATAACAATATATAAATTATTATTATTTGGGAGATAAAGGTAATAATAAATGTCAGCATTTAGTACTTTAAGGTTTTTCAAGATCTTCACCAGTTTTGTCTCATTTCATCCTCATAACAACCCTAGGAGAAAAGTGCTATTATTATTTCCATTTTACAGATGAGGGAACTGAGGTTGTTACTTGCCCAGGATCACACATCTAGTAAATGTCTGAGGCGAGATTTGAACTCATGTCTTCCTAAGTCTAGATGCAGTGCTCTATCCACTACTCTACCTGACGGCCTAATCAAATAACATAATGGGTTAAATAATATAATGTATGCGAAGTCAATTATTATGAAACAGTACTATGGATAGTCTTAGTACTATAGATTTGGAGTAAGAAGACCTGAGGTGAGTTCTGGGTCACCACTTCACCGATTCTGGAAGATTAGATAAATTATTTAATGTCCTAAGCCTCAGTTTCCTCCCCTGTGAAATAAGATTGGGTTATATTCTCTCTAAGGTGCCCACCAGCTCTTTTAGTATTGAATGATAAGTAATACACTTAATAATAAATCTGAACTTTTCTTATAGGAAGCCTCTATTTTTTGGCCCTTCATTATCCAACATAACTTAATAAAGACCTAGACTTTGCATCTTCTTTACCTGTTCATTCCATGGATCATAGAATCACAGAATCACAGGTTTAGAGTTGTTAAGGACCTTTAAGTATACCTAGTGCAACTCTCTCCCTCATTTTTTCAGATGAGCAAACTGAGGCTCAGAGAGATGGATTAACTGACTTGTCCACAGTCATACAGTTAGTCAATGTGAGAGGCAGGATTGAACCCAGGTCTTCCTAACTTCAAGTTCATTATTCTATTCATTACAGAATTCTTCGCCTCACACTCCACAAGGACATCCAGTACAGAAATGTGTCATTCCCTGAATCAGAGACTGGGCACTGAAGCCTGACCACTGAGCCAGGCAGATTTTATAAGGGAGATTGCATCTGCTCTCTTCTGTCTCTTGGACATGTAGTTCTTTTGGGGCCCAGCATCCTTTCTCTAATTCCAGTACCTGTGCGGACCTAGGTGAACTAGAAACTAGATTTCCTGAACATAGGTGACCAAATAATCCTGAGATGGACATTTCTAGCTTTGAAACCAACCTGAAAATTTTGAAAGGTCCATAACTCTAGCATTCTCATTGGTTGGTACCAACTGCATTGGGGGGGGGGGAGCCCTGGTAACTACTATAGGGCTTCTTGAAGAGGAGGATCACTAGCAGGTGGAGGAGCCCACTTCCACCCACAATCCTGCTGTGGCAGAAAAAGTGGACCTGGAAAAAATTGTTTAGGTAATGCAGAGTTGAGGTGAAAGTGAAATGTCAATTTAGTAGTCCCTGCAATATTTTTCATGCTTTGATATTTTAAGTAGCTAATTCCCAGAGAGTATAACAATAGTTTAAAGTTAATTCTGATGTTACCATGAACTCGAGTTTTTGTGTTTTCAGCATTTCTTCTATATGGAGGACATAAATAGCTGTCATTTACCTAATTTAAATAATTTTCCTTGAGTCTCTGGTGGAGAGGTATAAAGAGCCCCACTGTTCAAGAAAGGAAAAAAAAGTATGACCCCTCTCTTTAGGATCTAGGCTCCACTAAAATCGAACCTGTCCCAGCTCAGCAGTGATTTGTTACAAATATACATAATGACATAATATGTATCTCTGTGTATGTATATACACACATACATATACAGATGTGTGTATGTGTATAATTGGAAACCTGAAGAAAGTAATTTCTGCAGAATCAAAATGGGCCTTAGTATATTGGAAGGAATACTGGATCTGAAAATAGGACTCCCAGTTTGGCCACTGCCCAACTATGTAAAATTGGGTAAATTACTTATTTGGATTTCAAACTACTTCTCTGTAAAATGAGAGGGTTGTACTAGAGTAAAAGCTCCCCGAAGGAAGGGACTTTGATTTTTGTGTTTGTATCCTGAGAAGGTCTAGTGGATAGAGCACTCAGCATGGAGTCAGGAAGACTCATCTTCCTGAGTTCAAATCTGGCCTCAGACAATTACTAACTATATGACTCTGGGCCAGCCACTTAACCCTGTTTGCCTCAGTTTGCTTGTCTGTAAAAATGATCTGGAGAAGGAAATGGCAAACCACTTTAGTTTCTTTGCCAAGAAAACCAGGAAGAGTCAGCTGAACAATAACAAATCCTGGGTACACAGTTTTTTTGCACACGGTGGAGACTTAATGTTTGTTGAATTGAATTGATTATTAAAATAAATTGAATAGATGATCTTTAAGATCCCTTCCAGCTTTAATGGCTGTGAACCTTTGAGTCTAAACATTAATTAAAATTCTAGGTATTATTCAGACCATGTGAAGAGTTTACGGAAGAGAAAGGAATTCCTGGATTTTTGATGCATCCTCAAAGGGGCCAAGACTTTCCCAACTCCAGGTCACAGTTGTTCCTTGTGTCTGGGAAATGTTTTGATTAAAAGTCCCATTACCTCCTCGCCACTCCCACATAGGCACACCATGAACTAGCCAATCAGAAAGATTTGTTCTTTAACAATATGATTAATGCTAGGAAGAGAATGAAAGCAGGCTTGGTTTAGTTTAGTTTGGAGGACAGATGTAGTTTCCAGAAGAAAAGGGAGGCAGGTAATTATTTGGCCTCGGAGAAGAGGGAAGATTGTAGAAATCTAACCTAGGAAGGAAAAAGAGTTTTAGAATTAGTAATAGAAGTTTACCATCTCTTACAAAATCTTTCTTGTTCCATGTATATTGAAAACTTGCACTGATGATTATTAAAATGGTAATTAAAAGTAAAATCTATATAACAAAAGAAAAACCTTTCTGTTTGAAGGGAAATTTATTTGTAGATTATGGAAAAATGATGGGGAAAACCAAGGTCATATTGCTTGGTTTGGCTCAGTATCTGCCAAAGCTTTAATTGTCTTGAAGGAAATGCCACCTTCAAGAGAGTCGAGCCTCAGAAATACAAGTCCAAATTAGAGACACCAACAAAGTCTCTGTTCAGGTGAGAAACATCTCCAGGGAGTCTTCCCCAGAAGTCCCCTAGGAGGATGGAGCTGACTCTTGGACCCAGCCAAAGGCTTACTCTAGGATGTACCTATGGGCTAGTAAGGAACAGGTATGAATTCCACCTCATAGGCAGCCCAACCTCAGTGAATGCAAGGGTGGCATATGGAAAGAATTGCTCTATTTCCAGAGCAGACAGCAACAGAGATTTACAGCCTAATTCTCCCAATTTCCAATGGGATCCATGATTAGAGAAGCAGACCTGGAACTCTCTAACAAGGAAGCTTGCTGTTTATTAGTACTTAGTGGCAGAATTCCTTTCACCACCACATTTCTAAATTCAACAGCATGCTTGCCTCTGCTGGCACAGGCCTATTATAAAAGTTGGCAAGAGGCCCATCAGTATTACAACATCTTTCTAAATCTTAACTAACCTTAGGCATACAACTCCAAGAACACTTCTGTACAGGTATATCCTTTACGAGGTCTTGCAGACTGTATTGTGTACTTTTTATGGTTATGCTTAAATATGCAGTATTTTTATTTTATTTATTACTGCAGTTTTCCACAAAAGGAGGCTATAGAAATCAACAAATGCAATAACCCACCAATGAAAATATTTCCCATGCTCATTCTCCCATGAAAGGAATTCACATTAATTTTTTCGCAATTCTTATCATAGTTGACATTTGAGAAGGAAATAATAAATAATCATCCATCCACTGCCAAATTAATCAATAAATCAATTAATTAATTTGTTGGGTCTGGTCTGAATAAATTAAATGATTAAATGAATGAATAATGAATAGAAGGGGGCAGGTAGGTGGTGCAGTGGATACAACATCGGCTCTGGATTCAGGAGGACCTGAGTTCAAATCCAGCCTCAGACACTTAACACTTACTAGCTGTGTGACCCTGGGCAAGTTACTTAGCCCCAATTGCCTCACCCCCCCCCAAAATAATGAATAGAAGGAAATTTTACTTTTAAGAAAAAAATTCAGTTTCTTCCCCATAAAAATACTTTGATAACCTATGTATTGTTACAGTCACATGCAAACATGATTCAGACAAATACCTTTATCATCTTAAAAGATGAAGAGGTTGGGAGGTGGGGGGGAACTAAGACTTAGAAATGCACAAAAGAAAAACCTGTCTTTCTCAAGTTGGGGGAGTTGTGATGATTTCTGAAAAGATAAAAAGCATTTCTTTGACAGCAAAGAATGTGAAACAGATAGTTTGTATTGATTCTACATCATAATAAACAAGTTTATGTCTGCAGGTTCTGTATTTTTTTTCTGTTCTCATGAAAAACAAAATCTGTTTAAATGAAATATCCATGAAGAACAATCTCAAGTCAGATGAAGTCAGCCCACTTTTATTGTTAATTAATTATACGATCAACATGTCTATATCCTTTTTGTCTATGTTCCAGTTCTACTAGTAGACTAAAAAATTAATTTTGCATTTTATTTAATAACTTTTTTCAACTGTCACCACAGAGCTAAAGCTTTCCACTTATTTCTCAGAATTCATAGACTTTTCAAGCTAGAGGAGACCACAGAGGTCATCCAGTCCAACCCACACATGAACAGCAATCCCTCCTATAATATCCCCCACAAGTAATAGAACTCCAGTGATGGATAACTCACTCCCTCACGAGACAGTCCGTTCCAGTTTTGGACAGGAATAATTGGAAGGAAGTTCATCTTTACGTTGATCTAAAATCTGCCCTTCTAAAAGCTCCTTCTGTCCTCTGTGGTCAAATAGAACAAATCTAATCCCTTTTATACATACTAGCTCTTTGGATACTTGAAGACAAACACCATATCTCCTTTATATATTCTCTTCTCCAAGCCAAATATCCCCAATTCCTTCAACTGGTCCTTGTATGATATGGTTTTCAGTGTCCTCATCATTCCAATCATTTGCCTCTGGACACACTCCAGGATAATACCCTGAACTGGGGGCAGCTAGGTGGCACAGTGGATAAAGCACCGGCCCTGGATTCAGGAGGACCTGAGTTCAAATCCAGCCTCAGACACTTGACACTTGACACTTACTAGCTGTGTGACTCTGGGCAAGTCACTTAACCTTCATTGCCCCACAAAAAACCAAAAAAGCAAAACCAAAAACCCAAACAAACAAAACAACAACAACAACAAATAATACCTGGAAATGACCACAGAATGTCCAATGTGGTCTGATCAGGATGGAGTACAGTAGAACCATGACTTGCTTTGTCACTGGGCTTTTGCAACAGCAACCTCATGTTGCTTTCTCTGTTTTGGCCAACATGTTATGCTGTTGAATCATATTGAGTTACAATCCACTAAAAAAAATAATAAAAACCCAATCTCTTTCATATGAACTGTTATCTAATTGCTTTTCCCTGATTTGGTACATGTGAAGTTTACAGGAGACGCCACTACTGATTGGGGGGGGGGGTGCATTCCAGTCACACCCACTTTTCTCCCCCGCCCCTTTCCAACACTAGCTCCCCCTGTGTGTGTGGTCTTCCTTCTTTAGAATGTAAACTCCTTGCAGAACCAGGAGAACATTGTACACAGTATCAACAACATTATGTTTTGATCAACTGCTGATAGTCTTCTCAGCAATACCATGATCCAAGATAGTTCCAAAGGACTCAGGATGGAAAATGTTCTCCAAATCCAGAAAAAAAACAAACAAACTGTGGGATGTAGATGCAGATTAAACCATACTATTTCTATTGTTTTTCTTTTTTGAGGGTTTTCCTTTTTGCTTTGATTCTTCTTTCACGACATGACTAATGCAGAAATATGTTTAATGTGATTGTACATATATAACCTATATCTGATTACTTACTGTCTTGGGGAGGGAAGAGGGAGAAAAATTTGGAACTAGAAGTCTTATAAAAACAAATGTTGAAAACTATCTCTAAAGGTAACTGGAAAATAATAAAATATTTATATGGGGGGAAAAAAGAATGTAAGCTCCTTGAGTGAAGAGACTGTCTTGCTTTCATCTCCAGAGTTTATCACTACTTGTGCCATAACAAGTGCTTTGATGTTGTTGTGTTGTTTTAGTTGTGTCCAACTCTTCATGACTCCATTTTGGGATTTTCTTGGCAAAGATACTGGAGTGGGTTGCCATTTCTTCTCTAGTGCCCTCATTTTATAGAGGAATGAATGAATGAATGAATGAAGAATGAAGAATGAATGAAAAAGCACAGTAAGTGCTTAATCAATGTGTTTCCATTCATTCATTTCTCTATAAAATGAGGGCATTGGACTAGATAACTTTTTTGAGGAGTTGACTAAAAAAAAATATATTAAACACATTGATGGCAATTCCTGTTGGTTGATTAGGCTCAACTTCATTCTTCTGGATGTTCTCCAACTTAATTATACCCTTCCTAATATATAGGGCCCAGAATTCAACATGATCTCCAGATGGGGTCTTATCTGGTTGGAATGTAGTGGGGCTATGACTTCTCTCATTCCAGACATCATTCCTCCTTTAATACCACCTTGGATCAGATTAGTTTTTTTAGTTTCCTCATTTTACTGTTGATTCATTGAGTTTACCATCGATTAAATCCCTCAAATCTTTTCAGATGAATCGACACTGAAGGAAAGACAGCTCAATTCTCATCTGCTTCCTTGAGATTATATTCGAGAATTTTGGAGGACATTTCTGGGTCTTAATGTTGGTCAGAAGTGAATGTACTCCTTTAGGTTGAGATCTTAAACACTTTCTCCCTCTTTCTTTCTCTCCCTACCTCTGTGAAATGAGTGAACTAGACTAAATGGTCTTTAAATTTATTTCTAGTTATGAGATTATATTCTATGTTGCCACATTTATTGCAACATGGATAGCAGTAGTCAATTAAGAATGAAAGTCAAGGGGCAGCTAGGTGGCGCAGTGTATAGAGCACCGGCTCTGGAGTCAGGAGTACCTGAGTTCAAATCTGGCCTCAGACACTTAACACTTACTAGCTGTGTGACCCTGGGCAAGTCACTTAACCCCAATTGCCTCGCTAAAAAAAAAAAAAAAGAAAAAAAAAGGGATCGAAAAAGAATGAAAGTCAAAGTGACAGAATTACATCTTTTTTTTTAAGTGAGGCAATTGGGGTTAAGTGACTTGCCCAGGGTCACACAGCTAGTAAGTGTTAAGTGTCTGAGGCTGGATTTGAACTCAGGTCCTCCTGACTCCAGGGCCAGTGCTCTATCCACTGCACCACCTAGCTGCCCCTGACAGAATTACACCTAATGTTTGAATAATATAAGTTAGTTTTAAAGTGTTATTGAAATATGGAAAACATATCTGAGGAGTAATGGTTTTGGAGGCATGAATCTGAAATTGACCTACTCCTGCATAACCATTTCAATATTGTATGCTCTGGAGAAGAGCAACAATAATAACTAATTTAGCCTAAAATATCTCTTCCTTCATCTCTTCATCATCAGAGGTTCTGCTTGGTTTTGTCTCCAGGAACATCATGCCTCCCTCAAGATAAGCTGATCACCTCAAATCTCATTGGCAGTATGAAGAATGACTTTCTCAACTCACCTTTAATTGCCTCTCCCCTCTCTTTGGAGGACTGGAGGGTGGATCCCCAAACTCCAAACTTCCTGTTAACTCCATTTTCCATCAGCTGCTCTACTCTGCTTCTACTCCAAGGAACAACACACCCTTCCCGCCCTGTCCACGACCCTACCTCCACCCCAGGAGAAGTTGATCACCTGAGATCTCCTTACCATGTTGATTGATTGACTCAGTTTTTGATACTAATCTTCTTCTTAGCTGGGAGATACAGGGCCTGCAGGAAGGAAGATCTGAGTTCAAATCTGGCTTCATACTTCCTAATCTTCTCAGCACCCTCAGTTGCCTCTCCCTTCCAATTGGAGGCCTGGAGGATGGAGCACCAAACTTCTCCCAAAGCTTTCCTTCATGGAGGGCTGAACTCTTCATTTCTCAATCAGCTCCTCTGCTTGGTTTGGACTCCACAAACTTCTTGACAACATCTCCCACCTTACCTGCTGGTGTCCTCCCTTTTCTAAGATTCCTTTTGTATATTGTCTTCCCCCATTACACTGTAAATTATTTGAGCACAGGGACTGTCTTGGTATATATTCCCCAATGATTAGCACAGTTCCTGACACATAGTAGGTGCTTGATAAATGTTTGGTGGATTGAATCGAATTTAAATGTGTAGGATAAAGAAGACCTATACCCAGGTATTTGAAGGGCTACTGTGAGCAGGATGAAGGACAGCTAGGTGACTCTGGGGATAGAGTGCTAGACCTCTAGGCAGGAAGAGTTGAAACCTGACCTCAGATGCTACTAGTTGTGTGACCCTGGACAAGTCACTTAACCCTCTTTACCTCAGTTTCCTCATTTGTAAAATAAGGAGGAATATAATAGAGAAGGAAATGGCAAACTGCTCCAGTACCTCTGCTAAAAAAGAAAACCCCCCAAAATGAAGAGTCCAGATACAACTGAAATGACTGAACAACATGAACAAGAAGAATAAGTCTTGGCCTGCTTTGTCCCAGAGAGCAGAACTAGAAACAATGGGTGGAAGTGTTAGACAGACTGATTTAGGCATAATGTGTGTGTGTGTGTGTGTGTGTGTGTGATTCCCCCAAATATGCAGGGGCTAATTCTAATAACAGCTCATATGTTTTTAGATTCACAAAGCATTTTCCTCATAAGCTTGAAATGCAGGCAGTGAAGTATAATTATTCCCATTTCACATATGAGGACACTGAGGCACAGAGAGGTTGACTGATTTGCCTGGGCTCACAAAGTCAGAGCCAGTCAATCAAACCCAGGGCTCTTTGTTCAGTGTCCAGAACTTGCTCCTAGATCACCCTTCATCTCAGCTGATTGTGAACATTCCAAACTTTGAGTATTTCCCTTCTTCATTCAATTCAAACAAATCATTGTATTGTTGTAAGTGGATAAAGAGCTGACCTTGGCTTTGATAAGACCTGAATTTGAATTCTGTCTCTGATCCCCAAGGTCCATGAGACCTTAGGCAAGTCACTTAACTTCTCAGAGCTCTAGCACAATTCCTGCACATAGTTAGCATTTAATAAATAAATCTCTCAGATTACAATTTATCGAGAAGATTCCAACCTACACTGGTAGTGACATCATAGAGTAAGTCTCTATCCCCTATTCTCTTTCTCCCATTCCTAATTCAATTTAATTCAGTTCAATATGCCTTTATTAAATCCTTATCATCAATAGACTTGGCTCTTCTCAGCAGTGAAACAATCCAAAACAGTTTCAAAGAACTCATGATAAAAAATATTCTCAACATCCAGAAAAAAGAACTGTGGATTATGAATGCAGATTGAGTCATACTGTTTCTACTTTTGGACTGTTTTTTCCTTTGTGCTCTGATTCTTCTTTCACAAGATGACTAATGCATAAATATGTTTGATGTGACTGTACATATACAACCTATATCAGACTGCTTTCTGTCTTGGGGAGGAGGGAGGGAAAGAAGTGGGAGGAGGGGAGAAAAGAAAAATTTGGAACTAAAAACCCAGTGTAAACAAATGTTGAAAACTATCCTTATATGTAATCTGTAACTGGAAAAAAAACCCCAAACTCCCAAAAAAACAAACAAACCTTATCATCACAGTCTACCAGAGCTAGAGGGGACCTGATAGGTCATCTAAGCCAGGTTATGTGGTATTTTCTTCTAACACTGTAATTTTCATTACAGGTGACTAAATTTGACGATAAAATGTGTGTACATTTTAGTTAAATATTTATAATATTTCAAATGAATACCTGTCATTTTACATGCTAAATAAAATCTTCCTGATCTGGCTTAAGTTTCAGAATAGTAATTTAATCAAGATTGTCTGTATTTGTAATATGTATGTATTTGTATTGATTTGTATTATGACTGTATCCAGTAAAAACTTAAAATTCCTTTTGCAAACACCCTCCTAATATTAGACACTCCCCATCTCCCAAGGTAATGGGCATGGTTTACTTGTTTGTCCCTTAAATACACACCCTGCCATCACTTTATGGATACATAGGCTTTAATGAAACTATCTGCAGCCACAGCTAGGGTTTATCACATTGGACATTTCTCAGAGATCCAATGCTACACGATGACTTCTAAGCTTCATTTGCCCAGGACCATTCATCCAAGTCAATCCCTTTCTAGGTGTACCTGTGGTTGATATCTATGGGTCCATTTTTTCTGTCATATGTTGACCTGATAGCTTATGAAGTAATTCAGGAGCCTGTGGAAAGACAAGCATCACATAAATGTCAAGTGCTATCATTTTTGGTCCTCTCACAAGGCCAACATGCATACACTTGAGAAGGTGGGCTGAGAAGGGACTTAAATTCTCTTTATAGGCATGACTATAACAACTAAATTTGGGGGGACAACATGGAAAGTCAGGATTCTGAAGGTGCATCAAATAGCTGCAGCAGGGCTTGCATTCTGACATGAGCCCTAAAACACATGATGTCTCTGTACCCCCATATCTTCTCTAATATGAATGTTGCATACATATTTATAACTCTGCAGTAAAAGTAAACTTTATTACCATGAACAACCTTGTAATAATTCAGGGCACTACATTTTATAGAGCAACTAGAAGCTACAAGACTCAGCAATATAAATGGGATATGAGTCTTTGCTATTGTGGCAGGGGTAGGATGTAAATCCAGAGCAACTGTATAGGTCCCTGAAGAGAGGTGAGGCTTACCACATGGGACAATTTTCTTGACTATGAGTTCGATTGTGAGTCATTTCTGCATTCTTTGTTGGGTGTGATAAACTCGTTCTATGTTCTATGCCTTGTTAACTTGATGCTTGCAAGGTAACCAGGGGCATCTATATGAGAGCTAGGCACTAGTTATATTCTGATATTTTCAGGGCAATCCCTATTTGAGGAGATGAACCAAAGAATGTAATTATTGAGATGCCTCTAAAATTTCATTTGTGTCCAAGTTCTGGGCAATGGTTTCCATATGTCTTCAGTCAACATGATGGAAATGGAGAACAACAAGTATGTAACTGACACGTAGAAGGAGAAGAACTAATGCCTTGGACATATTTTTGGTTGCAGAGCTGGATCCTGAGGCAGGGTGGTATAATGGTAAATGCCCTAGGTTTAGAGTTAAATGGCCAGTGTGTGAATCATTGCTCTGCCACTGACGAACTATGTAACTTTGGATGTCATTTAACCTGTCTGAGATTCAGTTTCCTCTTCGGTAAGATGAAGACAAATGATGATCTCTAAGAAATGTTTCAGTTCTACTATTCTATGAAAACTCTATGTCTGAATCACAATGCCTGGGAAAGAGTCAACACTGAAAATATTCACCATGCTTCTGGGGAGCTAGCTCAAGGACTACCACATACCTGAAGCCTTTCCGGAATCCCTTGTCCTAGCCCAGTTGCTAGTATCTCTTCCTCTCCCCTCCCCCTCCCTCCCCCCAATACGAAAGGAAATAAGTATCTATTAAGGGACTACTATTTTCCAGGCACTGTGCTAAGTGCTTTACAATTTGCTCCTCACAACAAGCCTGAGAGGTAGGTGCCATTATTATTACCATTTCAGGGCTGAGGAAATTGAGACAGATAGAGGAAGTGACTTGCCCAAGGTCATATAGCTGGCAAATGTCTAAGGCCATATTTTAATTTAATCACCTTATATCTGCTTTGCATATTTTATATGATATACATATTTATAAACGTATGTATACATAGACATATTTTGTATATATACATATGTATGAATGCATGTGTGTATATGTATGTGTATATATACATGTATGTGATTATCTGTATCAATATCTCTTTCTATCTGTCTTTCTGTCTTTCCATCTATCTGTCTTTCTATCACTCTATCATCTATCATCTACCTATCTACCTATCTATCTATCTATCTATCTATCTATCTATCTATCTATCTATCTATCTATCTATCTATCTGTTGTCTCCACTATTAGAATATAAGCAGCAGGGACTGTTTCACTTTTGTCATTATACCCCCAACTCCTGACACAGTCTGCCATATAGTACGTAAAGATTTTTCTTCATTATGCACATAGTAAGTGCTTAATAAAAATGTTTTTGGATTGATTTTTTTTTTTTAGTGAGGCAATTGGGGTTAAGTGACTTGCCCAGGGTCACACAGCTAGTAAGTGTTAAGTGTCTGAGGCCGGATTTGAACTCAGGTCCTCCTGACTCCAGGGATGGTGCTCTATCCACTGTGCCACCTAGCTGCCCCTGGATTGATTGATTTTTGAGTCTAAGCACCTGATACTCAGATAATTGTGCTTTGACTATGAATGCCCCTGGGTCTTTAAAGGTGCCTAACCAACTTTCAGACTCACAGTGATATAACTCAGAAGCCACATTTGCAATCACTCAACCTATGGAGCCATAAGCCCTGTACAGTTTAGTATAATATAATGTTCCCCTAAAGAAACTAGCCTTTTTCTAGAGTTTCCGGTAGGATGAAAGAATCACATGCTATTTTAGAGATGGCATAGGGAACAACTGGTCTAGATCAAAATCCTAGCTCAGATGGTTCAAACTGTGTGTCTTTTTCTTTTCTCTACTACCCTCTTTCAGGCTGCCTTGGGCATGAAAGACGCTCCCACTGGTCTTCTGAAGTGCCAATCGCCCCCAAATTCATTTCTCTCTGACTTTGGAACGTGTTTTTGTACTCAGATGGTGTTTGAGTATGTCTGGGTGTGTCACATGTCCTGGGAATTCATAACAAAACTTGAAATAAACTATCAATGCCATGCTGTGAAAACCCAACCAGGAAAAAGCTAGAAGGCTCTAGAGTTTCCTCTCATTGCCCACCCGGCTCCTTTTTTCTTTCTCTTGAGTCTTGACATTTACATGAAATGTGAACTCCCCATCCTCATACTGACGCTGGGGACAGACAGTGTGAACTCTCTGCTTGACTGATGAACAGCAGGGAGGGCTGGAGGATGATGACTCTTTTCAAGCTCTGGGCTAGTTGGTTCATGACTTCTTTGGAGAGGTGGGCAGAGAAGTAATTAAGTGTTTGTGTTTAAAGGCAGTCTTTTCGGGTAACTGAGCTGGAACTGGGGGAAGAGCAACTGACTGTGACTCAGGAGGAAACTCTAAATTGCTGCTGGCTGGATTCAGAGTAAATCAGTAGGAGGTGAGAAAGTCAAATGGAGGGCTTTTAAAAATGCCAGTGATTGAGGCAGCTAGGTGGCACAGTGGATAAAGCACTAGCCCTGGATTCAGGAGGACCTGAGTTCAAATCTGACCTTAGACACTTGACACTTGCTAGCTGTGTGACCCTGGGCAAGTCACTTAACACTCATTGCCCCCGCAAAAAAAAAAAAAGCCAGTGATCTGCCTAGTGGATGATCAAAAGTAGGTTATAAATATCTAAAGGAACAATGAATTCATTTAGGAAAGTTATTTTATAGAATAAAGATGAGTTACAGAGCATGGAAAGGATGCTGGATTTGGAGTCAGAGGTCCTAGGTTTGAATCCTGGTACTATTTGCAAGGTAACTTTGGGCAAAGCCTCAGCTTGTTCATCTGTGAAATGAAGGGGTTAAACTAGATGACTTCAAAGGTCCCTTCCATCTCAAAATCTTTGATGCTATGGCTACTCGTTTTGATTTCAATAAGGGAAAATAGAAACACAATAATATCGTATTGGCTTTTATGGTGAAGTAAAATTCTGAACAATTAGTGCTTATCCCTTTTAAATGCCAATATTCTTTTTTTTTTAAAGTCATTCTTTTAATTCAACAAACATCTGTGAAGTGCAAGAGACCGTACTAGGTTCTGGGGATACAAAGATAAAAATGAAATAGTCTCTGTCCTCAAAGAGTTCATATTCTAGTGGAGCAATGGAAACCTTTCTAAAATGTCTTGTTTACTCCCTAGACTTAGTAAACAGTTTGCTGGGTATAACATAATCTTTCCTTGATAACTTGGAGTCATGCTGAGAAACTGTTATTGTGCCGTGTTGTCATATAGTGATGCCTTCGAAGTCTATTGTGGTACATGGGGCTATCTGCCTCTACACTCAATGTCCTCCAGCTGTGGTCTTTGAGAGTTTTATCGTTTTTCTCATATCCTCCTTTGCTTTGTGCTACCACTTCTTCCTGCATTGTGCCTCTCTGTGAAATTCAGTCAGGAAAAAGATGGAAAGCTTCCTACATTGTGACAATTTCTAGCACCCTACTTTCCCCACTGCTTAATACTTTTTAGATTCAAAGCTGCAAAAAACAGGTAGCCAAGCTTATCAGAACTATCTCTAAAATAAGAAGCAGTAGGCTCCAGGTGAGGATCTGAGGACTAAGGTAATTGGGTAGATTTTGATTGTTGGGTTTTCTACATTTATTTTAGGTATTAATCTCCCTTTTTAAACCTTCTTTCAGATTCTCAGATGTATTCTAAGTGGCTGAGACTGCCAGAAACTTATTCTCCAGAAAAACAGAGAGTTACTGCAGTATCAAGAGGTATTTCCCATGTGGTTTTGTGTGTGTGTGTGTGTGTGTGTGTGTGTAGGGGGGGGCAATGAGGGTGACATGACTTGCCCAAGGTCACACAGCTAGTAAGTGTCAAGTGTTTGAGGCTAGATTTGAACTCAGGTCCTCCTGAATCCAGGGCCAGTGCTTTGCTCCACCTAGCTGGCCCCCATGTGTTTTTAGAAAGCACTTCGTAAAATAGTTCCTAGCCTATAATGACCAAAATTCCCATTCCCAAAATTCCCTATAGAACGAAAATTAAAGAGTAATATTTGTACTTGCTTCACTTCATTTATTTGCTTTGCGTGTTTATTCATTTCTCTTATCTATCATCTATAATCTATCATTGTTCTTGTGTTTGTCTATCATCCATCCATCCATCTGTCTATCATCAACGTTTGTTTCCATACCTTTCCTCCTACAAAAACAAAACAAAACAAAACAAAAACAGATCAGAGAACTGCTAGGGAAAAATATAGTACCAGTGTATTTGTCCCAGGAACAAGTAGGCATGAATCATGCAGAGACCCCTTCCAAAGAATAAACTCAAAGACTCCTTCTTTCTGAGGGTTTATAAGGTTTCAGGGTTACAGCGTGTTATCAGTTTCATTAGCATGATACAAATCAACCCAAAAGCAAACTCTATGACAAGAATGGACATAATGCAAATCGGTTTAACAATTTCAGTTATAACAAGTATGTAGGAAATATCAATCAGTGTGATAGTTTGACTTAACAGAAACACTATGATAAGATTATATGATTCCCAAAAAGGGTCTGGCAAGGAGGAGGATGCCCAGATGTTTTTACAAGATAGGGACTTACTATCCTGGGGAAAGAATTCAGCAGATAGGGACTTATCTGTTAGCTATCTGTGTTCAGATTGAGGTTCAGTCAAAGGGCATTTTGCTTCTATTTAATCCAGGGTTTCATAAAATCCTGTTGTATAATAAGGCAACTCCATCAAATCCAGGTGGTCCATCCATTCATCATAACTCTATCATCTATCTATCTATCTATCTATCAATCACCTATCTATCTATAGTAAGGAAAGGCCTCTTTAGGATGCAGTTAAATCTTAGTCTTTTACATGGCATGCTGTTATTTTCTCTAAGTGGGAAGGAAGCATTTTCTGCCTTGGCACTCAGATGGCTTGGTGATCCAATCAGTGTCTTCCAGATCTAACTACCATAATCTAGCCTATTATTAGTGCTAAATCTGAAATAATCGCAATTGTACTTTTGACTGAACTTTCACTTTCAGTATAAACAGGTTTTGTGAATTACAGTTCAAAAATGAGATTATAATTAACATTAATGTTGTGCTTTTTTTGAATTATGATCATCTCTGAAATAAAGCTTTTAAAATAAAGATACAAATTACCTATAAAGGAGTTCAAGAATAACCCTGGAATTTGTCCATTTAAAAATAAGTAAAATAAAATGGGTTACTCTAAATGTTAGTATCATGCTCCAAATTATGTTGTACATAATTTGACCAACCCTAGTGCACCTCAAATATTTTTAAATTTATATATCCTGAGAAAGGGATGCTGGGTGGTGCAATGAATAGAGGGCTGGAGTCCTCTTCCAGAGCTCAAATGTGATCTCAGACACTTACTAGCTACGTGACCCTGGGCAAGTCACTTAACCCTGTTTGCCTCAGTTTCCTCATTTGTAAAATGAGATGAAGAAGAAAATGGCAAAAACCGCTCCAGTATCTCTGCCAAGAAAACCCCAAATAGGATCATGAAGAGTTGTACAGGACTGAAAAATGATTGAACAACAACAACAATCCTGAGTTAGCTTAATTAGTAACATCCCACAAGTCTATTGGTTAAACCTCCATCAAATTTTAACTGTACTGAATAGTTTCTTGAATTTGTTCCCTCCTCATCTCTGCCTCAAGGACTACCTGGTTTCTTTAAAAGCTCAAAAAAAAGGTGTCACGCCCTATAGAAAATCCATCCTGATCTTCTTATTTGCTAATGTCTCCCCCCTAGAAAATAGATTGTATTTACTTAAATTTTTTTTTTGAGTACATGTGATTTCTAACTAATAGAATAGGAGCTCTTGGAGGGCATGGGATATATTTTGGTTTTGGTTTTGTACACCTAACACTAAGCACAAATTTAGTCACAGAATAAGAACTCAATAAATGTTTGTTGAATGAATGAACAGTGCTATTAACTTTGGCAGAAAAATTCTATGGATTACGAATGTGAGGGGAGATTTGATCCCAGCTTCTGTGACCATTTGATTTCCCTGATCCACTTGTAGAAGGTATGGACATTAAACTGTGAATAATTTCTTTTCATAGGAAAGGGAAAGGAAACTTGAACAAGTAACGGCAGACAATGGATTTGCTCAAGGGCATGGATAGCTTTGGGGCCTTTTGTCCACCCACTCATTTAGGAGACTGTCTCTGGAGAGCATGAAAGTTTAAGAATTGAGAAAGGTTTGGCTGAGGAAGAACTCAACTCTTGAGGATACTCTTAGGTTTGAGGTTTGGTTTGTTCCTCTTCACATGGCAGGGACCACGGGAGAGGTGGAAGGGGAGAGGATTTCTCTAATCTCGATACTTTGCAACAGAAGCACAAGGCCCTAGGAGACATGTACTCATATGCAGCTGTGGAATCATTAAAGCCATGGTTTACATAGCCATAAAAGAGAATATTCAACAAATATACTCTAGCACTTAGTTTGAAAAGACAGGGTCCCCCTTGCCTCCATATGTCTAGTTAGCACTACAGGGTGTGATGACTCAGGGTGTTCAGACATCAGGGGTCTGAACGTCTCCAAATCCACATGATGGGCCTTTTTATACCCTTGGATGACCAGAAAGCAAAGTCAATAGAGCCAAAGGCTACCAGGAAGCTGAACCAGGAGGGGTTGTAATTTGAACCTTTCCCCTCTGGACAATCAAATCCCGAGGCAGCTTTGTTGCCTTTCAGAGAAAACTAGTCTAACCTTGTTTCAGGTGGAATGGGGAGGAAGGGATGGAAAATCCTGGTAGGTAGTGGTCCTATCACAGAGAAACTAATCTGCATTTACTTTACTCAGGAGTGAAGGCTCTTCATTTGGATTTTTATGTGAAATGAGACTTTCTGGACTTACATGAACTGATGCTGAGTGAAGTGAGTGGGACCAAGAGAACATTATACACAGTAACAGCAACATTTTGCAATCATCAGCTATGTAGACTTAGCTCTTCTCAGCAATACAATGCTCCAAGACAATCCCAAAAGTCTCAGGATGGAAGATGCTCTCCATAGCCAAAGAAAGAACTATAGAGTCTGAATGAGAATCGAGGCATACTATTTTCACTTTTTTTGTTGTTGGTTTTTTTTTCCTTTACTGTGGTTTTCCCCTTTTGATCTGATTCTTCTTTCACAACATGACTAATGTGGAAATATGCATAACACGATTGTACATGTATAACCCATATCAGATTGCTTGCTGTCTTGGGGAGGAGGAAGGGAGGAAGAAAAATTCGGGACTCAAAATCTTACAAAAATGAATGTTGAAAATTATCTTTACATGTAATTGGGAAAAAATAAAATACTATAAAGTGGGGAAAAAAGAAATTAGCCTCTCTGACTTAAATAGCTTTGTATTTCTTTTATTAATCTTAGGAAGAGAGTGAGGGTTGGGGAGCTACAAACTGATATGCTAAGTGACAGCAGAATTGCTTACTGTAACACAGTCTCTCTGGAGGTACAATTGTGCCCATCTCAGTAAGCCCTGAAGGCATCACTGTCTGATGACTTCATGTTCTTAATGGTGACCCTAAGTCAGCAAGAAAAGGTTAAATGGTCTCCAGCTACTGCTTAAAACAGCAAGAAATGTGAAAATAAACGCTTTTAAAAGTGTTAATTTTTTAAAGAATTAAAAATTTTTAAAATTTTTTTCCAGTTACATGTAAAGATATTTTTTGCATTCCAAATTTTTCCCTACCCTCCTTTCCCTTCCCCCTCCCGAAGTCAGCCAGCAATCTGATATAGGTTATACATTAAAATCATGTTAAACATATTTCCACATTAGTCAGGTTGTAAGAGAAGAATCAGAACAAAAGGGGAAAAATGGCAAGAAAGAATAAACAACAACAAGAAGTGTTAATCTGGAAAAAAAAAAACGTTCTGTCACTTAAAGAGAAAAGCTTCCGTTATCAGGAAAACTCTGGTCCTTAGATCACTTTGGTTTCAGCCCAGACTGCCTAATTACAGGGCTGCTGGCCAGCCCTTCGCTAGGGCATCATCTATCTATATCACAAGAGTGACTTTTCCTCCTCTGGATTTTCAAGTCACTTTGTACTTCTCTAAAAGCACTTTTCATATTCTATTTCTAATATATTATATATCACTTCCTTACTAGGCAAAGGTGTCAGATCTGCAAGCCCATAAAATTCTAGAGTGTGGCCAGAACCCATTCAAAAGGTATTTGGGAAATGTTTAATAAAAGAAATAAAACTACAATACAACCTGAGTAATTTGGTGTTCTAAGTCAGTTTGCAGTCTGCAGTGATCCCTTTCTTCTTTTTTGAAGCAATTGGAGGGTCAGTGACTTGCCCAGGGTCACAGAACTGGTAAGTATCTGAGACTGGATTTGAACTCAGGTCCTCCTGATTCCAGGGCTAGTGTTCTATCCACTGGGCCACCTAGCTGCTCTTCATTTTTTTTTCTTTTTTTTTTTTGGTGAGGCAATTGGGGTTAAGTGACTTGCCCAGGGTCACACAGCTAGTAAGTGTTAAGTGTCTGAGGCTGGATTTGAACTCAGGTACTCCTGAATCCAGGGCCAGTGCTCTATCCACTGCGCCACCTAGCTGCCCCCACGTAGCTGCTCTGGAGCCACTTTTATTTGAATCTGACATCATTGGTTGAGAACTCCTGGTAAAGAAGAGGATGGGAAAGATAGTGCCATAGAAGCAAGGAACATGAGCTTGGATGGACTTTGGGAAATAATGGAAGACTAGAAGAGCCTGGCATGCTATGATCCATGGAGTCACAAAGAGTCAGATATCACTGAATGACTGAACAACAGCAAAAAGTTTTGCCTCTGGTGCTATCAGTGTGGCCCAGCTAGAATCTCTATGGGCCTTGGTTTCCTTATCTATAAAGTAGATTCCCTTCCAGCTCTACTATCCTTTGGTGCTAATTGAAGTAGAATGACAAAGCATTGACTTAAAGAGCTCAGAAAGAGACTAATGCCCCATAGCTATTGAACTCCAATCTTGATGTTGATTTGAAATGTGAACTCTGCCCGGATCTGACTTGCAGTGAAATCTTATTTTCAGTAATGCCATGGAAATCCCCCGAAGTTAGTAATATAGGGTAAAAAAATATGAAAACATCAGTACAGAGCTAAAAATAAATTTAAGTATTGTGAAATTTTTTGATCAACAGTCAAGTACCATAAAAAAATACCCATTCCTTTCAGTTGAAAGATATTTAGCTGGGATTTTCGCATCTTTTCTTGTCATTATAATTTGTGTTATGCTGAGCATAATCTGTATTAAGCTTTGACCTTTTTATATGTTGTTGGAGACTGATTTTGTGACAATGATGATGGCACATATGAAGATTAAGGGAGTAAGTTAACAGAAGGGTTGGCAGTGCTAGGGACACGGAAGGCTGTCAGAATGTAGACAGGGGAAGAAGCTAGGATCAGGAGACTCAAGGAAAGACTGGAAGGGTAGGGGTCAGGCACAGGAGAGGGCCTGACCTAGGAAGTATTCAGAAGTCCAGATGAAGGCAGAATGAAGTATCACAAGTCAAAGTATGGCATCTGAATTTAGGTAACAATTGGGAAAATGAAGGCAGGGCATACCAGAGGTTAGGGGTAGCTGTTGATCTGAAATAAAACAGACAGATGGTAAGAAGAATATAGAAGGTCAGACCAAGATAAAACATCTTGTCCTCATAAATTAAGAGCTGGAAAAAATTTTAGAAATCATCTAATCCAAGCCATCATTAAAAAGAAAAAGAAAAAGAAAACAGACTCAAAGACTTGTCCAAGATCACATAGAAAAAAGCAGAACAAGCAGTTTTGGTAACAGGGGCAGGTTAGGAAGAAGGCAAAAAAGTTAACACCAGACCCATTGCACCAGTAACAAGAAGACTTAAATAAATGAGATAATCACCTGCTATAGCAAGTGACTTTTTCTATGTTCCCTCCTATGAGGGGGAAAGCAATCCTTAGACACGGGAAGCCAAGAGCCCACACCTAGATAAGTAGGTACATCTGTCTGGAAGGCAGAGTGTGGTAAGATAGGAACAACATGATAGTGGGGCACCCACAAGTACCCTAGAATTACAACCACACTCTTAGAAACATTGCCAAGCAGTTAAGAAGAAATTCTGCTTCTCCATTGCCATACTGTCACTGAAGGATACACAACTAGACCCCCAACTAGCTGAAGAGTTAAGGGATTGGGAACTAATCCAGGGCCCCAGGATGCTAATCTAGGGTATTGGGTAGACAACATTTGTTTGGTCATGTCTGACTCTCCATGACCCCACTGGGGTTTTCTTGGCAAAGATACTGGAGTGGTTTGCCATTTCCATCTTATTTTACAGATGAAGAACTGAGACGAACAGGGTTAAGTGACTTGTCCAGGGTCACATAGCCAGTAAGTATCTGAAGCAATATTTGAACTCAGGCATATGACTCCAGTAGTATTAGACAATAGAAATCAAACATACAGCTATTCCAGGATGAGTCTGATATACACAGGGGCAAGCTTGTGGGATATTGAGGTCAGGCAGGGTATGGATTGGGGTAGATGTTTGTATCAAGAATAATCAAAGATGAGAAGACAAGTGTCAAAGGTAGGTAGAATCAATAAACTGGGCACAAATAGAGCCCTTTGATACTCTGTACTATAAGGAAAAGCTTCAGGCAGAGGTAGTTCAGTACTCTGGATAGCTACCAAAGAGGGAAGATGAAGTTCTCATGGTGTCTCACACTTGAGTGAGAGAGACCCTCAGATCTCTAAACTTATATAGTTAATTCCTTCTGTCTCACCACTTCCACTTATGGAAATCTGACTATTAAGGGAGATCTCGTGTTTATTAGGCTCAATCCTTACTGAATCAAGGAATTATCTTCACTCCCCCCACATCTTTTGCATAAAATGGGAGATCCATTGAGGGTAAACAGGTCCTCCGAAGTCACGCAGGTCGGGAGAGAGGACTTCAATGCCTCTTCATCATTGAAGTATATTCTGTTATCTAAAGACCTGGGTATGGAAGTGTGACAGTTATTTAGCTCATGAAATACATGAATTTTCCATTGTTTTAGATAAATAAGAACTAACCATATTCATCCTATTGAAATTCTTGGAGTTTCGCATGAGTGGGAACTATTAGATAGAGTACCACATTCCATTTTGTCTAAGCTATACTTCATGGAAGGCAGGCCTTTCGGTGAAGAATGTTTCTAGTCACAATGAATGAAGAGTATCTGCTAAAGTGGAAAGCAGTTGTGATTTACTTTAATGGAGGGAACACTCATCCTGCCCAAACCACAAGGGTTCTTGCATCACTAATGTCTACTACCATACTATTTAGAAGCTTCATTATGGATTCTTTTTTTTTTTTTTTTTTTTGCGAGGCAATGAGGGTTAAGTGATTTGCCTGGGGTCACACAGCTAGTAAGTGTCAAGTGTCTGAAGCCAGATTTGAACTCAGGTCCTCCTGAATCCAGGGCCAGTGCCTTATCCACTGTGCCACCTAGCTGCCCCAAGAGCCTAAAGTCTTAAAAAAAAACACAGTAGAAGACAAGTGAATACACACATACATAGTAGACGACGACAATGAATACGCATCCAATGGCAGACTCTAAGCCTATTACTGGAAGACCAGCCTAGTAAACTTAAAGAGATTGAATACCAGCAATATGGGCACTAAAGGATCCATTTTTTTGGTCATAGCAATTTAGCATTGAAACTGTCTAAATTGAAGAGGAGTTGTGATAGATGCATTTGGTGGAGGGATTATGCATGTGGATGAACTTCCAGATCTTTTGAGATATGAGGTATACTCATCCAGTTTTTGTATGCAGAACCCTAAATATTTGCAAAAGGTTGGGACTCTTTTATTTGTCCATGATGTGGCAGTCTGAAATGTATTAATGTCAATGAGAAACAGAGAAGCACTTAGCACAACTAAGTGTGTGCTTTGGAGTAATGCTTTGAGTAATGATGTTAGGGTTCTTATTTAGAAAGCTTGAGATCAATGTACTTAGTAAGGCTGTGTCTATTTGGATGCTAAATAATAATAATAATAGCTAACACTTATATAGTGCTTACTATATGCCAGGCATGGTACTGAGGGCTTTACTGGTGTTATCCCATTTAATCCTCACAACAATCCTGGGAAGTAGGTGCTATTACTATTCTCATTTTACAAATAAGGAAACTGAAGCAAACAGCAGTTAAGTGACTTGCCCAGGGTCACACAGCCAGTAAGTATTTAAAGTTGGATTTGCCAAGAGTATTTATAGTATTTGACCCAGTCTTCTTCCATATGCATCTTGATTGCCACTTGGCTCATAGTGACTGTAGTAAGAAATCAAAATATAGATTATGAGTGCATTGAAGTGTAACTATAAATAATTTTCTTGTATGGTTTGTGGAAGGGTCATAGCAGGAACTGAGCCCAACATATTTCAACTTGTAGCAGTGATACTTTTATAACTCATGACTCTGAACCATAGCTCTCAGTTCCCAAAGGTCAGGCTCAGTTATTCAGTCTTCTCACTAAGAATCTTTCTGGCATGTACTACCAGCTAAAGTCTGTACCCTGATCCTCTCCCCTAGGACATCAGGATTTGTCTTGGTCTAAGTATCTCCCACAAGGAGAAAAGAAAGGTCCTAGTTCCCACCCAAGCTAATAAAATATTAAATGTAAGACAAACTTTATCTTCAAAAAATGGAATGGACCTGCATTCTCTTTCCTTCCTCATCTCTTTTTGGTGGGCCCCCAGTTTCCTCAGGCATCTATGTCAAAGCTTTTTAAACTGTGAGTTGAGATCCCATATAGGGTTGAATAACTGAATGTGGGGGTCATGAAAAATTTGGCAGTAAATGTTTGATTTGTGTGCCTATATACCTGGGGCTGCATAAAAATTTCTCTGGCAAAAAGGGGTCATGAGTGGAAAAAAAAATTAAGAAGCCCTGATCTATATAGAAGTATACTCAGTACTTCTTCTTCTTCTTCTTTTTTTAGTGAGCCAATTGGGGTTAAGTGATTTGCCCAGGGTCACACAGCTAGTAAGTGTTAAGTGCCTGAGGCCGGATTTGAACTCAGGTCCTCCTGACTCCAGGGCCGGTGCTCTATCCACTGCACCACTTAGCTGCCCCACTTAGTACTTCTTTAAGGATCCACTACAAGGAAAAGCACTTGGAGTTTAGGGAGTGTCAGTTCCCCTCCCCTGGTCTTCCAGGATAAATAACTCAGAATACCAGAGACAAGTAAAATCTAGGCTTGCTCCTCCATGTCATGGCTCTGTTCCTTTGTGCATTTTCACTCCAGTGTCTATTTGGTCTAGTAGCTCCTCCACTTAGTTATTTTCATCTAGGACATGGGTCTCTGGAAGACCTGCAGGACTATGCAAGCCTCTCCCCATACAACTAAACATGTCTGTCAGTAGCCCCTCTTCTCTGTGTCTCTAGGTTTTTAATGTTCAGGAATAACACCTTTCCAAAGCCCAAGCCCAAGGGCAGAATTTGGGCATAAGAATTAGCTTTAAATCATAAGCCATGACTCATAAATCACTAATCAATATCAATTTGTTTTCTTCAGTGAGATTATGCACCTTTTTTTCCATTTGGCTAAGTGAATTTTTTAAGGTATTGTTTTCTTCAGTGAGATTATGTACCTTTTTTTCCGTTTGGCTAAGTGAATTTTTTAAGGTATTGTTTTCTTCAGTGAGATTATGCAGCTTTTTTTCCATTTGGCCAAATGAATTTTTTAAGGCTTTGTTTTCTTCAGCTTCCTTTTCTAAGCTGCTGATTCTTTTTTCATAGTTTTTTTGTGTTGCTTTCATTTCTCTCCCCATTTTTTCTTCTACCTCTTGCAATTGATTTTTAAAATCCTTTTTGAGCTCTTCCAGGAAGGCTTTTTGTTCTTGCGACCAATTCACCTTCCCTTGTGAGGCTTCAGATGTAGACAATTTGAGGGTATTGTCCTCATCTGAGTTTGTGTTGGCTTCTTCCCTATTGATACAGAAGCTCTCAATGGAGAGGGCTCTTTTTTGCTTCTTACTCATTATTGCAGCTTATTTATTTATTCTTTAAGTTGAGGTCTGCTCTGGGGGCACCAGGGTCCCTGTTTTGGGCTTCTTGTGCAGGTGTATAGGTGCTGTGTGACCGGGCTTTTACTCTGAGGCCTTTATGGTGTGTGGAGATCCCCTGTCCTGCACTTCCTGTCTGATTGTGCTCAGCCAGCCAGGCGCCAGACCCCGGCGTCTGATCCCGCCGTTCGTGGCCCTCTCGGCCGGTGCAGGTAAGTTTTTCCACTGTCCTTCTTGGCCACCAGATTTTTGAACCAGGTTCCGGGAGCCTCAGTTGTTCGGCTGTGACCCGCAGCTCCTGCTGATTTGCCCCGACACCCTCGGCGCTGGGTTGCTGCCCTGCGCTGGGCCTCCCTTTTGCCCGAGTCAGACCGACCTTTTCCTGAAGTCTTCTAAATTATCTCTGGTTGGAGGACTGTGTCTCTCTGTCTCTTTGCAGGTTCTGTAGTTTCAGAATCCGTCCAGAGGCTTGATTTAATGTTCGTTTTGAGGGAACAGAAGGAGAGCTCAGGCAGCTTGCTGCTTCCTCTCCGCCATCTTCAATCAATATCAATTTGAAGTCAATGTATCCAAGGGTAAGTCAAGTTCACACATCACTTCCAGAACAGAGGCCTCATGGGTGGGGTAAAAAGATTCAAAAACAAGGGGAATTTATACCTGGCTGAAAATTTTTCCCTGATCCAGATAATATCTCACCTTATTCAGTATATAGTAGAGGGAAGAAGGTCCCTTTCTGGATGATACCTGGGAACACCTGATACATTGTCCAAGTCATTCAATTAGTCTTGTGCTAGCAGCTGTGGTGATTAGAAGTGGTTCAAGTAAAAATGAGCGATGTGGAATGAAGTGTTAAGATTAATTTTTTTCTATGAAGGGAAATTGGCAAAGGAGATAGATGATGTATGAAGAATCACAAAGGTTTTTGGCTGGCTCAGGAGGTTTTAAAAAAGGTGGAGGAAATGCTCATTATCACATAATCAAAGAACCAGAGACCTAGAGCTAGAAAAGAGCCCTGAAGCCATCTAATATGACCCCCTCATTTTACAAATGAGGAAACTGACAGTAAGGGTGACTCCCAAAGTCACACATGTATTAAGCATCACAGGCAGAATTTGAGCCCCTGTCCTCTGACTCCACAGCCTGTGTGTTGGGTTTTTCTTTTTTATTTCTTTTTTCCATTTTGGGTCACTGCCTCCCCAGACCTTGTCCACTGCCCCATCTGCAAGGCTAAAGAAAATTCTGGGAGGTTTGGTTCATAACTAGGTGATTAATTGTGAGAATGATAAGAGAAAAGTTAAATTTAGATAAAGAAACAGATTCAGTGGCAACTTGACAGCATTCCTCACCAGTTTCCTTCCAACGGAGCCTGAAAGGATGTCAAGGGAGAGGAGGTTTCTATATCCCTTCTCCCTAAGCCCCATTTGACTTGTGCCTGGGACTTCAGTGTCTACCCTCTCCAAATAATGGGGTCCTTTGTCATTCCCAGTTTGGGGATACACCACTCTCAACAAAGAAGTAAAAGAAGGGAAGCAGCAACTGCCTCTGGCATCACCGATGGGGACAGACTATTTATAAGGCTGATTTTGCATTGAAATTTAGAGAAACATAGTGGAATCTCTGTATTGGTGATAATGGTACACTAGAAAGAGTCGGGATTGGGAGTCAGAGACGCTGGATTCAAATCTCATCTCTGACACTTAATGTGTAACCTTGGGCATGCCACTTGCCCTCTATGGACCTCAGTTTATTCATCTGTATAATGAGAGACAGTTGGACCAGAAGACCTTTGAAGACTCTTCTAGTTCTAAATCTATGATCTTAAAAAGAAATGAGGGGGCAACTAGGTGGCACAGTGGATAAAGCACTGGCCTTGGATTCAGGAGGACCTGAGTTCAAATCCAGACTCAGACACTTGACACTTACTAGCTGTGTGACCCTGGGCAAGTCACTTAACCCTCATTGCCTCGCCAAAAAAAAAAAAAAGATTCTTTTATAAGGGCTGATAAATGTTTAATATCCGGCTCTCTGAAAAATCATAATATACTAACTTTTAATTTGCATTATTAACATTTTCTCCATCACTTTCTTAAGTCTTGACAATCAACAAGACAATAAATCAAACTCGGATTTGTACCATTTGCCAGTTTCTCAGGTGCAGAGGCTCTCACTGAAAGTCTAACAGTGAGCTCTCACTAGGAAGTTCAAGCTGGCTCTAATATATCCCCGGACCTGGGACTCTAACCATACTTTATATGATGGCAAAATGAATGATAGGATCATAGATTCTAAACTGAAAGGAACCCCAGACATAATCTAGCCTAGCGCCTTCATTTGAAAAATAAACTGAGGTCTAGAGAGATAAAGTGACTTTCCAAGGGTTGATACAAAATAGATCTACCCTATTTGAACCCAAGTCCTGTTGTGTCAAAACCAATGCCATTTCCATTATATCACAGTGCTTCACAGATTATTATCACTCATTTGCAAATACTTTTCCCCCGCACACAGCATTTCTTTCACACTAATAAGATGGGGTACTGGGCATTTCCAAATTGAATGTTAAAGATTTCACTTGAAATAGGATTGAACTTATTTTACATAAAGCAATATATATTTTATATAAAACTATATATAATTGTTGATTCTTTTACAAATAGGTCTTCATTCTGTACTTTTGAGATTAGGATAAACAAAGGGACATATTTGGTCAGGAACCTCTGACCCATAATCTTGAGAAAGAGTGATGCCATGGAAAGAACGCTGTATTTGGAACTAGAGGACCTGGGTTTGAATCCCACTTTAACCACTTATTTACTACATAATCTTGGGCAAGACATTCAACTGCTCTGTGACTTAGTTTCCTTATTTATAAAATGAAGTGGTTGATCATCAGAGTGGTCAAATCCACAAGACTCCTAAGTGTGCCCAAACCAGATTAAAATGTAATTGGGGCAAATCCGGCCTCAGACACTTAACACTTACTAGCTGTGTGACCCTGGGCAAGTCACTTAACTCCAATTGCCTCACTAAAAAAAAAAACAAAACCAAAAAATGTAATTGGGGAATGTTTAACAGAATAAGGAAAAACACAATACAACATAGCTAATATTAATGTGTGGTTTTCTGAGTCCATACAAGTTGCAGGGATTTATCTCTATTTGAGTTTGATTCCATCAGTCTCCATGACCTCTCTAATCCCATCCAGAATCTATTTTTCCCCCAAGTAGTTAGCTTATTATTTTAACCAGTAATTCTTACTAACTCAGTGCTAAGTTCACATGTTTCTAAGTGAAACAAAATTTTAAAGTGCACACTTTTAATATTCTAATTTGACATTCTGTATCTTTTAAATCCTCATCTATAAAATTAGATGGAGAAGGAAAAGTCAAACCATTCCAATATCCCTGTCAAGGAAATCCCAAATGGGATCACGAAGAGTTAGACATGACTGAAAACAACAGAACAAAACCAATCCTCTGAAGTAGTGCTAATATCCCCTTTATGATTTTTTTCTTACAGTTAATATTATAAAAATTTCACAAATATTTACTTTGGTCAATCAAAGTCTCTGTGACTGAATACAAAACATAATCCTTCCATAGCCTAGTTAAAAGTCTTTGTGAGTTGCTGTGGCCAAAAGAATTCATCACTTCCAGGTGGTAAACTTTGTGAGACCTATACTGATCCTCAGATGTCCCAAAGCCAGGCTTTCTAGCTTGTTCCTATGACCTATTAGAGTTTAAGCTGCTTCCATAGTCTTTGAGGACTCAAGGCCCTCTCCATTCAAGTCATGATGAGGCATCATAGGAAGAGCCAAGTAGATCACCAGAGCCAATCCTAATTATTTATTAATTAATAGACAGTGTTAAAAAAAACATTTACAGCAGAGAACAAAAGAAAACCAACAAGGAAACAAAGAAAAGCTGGGTAGATGATATTTATTATGTAGGTTTTCTTGAAATGGACATTTATCATTTTATATTGAATCCTCTCCTATGTTCTGTTGTGTGCATGTCAAATTTTTTTTCTTTTCTCATTTTGTATTTAAGTCTAAAATTTTTAAAAATAAAAAATGAAAAGTTAAAATAATTGATTAAAAAAGAATGAGTAGTTATAAATAACCATTAATGTAATTAAATTCATTAAGTATTTATTAAGTGACTATCATGTTCTAAATACTGTGCTTAATACTGGGGTTACAAAGACAAAAAAAACCCCAACATAATCCCTTAGTCCCTGATCTCAAGGAGTTTATATTCTAGGAATAGGGAGTAAGATATACGTGACATGTACACACATAAATAAATGCAAAAAATAAACAAAGGAAATACAAAATAATTTTTGGGAGGAAAGCGTTGGCAATTGAGGATACAGTAGGCCCTTAATAAATGCCTATTGATTGATTGATTGATTGATTGATCAGGAAAGACCCTTTAAAGGAAGTGGCATTTGAGGCAAGTATTGCAGGAAGCTAGGAATTCCAAGAGACAGACATGAGGAAGGCAAATGTTCTAGGGAACAGCAAGTAGACTGATCTGTCTGTGACACAGATTGTGTGAGGTCAGGTAATGTGAATCACTCTAGAAAGGTCAGTTGGAGCCAGATAATTAAGGGTTTAAAATACTTAACAGAGGAGTTTATATTTCATCCTGGAGGGAGTAGGGAGACATTGAACCTTCCATAGCACTAGAGTGACATAGTCAGTTCCATGCTTGAGGAATATCAATTTGCTTTATTCACTGTGCCACCTAGCTGCCTCTGAACTCAGGTCTTCTTAACGCCAGGCTCAGCCACTCTATCCACTGTACTACCTAACTGCTTCTAATCAACCTAACTAATTAAAAGGATGGTATGCCATTGACAAAAATAGGTAAGTTAAAAGGTTAGTTTAGGATAGGGTAGAGGTAGAGAAATAAAATTTCATTTTGGACATGTTGAGTTTGAGATGCATATAGGACATCCAGTTGGAAATGTCCAGCCAATGATTGATGTGGGACTGATGCTCAGGAGAGAGATGAAAGATGGATATGAGATGATAATTGAATTCATGGAAGTTGATGAAATCATCAAGAATTAAATTTTGTAGCTCTATAATCTCTCTCTCTCCCTCCCTCTCTCTCTCTCTCTCTCTCTCTCTCTCTCTCTCTCTCTCTCTCCTCTCCTCTCCTCTCCTCTCCTCCCTCTCTCTTCCCTTTTCTCTCTCCCTTTCTCCTTTCCTCCCCTCCCCTCCAATCCCCTCCCCTCCATTCCCCTTCTCTCTCTCTCCTGGACTAGACCTGTGATTTTATTGTTATGGGAGATTTTCCATGAAGAAATGGTAAATGAAACTATGAATAAACATTCTAAACCCTTTGGAAACCCAGAACATTAAGAAAATAATAGGATTTAGAGCTAAAAGAGACTTTATGTATCACCCAATCCAAACACTTTATTTAATAGATAAGGAAACTCGGGCTTTGAGAGATGAAAATGACTTACCCCAAGTCCTGTAAATTTTAAGTAGCAGATTCAGGACCGAAACTTTTCAGACAACAGAAAACTCTTTGGAGGGTGGAACATATAGATATTATGCATTTGTGCGGTGACCTCTATCCACAGCCAAACATATTTCACAGGAGATACATGTCCCTCACCTCCAAGTGTCTTTGCCATATGCTTATATTGTCACATAAATCCTTGATTTGAGTCCACTTCCTCCACCCCAAGAATGCAAACTAGCAGGAAACTCCAAATAATCAGTCCCTTGGAAACAACCTGAGAAGTACTAAATCTTTCTCTGCACTACTGCCGGATATGTTAATGAAGCTGTTCAGCAGCGTCCAATTCCCAAGTCTTCTCCTAGAGCAGGAGAGGTATCGTCAACCTTCTCATTCGGAGGATGTTTTCATCATCAGTGGAAAGGACCAGTCGCTGGTGGATAGCCAGCTTTGAAACTCATGCCCTCTGAGGTGTTTGTTTTTTTGTTTGTTTGTTTGTTTGTTTTTGTTTTTGTTTTTTTTACGGGGCAATGGGGTTAAGTGACTTGCCTGGGGTCACACAGCTAGTAAGTGTCAAGTGTCTGAAGCCGGATTTGAACTCAGGTACTCCTGAATCCAGGGCCGGTGTTGCCCTCTGAGTTTTAAAAGCCATAAACGCAACAGTTCAAGAGGGCCTTATTTTGTTGTTCCTTACGCAAGACACTCCTACCATCTTCCAGCATCTTTAGAATGAATAGCCGCTCCCCAAGTCTGTGTAAGAGCTGGGGGTTTGATTGAATCAGTCAATCAAATCAACCCATCCCCATTTCAAGTAAGTGTTTAGGGGACAGCCAAATGGTGCAGTGGATAAAGCACCAGCCCTGGATTCAGGAGGACCTGAGTTCAAATCCAGCCTCAGACACTTGACATTTACGAGCAAGTCACTTAACCCTTATTGCCTTGCAAAAAAAAGAAATAATAACCTGTTTTTGTGCCAAAACTATTGCTTTTTCTTATAGCATGATAGTATTTAACTATATTCATATTCCAAGGTCTTACAGCTAGAGCCCCAGGTGAGTCCATTGTGGAACTAACTCCTAGGATTCTCCTGGAGCCAATCAGAATCTCCAAGATCACTTTATCCCAACCTCCAGCAGAGAATGTGATGAATATGAGCTTTACTAGAGAGTGGCTAGATGGTGGTATTGTTGAGGTAGGGAGTCTGTGGTTCGAGTAGGGGACCAAGCTCAAGAATATCAACTTACAATTCTATTCTGAAGTTGATGTTGAGATCCTAAGGAGAGTAGTTAAAAAGAAATCTTCAGGAGAGGCAGTTCATCTCATTGGATAAAGATCTGGCCTCAAAATCAGGAAGTCCTCTGACACCTATTGCTTCTATGACCTTGGGAAAGTCATTTCAACCTCTTGATGCCCTCAGGCAATTCTAAATTGCAGGATAGTTATCAGTTCTACATTAGCAGGAGTCCTTCACCGGGAGGCTCCTATACTGATGAAATCACAGATCTAATAATTAAAAAACAAAACGAAACAAAACACAGAGAACTCTTCAAGTGCATAGGCCAGCTCTAAAATCTAGGACTCTAAATTTTTCCCAGCAGAATGATATTATGGAAAGAACACTGGGTCTTGGGTCAGAGGAGAAGGAAATGGGAAGGGAACAAAGATTTATAAAGAGGCTACTATGTTCCAAGGCACTGTGCTAAGCACTGTAAGAGACCGAGTTTGAATCTTGGTTCTACTGCTTGTCACTTAAACCTCAGGCAAGTCATTTCTCCTCTCTCAGCCTCAGTTCCCCCATCTGTAAAATGAAGGTTGGACACATGTATAGGTGAAAGAAAGAAAGATAGATAGATGGATGAATAGAGGAGATAGATGGATAGATGGATGGATAGATAGATGATAGATAGACAGATAGATAGATAGACAGACAGACAGGTGGCCGGCTGGATGGGTAGATAGATAAATAGACAAACAGGATGGGTAGATAGAGAGAAAGAGTGAACAAGTATTTATTGAGCCCATATTATGTGCCAGACACTCTACAAAACACTACAAAATATAAGGATTGAGAGAAATTATTTTACTATTATATTAGTAACCAATTATTAATTTGGGATCAGGCTTTTCTCTTTTATTTCCTCATTTAAAAGTAAAGTCAGTCTCTATAAAAAGTCTCTGTAGAAAGTCAGTCTCTGAAAGATATGAGCTTTTGAGGAGGTTATGCCTAGCCCCAAAGAACAGACAGGAAAGACCCCACCCAACTAGGAGATATAATTTCTGTTTAGAGTGTAAATAGAATTCAGTTCTTATTATTCCCCTGTCTTTGCACCCCTCCATTGGAGTTTAGGGTGACCCAGGTCTTGAAGGAGAAAACCAACCAGAGTGGTCTGGATGCAGATGGATTTCTTTGTCCAGATTGCTGGAGGTGGCTGAGTCTCATGATCAAGCTATATTCTCAGCAGAAGAAGCCAAAGATTCCTAGCCTACCTCCTCATTAAATGTCCACCAATCAGGGTGGATTTTCACTTGTCAGGGCATTCCCTTTTTACAAATATTTAAGGCTTTTGGTTCTCTGTGTTTTTATCTTTGGTTACTGAAACCACTGACCATCAACTTATTGATTGCCAGCTAGCATAATTAATAAATTAATTATTCATTACCCAGAAACTCTTTCAGGCCTTTTCCTTCATCACAGCATGATAGTCCCTACCCTCACTGACTTTACATTCTAACAGAGGAAGACAATGCACAAATCAAAACTAGAAAGAGGAAGGGCTGGGGAGTCCTTTGAAAGCAGCCCTGTGTAGAGATGACCTGGAAATGGCATGGAAGCTTGTCCTGGTAAGATAAGGTGAAAGCTCTCCTTTCAGAGGCGAGGGGTACTAGGATGTAGCAGGTTGGGAAGAGATGAGCATGATGTAGGAGTATGACTGTGAGGAGGGGGCCAGGTTGGATCAGATCAGAGATTCTTCACCTTTTTGTGTGTGTTGTGGTCCCCTTTGGTGGTCAGTCTGGTGAAAGCTATGGGCCCCTTCTCAAAATAATGTTTTTTGTTTTTTTTTGTGGGGCAATGAGGGTTAAATGACTTGTCCAAGGTGTCAGAGCTAGTAAGTGTCAAATGTCTGAGGCTGGATTTGAACTCAGGTCCTCCTGAATCTAGGGCTGGTGCTTTTATACACTGTACCACCTAGCTGCCCCCTCAAAATAATGTTTGTAAGTGCATAAAACAAAACAGAAGCTCAGAAAACAATTAAAAGCAATTACATACAAATACAGTTGTCAAAAGTATTAAAACAAAACAAAAAACCACATTCCAGATCGCTGATTAAGAACCTCTGAATTTGAAGATAGATCTCTAAGTGCCTTTCATCTCTAAATCCTATGATTATAAGACTGTAAATGTCAGTAAAGAGTCATTCTATATTTCCACAGAAGAGAGGATTGGAGGCCAATGATTTCAACTACAACAAGAGGGACTCATGTTTGATAATGAGAAGACCTTTTGCAGAATGACCGTGAGATGTTAGAATGCCTTGATGTACCAAAGAAAGCTATGGACAGACTTTGTTTGGTGACTGGTTGGGTTTGTTTGTTTTTTTAGTGCATTTCAACTGACCAGTCCTTTGTTGTCAGGGTTGATGGAGGAATGGCGCACATGCTGCCAAAAGGGAATGGATGCTTGGGTGGAATGACCTGGCTGGAGCAGCGAGCTTGGACTATCAGTTGTAGTAAGAGAGGGGAGTAAGGCAATGATGGTATAGCCCCCATCTAGGTAATGATGGCCCAGGACCAAAGGTGGAGAAATAAGAACATCCTATGGTTTCATTTCATAGGAAGATTTAGCACGGCTCTAATGAGTACACATTATGTGCAGTCATAAAAGATTAAAATAGTCTTCAGGATCTCAGCCAATTTAAAACTTCAGCATAATAATCTGTTATGCTCTCTACCTGTTTTCTGGTTTTCTGTCTCTATAAATCTATATACATACACATATATGTATATTTATATTTATACGTAGGAGGGACCTTTAAGATCATGAAGTCCAACCTCATCAAAGGGTTTAAGTGACTTGCCCAGGGTCACGAAAAATTAGTGTCTGAGGCAAGATTAAAATTCCTAGGATAGTTCAGTTCTCTATTCATTATGCAATTCTCTCTCTCTCTCTCTCTCTCTCTCTCTCTCTCTCTCTCTCTCTCTCTCTCTGTCTCTCTCTCCGCCCTCCTCTCCTCTCTGTCTCTCTCCCTGTCTCTTTGTCTTCCTTCTCTGTCTCCTTCCTTCCCTCTCTCATTTTTTCACACACACACACACACACACACACACACACACACACACACACACACACACACACGCACATACACACCCTAAGTGGCAAAACTGAGATTTGAACCCAGGTCCTCTGGCATATACACAGATACACTATATGTGCAATACATATTATATATATATATATATATATATATATACACACACACACATGCATCCATGTATTTACAATATATTCACATATGCACATATATATATACATGTACTATATGTACACACATGTATGCACACATGCACATATACATGTGTGTGTATGCCAGAGGACCTGGGTTCAAACCCCAGTTTTGTCACTTCCTACTTGTGTGACCATGGGCAGCTCAGTCTCTTTGGCCCTCAGTTTCCTCTTGGATAAATAAAGGGCTGGACCAGATGACCAGATGACCCCTGAGGTCCATGGCAGCTCCGACCATGATCCCAAGAGTCAAGTCTCAGAGATTATACGTAGAATTAATGACTAAACTCCTAAATTTTCTCTTCTTCCAAAGGTCAGCTCAGGCTGCTCCTCTCTTCTTGAAAGCCTTTGGTGACTTTCCCAGCTCTTAATGCATTCTCTCTTCTCAAATTATCTTGTATAGATTTTCTGTCTCTGCTATACCCACCTCCCCCCACCATAGTTGAGTATCAGTTTCTCAAGGGCAAGGATTGTTTTGGTTTTCTATCTTTGGTGGCTTGCACATATTAGGTGCTTAATCAGTATTAATTGGATTTCCTTGTGTTGAATATTGGGCTGGGAGAGGCAGAGGCAGTGATAAGCTCATCTGCTTGGCATATCTGCCTAGGGCCATAGCTGCTCTCTTTCTGGGATGCTTTAAAATACAGTCCTGCCAACAAGTAAGTTGTCCTGGGTCTTACCAGGTCTGGGTTGCAAGTCAGCCAGCTCATTCATGTCCAACCTCAGGATTAGCACCAGGGTGTGGCAATGCATTCCAGTCTTTTCCCCAGGAAGACATAGATCACCTATGTCAATACAGGAGAGCTGGCCTGTTTTTCTCTGTGGGAGGGAGCAATATGAGGGAAGGGCACTGTGCCTATGAGTTTATTGGTATAGGGAACTTTGAGATGAGGAAACTACTTTCCACTAATTCTGGTTGGTACCTTTTCAGCAACTTGAAAGTCTTAGTTTCCTTGAGCACCAAGAAAGTTAAGTGACTTGCCTAAGGAGGCTGAGCCAATATGTATAAGCATGCAACTTAAATCTAGGTTTTCCTGGCTTGGAGCCCAGCTCTCTATCCATTATGCCTGTTTGTCTCTCATTAGAGAAGAAAACTCTACTCAAATATGTGTTTCTGCAGGTCTTTCCTTCCTACCTCCACCTCCCTTTCCCTCACAGATAACCTTCCATTTACACTGTATCTATTATGTTCATAGCTGTTTGCATATCATCTCCTCCATTAGAATGAGCTACTCCAAGGGCTTTTCTTTTTTTGCCTTTCTTTGTATTCCATATACTTAGTATAATGCCTGATACATTATGAAGTGCTTGTTCACTCACAGCTCATATGAGATCACTCTAACTTGACTAGTACTCCATAGCAAGTAAGCGAAGATTATGCTGTTTAATGTAATCAGAATTTGTTAAGTTAATCAATCAACCAGTAAGCATTTATTAAGTATCTATCATGGGCCAATTGTTCAGGTTTTGTTTTTTTTTTAGCAGGTCAGACTCTTTGTGATCCTATTTGGGGTTATTTGGCCAAAGGCACTGGATCAGTTTGTCATCATCTTCTCCAACTCATTTTACAAATGAGTTAAGTAAGACAGAGTCAAGTTACTTACCCAGGGTCACACAGCTAGTAAGAGTTTGAGGCCAGATTTGAACTCAGGTCTTCCTTACTCTAGGCCTGGAGCTCGATACACTGTGCCACCTAGGAACTTACTTTCTGTGGGCAGAGAAGAGGGGGGAAAAGTCTGTGTATCTGAGACTTCATCTCTGCTCTTGTTCAACCTGTCCTTCATAAATCTAAATCCTCATTTTAAAAAATTTATTTTTATTTATTTCATTAAATATTTCCCAATTACATGCAAGACTTTTTTTTTTTTTAGTGAGGCAATTGGGGTTAAGTGACTTGCCCAGGGTCACACAGCTAGTAAGTGTTAAGTGTCTGAGGCCAGATTTGAACTCAGGTACTCCTGACTCCAAGGCCGGTGCTCTATCCACTGCACCACCTAGCTGCCCCCATGCAAGACATTTTTAACATTCATTTTTTTTTTTTTTACAAATTCTGAGTTCTAAATTCTTTTCCTTCTCCCTGTCCCTCCCTCATCCCTTGAGAAGGCAAGCAATATATCACAAATGCTCATTCTTTAGAGCAATGCTCAAAGCCCAACTCCTCCAAGGTAATCTACCCTCCTCATTTGAGAATTAAAGATATTTTATGCTTAAAGAGGGATGGAGTGGTTGAGGTGCAGGGTGGATAGGAGAAATCTTGGCCTTGGCTAACCTCAAGCATAATATGAGGTAGGCAGAATTTGCTTTTGGTGCCTTTCTTACTAGATCTCCTGCCCTTAACCATCTTACCACCCCTCCCATTGTCATTTGAAAGAAGACTCTCTTGTTTTTTATTTTTTTTTTATTAAAAATTTTGTGTGTGTGTGAGGCAATTGGGGTTAAGTGACTTGCCCAAGGTCACACAGCTACTAAGTGTTAAGTATCTGAGGTTGGATTTGAACTCAGGTCCTCCTGACTCCAGGGTCAGTGCTCTATCCACTGTGGCACCTAGCTGCCCCTCTCTTGTTTTTTAAAAAATGAGCTTTTGGGGGTAGCTAGGTGGTGCAGTGGATAGAGCATTGGCCCTGGATTCAGGAGGACCTGAGTTCAAATCCAACCTCAGATACTTGACACTTACTAGCTGTGTGACCCTGGGCAAGTCACTTAACCCCAATTGCCTCACCAAAAAAAAAACCCACAAAAAAAAATGAGGTTTTTTTTTTGAATGGACATTTCCACACTTCCTAGTTGTGTGACCTTGGGCAAATCACTTAATCTCTGTTTGCCTCATTTTCTCAACTACAAAACAAAGATTATAATAGCTCCAACCTTCCAGGGTTGTTGTGAGGATGAAATGAGATAACAATTGTAAAGTGCTTTGCCCTGTGCATGGCATGTAAGAGCTGTTATATAAATGCTGCCTATTTTAATTTATTTGAGGCATATGTTGGGAGCAGAAGTGATCCTTTAGAAATCACATCAAAGACATGGATGAATACGGCTGCTCACTGGGATGAGGGATGAGAGATTAGAGGTGGAGGGCAAAAGGTCATTGAGGAATCCAACCCCTTCTTCTTCTTCTTCTTCTTCTTCTTCTTCTTCTACAGATGAAGAAACTGAGGGCAGAAATGGATAACTAAAAGAACTAGTGGTGAATCTCTAATGGAGTAGATGAGTATTTCATGGAGGATTTATGGAAGGAAGTGGATAAAAATGGCATAGAGTAGAAGGTATGGATGAATTTGTATGGTATAGTGGATAGAGCCTAGGTTTGCTTCCTGCTTCAGATACTTAAAAACTGTGTGACCCTGGACAAATCACTTAACCTTTCTGTGTCTCGGTTTCCTAATCTATAAATGAGGGGGTTGGGCTTAGTGCCCTCTAAGGTTCCTTCCTCTAGGATTGTATCATTTCACTCTGTACTGGTGGAGGAAGAAGGGCTCACATTTAATTCCCTTTCATTGAAATGTATTGAGACAGCAGCAGGGCAGGTAGGTGGCGCAGTGGATAGAGCACCAGCTCTGGAGTCAGGAGGACCTGAGTTCAAATCCAGCATCAGACATTTGACACTTACTAGCTGTGTGACCCTGGGCACAATTGCCTCACCCCCCAAAAAAAGAGAGAGAGACAGTAGCTGGGTGGCTGGGTGCCTAGAGGAGTGACAAGGTAATTGGAAGGGAGAGCTGAAAATCTCTCTGTAAAAGCTGGAGACATGGAAGGGGGAAGGAGAGAACATTGGAGCTGAGCCTTGAACAAAGATAAAGGTCCTAAGGAAGAAGGGAAGGCATTCCAGGCATGAAGAAAAACCAGCACAAAGTCTCAGAGATGGGAGATGGAATGTTGAGGCCAGGTGAGAGGAGGAAGCCAGTTTGACTGGGACATAGACAATATGAAGGACAGTAATGTGAGCTAAACCTGGAGCTGTGGGCAGAAGCCAGATTGAGGAGGCCCTTAAATGCCAGACTGAGGAATCTGAATGAACTTTAGAGCTCTGCTGGTCCCGTTTGTGTGGGTTTGTCTTTTATTAAAGCTGTTTGTTCACCATTCTGGGAAATTTCCTTTCAAGGATCTACTTTCTCTAATCTATGAATCTGAAGAAAGGGAAGTGGTTAATAGAGACAGGCAGCCAGATCCAAAGGGAAATGAGGGGAGACTGGGTGGGCAGACAGGAGGGAGAGCTTGCCTGTTCCCTTACCCAGGTAGGTGCTACCATATGCCCACACCATTGCCCTGTACTTCTCCCAATTCGGAGCCTACTCTCTGTGGCCTGCTGCTTCCCTACTGTTCTCTGGATGCCTGCAAGGCCTGCGATGCCCCTCCCAGGCCCATCCTCCCCGGGTAGTGTCCTTTGTTGCTGAACTTTCCTTCCATCCACTTAATTCTCAGTATCAAGATGTACCTCTCTGGTGCCTTATCCCCTTAGGACTCTGCTCTCTCTGCTTTCCAAGGCAACAACAGTAGACAAAAGAATCTCTGCAGTGTGAGTAAGAGATAGCCCTCTGGCTTTCCTATCCTCTCAGGTGACAGATGCTTGTTTTTAACAGTGGCCTTTTGAAATGGTGCCACAGCCTCTTTAGTGCAGTGGAAAGATCACCCACCCCAAGTCTGAGGACCTGGGCTCAGATCCTGCCTCTGACATTTAGGACCCTGGACAAGTCACAAACTTACTGAGCTTCTGTTTCCTCCTCTATGAAAGGTGGGAGTTGAACTAGATGGCCTTCGAAGGTCCTTCGACTCCAAGATATGAACCTATAACCACAGAAAATTACAAATCTTTTATTTAAAATCACACCCCCTAAACCCCAACCTGTATCCAAAGGATTATAGTAAGATCATAGCCACCTGTGGAGCCGGCTCTGAGAGCCCATTGTTAAATTTTCATTCCCAGCATTTACCCCTTGGAAATCAGCAATATGACAACACTGGGCTTGATGGTTTTGTTAATTGTCTAGCATTAAGAAACCGATGGAGAAAAAAAAGTTAATGATGAAGATTATTCATTCATTCATCTATTTATCTATCTATACATCCATTCATTCATTTATCTATCCATCTATTCATTCATTTATTCATTTACTTATTTACTTATTTGCAGGACAATGAGGGTTAAGTGACTTGCCCACAGTCATACAGCTAGTGTCAAGTGTCTGAGGTCAAATTTGAACTCAGGTCCTCCTGAATCCAAGGCTGATGCTTTATCCACTGAGCCACCTAGCTGCTCCAGTGATGATGATTAAAATTAAAAATGCATTGTCATTCATACACAAACATTTGCACACACCCCTGATTATAATAGTGGAAGAACTCCAATCAACAAAACATTTTTTTAAGTACTCATCTTTTGCCAAGCAGTGTGCTAAGTGCTAGGGATACAGAGTCAAAAATGGAAAAGTCCTGCCCTTGGGGAGCTTATATTCTATTGAGGGAGACAACAGGCTCATGTAAAGATATATACAGAATAAATATATACACCATACCAGGTATTGGGGGTGTTGCCTGGGAGGAAATGGGGGTGGATCATAAAAAGCTTCATGCAGAAGATGGCATTTGAGCTGAGTCTTTAGGGATTCTAAGAGGCAGAGCTGAGGAGAGAGAATACTCCAGGTATAAACAAAAGACACAGAGGAAGGAGATGGAATGTGTGTGTGAGAGGAACTGAGACCTGCTAGACCAGTCATTTTTGTATTTCGGAAGTTGAGCTGGCTTCATTTGGGAATAGGATGAGGAACATCCTGTTGCTGGATGAGCTGGTCAATAACACTTGAAGGTAGCTACTTGTTTGGATGGATGATGTAGTGGTCCGTGTGCTGAACTTGCATCAGGAAGTCGTGGATTTAAATCCTGCCTCAGATACTTACTAGCTGGGCAAGTGACAAGCCGTCAGAATTTCAATTTCCTGTCATCTGTAGAAAATGGATAAAGGTAGCCACCAACTCAGAGGATTGTTGGGAGGATTAAATTAGATATTGTGTGTAAAGTGCTTCACAAACCTTAAATCCATATATAAATATGAGCTATTTCTATTAATGACCTTGGGCAAGTCACTCGGTGTCCCCTCTTGACTCCTCTATAAAATGAGGGGATTGGACTAGTTGACCTCTGCAGTCCCTCCCAATTCTAATGATCCTGTGATCTCAGGGTAGATGACCATTTCAGTTCAGTCACTCCTTGGGCCCATAATGGTTCTACAAGGATATTCACAGGTTTTGTTCACAAAGAAGTCAGCTGAATCCATTTCCAGTGATTGAGACTGGCTTAGACTTAGCTGATTAGATGTTTGGATTTTAAAAACAGATGGTCACCAAACAAGACTTTGGGAACTAGGTTCCAATCTCCTCCCCTCCCCCGTTTAAACGGTCAGCTTTTGGCAGAAGTGGAGTTGGTCACTTTTCCTTTCTAAGCCTCGTTTCAGACTAAGATTTTCAATTACTGGATGTGAAGACTGCCAAGCTCCACCTATGCAGAGGAGATGTTTCCTTCATTTTCCTAGTGTGCACTGTGACCTTGACATAGTGATTGTAGAGCTTATAAATAGAAAGTTGTGTTGTTGTTGTATATGCATGGATTTTAATAAACCATTTGGATAGAACCACTAGCTGGGGCAAGAAGAAAAGCTGCTTTGATTTTATTATTTGTAAAAAATACATATATGCTGTCTTTTCTTATATTTTTGCTGTGTTGACACTTGTGGAGTACAGGAATTGTCCCTTGTGGCCTCTATTCTTGGCACGGAAGATTCTTTTCATGTGTGCATTGATTTTGTAAACAAAGGGGTCTGGTGTCATAAAAAAGGAAAAAAGAAACAACCAACCTCTTTTCAGGATGTAAACATCTAGACAGCAGAAATACCAGGAACCAAAAGACCAACCAATATTAAAATACTTCCCTTCCCCGCTCCTTGGATTTGATTAGAATTTTTCCTTTCCCATTAAAGCCTCTCCTTCAACAATTTCAACAAACATTAGTTTATAAATACTTGCTATAAAATATCTTTACTCCAAAGTCAACTGTATAGTGTCTTTTGAAATCATTAGTTTATGGAATTAAAGAATTTAGAGATAGAAGGGTTCAGAGAGGGGAGCTAATCCAAACCACTTATTTTACCAAGAGAAAAACTGAGGCTCAGAGGAGTGAAGTGATTTGCCCAAGGTCAGATTGCTAGATGGTTGGAGAGATGATGGATAGATAGATGATAAATGGACAATAGATAGATGGATAAATGGATGGATGGATGGATTGATAGATGAATGAATGGATATGTAGATGATAAATGGATAAATAGAAGAATAGATAGAGAGATGTTAGAGTAATCATTAATAAAATACCATGTGCCAGGAACTGTACTAAGCGCTGGAGATATCATTAAAAGCAATGAAGTCAGTCCCTGCCCTCAAGGAACTTACATTCTAATGAGGAAAGGCAACAAGTAAAGGGGATCTGGAAAGGGGAGATAAGATGCAGGGGGAGAGGATGGCTAGAGATGTGAGTATATTGATGGAGATGGCCTAGAAGTGAGGTGGAATCCTGGATCTGGTCAAGATTAGGCAAAAACAAACCTATCAGAGCCTAGGGTGATTCAAGGGATAAAGTCCAAGGTTCTTATGGGGCAGAAGTGGAGACGATGGTCAGAGTAAAGATGGTATGGTATGGAGATTAGAGGGAGGTGACATGACACAATAACTAGTAATAGCTAGTTAGTGGTAGAGCCAGGACTAGTCCCTGGAGTCCTTCCTAGATCTCTTTCTTCTTTTACCTCCCAGTTTTGTTTCTTACTATCTGTATGACATTGGCCAGGCCACTTACCTTCTCTGTGCCTCAGTTTCTTTATCGTTGAAATGAGAGTTGTGTACTAGATAATCTCTAAAATCGCCAGCTCTGAGTCTGATTTTCTTTTCTTTATTTATTTAGTTCTTACCTAATGTAGCTTTATTACTATTTGAATGTGAACTCAAGAATGTTTGTTAATGATCTATTTTGCTTGTGAAGAAAACACCAGAGAACCAAATGTTTTTGTAAGCACAATGAAACTTTAAGATAGTTTTAATGGCCCCACTATTAACCTTCTTAATGAGGAAAATGGAAACATGTTATTCCCAATGTTCAACTCCCAAGTCTGAATTAAGTAAAAAAACCTGTTTGACTGGAAGTCACAAGACTGTTTAGGAACATGTTCTATGACCATTCATAAAAGAGACTTTACAGATCAGCTAGACTGATGCCAGTCATTTTACGGACGAGGAAACAGAGGCCCCCAGAAATGAGCAGGCTGGTGGTGTTGATGGTTAGAGTAGCTATAGCTTTAGAAGGATGTTAGCCACACCCTTAGCTATAGAGCTGCAGATTTCTGCTGAGGGCAGTAGAATGAGGTGCAAATTTTTAGACTGAGAGTCAGGATCTGGGTTGAACTCTCATCTCTCCTTCACTAGCTACCTGTGTGACCTTGGGTAAGTCACCTTTACCTCAATTTCTTCTCTCCTCTCTTCTCTTCTCCTTCCCTTCCCTCTCCTCTGCTTTTCCCTTCACCTCCCTTCTCCCCTCCCTTCCTTTTCTTTCCTTTCCCCTCACCTTCTTTTCCCTTCCCTCCTCTCCTCTCCCCTCTCCTCTCTTTTCCCCTCCCCTTCCCTTCTTTGCTCTCCCTTTCCCTCCCCTCCCCTCTCCTCCCCTTTCTTATCCTCTTCTGTCTTCTCTCCTCTCCTCCCCTCTCCTTTCCTCTTCCCTCCCCTCCCCATCTCAATTTGCTCATCTGTGAAATAAAAGGATTGGACTGCATGACCTCTATGGTCTCTTCCACCACAAAATCAGGTGTCCTTCCTTCTAGATCTATGTTTGTTTCAGTGAGCCATATTGCCTTCTTAAGGAATTAATATGCTTAATTTACCAAAGTATTGTTGCTTTGCTCCTGTGCCTACTGGGGCCATGAAGACCACTCATTGAAAGATGTCAGAATATCTGTGGTTTTTTTTTTGTTTTTTTTTGTTTTTGCGGGGCAATGGGGGTTAAGTGACTTGCCCAGGGTCACACAGCTAGTAAGTGTCAAGTGTCTGGGGCCGGATTTGAACTCAGGTACTCCTGAATCCAGGGCTGGTGCTTTATTCACTGTGCCACCTAGCCGCCCCCAGAATATCTGAATATATTACTTTAACACTTAAAAAGGCTCATAATTTCACTAGTGTAGTGCTCCCAACCTTTCCATGTGGCTGTGGCCAAAAATTCATCCCCGTGATGGCTAACTTCTTGTTGATGAACCCTTCTGAATTTAGCTAGTCTGTCCCCTGGAGACAACTGTTTCTCTCTGAACCAATACTGCAATCCTTTTCAGTCTGGTATGACTTGCTAGGGCTTCAACTCTTGGTAGAATATGGGAGAGATTTTCTTCTCTTTCCCTTTGAAATCCTTGTATCTCTTCAGACCCTTCTTTTCTGGATCAGTTTTCCTTATTCAACAATCCCTTAATTCTTCCAGTATAAATATAATCTGCTGACATCTCCAGTGGACCACTAAAAAACCACAACCTTTCCATCTCTTTTGCTCTTTCTCTCTGTGTGTCTTTCTTTATGAATATCTCTCTTTGTCTCTGTTTCTTTCTATCTCAGTTTGGTCTCTGTTTCATTCTCTCAGTCTTTGTCTCTGTCTCTGTCTCTGTCTCTGTCATTCTGTCTCTGTCTTGTCTGTCTGTTTGTCTGTCTCTTTGGGTCAGTCATATAGACATGGGCTGGTAAAAGTAGTTTCCTCAGAAGCCTACTAAAACCTCCTTTTCTTCTTTACTGAAGCCCAGGCAATGTGAGGTCCTACCATGCTCTGCCACTGTAGTCGAGGAGGCTTGTTAGAGAGTTCATGCTAGCCTGTTCAGTTAGCTGGTGCCTATTCTTTCTTTTTTTTCGGTGAGGCAATTGGGGTTAAGTGACTTGCCCAGAGTCACACAGCTAGTAATTGTTAAGTGTCTGAGGCTGGATTTGAACTCAGGTTCTCCTGAATCCAGGGCCAGTGCTCTATCCACTGCACCACCTAGCTGCCCTGCCTACTCTTTCAATGACCAGTTCTTGATGAAGCCACTGTTGGGACAGTTCTCTTCTCCCCTCATCAGCAGAGCATGTGGGCTGTGTATCAGGCAGCTGCTAGGGAAAGTTGGAAAAAAAAAAAAGCTCCACTTATACTCCCAGTACACAGAAGGAGTTTGAAACAGTTCAGAATTGCTGTATCTGGCATAGCCCACCCACTTACACTCCAGGAAGTAGGAGGTAGAGCCAGGTGGGTGTTTTGTTCCCAAGGAAGATGGGGGGGGGGTTGGCTTTCATTTGTTGTCAGTCCCCTATTATGGGTCTTGAAGCTCTCTCAACCAAGGGAGAAATCCTATGAAAAGACTGAAATATTAAAACTCTAAGGCAACAGTTGCTCCATCTCTTATGTAACTATATAATGCTTTTTTATTTTTTAATTTTTATTGAAATCCTGTTGTCTTTATATCTCTTTCTTTTCTGAATATATACATTCCCCTTCCCCTTAGCCAATAAGTCATTCTTTGTAACAGAGAAAAAGGAAAAGGAAAAAAAAGCAATCCAGTAAACCAATCTACATGTTAGTCATGTCTATAGGAAAAATGCAACATTTCACACCCATAAATTTCTCTCTGCCCTCCCCCCACCTCTGCAAAGAGAGAAAGGGGAGCGTGAAGTATTTTTTAGACCAATCAGTGGATATCTATGAACCATCTGCTATAAGAAGGACATATGATAAAATGATAAAAAGAAGCATATCATGAACAATCTCTGACCTCAGGGAGATAGTATAAGCTTATTGGAGAGGGAAGACAAATATAAAATGAAAGTCAACTGTGAATATAAATAAGTATACAACTGGTGCCAACAGTCAAAGCAGTCAGTCTTTACTAAGCTTTCCTAAGCTATGAGCTTTACAATTAGTATCTCATTTGATCTTCACAACAATTCTGCTGGTAGCTGCTATTATCCCAATTTTACAGTTGAGGAAACTGAGGCAGACAGTGGTTGTGACCTGCCCAGGGTCACACAGCTGGTAAGCCACTGAGGCTGGATTTGAATTGAGGTCTTCCTGATTCCAGGATTAGTGCTTTATCCAACAAACCAACTAGTTGCACATAATAGATATTTAATAAGTGTTTATTGACTGACCTCACCACTCATTTGGCACTAGCTATATACTTATTTGTATTGATAATTGACTTTCATTTGTATTTGTTTTCCCTATCCAACCAGATTATAAACTCCCTGAAGATAGGGAATGTGGGATAGAATTCTTTTTTTCTTCAACCTATAGTTCAATAATTTAGATATGACTGCCTGGAGTCAAGAAGACTCATCTTCTTAAGTTCAAACCCAGCCTCAGGAATTTACTAACTATGTGACTTTGGACAAGTCACTTTACCTTGTTTGCTTCAGTTATGTCATCTGTCAAATGAGCTGGAGAAGGAAATGGCAAATCATCCCAGTATTTCTGCCAAGAAAACCCCTAAATGGGGTCACAGTCAGACATGACTAAAAAACAATCAAACAACAACAAACAGGTGATAACTAGGAGAGAAAAGGAGAAAAGAGGGGATAGAAACAATGAGAGGTAGCAATTAATCAGTAGCCAGAAGATAAGGAGAAAGAATCAAAGAAAACTACAAGATTCTATATCTGGTGACTGGGAAATAGTTTAATAAATATTTGTTTATCATCTATCACTAAAAAATTACTCACCACTGGACAGATGATGGACTGAGATGTAGGATGAGACACACATTTTTGAGAATGGCCAGTAAAGGAATTTGTTTTGCTCAATTATGTGGATTTGTTACAAGGATTTTTTCTTTTTTTTTTCTAAATACAAGGTGGTGCTCTAATACTAAAATAAGGTCAAAATGGGTATATGATTTACACATAAAGTATGATACCATAAGCAAATTAAGAGAGCATGGGATAGTTTATCTGCCAGATTTATGGATAGGGGAAGAATTTAGGACCAAAGAAGATATAGAGAACAAGACAAAATGTAAAATGGATAATTTTGATTATACCAAGTTAAAAAGCTTTTGCACAAACAAAATCAATGCAACCAAGATTACAAAAAAAAGCAAAAACTTGGAAAGAATTTTTGAGAAAGTATTTCTGATAAAGGTCTCATTTCTCAAATATATAGAGAACTGAATCAAATTTCTAAAAATACAAGTCATTCCCCCAACTTATAAATGGTCAAAGGTTATGAACAGGCAGTTTCCAGACAAATAAATCAAAGCTACATATAGTCATATGAAAAAATGCTCTGAATCACTATTGATCAGAGAAATGCAAATTCAAACAACTCTGAGGTAACACCTCATACCTACCAGAGTGGCAAATATAACAAAAAAAGGAAAAAATTGGATGTTGAAAGAGATGTGGGAAAACTGGGACACTAATCCGCTGTTGGTGGCATGTGAACAGATCCAACCATTCTGGAGAACAATTTGGAACTATGCCCAAAGTGCTATGAAACTGTGCATACCATTTGATCCAGCAATACTACTGCTAGGCTTATATCCCAAAGACATCCCCCAAAAGAGAAAAATACTTATTTGTACAAAAATATTGATAGCAGGGGTTTTTTTGTGGTGGCTAAGAATTGGAAATCAAAGGAATGCCCATCAATTAGGGAATGGCTAAACAAGCTGTGGTATATGATGGTGATGGAATATTATTGTGCTATAAGAAATGACAAGTAGGATGATTTCAAAAAGGCCTGGAAAGATTTGTATGAACTGATGTATAGTGAAGTGAACAGAACTAGGAGAACATTGTACACAGTAATAGCAATATTGTTGATGAAGAACAATGAATGACTTAACTATTCTCAGCAACACAATGATCCAAGACAATCCCAAGGGGCTAATGATGAAGCATGTTATCCACCTCCAAAGAAAGAACTGATAGTGATTGAACACAGACTGAAGCATGCTGTTTTTCACTTTTTCTTTTATTTAAGTTTTCTTATACAAAATTACTAATATGGTAACGTTTTACATAACTGCACATGTATAACCTATATCTGATTGCTTATCACTTTAGGGAGGGAAGGAAGGGAAGAAGGGATAGAATTTGGAACTCAAAACTTTAAATAAAAATATTTACTATAAAAAATTAAGGCTTGCTTAGAACACTAGAAAAATAAGTATTTATTTCTTCTTGAAAAAAGATACATACAAAATGGTGGTAGAAAATACAATGCTTGTTCATTGAAAAACAATTTAAAATAAAAAAGGAATATTTGCTTTTATAGAAATGGGGAAGTCCAGAAAATTTCATAAAGGAGGCAGGATTCAAGCTAAGCCCATTTGACTTTAGCCAAAAAAAAAAAGGCTAAGTTTCATTTTAGGCATATTGAGAGTGAAGTGACTGCAGGGTACCTCTGTGTGAATATCTAGCAGGCAGTTGGAAGAGAGGAGTGACAGAATTTTGGAGCTGGAAGAAATCTTAGGGGTCACTTGGTCCACCTCCCACTTAGTGAATAATCCATTCTCCAACATCCCTGACAGATGGTCACCCAGATTGAGCTTAAATAACTCTAGTGAAGGAGAGCTCATTCCCCACCCTTCCAGGGCTGAATGTTTTCCTATTAGAGAAATCTATTGGTTAGAAAAGGTCCCCCCTCCCCTCCCTTTGACCTGGACTCTGCCTCCTTATATCTTTCCCTGATTGGTTCTCATCTGGCTTTAAGGAGCACCAAATAACAAGTCAACTTCCTTTCTTAGTTGGCACCTATTCAAATATTTGAAGATTTCAGTCATGCCTCCTTTTGATCGTCTTTAAGCTAAACACGCCCTATTCTTTCAACTATCCTTCATAGAGCAATCTTTCTGGGCACCTCATTCAGGTTGTTGGGTAAACTTTCGAACATTTTTCAGATTTCTGGGATAAATTTTGTAAAAGTTTTTTTTTTTCAGGTTAGAGAGCTAAATCCTCTTCTCAAGTTATCTTGATCATCTATCTTCATTTTACTTGCTAGTGAGAGTCAACTCCAACCTAGAAGCTCCCCTCTGTGGTTACTCCACTGTTTAATGGATTATATTACTATTAAGACCATTTGAGAAGTTTTTAGCTGTTCTGCTTTGGAATGACAGAAAGCAATAGCAGATGTTGTACATCACTAATATATCATAAATTTGTGCCAGGTTTACGATCTGTTTCTTGACTTCCTCATCTGATTACCCTTTCTGCTCCATTTGTTTTCACCAAACTGCTATCTACCATACTTCCTGGATTTCTTCACAGGAGTATTTCAAAAGTTTGAGGAGCAGTGTGTGTTTGTGCTGCTCATGTAGGTTATATATGTGTGTGTCTGCCAGGGTTTATCTAAATGTGGCTCCGGGGGAGACTTTGCTAGAAATCTCAGCAACCTTGCCCACTCTTCTTCAAGGGAGACTGCCTTAAGAGAACTTGAGGGTAGCTGCTCTGCTCTCCTCAGAGAGCGGTGCTGAACTATAATCTGTCACCCGCAAGTATTGATTGCTAACCAAGGGGAAATTGGTTTTTACTTAAATTCAAGCTACTTTTCGGGTCAATATACCTTTAAGAGGAAGGAGGATTATAAGGTTACATTGGCAGACTTAGTTCCTTTCCACCAGGTGCTAATTTCACAAAAGATTGTCACACATAATAGTGAGTGTACACATTTATCCAGGTTGATAGCAAACAGAAATCAGAGAAGTTATACAGATGAGAATATGCCAGACTATATAGATAGTAAGTGATCTCTCCCACTGGGAGCAGATAGCTCAAACAAGAGTCATCAAGGGAAATTCTCCAAAGATTCTAGAAAGGCAAGCTGGAAGTAGGAACATTTTGAAGTACTGACTTTCTCTTACATAGCTGCACTTATTGAGCACCTACTATGTGCCAAGCACTGCTAAGCTCTGGGTATACAAAAAAGAGGCAGAAGACAGTGCAGGCCCTCCAAGAGCTCATAACCCAGTGGGGGATATAACAAGCAAACACATATCTACAAAGCAAGCTATATACAGGATATATAGGAAATAATTAACAGTGAGAAGGAACTAGAAATAAAGGGGTTTAGAGAAGGCCTCTGGGAGAAGATGAGATTTTAGTTGGGATTTAAATGAAGCCAAAGAGGTCAGAGGGGAGGAGGGAGAGCACTCCACACATGGGGGACAATGCCTGGAGTGGAGAGATGGAGTATCTTGTTTGTAGAACAGCCGGGAGGCCAGTATCACTGGATTGAAAAGAATGTGTCCTGGGGCAACTAGGTGGCACAGTGGATAGAGCCCTGGCCCTGGAATCAGGAGTACCTGAGTTCAAATCCTGCCTCAGACACTTAACACTTACCAGCTCTGTGACCCTGGGCAAGTCACTTAACCCCAATTGCCTCACTAAAAAAAGAAAAAAGAAAAAGAAAAGAATGTTTCCTGAAATAAAGCGTAAGAAGAATGAAAAAGTAGGAGGAGGCTACGCTATGAAGGGCTTTGAATGCCAAACAGAGCACTGTCTATTTGATCTTGGGGGCAATGGAGTTTATTGAGTATGGGGGTGACGAAGTTGGACCTGCACTTTGGGAAAATAACTTTGGTGGCTAAACAGAAGATGGATTGGAATGGGGCGAGACTTGAGGCAGGCAAACCCACCTAACTATTGCAATAGACTAAGCACAAGGTGATAAGGGCCTGCAGCAGGGGAGGCAGTAGGGTCAGAGGAGAGAAAGGGGAGAATTCAAGATACGCTGCAGAGGTGAAATCGCCAAACCTTGGTTACAGGTTTAGGGGAGAGAGAGAGTGAGAAGTCCAGGATGACTCAGGCTGGGAGCCTAGGGGATTGCGAGGTTGGTGTTACCCTTTCCAGTAATAGAGAAGGTAGAAAGCAGGGAGTGTCTAAGGGGAAAGATAATGAGATCTGTTTTGTATATGTTGAGTTTAAGATTACTTAGTGGACCTCCAGTTTGAGACATCTGAAAGGCAGCTGAGAGACTGGGGCAGGAAAGGTAGATTCAGAATCATCAGCATAATCTGGTCAGTAAATCCATGGGATCTGATGAGGTCACCCAGGGAAGTAGTATAGAGAAAGAAGAGATGAGGGCCCAAGACAGAACCCTAAGGCACGCCAATGGTTAGAGGGCATGATCTGGATGAAGATCCAGCAAAGGAGACAGAGGAGGAATGGTCAGATAGGTAGGAGAAGAACCAGGAGAGAGGGTATTAAATACAGAAAAAAGAATATCAAGGAGGAGAGTGGGATCAACAGTGTCAAAGGCCACAGAGAAATCTTCCAAAATTGATTCTTTTTCTTTTCTGATTTCTCCCCAAAATGGATCCAGAACCTTGTGTGTCCTCTTGGAGACAGGAAAAAACAAGTATGTCTCCCTTCTCCTAAAGCACTAAGCATCTAGTCGTCAGCATCATTCTTTCTACCAAGGACGCAAGTCTTTTTTTTTTAATTTTTTTTTTTAATGAACAAAAAAATCGACTTTCTCTCCCTCCCCCACTCTTTCTCCATTGCAAAAGGAAAAAAAAACCCATGTAATGAATATACACAGTCAAGTGACACAAACTTCTGCAGAGGCCATGTCCAAAAATTATGTGTCCCAATCTATACTCTGCACACATTCATTAGTTCTCCATCAGGAGAGAGCAGGTGTCATCATGAGTCACAACCTAGTTCCCTTAATACATGTCTAGTGATTGATTGATTGCGGACAGTCTTATGCAAACAAATGACCACGGCTTGAACCCAAGGTTACATCTAATTTCTTTGGCATAAATACTTCCTTCACCAGTGCAAATCCCAACACTCTTGGGAGTAGAGAGTTGTTCTTTAGGAACTGTTGCAGCCAGAAATTAACCACTCTGAAACAAGCCTGGTGATAAATCTCTCTGAAATAAGCTATGTTGGTCTGTCACTGAATCTAAACGTGATCTTTTCCCAACCTGATCGAAGCTTCTGTAGCATGTATTCCATTAGCATACCCTTCCAGATCCTTCATGAGTAGATCTTTTTGGGAAAAAAATATTGGTTTTAAAATTTTTTAATCTCCTAAATTTCCTCTTGTATCTTCCCTCTCCCACTCCCAGAGAGCCATCTTACTTAACAAATATTTTTAAACAAAAATACATTTTTAAAATATCAGTAAAATTAATCAGTATGCACAAAAAATCTGAGAATATATGCAATGTTCTACACCTGTGGACCATACCACTCCCCCTCTGTAAAGGAGTTGGGGAAGGAGTTTTATATCTCCTCTTCAGAGCTATGTTTATTCTTTCTAATTTTACAGAATTCATTTTCCATTGTTTTGTGGTTGTTCTTTACATTTACATTATTGGTGTCATTGCCTATATTTTCCCTAGTTCTGCTTGACTTCGCTTTGCATCAGTTCCTATAAGTCTTTCCATGCTTCTCTGTATTCATCATTCATCGTCTCTTACAGCACAAAAATCTTCATTCTTTCCCATTAATTTGCCACATTTTCTTTAGCCAATCTGCAATTGATAGGCATTTACTTTGTTTATAATTCTTTGCTACCACGAAAAAGGGCTATTATAAATATTTTGGTGTAAATGGGTATTTCTTTTTTATCAACAAATACTTTGGGTTATATGTCACATAGTGGAACCTCTGGATTAAAAGCTATGGACATTTTAGTCATTTTATTTGCACAATACAAAATTGCTTTCCAAAGCAGTTGTACTCATTCAAAATTCTACTGTCAATACCTATGTGCCTATCTTCCCATAGCCCTTCCATCTTCTTAATATATTGCTGCTCCATCTTTCTCCTCTTCTTTTACCTATTCTGTTTCTTTTAAATAAGGCATAAACTTTCAGAAACACATTCTTTTTTATTATAAAAGTATTTTATTATTTTCCAGGTACACGTAGAGATAGTTTCCAACATTTTTTTTCAGGGCAATGAGGGTTAAGTGACTTGCCCAGGGTCACACAGCTAGTTTAAGTGTCAAGTGTCTGAGGCTGGATTTGAACTCAGTTCCTCCTGAATCCAGGGCCAGTGCTTTATCCATTGCACCACCTAGCTGCCCCCCAACACTTGTTTTTATAAGATTTCTAGTTCCAAAGGTTTCTCCCTCTCACCCTTCCCTCCCCCATCCCCAAGACAGGAAACAATCTGATATAGGTTATAGATGTACAATCACATTAAACATATTTCTTCATTCATGCTGTAAAAGAAGAATCAGAACAAAAGGGAAAAATCTCAAAAAAGAATAACAAAAAACCAAAAAAAGTAGAAAAAATATGGTTCAATCTGCATCCAGATTCCACAGTTCTTTTTTCTGGACATGGAGAGCATTTTCTATCCTGAGTCCTTTGGAATTGTCTTGGATCATTGTATTACTGGGAAGAATTGAGTTTATCACAGTTGATCATCACACAATGTCATTGATACTGTGTACAATGGAGAAACATATTCTAGTCATGGATCTTTACCCCACTTAGTTTCAATATCCTACAGTGATAAGGCAAATATTATCATAGAATCACAGTATTTTAGAAAGGAGGGGAGTGAGAAACATAAAGGGACAAATTGTGTCTATTCCTTTTCCCAGAGATAGCATTGATTAAAAATGTCTGAGCACAGAAAACAACCTGACCTCATTACTGTATTTAACACATATTTAGGGTATAATTTAGTGCTGTTGGGATTTAAATTCAGTGCACAAAGAAGATATGTGAAAGGTAGCTCCTAGAACTTATTTCTGCTTAAACTGCAAGGAGAAAAAGTTTATTTTCCATTTACCAAGCTGCCATCAGTTCACCATAATAAATAGAGAGACTGACTTTCTTGGAATTCTTGGCAAATGAGGTATTTAATGGGAACACCATATATTCATGATGTGTAGACAAGATATCAAATCGCGAAACTTGAAGAAACCCGAGAAATCCAGATAGGTTTTAATAGAAATACTACTCTTTCCAACACCTACAAGATACATGTTTTGGTCTTTTAAAACCTGGCATCTTATATCCTATATTACCAGTCTAGATGCATATTTCATGTTTCTGACCCAGTTAAATGTTATGGATTCCATTTCCCTAAATCTAAATTTTCTTGTGTTAAAGTTATCAGAAGAGTTCCCCAAGAAGCTGAATGAGAGTGTCTGTCAAAATCTACACAATTGTATAAAATTGAACATGAGCTGTCTCTATACCACCAAAACAATGAGATTGAAAAAAAGTATTCAGTAACCCATGAATTTTTTGTCCTATGTAAAACAACCATACACAGTTTTTTGTTCAATGGGACGGTTGTTCCTCTGCTAAATTAAGGTCTGTTTTTTGTGTACTCATAATCATAATGATAGCTGACATTTATAAATCTACAATTATAGTTTTATGTAGCTTTTTTTTGATAATAAAAACAAGCCTAATTTCCTCTGTCTCACTTCTCCTTTTCCCCAACCATGCCTTTATTCCAGGGAATTCTAGATACCCCAGAGGAATATTTCTGGATTCTATCAATCTATTTCAACCCAAGAGTGTTCCTCAGTCAAATGAATTTGGGAAATGCTGCACAAATTCATTATTTAGCAGCAACATTTACATATAAAATCATTTTTTACAAGTGCTTGAAAATAGTGTCCTGGAAAATAAATGAAATGGTTCCCATATTTACCTTATTGATTGGCTTGTAAATATTTTGGGGGGACAAAGGTGAATTTTAGCCTTGCCTGTTCTCCCCAGTCTGACTTGTACAAATTCAAAATTGGGGATTCTGCTTTGCATAGCCTCTTGGACCCCTATAGGTCCATGGATTACACTTTGAGAACCACTGATCTAGCCCAGTGGGGTTAAACTCTAATTGACAATGGTCACTAATTGTCTATAAGGATCTCTGGAGTGGATATTGATTTAATTTTAAAATATAATGTTATCTATGCTTTATTGTATTTTATTTATTTTGTTAAATATTCCCCAATTACACTTGAATCTCCCTTTGGGAGTGGTATGGGCTGCAAATGAGCAGGTGTTCACCCCTCTGATCTAGATCAATCCCTTCATTTCACTCATGGAAAGAATGAGGCCCAGAAAGGGGCCCACAGACCTGCAAACTACAAAAAGAAATGTGGAGTCCTGTTGGATTTTCTCAAAGACAGTGGCAGAACCCAGACTTGAACATTCATCTCCTGACTCCTTAGCTAGCATTCTGACATTCCAGATACCTCCGCTGTGTTATGCTGGTATCTAGGGTCAGAGGTTATGCAAGAGAAAACAAAATGCTCTGAATGTCAGATTTTGCCAAGTGGGAAGGAAAGGAGCATGAGAGAACTTTCAGGACTGGGCTAAGGAAGTCAGAGAGAAAGGAGATCCAAATTGTTTTCCTGTAAATGTGGTCATTATATGTAGGCAATCTGCAGAATTCATCCAGCCTCTTTTCACTCAGAGTTGATTTGTCTGAAATCCTGTAGTATTATTATTTCTGCTTTCCATTCAGTTTACCTGTGTTCATGAAAAAAATGAGCACACACGCAAAAAATGGCCAACCAACTTGCAATACATCGGAAGGAACTTGGGCTGGGTACTTTGTTCTGACAATTATTGCGGGGGTTGGATAAACCTTCTTATCTCTAATAAGGGGGAGGAAGGGAATAAGCATTTATATAGCCCCTACTATGTGCCAGGGACTGTGCTAAGCACTTTTAGAAATATTACTCTTTTGATCCTTAGGACAATCCTGAGGTAGGTATTACTATTATCCCCCCTTTACGGTTGAATAAACTGAGGCAAACAGAGGTTAAGTGACTTACGTCACACAATTAGTAAGTATCAAAGACTAGATTTTAATTCGTCTTCCTGACTTCAGGCCTAGACTGCCCACCAGCTGCCTCTGAGATGTAAGTAAGCCCTGAGATGGTATATACTTATACATACCTATATATTTAACCTATGCTAAGAATTACAGATCTGGACTCAAACAGACTTCGCTCAATCTTTTTTTTTTTAATGAATATTTTTATTTTATTTTTTTTCAATTACATGGAAAAACTATTTTAAATACTCATTTTTTATAATTTTTGAGTTCCAAATCCCCTTCCCCCTCCTTGAGAAAGCAAGCATTTTGATATAGATTATACATGTGCAGTCATGCAAAACATATTTCCATATTATCCATGTTACAAAAGACACAAAAAGGGGGGGAACAAACAAAAAAAATAAAGAAAGTTAAAAAAAATGCTTTGATCTTCATTCAGACTCCATCAGTTCTTTGCCTGGGGGTGGATGGCATTTTTCATAAGTCTTTCAGAATTGTCCTATATCATTGTATTGCATCTTCTTTCTTTCTTTCTTTCTTTCCTTCTTTCTTTCCTTCCTTCCTTCCTTCTTTCTTTCTTCCTTCCTTCCTTCCTTCCTTCCTTCCTTCCTTCCTTCCTTCCTTCCTTCCTTCCTTCCTTTCTTTTGCAGGGCAATGAATGTTAAATGACTTGACCAGGGTCATACAGCTAAGTTAAGTGTCAAGTGTTTGAGGCAGAATTTGAACTCAGGTCCTCCTGAATCCAGGTCTGGTGCTTTATCCACTGTACCACCTAGCTTCCCTTGTTGTATTGCATCTTGAAGGCTTCTCACACATTCCTATGGTTCCTGTTTCCTCTTGAGGTTCCCCTCTCAATATCAGAATAGACTCTCATTCTTCTAAGGACCCTTAAAGGTTCCTGTGCAAGCACCCAGGCTAACAGAACTCTGAATATTGAACAAGCTTAACTTAACTTGACCAAAGAAAAAAAATGCAAAGGATTGACACCTAGCCCATAAATAATCAAGACAACTTCCCTCTCATCTCTGAATGTTTCTCTGCCTTCCCCAAGGGCCTATGGGGTCCTCAAGGAATTACCCTGAGTGGGGTCTCCCAGCAAGGGTTAGAAAAATCTGTATTGCTCGAGAGCCAAATATTTCCTCCTCCTGGCCTACCTTCCATCTGACCCTACACAGTTCACAGGATTTACAAAATCCAGCCAAGGGACAGGTCCTATTGCTCCCCTATGATTTGGTTCCCTTTTATATTGATCATTCTTCCCTTTTACATCTCCATATTATAGCTCCTCTTGCTTTCAACCTCTCTCCTCCTGACCTCCAATTCCTAATCAGTGTGCCTCTATTTTATATCTGTTCTTCTTCTTTGTGAAGGTGCAGGAAGAGGTGCTACCTATTTCCTTGGAGGGTGTGTGTAGACAGTGAAGTTTCTCCCCAGGTAGTCAAGTCTACATTGGTGGGTTGGTCTTCTTCATGGATTATATTTCAAGGGCAGAGCTTCAGGTGTGGGAACCTGAGTCAGTATCAAATCAAAGGCCTTATTGAGGAGAGGAAGAGTCAGAGAAAGGAGAGTTCATACCTCTCTTGGGGAAATCATACCTTTACCTTCATTTTGGGACCTGACCCACCACATATAAGGAAGAATCCAATAAAGAGTCACCTGTAAATAGGGGTGTGAAGAAGCCAGTTCAGAATAGGCTTGAGAGACCTGATTGTTAAATTTTCAGTGGGAATCAGCTACAAAACAGTGCTTGATGGTGGCTAAGAATTGGAAATCAAAGGCATGCCCATCAGTTGGGGAATAGCTGAACAAGCTGTGGTATATGATGATAAGGGAATATTATTGTGCTATAAGAAATGACAAACAGGATGACTTCGGAAAGACCTGGAAAGACTTGTATGAACTGATGTAGAGTGAAGTGAGCAGAACCAGAGACAGCAATATTGTTTGATGAAGAACTGGGAATGACTTGACTATTCTCAACAATACAGTGATCCAAGACAATTCCAAAGGACTACTGATGAAACATACTATTCATCTCCAAAGAAAGAACTGATATTGATGGGACAGACTGAAGCAGGCTATTTTTCACTTTCTTTCCTTTTTGTCCTTTTTTTCTTATACAAAATGATAAATATGGTAATGTTTTACAGAATCGTATGTGTAGAACCCATATATGATTGCCACCTCAGGGAGTGGGGAAGAGAAGGAGGGAAAGAGGGATAAAAATTGGAACCCAAAACTATAAATAAAAATGTTTATTATTAAAAAATAGGGCTTGATTTATTGTTTTGTTGATTGTTGAGACTTGAGAAAGTGGTGAAGAAAATATTACTAATGCAAATTATACTTAATGGTGCTGTTGCACTTCCCATCTCCCTTTTTCTGGAGAGCTGATTATTAAACATTTACCAGCACACCCCTGTCTGTAAACTATATGAGGAATGACATAGTATATGAGTATATTTAGTATATGAGGTATGACATAGTAGAAAAAACCATTGACTAGGATTCACAAGCCCCAGTTTCTAGAAATAGCTCTGACATTAACTAGCAGGCTCACTTCAGACAAATCACTTACCCCAATCTGGAAATGCATTTACTCATCTGACAAAGGAGGCTAATAATCTCCAAATCTAAAAGGTTGTTTGTGAGATCAAAAGTCCCTTCCGACTTCCAAAAAAAAAATTCCAGAAGCCTCTGCATATGAAAAGGTTTTGAAGAAGAGACCATACTCTTCAAATCAAATGTTCCTGGCAGACAGCACAGGGCAAAAGTCACTCTGGTCAGGGGATCAGATGACCCCTAGCACCCCTCTGAGGCTTAGCTCTTGTTTTGTAAAATCAGGATAATATTTGCACTATCTCATAGGGATGCTGAGATAGCCGATGGAATCACGTAAGCAAGTGCGTCCTATGCAAAGTGATACACAAATGCTGTTCTTATATTACTGTGTAAATGAGATCCTGCTTCCCCTTAAAGGACCATGAAGGCTAAAAGGTTAAGTGTCCAAATGTGGAGACGGGAAGGCCTTTGACCGACACTTAAAAATAACACGAAAAGTAAGTTCTCATCCTAGTTCAATATGGCTTGGCTGGATAAAGAGAGATCAGCGTCAGGGCTCATATTTGCCCTTGGCAAAAGGAAGCTGGTTGGGATCCTCCCAGTGTGTCCTCCCATGCCTCCTCTCCCCGTGGCTTTGTAGAGTTCAGTGGGAGTCATTTGTTTGCTTGGGATTAAAGACAGTAGGAGGAGCCCTGAATGTGGAGGCAGAGTTGATGAGTTCAAATCCAGGCTGTCACCTACTGCCTCTGTGACCTTAGGCAAGTGACTGCCCCCACCACACCTGAGTTTTTGTAAAATGAGGACCTTGGATCAGGAGTTCTTAACCTGAAGTCTGTGAGCTTACTTTTATAATATTTCGATAACTATTTCAATAGGCAGCACAATGGATAGAGTGCTAGACTTTGAATCAGAAGACCCCTTGCAAATACTACATCAGATACTAACAAGCTGCATGACCCTGGGTAAATCATTTAACCTCTTCTAGCCTCAGCTTTCTTAAGTGTAAAAATGGGGATCATATTAGCACCTACTTCACTATAGAAATGCTAGCTCTTATTATTATAATTAGCTTTCTTTGTAATTCTGTGTATTTTATTTTGTTATTTAAAGGCATTATTCTAAGGAGGTCACAGGCTTCATCAGATTAAACAAAGGGGTCCATGATCATGACACAAAAAAGTTGAGAACCCCTAGATTGAACGATCTCTGGGGTATATTCAAATCCTAAGTCTATGATTAATTAATGAATGGATATAAAGTACCTGACAAATGCCAAATGTTCTTACTAACTCAGAATTACATACTGAAACAACTTTCCATCTAGAACTCTCTTTTGGAAGGGGAAGTAAGAAGAAAGAGAGAGAAAGAGAGAGAGAGAGAATGGAGGGAAGGAGAAAGGAAGGAAAGAAGGAAGGAAGGAAGGAAGGAAGGAAGGAAGGAAGGAAGGAAGGAAGGAAGGAAGGAAGGAAGGAAGGAAGGAAGGAAGGAAGGAAGGAAGGAAGGAAGGAAGGAAGGAAAAGAACAGGAATTTACTTAATGAAGGAAAAATGATTTATCTATCAGAGGGAAAACAGAAAAACATCATCACTACAGGCTGTAACTACTGTAGCTTCTTCCTCTCATGCAGCTAAAGCCAAGCCCACAGGGCCCAAAGGTCTCCGGTGGCTGCCTTCTCCATCCATGCAGAATGAGATGTAGTTGCCTCTTCAAGATCTAGCTCATAATAGGCTGAGGAACTAGAGGAAGACAGGACCACCTTAGGAGAGGATAGATGAGAAGAGAGAGATTCAAAGAACCTATCAACTTGAATTTAACTAGATTTTCCCCCTCATAGACTTCAGCTCTGCTTGCAACTATGACTTTGGGGAAAAAAAAACGTAGTAAATGATTGTGATGGAATACTACTGGGTTATAAGAAATGATGAGCCTGATGATTTTAGAAAAACAATGAAAGACAGACATGAAATAATGAAGGGTGAAATGAGCAAAACCAAGAGAACTTTGTATACAGTAATAGCAATATTGTCTTAAGAACAACTTTGATTAAAGAAGTAATTTTGACTATTATCAATGCCCAATTAACCATAAAGGACATATGAAAGAAGATGCTAGCTGCATCTAGAGAAAAACTGATAAATAGAAGCATGTATAGAATGATTTTACATACATCTATCTATTTGTGTCTAATGGTAGCCATCTCTAGGGAAAGGGTAGAGGAGAAAAAGAAAAAAAAGAAATTTACATGATAACTATATTACATATTTAAAAGGAATAGCAAGTTGTACATAATAAATTTAGAATTTCATATTCAATCATCTTTTTATTATAGTATGTTATGGAAATGCTTGTTTTTTTCCATAAATTAAAAATAAAAAATTTTAAAAGTATTAATTGGGGGGCAGCTAGGTGGCATAGTGGATTAGGCACCAGTCCTGGATTCAGGAGGACCTGAGTTCAAGTCCAGTCTCAAGACACTTGACACTTACTAGCTATGTGACCCTGGGCAAGTCACTTAATCCTCATTGCCCCCCCCCAAAAGTATTAATTGGCTATCAAAGGCAGGTGACAAAGCTTGCCTCAGCATGGAGAAAGAGGTGGGAAGATGGCTATCAATGCTTCAAACCTAGTTTGGGAGGAGAAACAGTAGTTTGGGACAGGCACTGTTACAAAGAAAGTTAGCCACAAGCTATAGAACTGGAGTAACAAAGTATCTTTGCCAAGGTGGGGGATTCTGGGTGTGGAATATTACATATATGTCAGACATTGGTTAGTTTTGTTGAGCTGTTGGGTTTTTTTCCTCTTGCTTATGAGGAATAGCTTTCTGGCAGTGAAAAGGGAGGTTATATATTGGGGAATGTAGATGATATAAAAAGGAAAGATGGCAATACTTAAAAATGACAGTAGCCCAAGCATCTCTTTCCATGTACATATGAAGGTGAGAAGAGTTCTGCCACCTGGCTAATGTGGAAATGTTTTGCATGACTGCTCATCTATAGCTTATATTGAATTGCTTGAGTTCTTGGGGAGGTGGGGAGGGAGGAAGAGAATTTGGAACACAAAGTCTTAACAAAATTAATGTCAAAATTTGTACTTTACATGTGATTTGGGAAAATACAATTCTAAATAAACATAAAGAGTTCTGCCATGACCTACCTGGAGTGTACTGTGTTTGTCTTTCTGCCATGGCCAAGGAACTGCTGTCTGTGCTTTATTGACTATAGTCATGTTACACTGTGTCTTAGAGACACGGCTTGTTGAGCCAGAGAGCTCCCTCCTCATCCTCTGACTTGTTACTGCTAGCCAGTTGCTACACAGAACCATGAGGAGGCTGGTCACCATACCAACCTACATCTAACCTCACTCCGCTTCCTCTCTGTATTCTGATGGCATCAGAAGCAATGTCTTCAGTAGAAATTTGGTAGAAGTCCAACCAGTTGGAGCCTCCAATCCTCTTGCCTTCATCCTTGTGGGGGGGTGGGTGTGAGAGGAGGAGAGAGCATGGAGTCTGCAAGAAGGCTTATGATTTCTTTAGTGTGATGAAAATTCTATAATTTGTTTCTTTGTGTTTTTTTTTTAGTGAGGCAATTGGGGTTAAGTGACTTGCCCAGGGTCACACAGCTAGTAAGTGTTAAGTGTCTGAGGCCGGATTTGAACTCAGGTCCTCCTGACTCCAGGGCCGGTGCTCTATCCACTGTGCCACCTAGCTGCCCCTCCTCTATAATTATAGATAATTTATCTATAGCCTTTAGTCTGGGGCACTGAGACATTAAGGGACTTACCCAGGATGTACTTCTAGTAGAAGGTAGCTAGGTGGTACAGTGGATAGAGCACCAGGCCTGGAGTCAGGAAGACTCATCTTTCTGAGTTCAAATCTGGTTTCAGACGCTTACCAGACGTATGACCCTGGACAAGTCACTTCACCCTGTTTGCCTCAGTTTCCTCATCTATAAAATGATCTGGAGAAGGAAATAGCAAAACCTTCTTTGCCAAGAAAACCCTAAATGGGGTCATGAAGAGTTGTACATGACTGAAACAACTCAACAACAAGACTGCCCATTCACGTGGCCTGAGAAGCATAGTGTCTAGCATGAGTTGGATAAATATGGAAGACGCTTTCAACTCTTACTAGAAAGGGTATATCAATATAGAAACATGGATGATCGCCTGGTAGGTGTGTTATATCGGGGATTCCTTTGTATAAGGGTTGGATTAGATGGCCACAGAAGTCCATTCTGATTCATAGTCTTTGACTCCCCTAGGGTTCCACTTATATGGGTAACTACAAACCAAAATAACCTTCCCTGGGCACTAACTCCCCAACAGATTAGGTCTCTACTAAGTTCCTTGAGGGCAGAAAGTGATTTCATTTTTGCATCTGTATCCTCAGAACTAGGCTCCTTGTAAATGCTTAATAAATGCTTTTTACTTCTTCATTCATATAGCAATAGAAATAAATTATTAAGTAAGTCAATCACTGCCTGACCTTCCCCAGCCCCCTCCTACCCTTTTCTAGTTAAGGATTTTTTTTTTTGACATCTCTTTTCACATCCCCCTGACAAAAGAAAAGAGCCCCTTGGTTCTATTTTTCCCCAATGTAATTATGCTGATCAGTGTTCCATATGGAGGGGAAGCCATTGTTCTAGAGCACTCTGGTAGCCAGTCACCCATTGAGCTCTAAGTGTTTATGTTTCTCATTTCCTGGACATTCTCTGCCATTGCTAGATAAAGATCAAGCATCAATGTTTGTTGAAAGTTACAGTTCAGGATAAGCTTAAAGGTTGAAATGCAGTAAATACCTAAAGTCATGGCAGGAAAAGAAATGACCTTTGAGAGCTTTGCTAGGTCAGAGTAAACACCAAAAGATGACAATGAGAATGACAATCATCATTCATGAATTCATTTAGTTTGCATTTTTTTACTCCTCGAGCTGATTTGTAAAAACCCGAATCTGTCTTTAATCCAACCCAATCTAGCAAACATTTATTAAGCACTTATAGTTTAAGATTCAGTCTTTGGTGGTGAAAATGACTTGACACATGGTATAGAATTCTGGGCTTGGGGTGAGGAAGATCTGAGTTCTGATTCTGCCTCAGATACTTACTTATTAGTTGTGTGAAGCTGGGCAAGTCAATTACCCTCTATTAACATTAGTTTTCTCTTATGAAAAATGGGAATAATAATCAAAAGGAGAGAATACAGGTAGAATGCTTTCCAGACCTTCAGATGTCATATCAATGTTAAACATTAGCATTATGTATTGGGGGCAGAAAAACAGTTCCTAGCATCAGGAAGCTTATATTCTATTGGTGGAATCCAAAATGTAAACAGATAAGTATAGACAGACTAATTTACAGAGAGAGCCATTTGTAAACAAGTGTCGTTCCCCCCCCCCCACCCCATGTTTGAATTTAACCCATCATGCCTTTTACAACCAGGCTCAGCAAATACATGCATGGTTAATACCCTCTGATCAAGACAAAGAAACCTCCCTTAAATTGTGACTCTTCAAAACACAAGTATAAACCCAACAATGATAAAGAATTATTCCTCATTGTGGAATATGCGGTCTTTACTGCTGACACAGATAGATCATGGCTGAGTGAATTATTGAATTTGTAAAGAATGAATGTGATGTGGTGCAGTGGGTAGAGCACCGGCCCTGGAGTCAGGAGGACCTGAGTTCAAATCCGGTCTCAGACACTTGACACTTCCTAGCTGTGTGACCCTGGGCAAGTCACTTAACCCTCATTGCCCTGCAAAAAAAAAGTTGCAAAATATATCCCTCTTATCCACTCTATGAGATAGGTAGAGCACCTGTGAATACTGATGCTGTAGGCACAAAAGTAGCAGAGTAGTAGGTGCTAAGTTTGTGAAGATAAGTTGGGCCCATAATGTGGACTTTCTAAGAAAACTTTTTTTTTAACCTTAAAAAAAGACATACTTTTATTGATTGAGGTTGGTTTTTATGACATAGGCAACGGGGAATTCTTGTAGAGTTTTGAAAAAAGTGTTCTAATAAGTGATGTTTTAGGGAGATTTATTTAATAGCAGTGTGCAGGATGAAGAGGAAGACTAAGGGTAGGAACATGGAGACTTGGTAGGCATGAACATATGAACTGCAGCATTGGCCAGAGGAATTCAAGCGTGAAAAGCACATTGAAGGAAGGACCAATAAGATTTGGTAGGAACTGATCAGAAATGAGAAGCCAAGGAGAAGGAAGCATCTAAGATGATTGAGATTTTTTTTAATAATAAAATTTTTTATTTATAGTTTTGGGTTCCAATTTTATATCTCTTTCCCTCCCTCTCCTCCCCCTCCCTGAGGTGGCAAAAATCAGATATGGGTTATACATGTACGATTATGTAAAACATGACCATATTTGTCATTTTGTACAAGCAAAGATGATTGGGATTTTGAGTATGGTAGAGAGGAAGGTTAGGTCGTTAGGGAAAAATAGGGAATTCTAGAGGGAAAATCTATTTGGGGGCAAGAGGATGAATTTATCTCTTGAAATGTTGAGTCACAGGTGATGGTAGAACTGTAGGAATCAGGTAGAACCAGATGAAAAACTGGACCTAAGCAAAGGGGTCAAGTTTGGAGACATGGATTGATGAGTGTAGTTTCTGGGCCTCCTACTAATTTTCACACAAAATCCTCTAAATCCATCCTAGGCTTGAGGCATTCCATGCATCAGCACCCACCCAAAATTATAATTCATAAATCCCTACAGACTTAATAACTTTTCCCAGCTAGAAGATACATTAGTTAAAAATTTGATCAAGCAGCAAGGCAAATGAGGCAACAAGAAAAGGTCCCTCTGAGTATAGACAAGGTATACTCTCCCACAGGTTACCCTAGTCAGTGAAGAAGGGTACACATGCAGAGAATATATATGACCAGAGTTCATGAATGGAGGGGATAGACATCAGAAATTGTGTGACCAGAACATAACAGGAGAGGGCACGTATGTCATAGAGGCAAACATCACTAGGGAACAGTTGTATTTGGGGCAACTCATACCTCTGATTTCAATCAATCAATAAATAATGTGCCATGTCCTCTCATTATGTTATTACATTGCTCTTTGCTTTGAATCGTTTCTCTGATATCTGTTGCATTGTCTGCTAAGTATCTTCACTCGCTGGTCTCGTGGTTACTGGGCTTTAGCTCTTCACGGCCATCTACTGCTTTCTACTCCCATTTACTAAGATGCATTGGAGGGGCAGTTAGGTGGCACAGTGGATGGAGCACCAGTCCTGGAGTCAGGAGGACCTGAGTTCAAATCCAACCCCAGGCACTTGACACTTACTAGCTGTGTGACCCTGGGCAAGTCACTTAACCCCAATTGCCTAAAAAAAAATACATGTCTCTAAGATGCAGTGGCTAGGAAGTCTCTCACTGACAAGGAGAAGTTGATGTTCTTTTAATGCTCAGCTGAGGCCATCATCCATCACACCTAGCCAAGAGAGAGCTTGTCTATTCTTTTCACTCTCTTTGCCTAGTATTGACTTGAGTTTCATTGTCTTAAACAACTATAAGTTATAGAAAACTAAATTACTATTACATTCCTGATTGTGAACTTTTACTCCCCATCCAAGATCCTCTTTGGCCTGCAAATGAAACTAGAAGAACAAAAATTCCTGTGAATTACCTGGATTATATTCTTTTTTTAATTATTAATATTTACTAGTAACTGAATTGCTGACTTTTGTGTTCCATTCTAACTGTATTTCTTGCTCTATTTTGTTGTTTTTTAGTTGTTTCACTCATGACACCATTTGGGCTTTTTTGGGCAAAGATACTGGATCAGTTTGCCATTTCCTTCTCCAGCTCATTTTAAGTGACCTTCCCACTGTCACACACCTAGTAAGTGTCTGGGGCTGGATTTGACCCTAGGCCTGGCACTACCTGCCCTAGAAGAGGAGGTGATAATTTAAGTGGCTGAGAGTAAATGACATAGCAAGGGAGAAATTATAGGGAGGAAAAAGCAGAGGGCTGATCATTCACATGAGAGAGCTTTACATTAATATAATCAATCATTAATATGTCATATGTGTGAACTAATCTTTTATGTATATGTACAGAGATAATTGGGGAGGGGTTTGAATAGCAAAAAACATTCTCTATTTTGGCCTTTAGTTTCAAATACAATCTTCCTGGAAGAGGTAGATCTGGCATAAGTTGGAGTTATGGGATTATAACTAATTTGCAAACACGTAATAATTTGTGCTTTTTTTCTTTTGAAAGAAAACTTCCTTCCTTCAAATGGCCAGTTCTACATTTATTTGCTAAGAGAGAAGCCAAATGCTTTTTTTCTCCCTTTACTGGGTATAGAAATATGGAGAACAAAAACTCACCTTCTAGGTAGAAAATTGAGAGCCAGTTTGGAATCAAATGGATTTGGAGAGGGATTTGATTTTCCAATCTTGATGCTTTTGAGTTTAGGGGATAACAAAGAAAGAAAGTAGATACACACCCACTACCCTAGAAGCCACTGTGATGAGATCCCTGATTTGACATAATGAGAATATTGGATTTGGATTGATCAGGCCTTGCCAAAACAGCAGCTGCAATGGCCAAATGCCAGTCAACTCATCCATAGGGCAAGAAAGAACAATTTCTTTCGATTCAACTTAATTTAATAAACCTTTATTTCAGTACCTTCTATGTACAAGACCCTGCACAAAAGGATAAAATGTCCTATCAGGAAAATGCAGAGTCAAATTTAGCCTGTCTCTAAGAGAGAAATATTATAGCCAAGAAGTGTTTGTATCTTCTACTAAGCAATTAATGCCACTCTTTTTCTTGAAGAGATACAGACCCCCTACCTCCCATAGTATTTTCTCTTAAGCTATGGGGACAATTCAGCCCCACCCTTGACAGATGCGTTAATGACTGCTAATGTAATAACCTTCCTTTTAATAAATGAAAATCCACATGTAGATGGCCAGATAGGAGCCGCCAGGAGTCCCAAGTGTCTTATCATAGTCTTTAATGGAAATATTAAGGGCACTGACAAGAAAAACGGGATGCTACTGGGATGAAGAGGCCTATTTTTTCTTTAATGTAATAGAAGTTCACTGCTGGGGAGGATAATTCATTGATCTAGTCTACTAATTGTAAGGAGATAGTGATTTCTTAAGCTAAGTGATGCATTTCCTCTCAGAAGCAAAGAAAATTGTGATTTCCTAGATAATGGTATGTAGCCATGGGGATGGGTGTGGAGTGTCTCTGTATATAGGAGTATTGCATGAACAGGTTCATAGCTTGCAATCCACAGGCAGGCTCCTCAGGAACTCTGACCCTTAGAATTCTTAGTTGAAGGTACAGTGAAATCTGTTTAACTTCAAATAATCAAATGAGATAGTATTTGTACAGTGCTTAGCACAGTGCCTGGCATATAGTAGGCATTTAACAACTGTTTGTTCCTTTCCCTTTCCCTTAAACCTGTGTTCAAAATATTTGGTTGAGTTGGGCCCTTGCTAACTTTAAATGGTTTCTGAAGATTCTGAAAAAGCAGGAAGTTAAAAAAAAAAACAACAAGAAGGAACTGGGAGCCTAGTGTGTGCAGCTCTTCCCCTATAATTTCCACTAAGGAAGTCCACTAACAGTGGGAGGGAGTGGTTTCAAGTTTCTTAGAGAGAATAAAGTAGAAAGAAGGAAAGCAATCTCTTTATTTTTTAAAAATGGCATTTTGTTTTGGGGGCAGCTAGGTGGCGCAGTAGATAAAGCACCGGCCCTGGATTCAGGAGGACCTGAGTTCAAATCCGGCCTCAGACACTTGACACTTACTAGCTGTGTGACCCTGGGCAAGTCACTGAACCCTCATTGCCCCGCGCCAAAAAAAAAAAAAAAATGGTATTTTGTTTTTATTTTTTCCAATTACATGTAAACATAGTTTTCAACATTAATTTTTTACTTTTTTGTTTTTATTTAAAATTTTTCTCAGTAACATGTAAAGATATTTTTTGAGTTCCAAATTTTTCTCCCCCCCTCCCGCCCCGCCCCTTTCCAAGGCCAGCAAGCAATTTGATATAGGTTATACATGACAATCATGTTAAACATATTTCTACATTACCCGTGTTGTAAGAAAGAAGAAACAATAAAAACAACAACAACAACAAAAGTGAATATAGTATGCTTTGATCGACATTTAAACTCCATAGTTCTTTTCCTGGATGTGGAGAGCATTTTCCATCATGAGTCCTCCGGAATTGTCTTGGATCATTGTATTGCTGAGAAGAGCTAAGTCTATCACAGTTGATCATCAGACAGTGTTGTTGATATTGTGTACAATGTTCTCTTGGTTCTGCTCATTTCACTCAGCATCAATTCATGTAAGTCTTTCCAGGTTTTTCTGAAGCCCACCTGCTCATCTTTTCTTATAGCACAAAAATATTCCATTACATTCATATACCACAACTTGTTTAGCCATTTCTCAATTGATGAGCATCCCCTCAATTTCCAGTTCTTTGCCCCCCAAAAAAGAGCAGCTATAAATATTTTTGCATATGTGGGTCCTCTTCCCCCTTTTTTATGATCTCTTTGGGATGTAGACATAGTAGTGGTAAATCTGGGTTAAAGGGTATGCATAATTTTATAGCCTTTTGGGCATGGTTCCAAATTGCTCTCCAGAATGGTTAGATCAGTTCACAATTCCATCAACAATGCATTAGTGTTCCAATTTTCCCATATCTCCTCCAACATTTATAATTTTGCTTTTTTTTGGTCATATTAGCCAATTGGATGGGTGTGAGGTGGTACCTTAGAGTAGTTTTACTTTGCATTTCTCTAATCAGTAGTGATTGAGAACATTTTTTTCATATGGGTGTAAATAGCTTTAATTTCTTCATCTGAAAATTGCCTGTTCATATCCTTTGACCATTTCTCAATTGGGGAATGGCTCAACACAATCCCTTTAAAGGGATCTTGGACAGAAGGTTCATTTGTCATCTTCCCTCAGAGGAAAAGATGCTTTGGGGAAAGGAAGACAATGAAGGCACTGATTGGGTCCTTCTTGCCACTAGCCTGTCCTTTTCCCTTTTGTTGACAGAAGGAGGGGCTGAGAATGAAGCCCTTTGGCTAGGAGGTCATAGGTGCATACATTTAGAGCTGTGTTTTTTGAAATTAATTTTGCTATTGCTATATCAGTTTTTGGCAGTAAGCATATTATTATTTAATTAATATTATACCAGTAAAGGATTAACCACTAATTTCTCATGGTCTCAGGCCTCGAGGTAGAGAAAGCAGGGAGAAAGCTTTAGCATGGCAGTTAGGGGGAGCAGGAGAAAAGCCCCAACAAATCCATGCTGTCTTAAAAGAGAGTCCATCAAACCCAAAAGAAAAAGGGCCCTAATGGCATCTTCCAAGGGTTTTTATCCTCTCTTCATAGAGCTGGGTCATTATACATTGATCAAATTGGTTAGCATCATTCAATTACTTTAGTTGATATGATTTGAAGGTGGTCCACATTAAAATGAACTCTACAGATGACATCAGGGAAAAGTATGCCAAAGACCCTTAATCAAGTTGCTTAAGGCAAAGTCCATAATCCAGGTGTGATTTGATCCCATCAGTCCTATACAGAGCTAGACAAAAGAGTCTATTCCATTTCTTTTGTTCCCTTGGTTTTGTCCCAGATTAAGGAGAACTGGACTTTTGAGAGTTGGGGGGGGGGCACTAAGAAACTGATCTGAGTCCCCACGAAACCTATTATTAATAATTCTTTTCTCACAGAGCTCAAAGAGAACTTAGAGCATAGGGTCCAATGTCCTGATTTTATACATGAGGAAACTGAGGCCCAGAGAGATAAAAGGCAATTCAATAAACATTTATTAAGCACCTACTTAAAGCTTGGTCAGACATGGAAGAAGCCCAGGTCATCCATTGCATTCCAGGGCATCACCCACCATCTTGACTTTTGTCCTGCCACTGGTCTTCAATGACTCTGGAAGAGAGAGTGAGGCTAACTATTCTGTGTAGCTCCGCTTTGCTTAGTCAAGACATCATCCCCTGATGTCATCTGTCCTCATAAAAAAAACCAAACCAAAACAAAACCCACGAAGGACCAACAATAACAACTATGTTGCTTAGCATACAGACACTGTGCTAAGTGCTAGGGATACACATGAGAAAGAGGAAGACAATCCCTGCCTTCAAGGAGTTTACAATCTAATGGGAGAAGAAAACACATCAAAGAAAGCTGGGAGTGGGAGCAGGGGAGGGAGGGAGGACAGTCAGGTTCCTTAGGGTTAAATTCAAGCAAAGCTGCCTAAGGAGTGTAGTCAGAGAGTCCAGATCCTGCCCTCTCTAAAAGAAGGCTTTGGGAGGAGTTGAGTGCTCCATCCTCCAGCTCTCCAATCAGAGGAGAGAGAAGACTGAGGACGGTGGGAAAGTATTGAGCATCCAAAGCTGAATTAAACACAATATAATGAATCATATAGTAAATAATCCTGTGATGTGAGATTTGAACCAAGGTCTTCCACACTCCAAGTCCAGGGCTCTAGTCACTAAAATATGCCTCCCGTTTCAAAGCCTTTTTAGAATCAGATTTCCCCTGCCCTTGCCCTAGTTAACATTAACAGGCTCCTTATTTTTCCTCAGACTGCAATTTTTTTCTTTACACACCCATCAGGGCAGCTAGGTGGTGCAGTGGATAGCACACCAGCCCTGGAATCCGGAAGAGCTGAGTTCAAATCTAGCCTCAGATGCTAGCTGTGTGACTTGGGTAAGTGACTTCATCCTGTTTGCCTCAGTTTCCTCATCTCTCAAATGAGTTGGAGAAGGAAATGACAATCCAGTCCACTCTCTTTGCCAAAGAAAACCCCAAATGCGGTCACAGATAGTCCGCCCAATCAACCGAACATATCAATCCAATTCATGAAGTATAAGAGATGCAACAGGCAAAGCAGTGACTGTCCTGCCTGGCTTACTTCTGAGTTTCTATTTGTTAAGCTGCCTGACTATGGATACCTGACCCCTACTTGCCTTGGATGTGGGATGGAATTAATTGACCAGATTGATCATGAGTTGTCCCAAAAGAATTACAAGACTCAGTGACTCAGTTTCCCAAGTTTTAGTGCAATATTGTGAGTGACCACAGGGAGAGTATCATGGATATGTCTCTCAAATAGGGAAGAGAAAGAGTTATATCTACAGTAAGGATAAAATGATTATCAGTTTCATTATAATAATCTCCACCTTAGGGAGGTACAGGGGAGGACTTATCCTAATTTGAACTTCCTGGGGTCCTAGGCCAACCCCCGAGGTGGTACCTTTTTCCATGGAAATGTGTTTTTAGGGTTTACATGTCATAAGGTGAATCTGGGGACAAAGTTGAGCTTTTCTGCTAATGTTCATAAAAAGCATACCTCAACTTGCCAAGGTCAGAGTGTTTGGTCTCTTTCTTATTCTTAGGCCTAATTGCTGGGTATTCAGGTAGGGTCTCTGTGACTTGCTCTTTGCATTTTTGTCGTAGTTAGGGTCTCTATGACCTGTTTCTTTATGTTTCTGTTGTGGGTGGTGATTAATGAGGGTAATTAATAGGAGCCAGACCTCAAGGTACTAGTTAACAAGAATCTAGGCCCTGTCTTTGTTGAGGGCCCAAGGTCTTAGGTTATCCATTAACTGTGGTCTGAATTCCTCTTAGAGCTCAGATCTAAATCAGAGCTCCGGTCTTAGATCTTTTTCTGTTAACCCCTTTTTTTGCCTCCTACGTCACCTTAACTGCTAGGAACTCCAAGGTCCCTTCAACTCTAAAGTTCTCTATGGCTGTTTTGCTCTCTCCTGCCTTGATTGACTTCAAACTCTTGACTTGCCCCTGACCACTGGCAATAGCAGCCTCCTTAGCGATATGGGGCTTCTTGGTTGTCAGACCAAGTAACCTCTAGATGCTTCTTGATCTTGGAGTCATTAAACCACTCCCCAAATACTCCCTGAGCCCCCAGGCTCTCATCTTTATAAATAGAAGAAACTCCAGAGGAGATCAACTAGGGCAGATGATATTAGGATTGGCTGAAGGAACTAGGGATTTTTACCCTGGAGAACAGAAGACTTGGGGTTGAGGGGCATAATGGCTGTCTTTAAGCAATTGATGTGCTATTATGTCAAAGAAAGATAAGTTGTTTTTTTCGTTTTTGTTTTTGTTTTTGTTTTTGTTTTTGTTTTGTTTTGTGGGGCAATGGGGGTTAAGTGACTTGCCCAGGGTCACACAGCTAGTAAGTGTCAAGTGTCTGAGGCTGGATTTGAACTCCTGAATCCAGGGACGGTGCTTTATCCACTGCACCACCTAGCTGCCCTGAAAGATAAGTTTTTTTCTATTTGGTGCTGATGCCAGGAGAAAATTCCTAACAATGAGAGCTCTCCTAGAGTGGAATGGTCCACTTGGAGACAAGGTGGGTTCCCCTTATTGGAGGAATTTGGGCAGTGTGTGGATCACCACTTGTTGGCTATATTGTAGTAGAGATGTTTGGAGTATGGATTAGAGTGGATGGCTGCTGTGGTTCCCTCCAACTTCCAAATTCTGTGACCCTGTGATTGGGGGGGGTGCCCCAACATGGCAGGAAGAGGTAGAAAAGTTCTGGAGAAAGTAGAATTTTGATCCAAAGTTAAGAAAGTGACAGTAGCCCTTTGAAAATGGAATATCTGGATAAAGGAGGAAAATAACTAGGAATAATGGTTTAATGATAGTGAAGAAAGAAGCTTAATTGGTTCTTGGAGGTTTTGCTTTAAAAGCTTCCTCCGAAAGTATATGCATTGATGTTTGCTTACATTTAACTGTTTTAAAAGAAACACCTGTTTTTTATATGACTCAAGTAAGAAATATCGTAGCATTAAATCAAATTTTTAATGGTTATCTTTGGGTTTTAACACTTTTTTGGGGGAAAAACAAGCCCAAAGACCAACAGTTAAGCTTCCATTCTGGGCCACCAAGAGTATTTCAGAATGAGTCCCCTAACCCCTGTAGGGAGAGAGAGAGGGAGAAGGAAGAACATGAGACCCAGAACAAAGGTAGAGCTAAGAGACATGGGAAGCATCCAGAAACAGCAGTTTCAAGCTCTTCAAAACTTGGGAGCCTTGGAGCAACACATTAAGAGTAGGTTGGGGTGGGGCATAGGTGGTGCAGTGGATAGAGCACTGGCCTTGGATTCAGGAGGACCTGAGTTCAAATCCAGTCTCAGACACTTAACACTTACCAGCTGTGTGACCCTGGGCAAGTCACTTAACCCCAATTGCCTCACCAAAAAAAAAAAAAGAGTAGATTGGGGGGCAGCTAGGTGGCACAGTAGATAAAACACTGTCCCTGGATTCAGGAGGACCTGAGTTCAACTCTGACCTCAGACACTTGACACTTAATACTGTGTGACCCTGGGCAAGTCACTTAACCCCAATTGCCTCACCAAAAAAAAAAAGAGTAGATTGGGGGGCAGCTAGGTAGCACAGTAGATAAAGCACTGTCCCTGGATTCAGGAGGACCTGAGTTCAAATTTGACCTCAGACATTTAACACTTACTAGCTGTGTTACCCTGGGCAAGTCACTCAACCCTTATTGCCCTGCCCCACTCCCAACAAAAAAGTAGTACACAGCAAAGAAGATTGACCCTAGCCACTGGTTCCAGCTTTGTGACCTTGGATACATCACTTCACTTCTCTAGGACCCAAGTTCCCCATCTATAAAATGTATTAGATGATGCCTAAGGTCTCTTCTAGGAGAATGGGGAGTAGAATATCCCACACATTCTACTGTCCATTGGTCCCAGCCCACTTCCTACAATAATGCAGACAAGTTTTCCTTCAGAATCAGCCTTAAGCTAATGTGATTTCAGGGTCAAGGACAAGAGAACCTTCCTTCCCAGTTCTCTTCTTGCAGCCCCTTGATTTCCCTCCCACTGCTACTATGTGATTGCTGATCATGGGAACTTATTTTTAGAGCTGGCAGGAAACTTAAAGGCCACCAAGGCCAACTCCCTCGATTCATGGGTAAAGAAACCAAGGCAAAGTGGAGGTATAATGATTTGCCCAAAGTCAGGGAGGCAGGAAGTAGAAAAGCAGAGCACAGAATCCCAGGGTTCAGAGTTCATGACTCTTTCCCAAATACCCTGGTGCTCCCTAAGTATTCAAGTCATGCCCATCAGTCAAGGCACAAGGGACTTACCCAAGGGTACACAAGTAGTAAGAGACAGAGCTGGGACATCAGACCTAGCACCCCTTCCCATCATTCCATGCTCTCTTCCTTTTCCAAACCTTTTTTATTATTGTTGTCATTATCAGTACGATGATTTTTTTTTTTTTACAGAGCACCTTTCTTTCCCCCCTCCAGCTGATGTTGAGGAAGACCCAGCCTTTAAATATAATTAGAAAACACTTGAAATGTTTGTGCTGTTGCAGAGTTAGCACTCTGGGATGAGTGAGTTTCAGTATAAATGGCAGGCTGGTAGCCAATGCTTCCCAGTTTGGGAGGGGGCAGAGGTAGAGAGTAGGAAGACAAGGGGTCCTGAAGGTGGGGAGCAAGGTCACTCCCAGGGTATGGAAAGGCTAAGAAAAGGGAAGCTGGGAAAGAGAGAAACTCACGCTTTACAATATCGTCTCAGACTCTGGCTTGTTCTCATATGTGAGGGACAGCTAGAAGCTGTGAGCAAAGGTTCTGTGTGTCCTTCCTGGCAATGGAGATGCCTACCTCGGCAGGACCCAATGTACCCACTCAGTTCTGCTCTGGGCTGTTGCCAGCCCAGCATCCTAACCCTATTCCTCCTGCTCTTTGACCCCTGAGAGAGCCACAGTGTGTCAGTTTCCTTTACATGATTTCTTTTGGAATTATTCTCTCCTCCTCAAGGTGCCTGGGGCAATCACAGGTACCTTGGCTCTGTCCCAGCTCCTGGCTATATTACTCTCATCACTCATACTTCCCAGTTTGCTGTTCTCCACTTTGCTTAAGAAGCTTCAGGGGAAAGAAAGCTAGGGGGGCACAGTGGATAAAGCCCTGGCCCTGAAGTTAGCAGGACCTGAGTGCAAATTCTGCCTCAGACACTGACTAGCCGTGTGACCCTAGAGAAGTCACTTCACATGGATTGCCTCAAAAAGCAGCAGCAGCAGCAGCAGCAGCTTCAGGGGTTCCCTCTTGCTTCTAGGATACAAAATAAACAAACTCCTTCATTTAGCATTTAAGCCTTTCACAGTCTGACTCCTGCTCACCTTTCCTTCCTCATATAACATTACTTCCCACCCTGCAAATTGACCTACATGATGTGTCCCTACTTGTACACGTGCATCTGCTTGGTATTCTATTTCCCACCTCCTTCCCTTTGCCCTGTCATAGGAATGCTCTCCCTCTTTACCACTCTACCTCTTGGAATCCCTAGCTCTCTTCAAGACTTGGCTTAGGTGCCACTTCCTCTAAGAGGGATTTCCTGCTCTTCCTTCTCCCTCCACCCAATTACTTTGTATATATAGGATTGTTGTTGTAGAACTCAAGAGGCCTTCTAGTCCATTTTATTTTTTATTTATTTATTTTTTTTGTGAGGCAATTGGGGTTAAGTGACTTGCCCAGGGTCACACAGCTAGTAAGTGTTAAGTGTCTGAGGTCGGGTTTGAACTCAGGTACTCCTGAATCCAGGGCCAGTGCTCTATCCACTGCGCCACCTAGCTGCCCCTAGTCCATTTTACAGATAAGGAAACTGAAGTCCTGGGAGAAATGACTTACCCAAGGTCACAGAGGTAATACGAATCGGAGGTGAGATTTAAACCCATGATCTCTGACTTTAGAGAGGTCTTTCTAGGTACCCACACTCCCTCCCTTATTGGGGGGCAGCTAGGTGCTGCATCAGGGAGGGGTATAGCTAGGTGGCACAGTGGTTAGAGTACCAGGCTTGGAGTCAGGAAGATTCAGCTTCCTGAGTTCAAATCTGGCCTCAGACACTAGCTGCATGACCCTGGACAAGTCACTTGACCCTGTTTGCCTCAGTTTCCTCATCTATAAAATGAGCTGGTGAAAGAAATGGCAAACCACTCCAGCAACTTTGCCAAGAAAACCCCAAATGGGGTCACAAAGAGTCAGACACGACCAAACAACATCCGCTTGCAGCATATATCCCCCAGATCCCTGAAGGCAGGGCCAGCTTTGCTTTTTGTCTTTGCTCACATCCTAGTGTGGAGTGCCTTACCCAAACCGGGTGCCTTGGCATTGAATTCAGTTGAATTCTCTACAGATCTCTGTGGTACTTATTTGTGAAATCGGCAAAAACCAGTGAGGTTCTGACATTAAAAGGGACTTTTGGCATGTTGTTTCAGTGAAGAAAGTGCAGTTATTGGGTGGGGGAAGGGGGGATCACTTGCTGAGCAAAACGATCTGCTAATGCCCATGATTGTGTTACTGCTTGAACAGAGCGCATGCATACTGAAATTCGTTCCTTTTCGCAGAATTTGTTCTGCAGCTGGAGGCCGCATTCTTCTCTCAGAAAGGTCTCTTGCTGATTTCACAGCGTTAGTGGGATCATATTTTAGTGGCCAGCTCCTCCCTCCCTCCTTTTGGGGTGGCTGCAAACACAAGGAGGAGGCATTTACTAACTTAGATCCAGGGAACCTTATACCAGGGTATTTTTTTTTAAACTAAAAGACTATTGCCCCTCTTGTGAAATATTAGTCTTTCCCCTCCCTCCATTCTTATCAGCAATCTAATATCTGAAAGTGTGAAGCCACAGTTTGCTTTCCAAAGGTTCATTCTCACACATTTTCCAACAATGGAAATTTCCTAGCTGGCACCTTCTCTGTGGTTATAATCATCACCGGCATTTACATAACATAGCACTTAAATGTTTCCAAAATGCTCTACAGACATTCTCTCATCTGAATGTCCCAGCAGCCCTGTGGGGCTAGGTACCCCAGATGTTATTCCCATTTTGCAAAAGGGGAAACTGAGCTGCAGAGTGGTTAAATGACTGCCATCCCCACAGCTCAGAAATGCTAAAAGTGAGATTTGAACTCAGGTCCTCCTGGCTCTAAGCACAGTTCATTCACCCCTCCGCCACACTGCTTCTCTCAGAGCTGATGGGGATCCACCCATTTATCCTGGGCAACTCCATCTACTGCCAGTTGTTAATGTCTGCAATGCAGGCAAAAGATCCCTCCTGAAAGACACTCCCTGCAGCTAAAGATGTATCTTCTGCCTTCCACAAAGTCCACTTTTTCCTCACTCTGAGGCCATGCTTCCTTGGTTTTGAGTTCTGACATTGCATATGATCAGAATAACTATTATTTACACTGAGAGAAGGCTGGGGGTGGTTGATTTTCAGCTGCACAGACTGCTCTTGGTTTTCTTCTTCAGTGCCAGATGCCCAAATGGCATTGACCACCTTGTCAGGTGGCGTTCCTCCCAGCAGATTCATGAGTGCATTCCATCTGAGAGCTGTGTTCTATTGCTATAGGGGATTCCCCATGAGGAACCTCAGCACAAGCCTGGGAGATAACCTCTATGGCTACAATTGTCCCCATTTTAGAGACTGGGAAACTGAAGCACTGAGAAATTGTGACTCGTCCAGCACCACATATCTAATAGCTCATAGAACCGAAGCACCTGAAGAGCTCTTAGAGGTTATCTAATTCAACTTCCTAATTGACAGATGAAGAAAGTGAAGGCCCAGAGACTTGTCCAGGGTCCCACTACTAGCAAATGTCTGACATAGGATTCAAACTAAAGTCTCCCTGATGCTACATTCAGTGCTCTATCTACCATCCCACCATGCCTTCTATCTATTTTAATTTTAATTTAATTTTATTTTTTTGGTGAGGCAATTGGGGTTAAGTGACTTGCCCAGGGTCACACAGCTAGTAAGTGTTAAGAGTCTGAGGCCGGATTTGAACTCAGGTCCTCTTGACTTCAGGGCTGGTGCTCTATCCACTGCACCATCTAGCTGCCCCTGACATGAACTCTCTTATGAATTATGGCTTATTTCCTTCCCAGTTTGGCCATTTTAAAAAGTGGCAAATGGTGGTCATATAACCAAAGAGTAGGTTTCTCTCCTTAGCTAAGTACATGCCATGAGTCTTCATGAAAGGCACACAAATTTCAAGATTCTTTGCACATCATTCACTTTATGACTTGGGCTTCTGAGATCAGAATTTTTTTTATAAAGCAACTTAAGTATGGGATTCAGAGTTAATGAGTTAAGTATTTACTGAGTATAGAATGGGAGTCCTGCACCAGGCCTTAGCTATTCTGGTTGGTGAATAAGAGCAAAGTCACATAGCCCATGATGTCTGACTGATTCCATGATAGACAATGTTTCACGATGAGGCAAAAGATGGCCTAGTTTGTCTCAATCCTTACCCAGTCTTTAATTAACAAATGGGCATTGCCTCAGACAAACCAAGACCTGGGAAAGGCCATAGCTTAAAAAGGTCAAGGTCTCCCATGACAGTGGAGGACAGAGTGAGGCTGATAACTGCATAGCTGTGCCTCATTTTAAATTCAATTCACTTGCAAGTCGTCACCTTGCCGATGTCATCTGTCCTCTTCAAGAATGAAAGATGAATAACAACAACAATGTTTCACATTCCATCCAACCCTCCATACCCTGATGATCTTGCTATCCACCCTGAACAGTAATCAAATCAATACTGCCCCTGTTTCTAGAAAAGCTACATCAAGTATTATATCCCAGATTGAAATATTCTTCTCTGGCTATCCCTCTGTTCTGTGTTCTCTCCTCCTTTAGAAACTAAACACCTTGAGGGCAAGTACTGTCTTGCTTTTGGAAGTTTTGTCATCTCCAGTTCTTTTCTTTTTTTTTGGTGAGGCAATTGGGGTTAAGTGACTTGCCCAGGGTCACACAGCTAGTACATGTTAAGTGTCTGAGGCCGGATTTGAACTCAGGTACTCCTGACTCCAGGGCCGGTGCTCTCTCCACTGTGCCACCTAGCTGCCCCTCATCTCCAGTTCTTATTACAGTGCTTATATGCTGTAAGCCCTTAACAAATTCTTTTCTCGTTCGTTTATTATTATAAGCATTCATTGTGGGAAATAAGGAAATATAAGGCATGTTCTTACCCTCAAGTTTTATAAAGTTTGAGAGCAGATATAGTCTCCATGTGGCAACTGAGAAAATTTAGGTGCAGAGGGGCTATGATTTACCTAAGGTCTCCTAGTGAATCAAACTCTTCTGGTTTTAAAAATTAGAACCTTATACTTCTGCTTTTAATTAACTGCCTACATGTTGTTGGACAAGTCATTTATTTTGTCTGGGTATCATTTTCCCAGCTGTATGTATCTATGACCACTGTATAGCATTCTCTCATCAGAGGACACACATACATGTGTTCATGCATGTGAATACATTCCCTGGTCTGGTTCAGTCACTCCAACGTGCCCTCACAAGGCAGGTCTAGGTTCCCAGAGGAAAACCATCACAATGGGGTTACATGAAAATTCTTCCAAGATCCTTGAGGAAACCCTCCTGTGGGGGCCTACAATTCTCAGACTCACCACTCTAGGTCTCAAGCCCCCATAAAAAGGTTTCTGTTTATATAACTTGTCTCTAATGATAATATCACTTTATGATCTTAAATATCTCCATTTACTCTAATTTTTTAAAATTTAATTTAATTTTTTTAGTGAGGCAATTGGGGTTAAGTGACTTGCTCAGGGTCACACAGCTAGTAAGTGTTAAGTGTCTGAGGCTGGATTTGAATTCAGGTACTCCTGACTCCAGGGCCAGTGCTCTATCCACTGCACCACCTAGCTGCCCCTCCATTTACTCTAAAATGCAAAAGAAACAATAATACTATCATTGGTACTCATATATTAAAGCAAATGTGTAAAAAAATAAATACATCATAATTCACACATAAACCAGGGTCATGTCATCCCACCAAGGGATTCAGTATCTTTGGGGGAGAGTGGGAACACACAGGAGCCTGCCCAGGTAATTCATGAGTGAGGAAAACTCAAGTGTTCAAGGTCATTCACAACTTTGGCATTGTAAACTTTGGTGTCCATAAGTACTATCAATAAACATTCCTTGGTGAATGCAACTTTTCTGTTAAATAAATGTTTCCATTGCTAAGTCGAGTTGATCCAGCTGGAATTGACTTACACTTCCCTAGACATAATATTTTAGCTGAACTAGTTAATCCAATGAGTAACTTCTCTGATTCTTTGCTTCCAAACTGTACCTTTGATCAACTAGATTCTCTCTCTCTCTCTCTCTCTCTCTCTCTCTCTCTCTCTCTCTCTCTCTCTCTCTCTCTCTTGGCAATGAGGGTTAAGTGACTTGCCCAGGGTCACACAACTAGTAAGTGTCAAGTGTCTGAGGCTGAATTTGAACTCAGGAGTTTCAGTTTCAAGATTAGCTAATGCAGTTCCAAAATCTAACCACCTTTCACTTCTCTTATCTCTTATTTTTCTGGGTTCAGATTCCAAACTGTCTCTAAGAATGAACCTACCTTAGTTTACAAGTAATAATAAAATTCCTATCTTCTATCTATAATCAGATAAAGTTGATTTGTTTCATAATCATTTGATAGTTCTAGTGTTCATACCTTTCTGGTTTGCTATAGTTTGTCACATTCAGAACTCAGCAATAACTCACTGCTTATCTCAAATGCCTGAGTGAGAGTAACTGCTTTAGAAACTGTTATTCAGAGTTACTGTTTCTCTTAGGATTCTGAACATACTTAACTTAGCAATAAGCCTTAAAGGGATAGTATATTAAATGTAAAATATGGGTTTGGAATTCTGTGATCCTAAGATCAATTATCACAATGCTGTCATTTTCAAGATGGGGAAACACAATCAAGGGGGTTAAGTATCTTGGGTCACATAGCTAGTACCTAATGCACTTCATTGCCCACTTCCCTTTTCAAAATATCATGCTTCTTAGTGAGCTCTTATAACACAACTGGGGAGATAACTTGCCCATATGAAACAAGTGAAGAACATTATAAAATAATATGCATTGTCTTAAATGGTATCACCCAGTGTCAGAGATCAGAAAATAATATCAATGGGAACTAAAGTAGTGGAGAAAAGTTAGAACATGGAAGAAGAGTAGGATTTGAAATAGGCACAGATCAGAATCGATCATTCTGTGTCTTCCAAGGGTTGCCTGGCATTTCAAAGGTTCAGGACAAGTCCAGAGATGTTACGTGTGGTCTGAGCCAACCTGGAGGGTGGGGGTGGAGCTGTTCATTTGAATTGTACTAGATGAACTTGCTTCCAGTTTCTTCTCTCTAGAGAAGGGCAAGGCCTGGTCAGTCAGTCAACAAATCATAAAAGCTTTATAAAGTGCCTACTATGTGCAGGGGACTGTGCTAAGTACTGGATGTATAAATATGAAAAAGAAAGTCTCTGCCTTCAAGGAGGTTATAATCTAACAAAGTGAGAAAATACACAAAAGGTAGGTAAAAATGGGGCTAGAAGAGACCTGAGGGGCAGCTAGGTGGCGCAGTGGATAAACCACCGGCCCTAGATTCAGGAGGACCTGAGTTCAAATCCAGCCTCAGACACTTGACACTTGCTAGCTGTGTGACCCTGGGCAAGTCACTTAACCCTCATTGCCCCCCAAAAACAAGAAACAAAAACAAAACAAAAACAGAAGGGACCTGAGCTACATTCCTTTGGACTAGATCCCATCATACCCCTTTAGGGACCTTCATTAGGAAATTCATCATTCTGTGAGATTGTAGTTATTGTTCAGTCCTGTCCAACTCTTTCTGACTCCAATGGAGGGCTTGGGGAGGGGGGTGGGGCAGAGATACTGGAGTGGTTTGCCATTTCTTTCTCCAGTTCTTTTTTTTTTTTTTGGTGAGGCAATTGGCGTTAAGTGACTTCCCCAGGGTCACACAGCTAGTAAGTGTCAAGTGTCTGAGGCTGGATTTGAACTCAGGTCCTCCTGAATCCAGGGCTGGATTTGAACTCAGGTCCTCCTGAATCCAGGGCTGGTGTTCTATCCACTTCACCACCTATCTGCCCCCACCCCCAGTTCATTTTAAAGATGTGGAACCTGAGGTAAATAGGGTGAAATGACTTGCCCAGGGTCACACAACTAGTAACAGCCTTGGTACTCGTGTTCATCAGTACCCTCTGCCCCTCTGATTGGAGGGCTAAAGTGTGGAGCAAAGAACTCCCAAAGCCTCCATTTCAAGAGGGCCCCTGGCCAGCCAGGGCCTCATTTCCCATCCAGCAGCTCTCCTTCTGACCGGACTCCATCACACCCCCTGCCAGACACTCTTCCCAACCCTTCATAACTTCCTGCTGTAGACTAGCTTCTCGCATCAGATTATAAGCTCTTTGAGGACAGAGACTTTCTTTTTCATGTTTGTATCCCTAGCACTTAGCACAGTGCCCTGCACATAGTAGGCACTTTATAAAGCTTTTATGATTTGTTGACTGACTGACTGACTGACCAGGCCTGCTCTTCTCTAGAGAGAGGAAACTGGAAGCAAGTTCACCTAGTACAATCCAGATGAAAAGCCTCAGGTTGACCCTGATGGTAACCCTCCTCTTTACTTACTGGGCCAAGTCTAGTGAATGCTCTCTATATGGGTATCAGAGCATCTCAGGCTATGAAACAAGACCATCATGGACTCTCATTGTCAATCCCATCCTCCTCCCCCTCTCCCCCCCCCCACCAAAAAGACAACTCAAAGGGAGGAAATCTCAAATCCCAAGCCACAGGCATTGCTGCATCACTGTGCCTCTCAGCTTTGATTAGTCTCTCCTGGGCCCATAGTCCTCTGACCCTGACCACAGTATCCACTGACTGGCCAAATGGTCCCAATTTTACCCCTGAGTTCTCCCATATCTGAAAATGTAGACCAGTTTCTTTATACCACCAACCCCCCATAAACACCAACCACCCTCCTACTCTCTGACATCCTTCAATTCTACAGTCTCATTCAAATAGGCTTTGTTCTCACTGATGATTAGAAAGGATCTTCTCCAACAAAGTATCTGTCATTCATGTGTTTAGATCACACAAGATTCTCTGATCGATGCAACAACAGGTATCTTTGCTCCATGATCTTCGGATCAGCCATATCAATAGAAGCCCAAACCAGGAAGACATTCCCACGCTTGCCACTGTCTGGGAGGACATCCAGCGCAGAGTCCAAATGCAACAGGAATTTTCTATAGAAGGTGAGGGTCTCCAGAATCTTAAGTACCCACATGGAAATGCTGGTGCAATCAGAGCTCCTCTCTTCATCCCACACCACATCCACTCACAGGCAGAACCCGGTCTGTGCAGGCTCCATCTCCCAGCCCTGCAGCAGCACCCTGCTCTCACCCTGATCTGGGCTGTGAAGAGCTCAGGGAGCAGCAAGCAGCAGGACAAGAAAATGTTGTATCCCAACCACCCCCTCTCAAGACATGTTGATTTATTTTCAGCAACTGCAGAAGTCGGAGAAGCAGCATTGGATCCAATTCATTCCTGCCATTCAGTTACACAATCATTTCTGTGCAAAACTTGGTTCTAATTAAGAAATTAAGAATATACTGCCTGGGGAAGCCATATGCCAAGCCACATGTGTGAAAAAGCAGATATTGGCGAATGCATCTTACAGTTTTAAGAACCATAATAAGAAACTGTCTTCTCTGACCCGAGAATTTAGAAAAATTCCAAGTTGTCTGTCTCTCTGCAATTCCACACCTCCCCACCCCCCCAACCCTTTGGCCCAAATCCATAACTAGCTTTTCCTCTTCACCTTAGATCTAAAGGGTTAAGCCTGAAATTGCTTTACTCATGCAAAGTAGAGGAATTCCTGCCCAAAGTTCATCTATTTGAAGGGGGGGGGGAAGACAACCTGGGCTATGAGGGATTGAGAGCATAAAAGAAAGGGGAGGAGGGGGGAGAAAGGAGCAAAGGTCAGATGCTAGAGCATGGTTATCTGGGAAGCTGAACCCAGTGATGTGAAGGCTGTCTGTCTGGTCTATTCTTGCCAGGCTCATTAGCAGCAGTTAAACTACCAAGAGAATGGGGGAAGGTGGGGAAGGACCTAATGCTTCCAAAGACTGCTGCTAATTATAAACAGCTGACAGCCATTAAGTGTGAGATATGTATTTGGATAGATATGTAGATAGAAAGATAGATAGCTATGAGTATATCTATCTGTAGCCATTTTCACATTTTTATCAGTCAATCAACAAACATTTATCAAATATCTACTATGTGCCAGGCACCCTGTTAGGCAACAGAGACCCAAATACAGAAATGAAACAATCCCATGCTCGAGGAGCTTCTGTTTGGTGGAGGTAGAGACAGTTTGTACATATGTAAAGATAGCTTACCTTGAGGCAGGCCCACTGTGTACAGAAAGAGACGTAGGGAATTTGGTGACCACCTCCTATTCCCAAGTCTCTGTATGTTGTCTGTGGGTCAAACACATTGGGATCACCCAGACTCCTAAGATCCTCTCTACCCCAAACACTCTCTGTCCTTCTTGGGCATAGCCAGAGGTGGGTTATGTCATTATATAGAAAAGAAATACAAGACGATTTTTGGAGAGTAGGAACTGGCAATTGGAGAAACCAGGAAAAGTTTCATGTAAGAGTGTTTGAGATGGATTTTGAAGGAAACTCGGGATTCTAAGGATGGAGAGTGTTACAGGCATGGGGGGGCTGCCAGGGCAAAGACATGGAGAGGAACAGCACAAGACCACTTCCACTGGACTGTGAGTTCATGGTGGGAGGGGAGGAGTCATATAAGGTGTTAGGACCAGGGGGTGAAGGGCTTTAAAAGCCAGTCAGTCACGTGTGCCTACCGTGTGTCAAGCATGGGGCTAAACACTGGGGATACAAAGAAAGACAAAAACCAGTCCCTCCTTTCCAGTTTAATGAAGTCTAACACAGGAGTTTGTGTTTGATCCTAGAGGAAATAGGCATCAATGGAGTTGATTCAATTGGGTGACACAGTGACCTGTGCGTAGTTGTTCGATCATTTTTGGGCTTGTCTGACTCTTCGTGATCCCATTTGGGATTTGTTTGGCAAAGATACAGCAGTAGTTTGCCCTTTCTCCAGTTCATTTTACAGGTGAGAAAACTGAGACAAACAGGGTTGAGACTTGCCCAGGATGACACAGCTAGTAAGTGTCTGAAGTCAAATTTGAACTCACGAAGATGAGTCTTCCTGACTCCAGGTTGGGAGCTCTATGCACTATGGTGCCACTTAACTGTGCATAGTCAATATAAGGTGGCACCAACAGTTGGGGGATAAGGAAAGGCTTCATGTGGAGGTGGCATTGAATTTTAAGGAAGTAGTTAAGTAAATACAGGACATACACAAGATAAATACAGAGTGATTTGTGTTGGAGGTGGGGAGTGTGGATGCTTCAAGGTTTATAAATTACTTCCTTTAACAACATTCTTGTGAGGTAGGTAATGTGAATCTTGTCAACCATATTGGTTGTTTTTTTTGTTTTGTTTTGTTTTTACAAATGAGGAAACTGAAGCTTAAGTATTGATTGTACAACTTACTACTGTATGACCTCCAGGCCAGTTACATCACTTCTTGGTCCCAACTGTCTCCTCTGTGGGAAAAAGAAGTTAAATTATGTGACCTCCAAGGACCCTTCCATCTCATAAATCCTGTGAGAGAAGAGATTATATGATTTGTCCGTGGTTATGGATGGGGACTCTGACACCAAGAATATCAGAGACTTACCCAAGGTCACACACAGGATCATGGCAGAGTTGGCCCTAGTCCCCCATACGATTTATTTTATTGGTTCCTTGTTCTTTTTCTTATCAAGTACTTACTATTTCTCTCCTCATAAGAATCAATATTCTGTGGTCAATAGGGAAACATTTAGATGGGGGCGCGGGGGATGTTCCAGACATACAACTGGTTTCTTTAATTTTTTTCAATGAACAAAAATATATTTTATCTCCTTCCTATCTCTCACCACTCAGTTGAAAAACGAAAAAGGAAAACAAAATCTTCATAATAAATATGCATAATCAAGCAAAAAAGAAAAAGACCAAACTGGTCACTTCCAAAATATATACATATGCCTCTTTCTTTATCCTGAGTTCATTGCTTTTCTATAAGGAAGTGGCAAAATACTTTCTCTGACCCTTTGAAATCATGGCTGATTATTGCATTATTCAGAATTCTGCTGTCCTTGAAAGCTGTTTGTCTTTACAACCTGTTGCTGATATGTAAATTATTCTCCTGGCTGTACTCCCTTCACTCTGCATCAGTTCATAGAAATCTTCTTAGGTTTCTCTGAAGTGGTGCCTGTCATCATTTCTTATGGAGTAATAGTGTTTTGCCTCACTCATATACCATCATTGATTCAGCCATAGCCCAACTGATGAACAACCCCTTTGCTGTTACAAAAAGAGTCAATTAGACAAGGTTTCCATTTAGTCTTTGAAGGAAATCCTGGACAGTAATGGTAGAAATGTCATGAACAAACCAAAGGAATTGTATGCCCCATGTGGAAAAAAAGATCAAAGTTGGGGGGGCAGTTAGGTGGCACAGTGGATAAAGCACTGGCCCTGGATCCAGGAGTACCTGAGTTTAAATCCAGCCTCAGACACTTGACACTTACTAACTGTGTGACCCTGGGCAAGTCACTTAACCCCCATTGCCCCGCAAAAAAAAAAAAAAATCAAAGTTGGGGATTGAGATCTGACTGATCAAGGTAGATTAAAAAATCAACTTCTCTTTTCCCAGGAGCTCTGAGCTGTTCTTTGTGGATGTGTGATAAGTTGTATAGCTACAGTCCCTATATCATACCCCTATATCAACCAGGACAAAAGGGACTGTTTGCATATGATCACTTTTAAAATGGCAGGAAGTACTGGAACAAAGGCAAAGACAGGGTTACCCAAATAGATACATGGATCTGTAAGTAACTAGGGCTGGTGGAAAGGAGAAACATGAGGATTTCCACTTGGGGTCCTGAGCTCTTCCGAGGGCAGTGGTGCCCCTCAAGGGTCATGGGCCTGAGATGAAGGGATACAGGCATGAAAGCAGAAGAGAAAAAAAAAACAACTTATGCCTGAAAGATTAACAAGTAAAGAGATGGCTGGCTCTCTTTCACTTTTTCAAATTTCTCCTATAAATGAAGATGTCGGGTTCCTTTTCATAAATATCCAATGTTAATTTAAATCAGCAGACTTTTTGTTACATTAATGATATTTCAAATGCTTAAGTTAAAATAATAGAAAAATCTACATTTGATTTATTTTAAAATATTAAGCTTTTTCAGCAAGGTAGCATAGTGGATAGAAGACTGGAGGCCCTGAGTTCAGATCCTGCTTCAGATATTTACCAGCTATGTAACCTTGGGCAAGTTGCTTAACCTTTGTCTGCCTCAGTTTCCCCATATATAAAATGGGGTGATTGTTAGGGTAAAATAAGCTAATTTTTATCTTTTTTTGTTTGTTTTTTGGTTTTTTTTGGTGGGGCAATGAGGGTTAAGTGACTTGCCCAGGGTCACACAGCTAGTAAGTGTCAAGTGTCTGAGGCCGGATTTGAACTCCTGAATCCAGGGCCAGTGCCTTATCCACTGCACCACCCAGCTGCCCCAGGTAATTGTTATCTTACTGTAAAGCATTTTGTAAACCTTAAAGAACAATATAAATGCGATGATGATGATGATGTGATGTTAGCATTACATCATCATATAGTTTCTCCCGGTTGCTCAAATAAATTTACCTTTCTTGTTTCTCTTGACTCCTGTGTTTGTATTTCAAAATGCCCATTTGACTCTGTTCTTTTCTCTAGAAATGCTTAAGAGTCCTCTATCCCTTTAAAGGTCTTCTCCCTCCCTTCACCCCCCCCCAGGAGTATACACAACTTTGCCTTGGGTTTTTTGGTTTTTTTTTTTTTTTTACTATTTTTCCATCTGGTGCTATCTTGAGGTTTTTACTGGAGTGGGGGTGTGGGAGCTGGATGGTATGCTCAAGGCATATCTTGGCCGGAAGTCCCACGGAAAGTGCTGCTATAAATATTTTCTTGTGCAGGAGTCCTTTCTATCTGTCTCTGATTTCCTTGGGCTATATGCCAAATGGCAGGATCTCTGGGTCAGAGATTGTGACTTTTCTTCCATAATTCCAAGTCATCATCCAGAACAATTAGACCAAGCCACAGCTTCACCAGTGGTATATTAGGGTACTTTCTTTCCTGTGGAAAGCCCTCCATTTGTGGTCAATGATAGTGATGTTAATGCCAAGTCACTGCTGATAGTAACTAGGTGGCCAGGCTGCTACTATCTCCATCATTCAACCCAAAAGGAATTATTGTTCTTACCTCTTTACAGTACTAGGTGCTATGGGAGGTATTGACATAGAAGACAAATTTTTGCCATAAAGAACTTTCCAATCTATGGGAGGCAATAAACTTATGCATGACATAATTAGAGAACAAGATCATGTATAATTAATAACATTAAAGACAACTTCTTAACCATTTAGAAATAGAATGGGCTGCTGCCTTTGAGAGTAGATAATAAATTCAATTTGATTTTAATGATTTATAAACTCCTGTGGGTCCCTCTTTCCTTTAGGATCAAACTTAAATTCTTCCACTTGGCACTTGAAGGTCTTCACATCTGGGTGCTTCCTGTCTTTTCAGTCTTCTTATACATTTCTCCACTCCACATACTCCATGGTCCAGTCATATACACCTATTTGCTATTCCATTAACTTTTTCCCCCTTAGCAGCCATTATACTGTCTTATATTGAACTTGTGGTCAATTAAACCCTTAGTTGCTTTGCTGGTGTTTTTGTGTTTTGAACACGAACTGCCAATGAGCCGAGTCACTCCCATTCCATCTGGTTCTTATCATTTTAGAGATGAGAGATGGGAGGAACATTAGCGTTGGAATCCTAAGACTCAGCTTTCCTTGTTCAGGTAAAAGAGGGCTTCTGAGGTCCTTTGCAACTGGGCGATTCTTTGGTTTTCTGATCAGAGGATTTAGTGTTGGAAGGGAGATTAGTGACCATCTTGTCCAGCCTTCTCATTTTACACATAAGCAGGTCAAGGAAAAGGAAATGATCCTTATTCAGTGTTATAGAAGTGCAGAATTGGATTCTGAACCCAGGCCCTCTTCCTTCAAATCTGTGCTCTCTTCATCCATCATACCCTGCTCCTTCTAAAATCTGATGCTTCTTAGCTATGTAAAAGTAGACAAGTCACCTTCCCTCTCTGAGCCTCAGTTTGCCCATCTATGAAATGGGGATAACAATATTTGCACTATCTTCTTCTGAGGGATTGGAGGCATGTTTCACTATCTGTTCTCTGGGACCATTAAGCCTGTCAGCTATCGTCATCATCGTTATTGTCTGAAATGCTGACGGACTGAAATGTAGCAGATCATAGATGAGGAAAAGACACAGCTTGAAAAGCAAGAAAATAGGAAGTTTCCAGTATTTAAAACTATGGAATTTAAAACTCAAGTGGTTGCTGGAACAAACAACTTTCTAAAGGTTCATGTTGGTGAAGGGGAATTTATATATATATGCAAATATTCAAGTCTCTCTCATGAAAACAACCCATTGGTTCTATCCAGTTATCAAACCAACAAAACCAAGAATGATGAATTGGTCTCTCTTTTTTTTTTTTTTGTGAGGCAATTGGGGTTAAGTGACTTGCCCGGGGTCACACAGCTAGTTAAGTGTTGAGTGTCTGAGGCCGGATTTGAACTCAGGTCCTCCTGACTCCAGGGCTGGTGCTCTATCCACTGCACCACCTAGCTTTCCCCAATTGGTCTATTTTTAATGCACCATTTTGAATAGTGGCCTTTTGTTCTTTTATATGGGTATATTATATAAATCATATGGGCAGGTATTAAAATTTGGGACAACAAAAGCAATCTGATATTCAAAACACAAAGGACAAAGAACAATAATTTGTATTCCCAGTGCTTAGCACACTGTCTGGTAAATAGTAAGTACTTAGTAAATGCTTGTGTTAGCTAACTGAATAACAGGGGATCCAAAAACAGACTGGGAGAATGTGGTCTCTATTATTTCCAGGTTCTAGATTAAGAGTTCTTAACCTGAGGTTTATGGAGAGACTTCAGGAAGTCCGTGAATTTGGATGGTGAAAAAAAAAGACATCTTTATTTCTATCAACCTTTAACTGAAATCTAGCATGTCCTCCAGTTATGAATATGGGAAACAAACAAGATTCAGAGAAAGGATCCACAGGCTTCACCAGGCTGCCAGAGGGGCCCGTGACACAGAAAAGTCTAAGAATAAAGTCTCTCTGGTTCATTTTCATCTCTGCAGACTGGCAACTCCTCAACTAAGAAAAAGAAGAACTATTGCTAAGAAAGTCCTTGGACCTCATATTGAAATCAATATCAGTTTAATGAGTAAAAACATGGCGATGGAAAGGAAGTATATCTGCCCCCCCCCCCCCGCCTCCCCAGGGATGGAAGGTTGTGAAGGTTTCAGAAAGGGAAGCCTTGTATTCGTGGCTCAACCCTGATGTTCACAGAGGGAAGTCATGGCAAGGCAGGCATCAGCATGGGCAAGGGGACTTTCTGGAAGTGTAGGAATAGAATTAAGAGGATATGAGATTTGGAGTCTGAGGACTTGGGCTGAAATCTCACTCTGCTGTTTACTGACTGTCTGACCTTGGACCAATCACTTAAACAATCTGAGCTTCTGTTTGCTCATCTGCAAGATGAGGGAATTGACTGGACCTGAGGACATCTACGTTCCCTTTCAGCTGTAAATCTTTGAGCCTATGGATTATATCAATACCCAATACATAACCTTAGCAGCAGGATGAGGAGAAATCTCAAAGTTTTCCAAAATTCCAGTTGGCCATAGCAAGTGTTGGTAGTGTGCCCCTTCCTGCCAACCCCCCTTCCCCCACCTTTGAAAGCCTTGTTGCTATATAGCATATGTTTATCCATTCAGAGTCCTTCAGCCTGTAAGGAAGGAGGAAGTAAAAGCAAACTACTTCTAAGTATCAAAGTACTAAAGTGTCCTCTTTACAGTGACATTGCTAAGTTTCCACTACATGTTCATTTGACAAAGCAGGGAGGGCTTCATGGAGGGGGCAAGACTTCAGCTGGACCTGGAAGGATGAAATTTGGACCATTCAGGAAAGCAATTGGGAACGAGGCCCCCAAAGACCCTAACCTGTGCCTACCCTTTGACCTAACCATACCATTACTAGCCCTATGCCCCTAAGAGATTAAAGAAAGAGGAACAAGTCCCATCCATACAACAACACTTAAAGTAGCTCTTTATGAAGGGGCAAAGAACTGGAAACTAAGATGGTGGCCATCAGCTGGGGAATAGCTGAACAAATGCTGGTGTGTGACTCTAATGGAATATGACTGTGATGAGAGAAATGATGAAGGGGATAGTTTCAGAGAAACCTGGAAAGATTTGTACGAACTGATGCAGAGCAAAGTGAGCAGAACTAGGAGACCACCTTATACTACAGCAACAACCTGGCAAAGACAAATAGCCTCGGACTCTGATCCATGCAGTGACCAGCCATGGTTCCAGAGCATAGTTAGTGTTCATAAAGTTCTTTAGGGCTTACCATGTGTTTTCACAAATGTCTCATTTTATCCTAGCCACAACATTATTGTTCAATTGTTTTCAGTTGTGTCTGACTCTTCCTGACCCCATTTGGGGTTTTCTTGGCAGAGATACTGAAGTAGTTTGCCTTTTCCTTCTCCAGCTCATTTGACAGATGAGGAAAATGAGGCAAAGAGGGTCAAGTGAGTTGCCAAGTGCCACACAGCTGGCAAATGTCTGAAGCCGGATTTGAACTCAAGAACTCCAGGGCTGGCACTCTATTCACTTGCACTACCTAGATACTCAACAATAATATGAGGTGGGTGATATTATCCACATTTTACAGATGAGAAAACTGAGGCAGACAGCATATAAGTGGCATGCCGGGACACATAGCTAATAAATATCTGAGGATAGATTTGAACTGAGGTCTTACTGGTTTCCATTGTTCTATTCATTTCAATACCTAGATGCCTTAGAGCAGAAATGTCAAGCATGTTGTGCAAAGGGAAAACTCTCAACTGCTGCCCAAACCAGATTGAAAGGTAATTGGGGAAAATTTGAAAAGATAAGTATAAAATAAAACATAGATAATGCTAACATGTGGTGTTCTAAGTCAATGTGTGACCTGTAGGGATCCTTATCTATGGCTTAGTAATACCTGTTTCTATTTGGGGGCAGCTAGGAGGCACAGTGAATAGAACACTGGGCCTGGAGTCAGGAAGACCCAAATTCAAATCTGGCTTAAGATACTTACTAGCTGTGTGACCCTGGGAAAGTCACTTGACCTCTGTTTGTCTCAGTTTCCTCATGTGTAAAATGAGCTGGAGAGGGAAATGGCAAACCATTCCAGTATCTTGGCCAAGAAAACCCCAAATGAAGTCATGAAGAGTCAGAAATGACTGAAATGATTAACATGAATCTAATCCCCTTCCTCTCTCCAGACACTTAGGTGATGGAGGGGTGGGGGAAGAGGGTTATACCTCCCACATTGTAGGGGAGTAAGTTAATTAATTTGTGATTATACCCTTTGAAGGGAAGATTTCTTTGTAAAAGCTAATGGGGGGCAGCTAGGTGGCGCAGTGGATAAAGCACCGGCCCTAGATTCAGAAGTACCTGAGTTCAAATCCGGCCTCAGACACTTGGCACTTACTAGCTGTGTGACAAGTCACTTAACCCCCATTGCCCCACCAAAAAAAAGCTAATGGGATGGGAATTCAGAGGATCACTCCCTGTAATTGGGGGAACACGATCAGTGAGATCAGAGTCATATGCAGTAAGCCTAAATACTTCCTAACCCCCTTAAAGACACTAGAGAAGCAGCGGGGAGGAGTGCAATGACGCACACCTGGCCTTCAGGTAGCAGGGGCCAGGATGCTTAGCTTTTACACATGTAATTACTATATTTTTAGCTGCCCAGCTACAATGAAAAAACCCTAAATGTGTTCCTAAGAGAAGAAAAGGACGGTCTCGGAGCCAGCTCAACATCTGTTCATTTACTCCTGATTTTTCACCAGCTACACGCTGGATTTCCTCCACTCATTCAGGTAATGGATGTGTCTGTAAGGTATGGCTGCTCCTGCTACTAGAAAATTAATTTTTCCGGGAGGTTTGATTTAATTCAATAGTTATGACACGGTGGGGCCTGGACCATTTGGGGGTCAACCTTGGCTTTAATTAAGAGTTCATGATGCTTCAAGATCTGTGATTTCCACACGGACTGCGCTACCTCCACAGCTTAATGGGTCTTTGAGATTTATGTGGCTGGAGAATCCACCACTGTGCTGCCACCCTGGTTAGAGGCCTCTTTGGAGGAAGTCAGTTGGTCCTCAGAAAAAAGCTCCAGAACCTATAGAGAAATCCGTATTGTAACTTTCCCAGCTGTGATAGGCCGTGCCTGATGGGTTTAATTATTTTCCCAGCTCTTGTCAGGAGGTGGTCCTGGAGGAGGACCTTATTAGGGTCAGATGAAAAAGCTGGCTTAAGTCTTATGATCAGCCTCATTGTGTGTGTGTGTGTGTGTGGGGCAACAAGGGTTAAGTGACTTGCCCAGGGTCACACAGCTAGTAAGTGTCAAGTGTCTGAGGCTGGATTTGAACTCAGGTCCTCCAGAATCCAGAGCCGATGCTCTATCCACTGCGCCACCTAGCTGCCCCTGATCAGCCTCATTTTACAGACGTGGAAACTGAGGCTTCGAGAGATTAAATAAGTGACTTACTCAAAGTCACACAAGCTAGTAAGTGTCACCGCTGGGCCTCAAAGCCAGGACTTCTGAGAATCTTTGACACTGAAATAAATTTTACTGCCATTTTTGCTCTGAAATCTCTTCCTCTCTTCCCTACGAAGGGAGCTATTTCTCATAACTGTGGACGTCAATTCACAAAGGCCGCAGCAGTGTGGTAGAAATGAAGAAATCATATTATGAATATTAGTGCAGTTTCCTATTCCGAACCCCTTGGTCTCCCTGGAATTAAAGACCTCATCCGTCTCCTTTGAAGCAAAGACAATGCACTTCAGGGAGGAATCACGGTTTCCTACATCTAAGACTTGTTTATAACAGCCAAATGGAAAGGGGGGATGTCTTCTCGTTTAATCCAATTACGAGCAGTTTGTCTCCTTCACTCTTGGCCAGCCAAAAGAGGGAAGAAGTTAATGGTTTCAGGAAGAGCTTTCTCCAAGGCTATGCTAATAGTTAGCTTTACTATAGTTCTGTTTAAATGAATCAAAACTCAAGCCTAAACATACTTTTCTTTTACCTTGTGGAATCTTGTCTTTTATTTCATGACGGTGATAAAAGTGGAAGTCAAGGTTCCTTAGGATCAGAGAGATTTCTAATGGGCTGGGGAGAAGCTTCCTGTTTGTCTCTGTTGGACTTTGGCAAAAATGGAGAGTACATGGTTTTCTTTCCTTGTAACAAAGAGTAAAAAAAAAAAAGAGGCCACCAATTCATCAAGTGAGTTGTCAGTCCCAAGTATAGCCCTTGAAATCTTGCTCCTATCCCTATCTAGCTACATGACCTAAAACAAGACTCTTTCCATCTTTGGGCCTTTTTTCCTCACGCTTAAAATAAAAGGGCTGGATTAGGTGATTTCTAAATTTATGCTCCAGCTCTATGATTTGCTACTTAATGATAGAAAGTCAGTAGGGAGCCAGGTGGCTCAGTGGATAGAGTGCTGGACCTGGAGTCAGGAAGACCTAAGTTCAAAACTGACCTCAGACACTTATTAGCCATGTGACCCTGGGCAAGTCACTTAACCTCTGTTTGCCTTAATCTACCGGAGAAGGAAATGGCAAAGCACTCCAATATTTTTGACAGGAAAACCCCAAAAGGGGTCATGAAACATTAGACACAACTAAACAATGACCAGAAAGTCACTTAAACTTTCTGAGCCTTAGTTTCCCCATTTATAAAGTGTTATGGTTGGACTCTCATTTGCTTTATCTCATTGTTCCTACAGAACTGGAAAAGACCTATTCCAAGGATATGGTTGGTTGGTTGGTTGTTGTCCTTTGTTCTTAAAGAGGAATAAAACATTTGCATACAGGGTGTCCAACTGTGACTGATCAGATCAATATGAGCTCAAAAGGCTCTACCACAGGTTGGGCACAAATAGTTCAGATGAACATTTGGAGTGGAGATGGCTCAAGTTTCTTTTGAGCTACTGCATTTCTGCTTTGCTCATAGAGCACAGCACCTTCTTGGATGTGGGCACACCATGCTGGGTGGTCCTTTGCCAACATCTGCCCTGATTGTGAGATAAAGAAACCAAAAGACCTGGGTTCAAATATAGCTCTGCTTCTTGCTGCTTGTGTGATCATGGACCAATCACTTTGCTATTCTGTGCCTCAGTTTTCCCATCTGTGAAATTAGAAGGTTGGATCTCTAAGGTGGCTAGCATTTCTGTCATTTTATTAGTGTACAAATCACAGAAATCAGAGCACTCTGGGTGACTCCTGTGGCTTCCCACCCTCTTAGCCCCAAGGCATGTCCCACATCTACTAGGAGCTCAAAGCCGATGATCGAACGTTCATATGCTTGCTGAAGTATGATGCTAATGCTGTCACCCTTAAGTGCTTTTTTTTTCCCTTCAGCCTTTCCTGCCAGAAAACCTTTGGACAATTCATAATCAGAGAATGCTCTGCTCCAAGAGGTTCAAATGCCCCACACATCACTGCTTCCTATTTAAATCATCCTCACATCTCAGCAGCTGGGGAGCCCCATTCCTCTCAGCAGAAAATCAGCCTGGAGTGTCCCCAGGACTGAGAGCTGTAAGGGACCTCAAAGGGCATTTCTCCCAACTCCTCGTTTTACAGAGGAGAGAACTAGGACCCAAACACGTGATGTCACTTGTCCAGGATCACAAGGATTTGAGCCCAGCTCCTCAGATTCCAAACCCAGAACCCTTTTCACTGTATTAGGTAACTATCTCTCTGCTTCCAGACAAACCTTTGCTGGAATCTGGGAAGAGAAGCAAGCTTCTTGGAGTCCCATGTGCTCTCTTCTCCCCAAATATCTTTTCAACAAACTTGTCATTTAATACAAATTAATTATTTTTTTATCTAACTTTTATGATATAATAATAGCCACCCATATTTTCATGAGGTACTAGGGGATGCCATAGTGCATAGAGCGCCAGGCTTGGAGTCAGGAAGACTCATCTTCCTGAGTTCAAATCCAGCCTCAGACACTTCATAGCTGTGTGACCCTGGGCAAGTCATTTCACCCTGTTTGTCTCAGTTTCCTCGTTTGTCAAATGAGCTGGAGAGGGAAAGGGCAAACCACTATAGTATCTCTGCCAAGAAAACTCCAAATGGAGTCAGGAAGAGTTGGACATGAGTGAATAGCAACAAGAGGAAGAAATGTATTTCAATTATGGAGGCTAGCCAGTGGAAAGGCATGAAATTGGGAGAAGGTCATGTGTGAGGAAGAATGAGGTCAGTTTGGCCGGATCACAGAGTACTAGAAGAGTAATGTACAACAAAGCTGGACCCATAGGCTGGGGCCAGGTTATGAAGAGTTTTAAGTCAAATCAACAGGTCAAATTAAATCAATAAACATTTATTAAGCACCTACTATGGGTTAAGTACAAAGCTAAGCTCTGGAGATAGGAAGAAAAAGCAAAAGACAATTCCTGCCCTCAAGGAACTCCCAATATAAACTGGGGATGGGGGGTAGGGGGACAAGGGGGAGAAGGGTTGTGTGTGTGGGGGGCATCATTCAAACAACAATGAGCCAAAATATATACAGGATAAATTGGAGATGACCTCAGAGGGAAGGCATGAACATCAAGGAGGACTAAGAAAGGCTTCTTGTGGAAGGTGAGATTCAGTTGGGCCTTGAGGGAAGCCAGAGATGCCAGGTGGTGGAGATCAGAAGGGGGAGGATTCCAGGCATAGGGGAGAGTCAGGGAAAATTCATGGACTCAGAAGATAGAGTGTCTTGTGAGAGGAAAAGAAAGGATGGAAAGCACTAGATGGAAGAGATTGACTTTAGGAGCCAAACAGATGAATTTATAGTTTATTCTGGAACAGAGGTTCCTAACCTATTGTTCTTGAATTTACTTTTTTAAATAGTATTTTTTCCAATTACATGTAAAGACAATTTTTAACATTCATATAAAAAATTTGAGTTCCAGATTTTCTCCCCTGATATAGATTATGTGTGTGTGCCATCATGTAAAACATCTAAATTTACTTTTTTTTGGAGGGGCAATGAGGGTTAAGTGACTTGCCCAGGGTCACACAGCTAGTAAGTGTCAAGTGCCTGAGGCTGGATTTGAACTCAGGTCCTCCTGAATCCAGGACTGGTGCTTTATCCACTGTGCCACCTAGCTGCCCTTTTGAATTTACTTTTTTTTTTTTGGTGGGACAATGGGGGTTAAGTGATTTGCTCAAGGTCACACAGCTAGTAAATGTCAAGTGTCTGAGGCTGGATTTGAACTCAGGTCCTCCTGAATCCAAGGCCAGTGCTTTATCCACTGCGCCACCTAACTGCCCTGAATTTACTTTTTAAAACTATTTTATTAACCATATTTTAATATAGTTGGTTTCTTTTGTAGTCCTATGTATTTTTTCAGGCATATGAAACAAGGGGTCCATAGGGCTTCACCGCACTGTCAAGAGGGGTACCCCATGAAACAAACAAACAAAAAACTTCCTAAGAACCCTTGTCACTAAAGGCAATAGGAAGCTGCTAGCATTTATTGAGGAGGCAGGGGAGTGACTAGGTCAGATTTGCATGGAAGGGAAATCAAGCACTTTGGCAGCAGAGGAGAAGAGACACCTGACCGTTGGAGACACCTGGAGGGAAGAGGAATCGGTTCTTGTGAATCCTACCTTCTGGAACAATCTGGATTCACTTGATTGCCTCATTGAAGATCTACTTCTCCTCTGTTTGCTTTCCACTGCAAACACGTGACTTGTCATTCATGATCATTGTCTCTGAGCTAGACAGTGAAGAGATTTATCTCTTCCATTATATTCATTCAAGGAAAATGACCCACTCTCCATCACATAGCATAGAGAGGGCTGGCTTTTCATCTTTTTTTTTTTTTTTTTTTTTTGCAGGGCAATGGGGGTTAAGTGACTTGCCCAGGGTCACACAGCTTGTGTCAAGTGTCTGAGGCCGGATTTGAGCTCAGGTCCTCCTGAATCCAGGGCTGGTGCTTTATCCACTGCACCACCTAGCTAACCCGGCTTTTCATCTTAAAAACCCTCCATTTCGGTGGTTGCTGGTGCTTTGAAAAGCTCTGGGTGGGGGTGGGATGTTCCTTATCTAGATAGAATTTTTATGCCTTTATTTTTTTTTGTTTTTTTGTTTTTAATTTTTATGCCTTTATTATGAGGTTTGGGGAGATGGGAGGGAAGACGAAAGCTTCAGGCTTCATATTTTTAATGACGTCACTCTCGTAGGCCAGTGATGGCATTGCAAGGTGAGGGGGTCTCCTGGGAAAGGCCTCCTTTAAGGAGGTGGGAGCTGAGCTGTCTTCAAAGAAGCCAAGGTTAAAAAAAAAAAGAAGCCAAGGTTTCTGGGATTTAAGATCCATAATATCCAGTTGGGTGTTTGGCTACAATTGATAAAGTTGAGATGAAGAATGCAATGAAGATAAAGAGAAATATGTGTGGGTGTTGCACAGATTTCAAACAGTGGTGGGTACTGCAGCTTGGCCTTCAGGTATCTCAGAATAAAATAAGTTGTATTTCAAAAAGAAGAGGAGGAGGAGGAGGGGAAGGAGATAGAGGAGGGAGAGGAGGAGGAGGAAGAAGAAGCAGCCAAGGAAACTAGGAGCTGGAGGTAAAGAGGGAGAGCATCCCAGGCATGAGTGACAACTAGCACATGCATGGAGGCTGGAGATGGAGTTTCTGCCTCCAGTGGAATGTGAAGAATTGTAAGTAGACCAGTATGCCTGGGTTGTACAGTGAGTGGAAGGAAGTAAAATGTAAATATTGGTAAGGTAGGCAGAGAACCAGATGGCACAGGGATTTAAATGTCAAAGAGAGCTCTATATCTTTGATCACTGAAGCAATAGGGAGGCACTGGGAGCTTATTGAATGGGGCATGTGTGTAACATGGCTGACCAAGCACTTTAGGAAGATCATTTTGGCAGTGAAGTGGAAGATGGATTGTAGTGGGGAGACCTTGATAGCAAGGGGGTCTGTCCAGAAGGCTACTGCAGGAGTCAGGTAAAAGGTGATGAGGGTGATAGCTAGGTGGTATAGTGGATAGAGCACTGGCCCTGGAGTGAGGTAGACCTGAGTTCAAATCCGACCTCAGACACTTGACACTTACTAGCTGTGTGACCCTGGGCAAGTCACTTAACCCCAATTGCCTTAAACATCTGGGGCTATCTCCAGTTGTCCTGATCTGTATCTTGCCACTGGACCTAGATGGCTCTGGAGGAGAGAGTGAAGTTGGTGACTTTGCACAGTCCTCTCTCATTTAAATTCAATTCAGTGCAAGTCATTACATCACCTCAGGATGTCATGGTGCTCTTTGAGAACGAAGGACAAACAACAGCTGTGTGCATGAAGAAATACATTAGCAATATGGTGAAAGTAAAAACAGCAAGCTCTGACAGCAGATGGGATATGTGGAGAGAGCATGAAGAAGGAGCTAAGGAAGGGGAAGGTGGGGGGCAGCATCCCATGGTCCAGCACAGGTCTGTGTGTCCACAAGTTGGGAAGGCTTCCCTTAGAAGATAATACCTGAGGGGCAGCTAGGTGGCGCAGTGGATAGAGCACCGGCCCTGGAGTCAGGAGTACCTGAGTTCAAATCTGGCCTCAGACACTTAACACTTACTAGCTGTGTGACCCTGGGCAAGTCACTTAACCCCAATTGCCTCACTAAAAAAAGGAAAAAAAAAAAGAAGAAGATAATACCTGAGCAATTCTAGGAAGTGGAGGTGAGGTACATGTCAGCTATAAGGAAAGCCAGAGGGAGAGGGAATGTTGGGTTTGGGAAATAGACCGATTTGCTTTGAAATGTAGTTTCTGTGTGAAGGGTAGTGATGGGAAATAAATAGCCTGGAGCCAGAATGTGAAGGGCTTTAATCAATGAATCAGTCAATCCATCAATTTTATTAAGCACCTACTATATGCAGCTAAGTGGCTCAGTGGTTAGAGTGCCAGGACTGGAGTCAAGAAGACCTAAGAATCCAGTCTCATGTGCTAGCTGTGTGACCCTGGGTAAGTCATTTAACCCTGTTTGCCTCAGTTTCCTCATCTGTAAAATGAGTTGGAGAAAGAAATAGCAAACTGCTCCAGTATCTTTACCAAAAAAATAACAATCAAAACACCAAACGAAAAAACCAAACAAACCAAAAAACCAAACCAACCCAAACCCTAAATGGGGTCATGAAGAAACACTGCCGAACAAGAATGAGTGTGTGCCTAGCAGCGCCCTAAGCACTGGAGATACAAAGAAGCAAAGGGCAGTCCCTGCCATCAAGGAGCTTACAGTCGAACAGGGATAACGACATGCCATGTATACAAAGCAAGCTCTATTCAGGATACATAGTAAATATTAACAGAGGGAAGCCACTAACATTGAGAGGGGTTGGGGAAGATTTCAATGCCCAATAGAAGAAACTGGATTTTATCCTAAGAGCAATCAGGGAGTGAGAGGGAAGTGTTGGGATCAGACCTGCGCTTTTTGAAGATTTTTTTTTTCTGGCAGCTGTGTGAAGGAGAGATTGGAGAATGGAAGCTGGGAGCCCAATTGGGAGACTCTTGCAATTGTCCCCAGGGCTGACACAAGATCAAAACTCCCTCCTTGCCCTCAGGGCCCTGCCTACTGCATCGGGCCTTGGACCCAAAGAATGACAGCATTCATTGCAGCCACTGATAGAGGGAACAGGAACACCCAGAACTGGGGGGTTGGGGGGGGGTGGAGGGAGGAAAAGGTTGAGTAAAGGAATCAGGTAGCATTACCTGTTTTGTCATTAACTGACTTTCTTGGCAACCACCTCTCCCCCACCCCCTTCTTTGCTTTCTCCTCTCGACTCATGAACTGGGTAAAATTAAAAACAAAAAAGTGGAGAGGTTAAAGTTCTTTCCTAATCAAGCAAGAAGAAGAAGAAGAAGAAGAAGAAGAAGAAGAAAAAGAAGAAGAAAAACTCTCAAAGAATTTTAAATGAAAGCTTTTATTGATGTTTTTAAGTGTCCTAATATTTAGTGATTGGTTCAAACATTTTACTTATTCATTGGTGTCTAAGTATGCTTGCTGCTAATAAAATCCACCCAAGCCCTGGTGGGGGTGGTGCCCAAAACAAAATGCAGCAGCGTTTTCCTAGGGATTATAAAATGTGTTTCAGAACACATTCTCCCAACTGATAACATATGGAATTTATTTCCATATTATCCGAATCCTCCTCCATGGGTCGTATTTCATGAATTTCAAAATCAGGACTTATTGTTTCCCTGATCGATGCAGGGAAACATTCCCTCATGTGGTTCTGGGTCTGCCTCTGTCTCACAGCTCCTGGTTTTTTTCAGAGCTCATCAGTAATTGCCACTGCTGGTCCACGCCATTAGATGGGAGCCCATCCGTCACTGGGCTCCATTGTGTGGAAACTGGGGGCACTTGGGTTTCATTGTCTTCCATCAGACCCACAGTATTATGCTAGACAATCACAGTCCCCATCAATCTGAGGACCTGCGGAGACAAGAGACTGACATATGTAGGTCAGCTTTCTGGGCCCTCCCTCTTCACAAGGCAAAACAGATCAGATGTTTTAGGGGATAAAAACTACTCAGACCAAGAGGATGTGAAAATAACGTTCCTGAAACCTTTGGAAAGTCTGAGCTTTGCCTACTCATATAAAGCAACTTTGCTCATTCTTTTTTCTAGGCCAACTCGATTTCAATTTCTTTTTCTTTAAGCAAGATTTGTTATTTTCTTTAAAGTCCAAAGAACTAATTTCCTACCTCTCCTCTCTCCATTAATGTATATGATAACCATCTCTCATTTACAAGGGCTTTCCTTGTAAAAAACCCCAAAACCCTATGAAATAGTTTAAGGGAAGGGGGCAGGAGTTGGTACCCCTCCTCTTTTACATGGATATAGTCTCAGAAAACAAAGAGTAGTTAGTTAACAGAGGCAAAGAGGTGTTGATGTGCTAACAAGAGGTTAACACATGGGATTCTTTTTCCTGGCCCATCATCTTTCTCTGAATGAATGCTGGTGGGGATAGCCATGCTTCTTGGTGGCACTTGAAGGATGTGCTTAGAGAATTCAGGATTTCACAAGAGGTCCTCATTGAAGGGAAGAAGCAGCTTTGAAAGGCAGGACCCCCAGCAGCAGAGAAGAGAGTTGGCAGAGAGAGAGTCTTGGTAATCAAGAATTGGGCTACAAAGAAGACCTCAGGAAAGAAAGGACTTTGGGGCCAAGCAATCCCAAAGTTGCAAGTTCCCTTGTTCTTTAAATTTGTGCCCATTCTTCCCATAGATGCTGGGGGTATTTGTGAAAGAGTAGACCCCAGTTTTATGGGGGAAACATTTTGTAGTTATTTATCTTACTGAACCATTTTAGTAAATGCCTTTGCTAAATTTGCCAACTGGCTGACAATTAATGGTAAGCACATTGGTGGGTGCCCCAGAACTAAAGGTAACCACAGATGAATACTCTTCATCTCAAAGTAGTAGCTATCCTTTGGGAATTCAACTTGTGAGTTTGAGCATGAGTTAAGATGGGGTGCTATACTGGTTAGTATAAGTATTTTACCTATGAGAAAACTGAGGTTCAAAGTCACATAGCTAATATATTTGACCCTCATAATGGCCTTGGGAGATAGGTGTTGCAGGTGGTATTAGCTCCCTTTTACAGGTAGGAAAACTAGGGCTCAGAGAAGTCAAACCACTTTCCTATGGTCACACAGCTAATGACTAAAAGAGGTGGGATTCTCCCAACTCCAATTCCAGCATTGTATCTTTTACACCAAGCTGCCTCTCAACACACTTATTTGGAATATTAGCCTTAAGTATTCAACACTAAAATTCCATTTCTAACTCTTCTCCTCATTGACTGCTACAGTGGAAATTCACAGAGATGATTCAGCAAGAGATCCCTTCCCCTGAGACTATTTCTATCTGAAAAACTGGAGCACATGACTCCCACCACATGGAGAGGAGGGTGTCTCTTCCCCCATAACTGACATTTTTATTTCTCATAATTACCTCTGAGGCCCTGTTAATGCAAAATTCTTGTGCGTGCAGCTCAACTGGAATGCCTTTGGCCCAACTGGTTACACAACCCCCCAATTGTTAGCACAACAAGGAAAGCAGGGCAGCATGGAAACCAATAACCAGAGGAGTTTCTGCTCATGCTGTCTCCCTGTATTCAGCAGAGACATACAGAGCTCTCACTGTAGAAACTACCGACCAGTCCTTGTGATACTGCTGAAGCAAAACTTTGTCATTCTGGAAGGAGGAGAGAGGAGACAGATGGGATACTGTCACGATAATGTACGTGCGAGATTTAGCTGTTCATGGCTGTTTGACGTCTATGTCTCTGGGGGTGTAATCTCCTTGTGTGATGCCCCTCCTAGGGTTGTTTTCTGTGCCAGGACTTGCTGTAGGGCTGTCTGATGCCCGGGGCCGAGAATATACCAGATAGCAGGGCAGTGAATGAATCTTACACTCTTCAGAATAGGCTCAGAGGGTATACCAAACAGAATGGGGGGTGATGAAGTGCCCAAGTCAGCATAAGCTACATATTTCTTTTTTCTTTTTTTTTGGTGAGGCAATTGGGGTTAAGTGACTTGCCCAGGGTCACACAGCTAGTAAGTGTCAAATGTCTATGGCCAGATTTGAACTCAGGTCCTCCTGACTCCAGGGCCAGTGCTCTATCCACTATACCACCTAGCCACCCCTACATATTTCTTAAGATCTTTTGAGCCTTTCCCTTTTCCCAGTGCAGTACATAGCATAGAGTAAGCAACTAGTAAATGCTTTTTCATTCATTCATTCATTCATTCATTCATTCATTCATTCATTCATTCATTCAAAATGTCGGTGTCAGAGGTCACGGGAGGAGAAACTGGCTAATAGAACAAACATTGGCTTTGAAGTCAGAAGCCTAGGCTAGAATGGCTGCTTTGCTGATTATTGCCTGTGTGACCTTGGACAAGTTGCTTAATAATAATAGTAATAGCTAACATTTATATAGTGCTTACTATATATGCCAGGTACTGTGCTAAGCATTTTATAATCAATATCTCCTTTGATCCTCAAAACAACCCTGGGAGGTAGGTGCTATTATCATTTACAGATTATTCCCATTTTACAGATGAGGAAACTGAGGCAAACAGAGGTTAAATGGCTTGCCCAGGGTTAAAAAGTCAGCAAATGTCTGAGGTCAGATTTGAACTCAGGTCTTCCCGACTCCAGGCTTAACCTCTGTGGGCTTCAATCTCCTCATTTATAAAGTGAAAAGAATGGACCAGATGATCTCTTAAGTGCCTTCCAGTTCAAAATCCAAAATATGCGAAAATACAACTCTGGGGCAAATTTGTTCCATCGTGGTGGGTCTTTTGGCTAAACGGACTTTTAAGTTAGACCCTCATAGTTCCAATTAACTCGCTGGAGGATTCCCTCCCGAAGCCCACCACGTGATCTGCCTGCACTTATTGAATATGAATCTAGAGATGAATATTCTAAGTAAATTTCATTTCAAAGCCAAAAAAATGTCATTAATAAAACGGTGACTTGTTGAGATTCTTCCTTTTGGTTGGATATTTAGTTTTTCCACCAGGAAATGTAAAATCCACTTTCGAATATACATATTTAATGCAGCTCTTCTCCTTAGGATATTAACAAGATCTGGTCAAAATAATATAGGCACACATGGAGCGCTAAGCAGGAAGGAGCAGGCTTATAGGTATTTTCTTGGTCATAGCAAAGTAACAGAGGGGATTGAAAAACAGAACAGGTGAGTTTTGCTGGGTGTCTGAGCTCTGGCTCTCAATGGGTTATCTCCTTTAGCATAAAAAGGAAAACAGGAGGGCCATGCCTCAATACCCCATTATGGGGAAGCTCATAATCTAAGAATTTTCCTACTTGTCAGGTATCTGTACTTTAAAGTGACGCGGCTAATGAGGAACAAAGGGGATGAGAGAAACTCCCTGCACACACACACACACACACACACACACACTTGTTTCCCTCTGGTATAAGCAATAAGCACAAGGGTCATACTCCACAATTGCTCAAAACCTGGACTGCTTCCAGATTCTCCAAAGCACCCTTGGTTGATTTGCTGGGGACAAGTAATGTGTTAAAGAAGTTTTCCCACAAGCCCATAATAGGGTGTGAAGTTGGTCTTAGATAATCAGCTGTGGCTATGACTAATATCTAAAGGTAATGAACTGCGTTACCATTATAAACTAGAGCTATACTAGGTATTTACATACATGTGTACAAGTGGTTTCCCCAGTAGGGATAAGCTCCTTGAAAGTAGAGACCATTTTGCTTTTGTCTTTGTATACCCATTACCTAGCATAGTTTCTGGCACATAGTAGGTTCTTAATAAATACTTAATGGGGGCAGCTAGGTGGCACAGTGGATAAAGCACTGGCCCTGGATTCAGGAGGACCTGAGTTCAAATCCGGCCTCAGACACTGGACACTTACTAGTTGTGTGACCCTGGGTACTTCATTGCCCCACCAAAAAAACCAAAAAAAAACCCCAAAAAACACCCCCCCCAATAAATAAATAAATAAATACTTACTGATGTATGGATTGATTCAATTGTCCAGTTCTATGTCTCAAGGAAGAGAAAAAACAGGTACATATTCCTAATAGTCAACTCTATTGGGTTTGTTGATAATAGTAACACATCACTAGGGGCACACACAGAAAGAATACAAGAATACATGTGCCAGTAAGCACCAATGGCCACTTGATTTCTTAGCTGCCTGTTCTGATCTCTGATAAGCAAAGATGCACGTGTGGTTCCAGGAAAATGATTCCTGTCCAGAAATACAGGCTATGACAGAAGAGCATCAATGTTTTTTTTTGTTGTTGTTGTTGTTGTTTTTTTTTACATATAAGGTATTTTATTTTTCTGTTACATGTAAAGATAGTTCTCAACTTTTGTTTATACAAGCTTTAAAATTTCAGATTTTTCTCCCTCCCTTCCCCCTCCCCTAGACAGCAGGTAATCTGATATAGGTTATATCTATATATCTATATACATATACATATATAAATCTATACACACACATATATACACATAATAACATTAATCCTATTTCTGCATTAATCCTGTTATAAGAGAAAAAATCAGAGCAATGATGCAAAACCTCAAAATAGCAAAAAAAAAAAACCCAACAGCACCCAAAACAAAAGAAATAGTATGGTTCAATCAGCATCTATACTCCACAGTTCTTTCTTTCTTTTTTTTTTCTTGGATTTGGAGATCCTCTTCTATCATGAGTTCCCTGGAACTCTTCTGTACCATTGCATTGGTGAGAAGAATCTAGTCCATCACAGTAGGTCAGCACTCAATGTTGATGATACTGTGTACAATGTTCTTCTGGTTCTGCTCATCTCACTCATCATCAGCTCACGTAAGACCCTCCAGGTTTCTCTGAACTCCTCCTGCTCATCATTTCTTACAGCACAATAGTATTCCATTGTATTCATATACCACAACTTGTCCAGCCATTCCCCAATTGATGGGCACCCCCTCAACTTCCAATTCCTTGCTAACACGTAAAGAGCAGCTATAAATATTTTTGTACACGTGGGTCCCTTTCCCCTTTCCATGATTTCTTTGGGAAAAAGACCTAAAAGTGGTATTGCTGGGTCAAAGGGTAGAGAGCATCAGTGTTTAAAAGAAGTCCTATTTTATATTCAGAAGGTCAAAGAAAGATGAAGCCTCTTTTTAAAACAAAAAAGCTAATTTAGGCAAAGCCCAGGCACCTTCAGAATACAATCATCCCAAGGTGGTAGAATTTCTTGGGTCATATAGGTGTGAGGGTCATGGTTGGATCAATCATTTGAGCTTTGTGGGGAAAGAGGCTCAGCTGACACGTGCCCTGAATCAGAAGGTGATGATTTCGAGCTAGAAGGGGCTTCAGAGGCCGTTTAGTTCAGTCCCTTCACTTTACAGATGAGGAAACTGAGGCCCGGGGAAGTCAGATGCTTTGCTCAAGGTCACAGCTCCTAAACATCGGAGGCAAGATTTGAACCCAAGTCCTCTGATTTCAGAGCCTGTCTTCTTTCCTTCATACCACATTGCCTCCCAATTCAACTGACTGCTAAGTTATTTAACTGAACATCAATGGGATTGTGGGGGGCTGGAGAGAGACATTCCATATCTAGGAGAAAGAAAAACCAGCAAACAATTTCATATCAGGGCTTTACTTAAAAAAACAACTCCCAAATCCTAGCATTTATCCTGGGGTCAGTCCAGACTCTGGCCACATTCCTTCTTCTGCAGTTGCATCTTGATGTAGCAGGTATGCCCAGACAGGCCCTGGGAGGATCTCCTCTTTCTTCTTGTGCCACCTTAACAATGTCCTCATCGACCCACTAAGAGAGAGACTTGCCTATCTTAGCAATTGGGTGCATGCTCTATATCATGCTCTTAAGTCTGTAATAAACCTGAGGTCAGTGCTCATGCATCAGAGCTTAATGAACTCAGCATGGCGGAAGCAGGAACAGGTAAAAGTTTGTGGGTTAAAGCCGACAGTGGCTCACATTTATGGCTCTTCCGCTGCCCTTGGCTTTGCTCTTGAGGGCAAAGGGGCTACAGAGGAACTCAGGAAGGCCCAGAGAGAGAGGAAGTTGCAGAGAGAGGAGAGAGGGCTTACACATAGATAGGGACATTTCTTTGGAGAGAGCTCTGTGTAAACTATGGTCCTCTTGGAGGCCGTGTGGCCCCAGAAGGGGTCACAGAGGAGCCCAGAGGAGTTCTGGGCCAAGGTGAAAGTTTCATGATTGTAATCTAAGTCTGTGGAGTCACAGAGGCATTCCTGTCCCAATGCCAGGACCTGATTCAAGTCTGGAGCTGTGGGAACTGGAACCAAGAAGCAATAAGGCAGAGAGCCCCAATGAGAAGCAAACCTGGCCCCTTAACCTTCAATGGTACAGTATCCTGCGGACTGTGTACATCAGAGGGAGGAAGGGCCAACCAGCTGGCAACCTTGAGTTCTTCCCCTGCTTGGGGAGGGACCCCAACCCTAGGGGGTCATTATAAATCTGAAGTGACTGAACAGGCCCCTGGCAAAGGTGGGGATCACAAAGGGGGGAGGCACCTGACTCCTTAGCAGGGGTTCTTAATGGTTTTTAGTGTCATGGGCCTCTTTTGGCAGTCCGGTAGAGCCTGTGGATAATGCATAAAATAAAATATACGGCGTCACAAAGAAAGCTGGAGTTCTCAAAATTATTATTATTTTTTTAAAAAATCAAACAAGTTCATAGATCCCAGGTTAAGAAATTCTGCTATGTGGCAACCCTGAGCTACTCCCCTAGTGGCGATGGTGAGATCTTTTGGGGGTAATGAGGGGATCAGGGGGTCAAGGAGGTGGTTGGCTCGGCTCATTGTGGGTTTGGGTATGAATCCTTTTCATTTTCTTTTTCTTTTTTTTAGTGAGGCTAAGTGACTTGCCCAGGGTCACACAGCTAGTAAGTGTTAAGTGTCTGAGGCTGGATTTGAACTCAGGTCCTCCTGACTCCAGGGCCGGTGCTCTATCCACTGTGCTACCTAGCCGCCCCATTTTCTTTTGAAAAATAAATAAAACTTGTTCCATGTTCTGTTTTGTTCGCCTGAGGGTTTGCATAGAAGCTGAGAACCCTTTATGTGTTGTGCCAGTGTTTGCTGCTGCTGCTGTTGTTGCTGTAGTGACCCAAAGATGTGCCAAATTCTGATGTTCCTGGAGAAACCTGGAAAGTACAAACAGGATCCAGATTCCTCTTTTCCCTGGAGAAACCCTGAGTTGGTCGTCATACATTTTGTAGCCTAGAGAAAAGCAGATTGTCTCAATCCATCTATCAATGAGCTAGTTAGGAGATGTAGTACATAAAGTGGCCATCAGGTGGTGCTACGCTCAGATGACTGACTAGCCCACCAACTGACTTTGTCAGAGGTTATTCATGCATACATACAGGCTTTGCGGGAGGTCAAAGTGTTCCTGCTGCTCACTAGAGGGCTTCAGCCTACAAGCTCTAGTGAACTATCTCCCCTTCCACCAAACTGAGGCTGTTCAGTTCATAATGCCTGGGCTTTGACCCCCAGGTTCAATATAGATATAGGAGCATGATGTAGAATATGCTACAAAATTACTAAAATAGGAAAGCATCTCATCTCTTCTCCCCAAGTTCCCATCCTGAGTTTGGGAAATCTGCTCTTTCATCCACCAGCCTTATTTGTAAGTCTCAGAAGACTGATTTTTTTTTTTAATGGCGAGTGATTTATGTCACAGTAAAGGAAGTAACTGTAAGGGGTACTGCTGCTTAAAAAACTATAAAGAATCTGCTTACGGTGCTTTTGTCTCCTATTCACCCACACCTCCTCCTAGCTGATGGATGGGGGAAAGAATTAGGGAAAGAAAGGGTTGTATATTTGGACTTCACTGAGATAGGCTGGGCAAGCGAATAGAAAACAAGGGAAGGCATCATTATCATCATTATTAACAAACATTTATTAAGTCCTTATTGTGTGTTAAGTATTGTGTTTATTATCACTGGGGATACAAAGAAGGGGGTGGGGGAAGCACTCTTGTTTGGATTGGCTGCCCTCCCAGAATTGCCAATGCTGGGATTTCATGGTGGCTATTAGTACTAGTCCATCCCTTTATGGAAGTACCCAAAGGCTTCCTAGATTCCTCCTCAGAGATACTAGGGAATAATACATTTTTAGTATCCTGGTCTCACTTGGATGAAATATCTAATTAATGTTCTCTTAAATATAAAACAATGCCAAGGAGATAGTAGCATACTATAAAAATCCTTTTTATGTCAAAGGCTTAATCAATTCTGAGAGAGAGAGAGAGAGAGAGAGAGAGAGAGAGAGAGGAAGGACTCCTCCCTACATTAATCAAAATAAGAGAAGGGTAGTTCTGATTAATTCAATTAGGGAAAGGGAATAAGCATTTATGTGCCAAGCACTATGCACTTTTTACTAGGTGGTGAAGTGGATAGAACACTGGCCCTGAAGTTGGGAGCACCCGAGTTCAAATATGACCTCCGACACTTACTAGCTGTGTGACCCATGGCAAGTCATTTAACCCCAATTGCCTTAAAACATTCGGGGCCATCTCCATTCGTCCTAATGTATATCTTGCCACTGGACCCAGATGGCTTTGAAAGAGATGTCAAGGTCTTCTTTGAGAATGAAGGACAAGCTGTGTGACCCTGGGCAAGTCACTTAACCCTCATTGCCACCCCCCCCAAAGGAGAGAGAGAGAGAATGAAGGACAAACAAGAAAAACAAGGTAGGTTATTTTACAGTTGAAGAAACTAAGGCAAATAGAGGTTAAGTGACTTGCCCAGGGCCACGCAACTAGTAAGTGTTTGAGGCTGGACTTCAACTAGGGTCTTCCTGATTCCCAGGCCCAGCCCTCTATTCACCATACCACCTAGCTGCCTCTAATTAGTCAAAGTATTTTGAGGCTGAAAGAAGAATCCTTAGAGGAAGTGGTTAAAGAAGGGCTGAATGGTTTTAGAAAAATGATTGTCCAGAGTGTCCTAAAAGTGAAGGGACCATTATTGTTCTTTCTGTTGAGTTAAAAGTTTTTCCTCAACTTTGTGACCGTGCTTTATTATATTGTGAAATTTTGTCTTTTGTTTGGGAATACCACAAATTGTGAGCAGAAATGGCTTATGTAAGAGCATTTTTCAAAGGCAGGCTTTCTCTAGATCTTTTTCTAGATTTTCTCTCTCTAAGTAGAAATGCTTATAATTATTTAATCGATAAATTTGTCTCCAGCAGATTCGTACCTAGAATACAGAGTAAAGAATTTCCAAACTAGTCTGGTCTTGGGTTGCTGGTCTGTCTCACATACCCTTGAAAATCACTTTACAAACTTTAAAACACTACAGTTATTATTAATTCATAGATAAGTAATTAGAAGGTAATTTGAGGAAGGAGGAAGTACAACTAATGCGGGTGTGGGAGGGAGAATCAGGGATGGCTTTGTGGAGGAGATGACACATGAGTTGAGTTTTGAAGGGACTTTATCTGGAGAATGTCATGAAGAAGGAGTGTATTTCAGGCCTGAGCAGGTCCTTGGGTGCCTCCATCCCTCTGCTGTGACCATCACAGGTCTCCAGGATCTGTCCTAGCTTCTCTTTCAAAGAGCCCGGTTTCGGTGGTAGCCACAGTGGCTCAGTGGCTATGGTGGGATCTAGAAGCAATAAGTGCTCCAGGCTTCTAGTAAGAGAAGTTTCCCAGCTCCTGGCTACATAGAAGAAAAGGGATAGAAAAGAGCTCTGGAAACCCGTGTTGTGTGAAGCCCATTAAATCATCCAGTGAAAAGGGCTGAGCTGTCTGCCTACACACAAAATTTCATCCCATCTCCCATCTTCCCACATTTTCATCCTGTTCTTGAATTTGTCACTCCTGTGGACTCAGTTTCCCCTGTGGAGCCTTCAAATTCCCACCACAATAAAACACATTACAACCCCCACTACAGAGTTATTTAGTGTGAAGCCCCTTAGATCTAACCTGGTACTTATAAGCCCCAAGCCCTGAGTACTGAGCCATGGTTTACATATAAAATCGGAACAGGAATCTTTAATTTTTTGCATGTCATGGTCCCCTTTGGCAATCTGCTGGGGCCTGTAGACCCCTTCTCAGAATCATTTTTATTGCCTTCATTCAAAATGGAAAGAAATGCTAAATTTCAGTTAGAGGCCGGTGAAAATTAGTATGTAATCCTGCTTTCCCCCCCCCCCCCCACCAAAATCTACGTAGGGACCCCAGATTAGTTCCTCTAATCTCATGTCCTGGTCCCCTTCCACCTGGGCTGAAGCATTTCTTTGCAGCCCTGGTAGAGTAGGGAAGCCAGGAACTCCTCTTTATGATGTATTTTCAATCTTTTAAAAAGAGACACTATTGACCTGCTGCATATATTTCCTCTTCCAAGAAGATGCAGCCATTTATTTACACAGACTACAATTAGATGAAGATCAAGTTTCCAAGGGCAGCCAGTGACTTCAGGGGACATGGGCTAGTGCCAAACATCCGGGTACCACACAAAAAACCAAAACAAAACAAAACAAAACAACAAGCAAGCCCTCCCCTTGCCATGATTAGTCAACATCTGGGCTACAGCCAGAGGTCAAGCAGGACACATCTGGATGGACCAGCTCAGCTTCCTGTCTTATCCCAGTGTATTATAAGGATACCCCCATGGAAGAAGGTACTGAGTGGTCAATTTTGGTCCAAGAGAATAGATTATCGATAAAACATCCTTGTAAAGAGGTGGGGAATGATGGGTGTAGAATTTTACAACTGCTATCCACATGTGATTCCTGTGTCATTTGGGCTTGAATTGTTTTTCTTTGTTATGGCATCATTTATTAAGCATCTGCTTTGTACTGGGTAGCACCAGGGAGAGCGCCATGGGGATGGTAGTGTATGTTAGAAATGACTAGGGTATAAAAGCAAAGAGAATCAGCCTGGCTTAGTGGAATCAGGAAGGTTCAAGTCCATCTTCTGATACATATTAGCTGGGTGACCCTGCATAAACCATTTAACTTCTTAGTGTTCCAAGTAACGCTAGTGTCCAGGTACAGATCTGCAATGGTAGCGGGAGCTTGCTTACTGGAAGTTCCCTAGACCAGTGAAATCTCAGTTGTTTAGTTGTTTTCAGTCATGTCTGACTCTTCATTGCCCCATTTGGGGATTTCTTGGCAAAGGTACTAGAGTGGTTTGCCATTTCCTTCTCCAGTTTATTTTCCAGATGAGGAAACTGAGGCAAATAAGGTTAAATGACTTGCCCAGAGTCACACAGCTAGTAAGTATCTGATCTGAGGCTGGATTTGAGCCCAGGAAAATAAGTCTTCCTAACTCCAGGCCAGGTGCTCTATCCCCTTCACCACCTCCCTGTAATAAAATCTCAGGCCTGGTCCAAAAAATAAGTAAACAAATTAATAAACGAAAGGGGTCTGGTCAGAGGGAGGGAAAAAAAGAAATTTACATAACTTTGTTGTATATTTAAAAGGAATAGCAAGTTATATATAGTAGATTTGCAGTTTCCTGTGCAATCATCTTTTTTAATTATACTATGTTATGGAAAAAATAAAGTCATTGGGAAAAATAGGGAGAATAGGGCTTGATTCCTTTCAAAGCACTTTTTTCCAACCTCATTTGAGACTGATAACTCTATAAGGACAGATATTTATCATCCTCGTGTTAAATATCGGAAATGTAGGCAGAGGGGATAAGTAGTTCACTCAGAGGGGATGGTGGCATTGGGAAGGGGGCTTGGGATTCAGTACTCCTAGGCCATGACACTTCCTTCCATGATATTACATGTATATGACATAATGGATAAAGAGTTAGGCTTGGGGCCGCTAGGTGGCACAGTGGGTGAAGCACTGGCCCTGGATTCAGGAGGACCTGAGTTCAAATCCTGACTCAGATACTTGACACTTACTAGTTGTGTGACCCTGGGCAAGTCACTTAACCCTCATGGGGTAGGGCGGGGGGAGATGTCGGGAAGGAAAGGCTTGGTGGATTTGGATTCAGGTCCCACCTCTGACACCGTGTTGTGTGGCCCTTAGTGTGTCACTTACTTCAAATTTTCTGTTTCTTCATCTGGGAAAAGAGGGTGATAATACCTGCAGCACCTTCCTTATAGGGACGTTCTGATCTGAAAATGAGACCCACCATGGAAAGCTTTTTGTAAATATCAGCTGTTGTTGTTGTTGTTATTATTATTTCTCTCCTTTCCTGGCAACCCATATTTGCAGGCCAACTCCCCCTATGCCATCTCCTCAGGGTCAGTAAGGAAGTCTCTATTGATTTAAAAATACGTTCTTGTTGATCCAGCTTTGACAAGCCGCTCCCACTTTAAAATGTGGTTTCTCGGCAAAATCCATTTTCTTGAAAATGCCCTTTCAACCAAATGATGTGTGGATTTTGAATAGACACAGCATGAGCTTTCTTGGGAGGGGGAAGAGAAAAGGGGAAGCAGGACTGATCACGTGTGATCACTCCAATAATAAGAGAAAATGAGCTCTGGGAAATGCCATAGAAAATTACTTCTATTCAGAATGACAGGCTCCTTGAGTCACGCTTTCTGAATTCTCCCCTCCACCCTCCCAGCCCACCTCCACCCTCAGATTCCAGCTTCTCCTTGTAATTTGTTTGGAGTTTATAACAATCATCACCTCTCCTTACATTGCCATAAATGTCCTTTATCCCAACGTTCTTCTTTAACCATGTCCACAAATCCTACTTTTCTCTGCTTCATTTGTGCTCTCTGCTTATTCAACACTGCTTGCTAAGTCAACATCCTTCCGTTCCCTTCCCTTCCCTTCCCCAAAGTCTTTACCGGCTCATTTGACCGTTTCCACCTGAATCTGAATTCAGAGCCAACAGAGCATGTCCAGACTGGCTTTTCCCTTGTGGCTCTCTGATTCAATGCACCTGGCATTGAAAAGGGAAAGTGTACAAAGTGTAGATAAGGGCTCTCTTCCATAAGTCCCCCCCCCCATTCCATCCCAGCCTTCTCACAACCCTTGCAGTGGGGTGAATGGTGGGGGAGGAGGTGAGGAATGATGGGCTTACATTGTATTCAGCTGGGAGAATCAACTCCTCCACAAGCTGTCACGGATTTGTAAGTGAGGTAGGAAGCAATCAAGGCTCTCAGTAGTAGGTACACTGTATCCTCTTCACCGATACTAAGCTGTAGCTGAAATCTCCCCCAGGGAATTTTAGCAATCTTGCTAAAAATCACCATGCCCTGCTGAGCTATTTTCCCATGGCTGCAAACGGATAATAATAATAATAAATGACACTTCAGTCTGGTGAAGTAGATGCTAGAATCAATCAAAAAGCATTAAAAATTTTTTTTAATTAATTTTGAACTTAAATACAAAAAGATGAAAAAAGATAGCATTTCAATGTACACAGCACAACATAGAAAGAGGATTCAATATAAAACCATGACTTTCCATTTCACAGTTTACTTTTTTAAAAAAAACCAACAACTAGGGGGCAGCTAGGTGGCACAGTGGATAAAGCACTGACTCTAGATTCAGGAGGACTTGCGTTCAAATTTGGCCTCAGACACTTGACACTTACTAGCTGTGTGACCGTGGGCAAGTCACTTAACCCTCACTGACATGCAAAACAACAACAACAACAACTAAGTAATAAATACTACACATCATTTTCAAAGCTACCCGGCTTTTCTGTGCTTCCTTCTAAGTTTTTCTTTGTTTTTGTTTTTGTTTTTTTTTCCACTGCACCACCTAGCCGCCCCTGTTTTCTGCTGTGCATTTAAATTTTTTTTCTCTCTCCTTCCCCACCTTACCCTAAAGAAGGTTACCATTAGACACAAATGTGTGTGTGTGTATGTATAAAACCATATGATACATACTTCTATTTATCAGTTCTTTCTCTGGAGGTGGATAGAATCTTGCTTCATAGGTTCTTTGTAGTTGATTTGAGTATTTATATTCAATAATACTTAAAATGACTTAGTCGCTCAAAGCTGTTCCTTGAACAATATTGCTGTTACTGTGTACAAGTTTCTCTTGGCTTTCCTCATTTCACTCTTCTTTATTTCATGAAAGTCTTTCCAGGGTTGTTTGTATTTTTAAAAAATCAACGTGCTCATAATTTCTTACAGCACAATAATATTTCATCACCATCATATATGACAACTTGTTTGGCCATTCCCCCAATTGATGGGCATCCTCTCAGTTTCCATTTCTTAGCCACCACAAAGAGAGCTGCTATAAATATTTTAGAACATATAAGTTCTTTCCCTTTTTCCTTTATCATCTCGAGAAACAGACCTACTAGTGGTGTTGATGGATGAAAGGGTATGCACAGTTTTAGAATTCTTTGGGCATAATCAACAAGCATTTTAAAAGCATCTACCATGTGCTATTATATATGTGTGTGTATGTGTGTATGTATATGTGTATATGCCTACTTGTACATATGTGTGTATACTCAAGAAAATATCTTTCTTACAGTTTTGATCATTGTAACCTGTATGTTGATTGAAGACAAAGGACCCTGTGAGGTTTATCTGTCAGAAATATCACACTTCATGCTACTTCCCAGGATTCCCTGGGGGAACATCTGATTTTGGCTCATTTGTAGTAGTCATCTACATGTCTTCAGTTCCCTGGGATATAAAACCAGTTTATTACATACAATAAATTGTTGTTTGTCCTTAATAAAGATGCTTTCATATATCCATAAGCTGAAAAGAAGTTAATTAGGACACTGTTACAGTATCCCAAATAAGAGGCAATGAGCTTGAGTGATGACTGTGATTGGAAAGAAGGGCGTGGATGCAAGATATGGTGCAGTAATAGGATGAACAAGGTTTGGCCACTAATTATATAATAGGGGAGTGGGGTAGGAGGAAGAGAATATTTAGAGATGAGGATGACTCTGAGGTTATAAACCACAATGACCATAGAAATGGCGGTACCCTCAACCAAAATAGGGATGTTTGGGAGAGGGGCAGGTTTAGGAGGGAAGAAGATGAGTTCCATTTTGGACATGAAGATGATTTTCAGTCAGTTGATGGTATGTGACTAATTTTCAGGAAAGAATTGAGCTTGAACATGTAGATTTAGTAATCTTCTGTGTAACATGGATAAATGAACCAATGGGAGCTGGCTGATGAACTCTAGATGAAATTAGGCTTTGAGAATGGGGGGGGGGGCAGGACAAGGCCTTAGGTGCACTTCCATGCCAATAGAACAGGAGGTGGTTGATGATCTATCAAAAGAGACTGAGAAGAGTTCAGACAGTTATGAGGGTGACCAAGAGAGACCAGTGTCAGGAGAGGCAGGGGACATGAGAAGGGCAAGGAGAAAAGGCCACTGGATTTAGCAGGAATGAACTCATTGGAGAGACCAAATTTAGTTGAGCATTGGGGTTGGAAGATAGATTGCCAGGGGTTGAGAAGTGAGTGGGTAAAGAGGAACTGAAGGCAAAGTATAGAATATTTTCACTCATTTCTTTCAGGGCAAAGAAATGTGGAATGATGCTCAAGAAGAGGGCAAGGTGAGGACTTATAAAGCATGAGGTTGATATGAAGATGCCTATAGGCAGCAGGTAGGGAGATATGGAAGATGAGGAAGAGGGAGAGACAGGCATAGAGGTAGACAGGGGGAGAGAAACAGAGGAGACAGAAGAGAAAGAAGAAAAGAAGAAGAGAATGAGTAAGAGAGAGGAGGAAAGAGACAGAGAGGGAAAAAGAGGGGGAGAGGGAGAAGAGAGAAAGATACAGAGGGGGGAGAGAGAGGGGGAAAGGGAGGGGAGAGAGAGAGAGAGAGAGAGAGAGAGAGAGAGAGAGAGAGAGAGAGAGAGAGAGAGAAAGAGAGAGAGAGAAAGAGAAATGGATGGGGTAGGGTATTATCAAAGATGGAAAGTGGTGAGATAATTAATGGCCATGACAAAGAAAAAGATCATCCTTTCTCAGAGAGGGAAACAAAGAGGAGAAGATGGGTAATAATGTTGAGGGGTTTTAAGGTATGGAGAGATGAAGAAACTTGTGGTAGATGCGCTCTTGGTTTTCTCAGCAAAGGAGGAAGTGAAAGGCAGGATGGTATGTTGGGAAGGGTGCTGGATTTGGAATCAAGGGGCCTGTGTTTGAATCCTGCTTCTGTCACTTATAAGATGTCTGTCCAACCTGGGCCAAATGCTCTCTGGGTAGTAATGTCTTTGTCTGTAAAATGAGAGGTTTGCCTGGACAACTTCCAATGTCCTTCTAGCTCTTAATACATGATTCTCTACTGAGATACAGGGTTGGGGAGGTGGAGAGGGTATTAGGAGCATGAGGAGAAAGAGAAGGTCAGGAACAATGACTGAGAGGAGTAGGATAGGAACTTGACTAAGGAAGAATGAAAGCTTTGCTGTGGGAGTGAGGTCACAGCTGGGGGGGGGCAATGAATGAGGTGGACCTGGTCAGTCTCATGGTGTGGCTTCCTCTAGTGTTGTTGAGAAACTCTGGGGCAGAGAATTAGAGAAGGCAGATGGGGAGAGTGGTCCAGGGTGTGAATAGCAGTAGGACAAAGCAAGGGAGTCTCGGTAAGAAATAGTAGAGTTGAGCTGGTCAACTATGAGGGAGGCAGTGTGGTTCAGTGAAAAGAATCTTGATTCTGTAATCAGAGGACATGGGATGGAATCCTACCAATCAATAAGGATTTCTTAAATGGCTTCTATGTGCCAGGCATTGTCCTAGACACTGGGGATACAAGTACAATGAATGAAACAAGCCCTAGCTGTAAGAAGCTTATACTTGAATAGGTGGAGACACACACACACACACACACACACACACACACACACACAATATATGCAGAATGATTCAAGATAATTCCAAAGAATTCATGATGGAAAATGTTCTCCACATCCAGAAAAAAGAACTGTGGATTCTGAATACATATTGAACCATACTGTTTCTACTTTGGTTTTGGTTTTGGTTTTTTCTTTTTTAAGGGCTTTCCCTTTTGTTCTGATTCTTCTAGTCACAATATGACTAATGCAGAAATATGTTTGATGTGATTATATATATAATATATTATATATATATGTCCTATATCGGATTGCTTTCTGTCTTGGGGAGAGGGGAGGGAAGGGAGGGAGGGAGAAAAATTTGGAACTAAAAATCTTATGAAAAAAATGTTAAAAATTATCTTTACATGTAACTGGAAAATAAAATACTTTTATGATTTAAAAAATATATGAAGAATAAATATAAAGTTAATAAATACACATATATATATTTTTTTGGTGAGGCAATTGGGGTTAAATGACTTGCCCAGGGTCACACAGCTAGTAAGTGTTAAGTGTCTGAGGCCGGATTTGAACTCAGGTCCTCCTGAATCCAGGGCCGGTGCTCTATCCATTGTGCCACCTAGCTGCCCCCACATACATTCAAAGAAATTAAAAACAAGGAAGCTTGGGAAGAAAGGAGGTTACTACCAATTGGAGGAGGATCAAAAAAGGCCTCATGGAGGGGGCAGCTAGGTGGCATAGTCGATAAAACATCAGCCCTGGATTCAGGAGGACTTGAGTTTAAATCTGACCTCAGACACTTGAGGTCAGACACTACTTACTTTCTGTGTGACCCTGGGCAAGTTACTTAACCTTCATTGCCCTGCCCCCAAAAAGAGGCTTCATGCAGCCTGAGCTTCATCTTAAAGGGACCCCCACAAATCATTTAACATCCCTGGGCCCCAGCTCCTTAATCCTTAAAACGAGGGACTCAAGTAGTGGCCTCTGAGGTCTATTTTAGCTTATAACAATGAAGAGAGGAAAATGAGGCATGCAGTTTTCATGCTAGGAATTTCCCATTGCAGTGAAATCCTCAGTCAGCTGCTCTGTATCCCCAACCCAGCCCGGTCCCCACCAAAAAATTGTTGGCCAGTCTTAGGATCATAGATTTAGAGCTAGAAAGGATCTTACAGGTAGCTCAGTGGATAGACCTCAGACACTTACCAGCTGTGTGACCCTGGGCAAATCACTTAACCTCTGCCTCAGGTTCCTCATCTCTAAATTGAAGATAATAAATAGTACCTACTTAGTGAATGCTTGTTTCCCTCTTTCAAGCCTCAGACCCTTGGTTTATAGAGGAGGAAGCTCAGAACTACAAGAAAGGTGAAATGATTTACAGAGATTTCAAAGCCAGGTCCTTGGACTCCCAGCTCGGTGGTACCACGCTGCTTTTTCAAACAGGGCCTTGCCCTAGTTCTTGGAACTATCCAAGAGCTCTTGAGGGGAGGCTAGTAGTAATTTAAATGTCAAGTTGTCTATTTCTCACTTGCGGCTGGACAGGCTAAACAAAACAAATCCATTAGAGGTCTTTGTGAGACGGGCAGACTCCCAGTCCTTTCAGTGTGCTTGGCAGGGCCCATCTGGCCCTGAATGAGCCAGAATGTTCTCCCGCATGAAGAGGATGCTAATGATCCTCCCTGGTTAAGACACATGCTTAGAGAGCTGCGGTCCCTCTAATAACAGGGATGCGCTTCTGATGATTCTGCACCTGGTTCCCAGAATCCCAGCTTTTTAGAGAGTTGAGAATTCCAGTCCAATTCTGGGAGATAGTCTGCATGAGTGATCTCTGGGTGCCCCAATAGATCCCTCTTCCAAAGCTAGAGCCAGGATTCCCCAAGCTTTACTAAGAACACACCTGCCATTTAAAATAATCTGTCCTCGTTCAAGGTCGCACAACTAGTGAGTGGCATTGGAACCCAGGTCCAGTGACCTTGCATTATAGGCCACAGCAAGCTCTATATGAATACAAGATATTGTAATGACTTTCCTTTTCGTTTGTTTGGGGGGTTTTTTGTTTGTTATTTTTGTTGTTGTTGTTTTTGGCGAGGCAATGAGGTTTAAGTGACTTGCCCAAGGTCACACAGCTAGTAATGTGTCAAGTGACTGAGGCCGGATTTGAACTCAGGTCCTCCTGAAGCCAGGGCTGGAGCTTTATCCTTTGTACCACCTAGTTGCCCTACCATAGAGATTTTCTTGGTGGGGGGGGGGGATGTTTAAATAAGATATTGGCAAAAGTACTAGGAAAATCAAATGGGAAACCCTTTTGTAAGGTTGAGAAGCCTTCTGGAAGCACATATGATTAATCTGCATTGGCCATTCAGATGACTGGGTAGTGCTTTCTCTTCAATCAGGGCAGTCCCATAAGCATCTTTGAAGGGGCTGAAGCACAAACCTAGTTGAAATGGAGCCCCATCTTCAAGCTGCGATTGTACCTGATGACCACCAGAGGGCGTTAGATGAACAAGGTCTATCCAATTGGACACATTTAGTCTTGGAGCCAGGGGCCAAGAATCCAGAAACTCCCAGGGCTGCAATGTCTGGTCATTCTCCGGCCTCCGGACAATTCCCAAGGCGAAAACTTTGGTAACACTTTCATTTTTTAATTCTTGAAACTCCTGGGATCAGCTCAAACTTGAACTTCACATACTCTACTGGGAATCAGCCTTCTAAAGCTGGAGCTTAATGCTGGACCATGCAGCTCTACTATCCATCCCTCATGGGAGTGCCCAGAGAGCCAACTCTGTACAGAGGAGGAGTGTAAATCCCAGCTTTATTATAGAAAGACTTTTACCAAGAATAGTCTCCCAGATGCTGTGCAGATGGGAGTGTGAATGAGCAAGGTCCTGACTAAGCTGTCTCTGCACTGGAAATAGTGCATTACATTTATAATATATGCACCCACACACATGGAACTTGGCATTTGCTCACCAACCTTTGTACTACTTTCCCATCATCAACAACATGGGTTGTTTGGCCAGGCTTGAAACCATTCCATTTCCATTTGAATCAACTATTTATTAAATGCTTATGGAGTGGGGCAGCTAGGTGGCACAGTGGATAAAGCCCTGGCCTTCGATTCAGGAGGACCTGAGTTCAAATCCAGCCTCAGACACTTGACATTTACTAGCTGTGTGACCCTAGGCAAGTAACAACCTTCATTGCCCTGCAAAAAAAAAATGCTTATGGAGTATTATACTAGTCACTGTGAGGGGATATAAAATTTAGAAAAGACATAATCCTGCCCTCATGTAGCCTTTAGTCTAGTAGGGAGTATGTGACATATGAACAAATAGCTATGGAGGGGTTAATAGAATTTCATGATTGGGAGACTGATTGAATCTCTCCTTGGGGAGGGTAGGAAATACAAACAAATCCTAGAGGGTGTCTAAGTGACTATGGTTGCCACCAGGATAAATTGATTGACTCCTACTCTCATGGAACCATCTTTGTGGGAGAAGCTACTTATTTGGTGGGCAATAAATTGGTTGACTTGGATTTTTTGGGATGACTGTTGGAGCCAACAGACCACCGGGGGTGCTTTGACCCTTTTACCTTTTGGCGGATCTAGGATTGGAATAGGGTGAAGGTCATTAATGACTGCCTTGGGCCATGGCACACCAGACATAACATGGCAGATGTGGAAAGAGGAACAATGCGGCCACATGGCTCAGAAATAGGATCCTTGTGGAACAAGAGATGGCGGCAACTTTGGTGGTGGTGGAATATTGAGAGTTCCCAGAGAGATAATAGTAGAGATGCTTTCAACCACAGGGCAGCTCCTGGGAGGGAAACGAGATAGTCTTGAGTGATATGAGATCCAGAATCCCTGCTTTTTAGAGAGTTGAGAATTCCAGAATCTATCTTTCTACCAGAGAAAGGCAAATTCCTGAGAGTTCAAGGGCACTGCCTGATCCTAGAATCCATTCTTCTAGCATTTGCTTTTTTAAAATAATTTTTATTTTATTTTTAATTTATGGAATAAAACAAGCATTTCCATAACACAATGTAATTTTATTTTTTAAATTTTTATTTGAATTTTTCTTTTTTTTCTTTTAAAAATTTATGGAATAAAACAAGCATTTCCATAACATAGTGTAATGTTATTTTTAAAATTTTTATTTGCATTTTTCTTTTTTCCCTTTTAAAATTATTATTATTATTATTTTGCGGGGCAATGAGGGTTAAGTGACTTGCGCAGAGTCAAACAGCTAGTAAGTGTCAAGTGTCTGAGTCCAGATTTGAACTCAGGTCTTCCTGAATCCAGGGCTGGGGCTTTATCCACTGTGCCCCCACATAGTGTAATTTTCAAAAGTTGATCACATGAAACCACAAATATGTTATATACAATTTTCTATTCCTTTTAAATATATAATGAAGTTATCATGCACATTTCTTCTTTTCCTTCCCTCCCTAGAGATGGCTACCATTAGACACAAACATGCACATATATGTACACATATGTATGCATGCCTGTGTAATCATTCTATACATACTCCTACTTATTAGTTCTTTCTCTGAATGTAGATAGCATCTTCCTTCATATGTCCTTTGTAGTTAATTTAGGTATTTATAACAGTCAAAATGACTTACTCACTCAAAGTTGTTTGTTTGTTTGTTTGTTTGGTAAGGCAATTGGGGTTAAGTGACTTGCCCAGGGTCACACAGCTAGCAAGTGTCAAGGGTCTGAAGCCAGATTTGAACTCAGGTCCTCCTGAATCCAAGGCCGGTGTTCTATGCACTGCGCCACCTAGCTGCCCCCTCAAAGTTGTTTTTAACACAATATTGCTATTACTGTATATAATGTTCTCCTGCTTCTGCTCATTTTGCTCTTCATTATTTCATACAGGCCTTCCCATGTTTCTCTAAGATCATCAAGCTCATCATTTCTAATAGCACAGTAGTATTCCATCATGATGTTATACCACAACTTGTTTAGCCATTCCTCAGTTGACAGGCATCCTCTCAATTTCCAGTTCTTTGCCACAATAAAGAGAACTGCTATAAATATTTTGGGACGCATAGGTTCTTTCCCTTTTCCTCTGATCCTCTTCGGATATAGACTTAGTAATGGTATCGCTGGGTCAAAGGGTATAGGCAGTTTAATGACTTTTGGGGCATAATTGCAGATTGCTCTCCATCTTCTAGCATTTCCTAGGCAGTGCCCACCTCAGCATCCCAAAGCCAGGGGGCCAGTAGTCCATAGCACTGATGAGAGCAAAGGGACAGTCTCTGGCCTCAGATGGTACTGACTCCTTCTCCTTTCTATATAGTAGACTGTTGCTGTCAGGCACATGTTCATGACTATTGAGTCCCATGTGGGAATGGGGAAGATTGATTGCTCACTCCCCCACTCACCTAAAGAAAGCACCCTTCAGGGCAGTTAGATGGCGCAGCAGATAAAGCACCGGCCCTGGATTCAGGAGTACCTGAGTTCAAATCCGGCCTCAGACACTTGACACTTACTAGCTGTGTGACCCTGGGCAAGTCACTTAACCCCAACTGCCTCACCAAAAAAAAAAAGAAAAGAAAAGAAAAAGAAAAGAAAAGAAATTAATCCAGGCTATTCACTGGAAGGTCAAATACTGAAGCTGAAGTTTAAATACTTTGGTCACATAATAAGAAGACTCATTGGAAAAGACCCTGATGTTGGGAAAGATTGAAGACAAAAGGAGAAGGGAATGGTAGAGGATGAGATGGATAGATGGTGTCATGGAAACAATGAACATGAACTTGGACAGACTTCAGTGGAGCATAGAAGCATCTGGCATGTGATAGTCATGCCAGAGGGTCACGAAGACTCAGATACAACTGAATGCCTGAAAAATAACAACAATCCCCGGTGTTAAGCACAGTGCCTGGCACATAGCAGGCATTTAGTAGATGCTTATTGACTAGACTTTCTGGGCTTGGAGGATTTTGGTTAGATACTAGAATGGTGGCTTCCAAGGAATTATCTTCTCTGAAGGTTTTTAGAAAGAGAACAATTCCCTGTCACTCTGGTATGGCCTGGCATGAAAGCCCTGGAATAAAGGGTATCCATAAGGCAACCACAAAGCTCATTATTTACCTACTCTCCATGTCCTTTGATTTTAGTTGTTTTCAACTTGCCACATTCCTCAACCACTCTTAGAATTATGCACACAAAACTTGACAACCTGAAGTTGCTGATGACAAATACACGTGTCAGGAAATTCAGTTCAACAAAGAAACGCCTAGGAGGCAATGGACACGTAAATACAAAAATGAAATGGTCCTGTCCTCTGAGAACTTACAGTCTATTTGGAATCAGCAAGATCCAGGTTCAGATTTTATATGTGATCCCTAAAAGCTATGTGACCCTAACTCGGTATGACCTAACTGGGAGCTTCTTTGTAAGTGATAACACCCATCATCCCCAGCTCACAGGCTTGTTTTGAGGTTCGAATGAAATCGTGTGTTCAAAAATGCTTTGTCAACTTTAAAGGCTCACTACAGGATGTTCCAAAAGTCTTTGTGCAGTTTTCAACTATTAGAGTTTATAAATATATATATATATATATATATTTTTTAGTGAGGCAGTTGGGGTTAAGTGACTTGCCCAGGGTCACACAGCTAGTAAGTGTTAAGTGTTTGAGGCTGGATTTGAACCCAGGTACTCCTGACTCCAGGGCCAGTGCTCTATCCACTGCACTACCTAGCTGCCCCTATAAATTTTATATGAATATTTACTACTACAAATGACAATTATTGGCATTTATGTAGTTCTTTAAAGTCTGTAAACATCTTTTGCATATGCTATCTCTTTGACCCTTATAATCTGAGAAGTAGCCACTATTATTATCCCCATTTTATGGATGAAGAAACTGAGGCAGAGAGAAGTTAAATGACTTGTCCAGGTCACACAGCCAGCAAGTGTCTGAATCAGCACTTAAATTCAGGTCTTCTTACTCCAGATCATGGATTCTATTCCCATCTGGCTCATTAGCATAGCAAGATACCCATGGGCATCTTCTTATAAGCTTAAGGACTCCATCCAAAGCTCAAAAGCAATTTTGGCCTGATCATTTCATTATAGGGATCATAGGCTTTGAGCTGGGAGGGGTCTTAGAAGCCATTAAGTTCAACACCCTCATTTGACATTTGTAAAACCGAGGCCCAGGAAAATGAAATCACTTGTTCAGCGTCACACAGCCAGTAGGCTCTGAGGTGGGATGGATACCCAGGTCCTCCTAACTCTAAGGACAACATTCTGTCCTCTACATTATTCTTCCTGTTGCCCCATATTCAAGTGTATGTGGGGCTCTTTTCTCAGATTTTTTTGTGTTTCCTCGTAGGAGTCACAAAGATGACCTGAACTGGGAACTCAAATGGGAAGAAAGGAATGGGGCAGAGCTAAATTCAAGAACTGTGTTCTCAATGGCCTCCCCCCCCCCAAAAAAAAATATGGAGTGAAGGAAAAGCCTACCTGGGACCTCAGCAAATGGTTAACTCCAGAGCCTTTTTAGAAAGTGGGGCACTGGGGAGAGTAAGAGGTGGAGGGGGCAGAATGAGAAAGACCATAAGGTTACTATATTCCTTTTAGGCACAGACAGAAAGTCAGGACAAGGAAAAGTGCAAGGAAGAATAATTTGAAATGTATTCCTACTTCAGCAGGGCCAGCCCTGCCTTTTTTTTTCCTTTTAAAAATATTTTCCCCAATTACACATAAAAATAATTTTTAACATTCATTTTAAAAAATTTTGAGTTCCAAATTCTCTCCCTTCCTTCCTCTCCTCCTCCCTCACTGAGAAGACAAGCATTTTGATATAGGTTATATATGTGCAGTCATGCAAAACATATCTCTATATTAGTCATGTTGTGAAAGAAAACCGAGAACAAAACAAACAAAAATAAAGAAGGTTTAAAAAAAAGTACTCTTTGACCTGCATTCAGACTCCATCAGTTCTTTCTCTGAAGGTGGATACCATTTTTCATCATAAGTCCTTCAGAGTTGTCTTGGATCATTGCATTGCTGAGAAGAGCTAAGTCTATCATAGGTGATCACTGTACAATATTGCTGTTACTGTGTACAATGTTCTCCTGGTTCTGCGTTTTTTTAAATTATTGTTGCTAAACTGGGTTTTAAAAAATTATTTGCTACTTATATATTAATGACTATTGTACTCATTTTGGCAGTAATTATTTATTATTAATATAACACAGGCAGAAAAGCCTCAGAGGACTCGTGCTATCTTTCAGAGAACCAGCAGGTGGTCTCAAGGACTAGGAAGAAGAGAGTGTACCAAGCAACAGTATTCCGGAACAAGAGTGAGAGCCAAGATGGACCCAAGAACGCCAAGATGGCAACCCTGGTGTTCTCAAGGCTTTTATCCTCTTTTGATGGAGGTGGGTATTATACACTGATCAAAACTAATTGGTTAGCATCATTCAATTCTATTGGTTGCCATAAGGGTCCAAATTTAAATGAGCTCTGTGATGACATCATGACCTAATGGGAGAGGCCCTTGGCAAAGGGTGAAGTCCAGTCTTGAGGTGTGGTTTCATTCCATCAGTTCATTCAGCTAAACAAAAGAATAATTCTCCATCTCTATTATACCCCTGGGCTGATCCCAAACCAGGTAAAGTTCCCCAAGAACTGGACTTTTGAGTAGGAGGGGAAGGGCTAAAACTGGGTTCCCCCCAAGAAATTAATTATTAATAATTATTTTCTCACATTTCTGCTCGCTTCACTCAATATCAGTTGTAACGATTGGAATGATGCCACCTGCTGGAGATTTACTGTAGAAAAGCTCCACCATGAAAGGAAGGTCTTTGAGGGCAAGACCATGCATCTTTTCTTTGGCGTCAGGAAGTGATGTTTGCTGGTGGGAGGAGGAAGGGGGAGCCGGGCACTCTGTCTCTTTTCTTTTTCCTGGGGACTCTGGCAGAGACGGGAGCTAGAAATGCACTCTCCCTTTAATAGATTGATGAATGTAGGCCTTTCTCTCTCTTTACCAAATTCTTATTCTCCTTAATAAATGCTTAAAAGCCTAACTCTTGCTAAAGCTTGTAATTTATTGGCAACCACTCATTAGATATTTTAGATAGTTTAGCTAGAATTTTAGCCCTTAACACAGTTCATGTCTTTCCAGGTTTTTCTGAAGTCTGCCTGCTTATCATTTCTTTCTTTTTTTTTTTTTGGTGAGGCAATTTGGGTTAAGTGACTTGCCCAGGGTCACACAGCTAAGTAAGTGTTAAGTGTCTGAGACCAGATTTGAACTCAGGTCCTCCTGACTCCAGGACCGGTGCTCTATCCACTGCGCCATCTAGCTGCCCCCTGCTCATCATTTCTTATAGAATGATGGTATTCTATCACAATCGTATACCATGACTTGTTCAACCATTTCCCAAAGGATAGGCATCTCCTCAATTTCTACTTCTTTGTCACCACAAAAAGAGCCAATACAAATATTTTTGTTTTATATCTCTTTGGGATACAGACTTAGTAGTGGTATTGCTGGGTCAAAAGGCACATGCATGGTTTTATAGGATTTGGGGAATAGCTCCAAATTACCTTCCAGAATGGTTGGATCAGTTCACAACACCACCAACAGTGTATTAGTGTCTCAATTTTCTCACATCCCCTCCAACATTTGTCATTTTTCATTTCTGTCATATTAGCCAATCTGATAGGTATGGGGTGGTACCTCAAAGTTGTTTTGATTTGTATTCCTCTAATCAATAATAACTTAGAGCATTTTTTTCATATGACTATAGATTGTTTTGATTACTTAATTTGAAAACTGCCTGTTCATATCCTTTGACCATTTATCAGTTGGGGAATGGCTTGTATTCTTATAAATTTGACTGAGTTTCTATATATTTGAGAAATAAGGCCTTTATCAGAGAAACTTCCTGTAAATTTTTTTCCACAATCATGATTACTTTGTATTTCCCTCCATCCTATTCCCTCCCAGACTGATTACCTGATTCTTCTTCTTCTTCTTCTTCTTCTTCTTCTTCTTCTTCTTCTTCTTCTTCTTCTTCTTCTTCTTCTTCTTCTCTCTCTCTCTCTTTCTCTCCTTTCATCCTGTCCAACCTCAAAAGTGTTTTAGTTCTGACTACCACCTCCTCCAATCTGCCCTCCCCTTCTATCAGACCCACCCCCTTATCTCTTTTCCCTCCTACTTTCCTGTAGGGTAAGATAGATTTCTATACTGAACTGATGGTCTATGCTATTCTCTCTTCAGGGGAAAAATGGATTTCTAATGAAAAAGAGGAACTATTCCTGATTATTTCTTTAGTGAGCTTTTGTACATTTCCCCCCCATTTATCCAATTCTGTTCTTTAAGGAATTCTTCTCATCAGTGGGTTTTTGTGCCTCTTTTACCATTTGGCCTATTCTGTTTTAGAAAAAAATTTTTCAGCATTTTTTTGTCTCCTTTACCAAGTTATTGACTCTTTTTTTGTGATTTTCTTGCATTACTTTCATTTCTTTCCCCAATTTTCCTTCTACCTCTCTTATTTGATTTTTTTTTTAGTGAGGCAATTGGGATTAAGTGACTTGCCCAGGGTCACACAGCTAGTAAGTGTTAAGTGTCTGAGGCTGGATTTGAACTCAGGTACTCCTGACTCCAGGGCCGGTGCTCTATCCACTGTGCCATCTAGCTGCCCTCTTATTTGATTTTTAAAAGCCTTTTTGAGCTCTTTCAGGAATTCTCTTTGAGCCCGAGATGAATTCACATTTTTCTTTGAGACTTTGGATATAATAGTTTTGACTTTGTTTTCTTCTGAATTTGTGTTTTGATCTTCCTTGTTACCATAGTAACTTTCTATGGTCAGGTTCTTTTTTTGTCATCTGCTCATTTTTCCAGTTTATTTCTTGGCTTTATGTTAGAGTTGTACTCCACTCCAGGGGTCGAGGGGGCACTGTCTCAAGCTTCAGGTTATTTTGTGTGACTATTTTCAGAGCAAGTTTGGGGGTCTGTGAGCTTTCAGTTCTTTCAAAGTGGTATGATCTAAGGAGAAGTATGTTTTCTACTTTCCTGCACTATGCTTTGGTCTATGAATGAGCACAAGCACTCTTTTCCATTCTGGAACTGTGACCAGTGTCCCCTGCTTCCTTGTGGCCCCATGCCCTGGTCTGCTAGTGATCTGCCTTGCCCTGAGACTGCAACCCAGGACTGAGACCTGGATCCACATATGTACCCAATGCCAGCAAAGGGACCCCTGTAATCTCATTCTGAGCAGTCGTCTGCCCTCCTTACCATCTGTAGGCTGAGAGCTTTGGAAGCCACTGCTGCTGAATCAGTTGTTCCCAAGGCCTGTTTCTGTCTTGCCCATGTGCACACCTTCTAAGTTGTTTTTGCCTGGAAAATTGTTTTACCCCATCCTTTTGTTGGTTCTGTCACTCTAGAATTTGTTCTGAGGCATTATTTTAAAGTGGTTTTGAGAAGAATTTGGAAGAGCTCAGGTGAGTCCCTGCCTTTTCTCTACCATCTAGCCCTCCCCCTTTCAAGAAAATATTGTTATAACAAACAAAATTCCAGTAACAAAAATATTTCCAATAGTTCACTTATTTCAAGCATTATTTACTACAAGGAAACTCTAGGGCAGTGGCTCTCAAAGGGTGGTCTGAGGACTTTGAGGTCAAAACTATTTTCACAATAATACTAAGATGCTATTTTCCTACATTTTCCTTAAAATGCTCCTCCCTTTTCCAACTACATAATCTGTGTGAGGTGGCATTTTCTTCATACACTTCAATCAAAACAGATTGGACGCAGGAGCAGATATGAAAATCCAGCTGTCTTCTATTAAGCTAGACATTAAAGAGATTTGCAAAAATATGTAAAACAAATGCCACTCTTCTCACTACATCTTTTTTGTTTTGGAAAATATAGCTACTTTTCATTAAAAAATATGTTATTTGTTAACATGTCATGAGTTTATTGTTATTTTTAAATGAATTAATAAACGCATATTTTAAAATTTGATTTCTTAGTTTCTGATATGGTAAATATTGATAGATATAAACCACATAGACAAAAGCAAAAATTGGGAGGTCCTCAATGATTTTTAAGAGTATAGTGAGGTCCTAAGGCCAAAAAGTGTGAGAACTGCTTCCCTAGAGAAATTTGTACCAGCCACTGAGAGTTCCTTGTCATGAAATTTGACCTCAGACTCTGTGCAACTTTATGTTAGTTACTCTTGTTAAGACCCCAAGCACAAAGATGTCTCAGTTGGGGCTGCCCCAATTAAAGGAAGCTAAAACCAAAGTATAATGGTTCCAAAGAAATGCTTGTAATTCTTCCTCAGACAGAAAAACCTCGTGAAGAAATGAACTGTGCACAGTCCTCAGAATACCATGGGAATGAAAACCAATGTTAAAGAACAAAACATTTCAAATAAATTCTGAAGGACAGGATGTAAACACTTAGCAATATCAGGAAATTCACCCTAGGATACTCAGTACACATTGGCTTACTGTCAAGGTGTCTCATTCTCTGCCCCAAGGCGTAGCAAGTTGGGCTTCAGTCCAGGACCTGGGAGAAGTCATATCCTTTATATATGGGAGTGGTTTCTCTTAGGACTTAGGAGCAAAGGGTTAGGAAAGGATCTGGAATAATTTCTTCCTCCTCTCTGTCCCTTGTTCAGTGCCTAGAATCATAGGATCATAGGTTTAGAGCTGATAGGGGCTTCAGAGGCCATTGTGCCCAACCCCCTCTTTTTGCATTTGAGGAAACTGAGGCACAGAGAGATTAAATGATTTGTTCAGGTTCTCACATATAGTATGAATATGATGGGGGATTTGCATTCAGATATCAAAATTGGACCTGTTTAAATGACTGTTCTAGAAACTGGAGATGGCCCGCCCAGGTTAAGCATATCACTTCTAAACTCACCACCAAGCTACTAACTCAAGCTTTGATTGACACAACCTCCCTCTGCCTCCTCTCCTCTCCAATTGGAGGGCTAGAGGGTAGAGTACCAAACTCCACCCAGTGCCTTCCCTTATAGAGGGCAGAAATTGGACCCAGCTCACTCCACTTTGCATCAGCTGCTTTAACTTTACAGAAAAAGATGCCCCCAGGATGGATCCGCCTTCATGTCCAGTTCCCTTACACACCCTCCTCTCTTTCCTGCTTCCTTTTGTGTATTGTCTGTCCCCTCCTCCCCATTAAATTGTAAGATCCTTGAGGGCAAGGACTGTCTCTTTTTATTAGTTGTATCCCCATCACTTAGCTCAGTGCCTAGAACATCATGGGTGCTTAACAAATGTAGATAGAACGCTGGGCCTGGAGTCAGGGAAACCTCAGACACTTACAAGCTGTGTGACCCCTGACAAGTCACTTAACCCTTTCTGTCTCAGTTTCCTCATCTGTAAAATGAGCTGGAGAAGGAAATGGCAAACACCTCCAGAGTCTTGGTCAAGAAAACCCCAAATGGAGCCACAAAGAGTTGAACACAACTAAACAACAGTGGTCAAAGGTGATGGTGTTTCTTAAATGTGCACCAGTCTTAGGGGAAGTAAATAAGACCAAACATAGCAATCAGTAGAACTTCACTACAATCAGGGACTGTACTAATGGATAGCTTTCAATCACTACAGCTGCTTCTATCTGTGACATATATAACCTGTGGCAATTCATATAATGGTTCCAGGGAATCTTCAGCATCACTAGATGTATGATCTCCCTCCTCCCCTGGGTGAAGTGACCTGATCCAAGTCAAACTACATCAAGGTATGTGTGTGTGTGAACATTTGTTAAGCACCTAGTATGGGTCAGGTGCTGGGCTAAATAAGCACTTTACAAATATTATCTCATTTGATCCTCACAATAATCCTGGGGGTGGGAGGGTAGGTGCTCTTATGATTCCCATTTCACAGTTGAGGAAACTGAGGTAAAGAGCGATTAAGTGACTTGCACAACATCACAAGGCTAAGTGTCCAAGGCTGATTTGAACTCAGGTCTTCCTGACTCCAGGATCTAGAGTTCTATTCACTGAGCCACCTAGCTGCCCCGAAGCTACAAAACAGGAAAATACTGCTCCCAAATTATTGAAAGTCTACACTTGTCAGTTCATAGACATTTTTTTGGTGGGGCAATGAGGGTTAAGTGACTTGCCCAGGGTCACACAGCTAGTAAGTGTTAAATGTCTGAGGCTGGATTTGAACCCAGGTCCTCCTGACTCCATAGCCATTGCTCTATCCACTGCACCACCTAGCTACCCCTTCTCATAGACTTTTTTTTTTTTTTTGGTAAGGCAATTGGGGTTAAGTGACTTGCCCGGGGTCACACAGCTAGTAAGTGTTAAGTGTCTGAGGCCGGATTTGAACTCAGGTACTCCTGAATCCAGGGCCAGTGCTCTATACACAGCACCACCTAGCTGCCCCCCTCATAGACTTTTTTTTTTTTTTTTTTTTTGCGGGGCAATGGGGGTTAAGTGACTTGCCCAGGGTCACAGAGCTGGTAAGTGTCAAGTGTCTGAGGCCAGATTTGAACTCAGGTACTCCTGAATCCAGGGCCAGTGCTGTATCCACTGCGCCACCTAGCCGCCCCCTCTCTCATAGACTTTTTTTTTTTTTTTTTTTTTTTTTAGTGAGGCAGTTGGGGTTAAGTGACTTGCCCAGGGTCACACAGCTAGTAATTGTTAAGTGTCTGAGGCCGGATCTGAACTCAGGTACTCCTGACTCCAGGGCCGGTGCTCTATCCACTGCGCCATCTAGCTGCCCCTTCTCATAGACTTTTAATGTATGAAATAGACTATTAGACAAAAGAATGACAGCCTTCCACATTTCACCTGTATCTCAATCTTCAGGAGTCACTGCCCATTTACAGAAGGAGCTTAGAAATGGGCTTCCTTTCCTGACAAATGGTCCAGGGACAGTGCTCTTTGTTCAGGTCACCTGGTATGTGGAAGGTGTATAGCTGTTGAAAAGAAAACAGTAATGTTAGATGGTGTACTTTTTTTTTTTTTTGCAGGGCAATGAGGGTTAAATGATTTGCCCAGGGTCACACAGCTAGTAAGTGTCAAGTGTCTGAGGTCGGATTTGAACTCAGGTACTCCTGAATCCAGGGCCGGTGCTTTACCACTGCGCCATCTAGCTGCCCCCTAGATGGTGGACTTTTGCCCTCAAAAGGAAGAAGGAAGATAAAATGTAGTCGAAGTTAATATGGGGACTCAAAAGATGAGAAAAGAATACCCAGAAGGCATTGCTTCATAAAAAGTTTGTTAAATGAATAAATGCCCTTAGTGTTCTAAACTGGAAGGATTCTACAATAATAAAGGATTCCCTTTCTTTTGCAAAGGTGGGAGCCTGGGTTCCTTGGAGATCAAAGAAAGAATAAGGGAGCAGCTAGGTGGCACAGTGGATAGAACACTGGCTCTGCATTCAGGAGAACCTGAGTTCAAATCCAGCCTCAGACACTTGACACTTACTAGCTGTGTGACCCTGGGCAAGTCATTTAACCCTCATTGCCCCACAAAACAAAACAAAACAAACAAACAAAAAAGAAAGAAAGAATAAACCAAGAGTACAAAAGGTAGAAAGAAGCACTTTTTCCCCCCTCCCATTGGTCTAGTAATCTAGATTACCAAATCCAGTGTCATCCAGTCCACTACAAAAGTGGATGGGTCGGGGTGGGGGGGGCAGCTAGGTGGCGCAGTGGATAAAGCACTGGCCCTGGATTCAGGGGGACCTGAGTTCAAAGCCAGCCTCAGACACTTGACACTTACTAGCTATGTGACCCTGGGCAAGTCACTTAACCCTCATTGCCCTGCAAAAAAAAAAAAAAAAAGTCGATGGGTCTTAGAGTTAGAAAGACTTGGGTTCAAATCCTGCCTCAGAGTTAATAGCTTTATGATCCTGAGCAAATTATTTCATCTGTGCCTGTTTCCTGTTATGCAAGATCATTCCTTCTCTCTCTCTTCCTCCCCTTCCTTCTGCCCTTGTCCAAATGTCCATATTTGCAGAGGTCTCCCAGTCTCAATAACTTCCTTTGGGAGAGTTTTATCAAAAGGATAGAGTGAGTGAGTGAGTGAGTGAGTGAGTGTGTGAGTGTGTATGTGTTAGGCATATTGGCTGCCAGAATTTCTACAGAAATTCAAATTCCCTAAGTTTCAGAATAACATTTGGGTGGAGCTAACCACAACCCAGACCGAGGATTTCAAAATCAGAGCAGCAGAATTTATTTTAAAAACAAAACAAAACAAAACAATTTATCACCATACAAAACACCTGGGTTGTCATTTTTACAGCTTCCCAGAAGTAGTACAAACAGAAATAAAAATACCCAGAAGATGGGTCCAGATGAGGCCAGCTCTGAGAACAAGAGGCATGCTTCTTGGCCAGGAAAGGAGCAAACAAACGTTTGTATTTGGAGATGATATTGATGAAATGAAATTAAACTCTGTGTCTTGCTTAGTCATCAGGCAAACAGAATCACAGGATTTCTGAGTTGGAAAGAACCTCACAGGCCAGTTGGTCCAGAGGCATGGACCTGAATAGAAATCCCCTATCTGAATCCTTACTAAGTGGTCATCAAGCCTCCAAACTGGAGACAATATGTGAGGAGATATTCAACATCTTCTACCATAGCTCATTCCACTTTTAGATGGTGCTAATTACTCTTGCTATTACGTTATAGCAGTCTAACTCTGGATAAATTATTTAACCCCTTAGTTCTTTAAGACTATAAATTACAGAGAAGATACTGACTTACATTGTTGAGGGAGTTTCCTCATCTGGGAAGTCTCTATACCAGTGGAATTGTGGGTTCACTTTTTAGTCCCACACTTCAATCTATCTTCCTTATAGCCAGCCTCTGTGTGATGTCCACCCATAGTTCTTAGTTCTGTCCTTTGGAGCCAAGGGAATAATTCCAATCCCTTTTCCATGTCACCATCCTTTAAATATTTGATGATAGCCATAATGCTCTGCCTACTTTTTCTCTTCTTTAGGCTAAATAATCCTAGTTTCTTCAACTGACCCTCAAAGGCTGTGACCTTCAGTCTCCTCACCATCCTGGATGCCCTCCTCTGAATATCCTCCAGCTCGGCCTTCCTAAAATGTGGCTTCGAAGAACTGGTTCAAATCCCACCTTTCCTAGTGTAGTCCCCTCCCCACCAAATGCCTTCACTCTGGGATTACCTATTCCTATTTTTTTTTTATGTACAGTTATTTGCATAATGTCTCTCTCATTAGAATTATGTTTCTTGAGGGTTGAGACCCTGCTTTTGCTTTCTTGTTTGTTTGGTTTTTTTTTAGTATATAAAACTCTTAGCACAGTGCCTGGCACAGAGCAAATACTTAATTGATGTTTCTTGACTCACTGATTAAGTAAGTATTCAATGAGTTGGTTCCACCAGGGTAGGATAGATGTGATAAATAATCTTAGCCACAATAGGACAAATTTGCAGAGGGATCCAGGTCTTAGGTCTTAGGCATGGACTCCCTCATGGATAGGAGCCCTTCATCAGTCCCCATCGCCCCTTCTGGATCAACTGAATTCATGGTGGGAAGAAGGAAAATAAACCCCCGCCATGTCAGCCCCACCTCCGGAAATAGCTGCTTGCCAAACCTGCCCTGGTGCCAAGTGCTTAAGCCCCTCTTGTTGAGGGTCTGTGGCTGGGTCAGCAGGGGGTCAGGGTCAAGCGCCAACCAAACCATCCAAGAGAGCAATGGGGAATTGGGGCCAAGTTACCTGGAAATGGAACTTAGGCTGCTGGGTGGAGCTGGTGTAGCCGGCAAGCAGTCTACACAGGAGGGAGGAAGTGGGGGTTCAGTTAGAATCAGCAACCTCAAGGGATCAGCGATAGGAGGCTAGTGGACGTGCCAAGAGTCATTTAGCCTCAGTGACTGGAGCAGAGCAGGGTTCAAAATGGGGACTGTTCAAAATGGGGACTGGGAACAGGGAGGAGCATGGGCTGAAGGCCTGAAATACTGGGTTGCACTGGTAGTGTCTCTGCCTTCTCCTGATCCTCCTTAACAGGTGTTCACCAGCACATCCGGTCTTTTTGCTTCCCTTACAGATCTTTTTTTTTTTTTTTTTAGTGAGGCAATTGGGGTTAAGTGACTTGCCCAGGGTCACACAGCTAGTAAGTGTTAAGTGTCTGAGGCCGGATTTGAACTCAGGTACTCCTGACTGCAGGGCCGGTGCTCTATCCACTGCGCCACCTAGCCGCCCCTCCTTACAGATCTTAATGCCATAGACTGTGCCTGTGGATGACACGTGCTGGGATACCAACCCTGGGTGCTCCCATGCATACCTATGGCATCATAGCACATTTATGGCAATCAACAAGCATTTATTAAGCACCTACTATGTGCCCGTTAATATGCTGGGGATACAAAGACAAAATTAAAACATTTCCTGCTCTTAAGGATCTTACAAGGAGTTTCTATCAAGGGAGACAACTTGCTATTAGTTTCTATAGTAAACAAATTTCTGTTTCTAAATTTAACAGTGGCCTTTGCTTTCAGGTATGAAACTGAATACACTAGATAGGCGTTAACCTCCTGAGTTCTGCAGACTTTAAAGTACTATGGAAACATGAGCTATTCTTATTATTGTCATTCCTCTTCCCCTCCACTGTCCCTGAGCCCAGAGTTGTAGCAAGAACAGGATGGAGAATAGGAACCTTACTAGGTGATGGCAGGACCAGCCCAGCCCTCTAGAACTCAGGGATCTTGTCACTGGAGCCGCTGGTATGAGGGAAGGAGACAAAGGCATTCATGAGGAGCCAACCCAAGAAATCATGAGCTCCTCAGAGCCAATACCACCATCCCATTCATCAGCAGAGCTGTTTTTCTGTTAAGCCCTGGGAATGTTTCAAGATCCATTATAGTCAATCCCAGAGCAATTCTGGGCAAGCGTTTTTGGCACATGTCTATCCATCTCCATTGGCTGGCCTCTTCTCCGCCTCATGGTGTGCTGCAAAGTGCATGGACAATCCATTGCACATCTGGATGATTCATCCGACTCACAATGCTTTGGGTTTGCACCTTAAAGGATACTCATTGATGCTGAAAGGAAAAGAAAGTGATGAGCTTATGAGACAGGAAGAGAGAGAGAGACAGACAGAGAGAGACAGACAGAGAGACAGAGAGGCAGAGAGACAGAGACAGAGACAGAGACAGAGAGAGCTGGTGATAGCAAATCAAGTCTTTGGAAAATAGCAAGTTTGGCTTGTTGGGTGGGAGGGTTGGGGTGAGGTGAGAACATAGTGGCAACCCCCAGATTTTACCCTCTTTATATTTCTGTTTTGATAGCTAGATGTGTGTGTGTGTGTAGGTGGGTATGTTCTTAATAATCTCACCTGATAAGTTTTTTTTGTTTGTTTTTTGTCTCTTTTTTAGTGAGACAATTGGGGTTAAGTGACTTGCCCAGGGTCACACAGCTAGTAAGTGTTAAGTGTCTGAGGCTGGATTTGAACTCAGGTACTCCTGACTCCAGGGCCAGTGCTCTATCCACTGTGCCACCTAGCTGCCCCTGATAAGTTTTTCAAAGGCCTATGTTCTTTCAAGATTTCCCTCCATAGCTATGAGTGGTTGAATGGTGTAAGCGTAGTTTTATTTTGGATTTATTTTATTGATTAATTTCAATTTATTATTCAATTTATTTTAAGAATGAATTAATTTCATTAATTAAATTTGGTAATTATTTTATTTATAAATTCATTTTACTTTATTAATAAACCCATTTTACTTAATATGCTTTACTTTGATAATTATTTTATTAACAAATTTCACCCCATTATTTATTTATTTTGTTGGTTGTTCTGTTGATTATTTTTATTTTGATTAATTTATTTTGTATGGGGGTGCATGTGGGAACAGGGAATGGGGAGGGACATGGAAGGGATTCTCCAGGATATAATGGGGGTGACTGGCCCCTGGGTCTTCTTTCTCTGAGGATCAAGCAGAAGTCTGGCAGCCCCTGGCAGGCACCTCATACCTGGGCTTTTCCATTCTTGTCTGTTCGAGGTTCTGGGTTCAGTATTCTATCACTTTAGATCTTGGTGAAGAAATGTGCACAGTTTCCAAAAGGGAAGATTAATGGAAAAATTTTACCCTGCAGCTGCCAGGAAAATATATTTTTTCCCCTTCCAGCATGAAAACAAAGACTGGTGTCCTCTGAGTGATCTGAGATGGAAGGAAGGAAGGAGGGAAGAAAAGAGGGAAGGAAGGAAGGAAGGAAGGAAGGAAGGAAGGAAGGAAGGAAGGAAGGAAGGAAGGAAGGAAGGAAGGAAGGAAGGAAGGGGCTTTCCATGTTCTGAGCCCAAATTGCTGTTCCAAAGCCTTCTCCTGTACAGAAGCTAGGGGGCAAAATGGATAGAGCTGGGCCTGGAGTCATGTAGACCTGAGTTCAAATCCAGTCTCAGACATGTACTAGTTGTGTGACCCTGGACAAATCACTTCACCCTGTTTGCCTCGGTTTCCTCAACTGTAAAACATGAAGAGTTACAGCACCTCCCTCACAGGGTTGTCCTGAGGATCGAATGAGATGAGACTCAAAAAGTTTAAGCACAGTGCCTAGCACACAGTAGGTGCTTAATAAATGCTTGTTCCCACCCCCCATCTTGAGGACAGGGCCCATGCTTTTGCTTTTCTTTCTACCTCCAGCACCCAACACAGTGCCTGGCACATAGTACTTTAGCTTGACTAAATGCCTGTTGACTGACTGACTGACCCACCCTGGGCTCCTCCCAGGACTGGTTAGTGTGCCTCTCATGAGTCATTAGTGGCAGAACTGAAAAACCTGAATTGCATCAAACCTACAAAAGTTCACCGTGTGGCTTTTTTTTTTCTTTTAAAGGAAAAGCCGCCTTTCTGTTGGCTCGGAAATCTCTCCCTCCATCTCACATTCTCACCCCCAGGTGAGGGCTTGGTCTCATTCATACCAGTTTAAACTTCTGCTTTTGGCACAGGATAGGCTCATTACTTTTTTGGGGGGGGGCAGGGCAATGAGGGTTAAGTGACTTGCCCAGGGTCACATAGCTAGTAAGTGTCAAGTGTCTGAGACTGAATTTGAACTCAGGTCCTCCTGAATCCCAGGCGTGCTCTATCCACTGTGCCACCTTGCCCCTGCCTTATTACTTCTTACAAAGTCATTTTGACTCAGTTGGGACTTAATTTTCCCTATAAGTAGAATGGGCATTATCATAATGCTGGCCCAGATCTAGCCATTAAGTTCAAATCCAAAGAACACCAAAATAAAAAAAAAATGACCCGCCCCTCAAGCCCCATCCCTTCCCTGGCTGTCACCATTATCCTTGTAGTCCTCATTGGCCAGTGGCTCCCAGCCTTCTTACCCTGGTAACCTAGACTGGCTGCTTTGGGATGCTAAGGCCTAAAAGGTGGGAGGGCTTTATCTTAAGTTTATACAGGATGACCCTTTTACAACAGTCTTCCCCCAATGTCTCATCATGCCATGGAAGTGGCCAGGGGTTCACAGGTTCTTGGTGCTGACCAACTGGATCATCTTTGAGTACAGGCCCAGTGATGGGCTGTGTGTGTGTGTGTGTTACTGGAGGACCAGCCTCATTCATCTACTAGAAATGATTCCCAAAGGATTCCTGACAGTGTCTCCACTTCCATCATGAGCTGAGACCTTGGCTGCTGTTCTCAGCTTTCTCTTGATCAGCCTCCTTCTGCCTGGTCTCCATAGAGTTAACCAGTTCTGGATCCAAGGTTACAGACTGGGCCAAAATCAAGGCTACTGATCTCAGCCCTCTAGTCCTGTTTGGGGCTCAGGGCATGTGCGGCAGCCAGCTCCAACCAACTCTGATGGACAAATGAGCATTTACAACTTGGGGATCTGCAAACTTAACAAATCGGGGCTTGATGTATTGTTTTGTTGATTTCTAGACTTTAGAAGTGATGGGGAAAATGTAAATAATGCCGATTAAACATAAAAGTGTGTCCTGTATACATTTTCACCCCCAACCCCAGATCTGGTTGTTAAATATTTACTAGCACATCCTTGCTTGGCCTAGACAGCTTCTAGGATGCCTTCAAACTCTAAATCTATGATTCTATGAGGCTAAGGAGGCTATCTCATTTAAACTTTGTATTTCCCCCAGCTCCTAGCAACTGGGCTCTTTGCACACAGTGGGCACTTATTAAGGTTTCTTAAATGCTAATTGACTTCACTTTTCTGGGCCTCAGTTTCCTGATCTGTAAAAATAGAGTTGGACTAGATAATCAGTTCTCAAACTTTTTGGTCTCAGCACCCCTTTATACTCTTGTTGAGGACCCCAAAGGGCTTTTCCTTTTGTGTATTATGTCTATTGATTCCTACTATATTAGAAATGAGACTCTTAGTATTGATTCCTACCATATTATAAATGAAACTCTTAATTATTAGGAAAATAGTTTTTAACGCCCTGAAAGAGTCTCAGCTAGAAGAAATCTTAGAGAGATCATTGAATCCAACCCACTCACTTTACAGGGGAGAAAATTGAGAGGCAGAGAAATGACTTGCTCAAGGGCATGCAACTAGTAAGTGGCAGAACTCAAACCTAAGACTTGTGACATGCCCCACCCTCTACCCCCTCCTGAGTCCAGCACTTTCCACTCAAAACTATCATGCTGCCTCTCAAGCAATCAATGCACGTTTATTAAATGCCTACTAATGTCAGCCACTCTCAGATGAAAAGCAAGACAATTTCCAGCCTCAATTTCTCAACCGTTCCTGCTCAGTTTTTAATCTGGGACCTTTTATGTTTACTCTGATTGTTACAAACACTCCCCTGCAGAAATGTGGGCAGGGAGAAGTGCAATAAGCAACAAGCATGGTGGGGAGTTCTGAGTGAGTGTCTGATGACTGGATGCATTTCGACCATCAAATGGGACCACGTTTCACTCTATCATTCCCTTCCTTCTCCCACTATCACCACCATCAAACTAACTGGAAATCTAAACAGATACAGCTTCTATGTCCTGCACAATCGGCTCTATTGTTTCATTTTACAAGGGGATCGGAGCCAAGGGCTAGTCATTTATAGCTTTGCCCACTTCCTCCTTTCCATTATTCTTTCTAATTAAAAATCAATGAAATTGTAATCTGTGAAACCATGCCTGGTGATTCCGGGATCTTGACAGCAATTCCTCTCTCCAGCATTGGCCTGAGAGATTGATAAAGAATAGGCTTTAAAGGAGACGAGTGGTCATTTGTCTCAAAGCATCCCCCTCAGAATCCTGGCCAGCTGTGGGCTAGCCTTGGTCTTGTTGCGTGTTGGGCACTGGGAAAGCCTGGGGCAAGATCGCAGTATATGCACTGGAAATGAAGGGTTCTTAACTCTTTTTGTGTCATGGACCCTTTGGGGAGTCTGATGAAATCTATGGACCTCTTCTCAGAATAATGTTTTCAAATAATTGAAGGAAATGCCAAATTTCAGTTAGCGATTAGTGGAAATAAAGATGTGATCCCCCCCCCCCCATCCAAGTTCATATACCCACTGAAATCTATCCATGGCCTAAGGGGTCAATAGATCTCAGGATGAGCTCTATCATCCCCTAAGACATCCAAAGCCTAGGACCATCCCACAGAATTTTATAGCATCAAAATAGCGAGAATTTCTATTTAGCGCTTTAAAGTTGACAAATATGATCTCATTTTATCCTCATAATATCCCCAAGAGCTCCGTGTTACTATTATTCCCATTTTTCAGATGAGGAAACTGAGACAGATAGAGGAAGGATTCAAATTCAGGTGTCCTGGACTCTGGGTCATACACTCCACACTTCCAGAGCCATAGTCCATACATGAGTCTCATCCTTCCAAGAGATGGCATTTTCCTCTAAAATTTCTAATTTGTCCTGTCCATTAGCTATACTCTGTACATATGAGGCTATTGGTCTTATTGCTGGCATCTTTCTTGCATTTTTGTCTTGTGGGTGTCTCTATTGATATTCTTTATTCTACGGTATTTAGCTGGATGGATTTCGAGAGGCAGCTTTTTCCTCTCCCTCTTGCCTTTCAGTTAAAAGCCCTTTGATTAGATTTGCCAGAAATCAGACCAATGTATTGTGACCAGTCCTCCTTAGGTGTCTTGCATCTTGGACCTTGGAGGCAAGTCCTGTCTATTTTAAGCTATGGCCCAGAATGCCAAATCTCCTTCTCAGACATGATCTTATTTCCCAGCTGTTCACTTTCCCATCCTGCCTTTCTCTTCTTACTCCTTTACCTTTGATGTAATGCCATGATGAAAATTCCACCTGTGTCCTGAAGGTCTTCAGTTTCTCTCCCATGACTTCACGATCATTAGCAATGCTAATGATTCTTCTGGAACTATTCCATGGGTCCCCAGTGAATCACTAGAGGCAGACAGGAATCTTCAGGTTTGACAAGTCTTGGGAAGTTCTCTTGGATGCAGACCTGGTAAGAGAGCAGATTTCTCTTTTTATTAGGCTGATAAATAGTTGTTTCGGTAGGCAGGCACTAATCTCCACTAGTCATTCCTTAAAAAAAAAAAAAAAGATTGGATTTTTTTTTCAATTAGCAAGCATTTATTTTAATTCCTTCCTATTTCCCTCTCCCCGCTTTGGGTGGGGCTGAGGGGAAAAAAAAAAACAACCCCTGTAACAAATATGCATAGTCTTTCAAAATAGATTCCCATATTGGTCATCTCCAAAAATGTATGTCTCATTCTGCATCTTGAGTCCATCCCCTCACTGTCAGAAGATGAGAAATCTTCTTCATCAATGGTCCTGTGGAATAATTGTTCATCAGTTCATTAATCATAGTTCTTAAGTCTTTCAAAGTTGTTCGTTTTTTACAAGGTTATTATTGTATAAATGGTTCTGTTTACTCCACTCTGCATCAGTTCATAGAAGTCTTATCATTTCTTACTACTAATCCTCATTTGTTCCTTTGACTTTTACTGGATAATTTTCACCTGACAGCACCTTGGGAACCATATCATTATTCCTTGCAAGACAAGCAGCTGCTTCCCTTCCACAGCACCTGGGTCCCTCCTCTTTGGGGAAAGCCTTATATGTGATTCTCAGCTCCAACTGCTCAGGGGTCTACCTCCATTTCTCCTGTGTTCAATATTTTTCTATTCTCCAACTGCCTGACCAAGGCAAGATTCCTCTCTGCCCCTTCATATCCTATTTCTTTGTTCTTACCTTGAAGCTCTTCTTTCTTTCCCCCTCTTTTTTCTTTCTTTTTTTTTTTTGCGGGGCAATTGGGATTGACTTGCCCAGGGTCACACAGCTAGTAAGGGTCTGAGGCCGGATTTGAACTTTCCCCCTCTTTTTTTTTTTTTTTTAGTGAGGCAATTGGGGTTAAATGACTTGCTCAGGGTCACACAGCTAGTAAGTGTTAAGTGTCTGAGGCTGGACCTGAACTCAGGTACTCCTGACTCCAGGGCCGGTGCTCTATCCACTGTGCCACCTAGCTGCCCCTTTCCCCCTCTTTTTAAAAGAGCATCTTATGCACCTTGTTAATCCAAAGAGTTCATGGTGGTCCAGGGTAACACTAGCCAAAATATCATTATTTTAAAACATTTTATGGGATACTAGGCAGCTAGGTGGTGCAGTGGATAGAGCACTGCGCCTGAAATCAGGAAGACTCACCTTCCTGAGTTCCTGAGTTCAGATACTTACTAGCTGTGTGACCCTGAGTAAGTCACTTGACCCTGTTTGCCTCAGTTTCTTATTCTGTAAAATGAGCAGGAGAAGGAAATGACAAACCACTTCAGTATCTTTGCCAAGAAAAATCCCAAATGGGGTCATGAAACGTCAGACACAACTGAAAACGACTGAACAACAACAACATTATGAGCTAAGATAATGGAAGATTACGAACAGCATTGCCTCACAAATAAGTGAATTGCTGTGGAAGGGAAAACAAATCTGCAGAAAGCTTGGCATGAACCCTTACTCTTTCAGATCACCCGAAGAGGTGAAAACTGAAGCGACTATAAACACATGAAAAACAGAAGGAATCCGCCCACATTTTCAATAACAAACTATTTCATAATCAATGACCGGAGAACCAGCATGTGAGGATCATAAAATCTGTTTCTGATTTTCTAAATATGAAAATGGCTGTCAGTCAAGAAGCACCTACTATGTGCCAAGAACTGTGTCAAGCACAAAGGATACAAAGAACGGGAAAGAAAAACAAACAGTCCCTGCTCTCCAGGAGCTCCCAGGCTAACGGGGGAGATGACACACAGACAACTTTATATAAAGAAGATAAAGCCAAGATGTGCTGGAGACAACAAAAGGAAAGCATTAGCATTAGGGGGGATCAGGAAAGGCTCCTGGAAGAAGGGGAGATTTTATCTTGGCAATTGAAGCTTAAAATAGCAGGAGGCAGAGGTAGGAAGGAGGGAAGTCCACTTATGGGGAACGGCCAGGGAAGATGCTGAAAGTTAGGAGATGGAGGGTTTTGTGCTAGGGATGTCAAAGAGGCCAGTGACACTGGAGGGCAGGGGGTAAGGTGGGGACTGATGTGTGATATTCGTGGAAAGGTAAGAGGTCAGATCATGAAGGGCTCCAAATGCCAAACAAGGGTCATAGGGAGCCAGGGAGTTTATGGAACAGTTGGATGACGGTGGTCAGGCTGTGCTTTAGAAAGACCACTTTGACAACCGAGAGAGGGATGGGTTGGAGTGGGGAGAGACTTGTGACACTGAAACCATCCAGCTGGCTACAGTCCAGGTATGAATGAGGTGATGAGGTCCTACACCAGGGTGGTGGCAGTGTCAGAGGAGAAAAGGGAGTGGAGGCAAGAGGTTAGGATGGTAGAAATCACAGGTCTTGGCAAAAGATTGGCTGGCTGCATGACGCTAAAGCAGATAAAGATGGGGAAAGCAGATGAACTAAACTGTGACCATACAGTAGAAACTGTAGCTGAAGGTGGCATGATTTTTAAAGCACAGAGGCATTGATTTTCGATACACATGAAAAAGGGGAAGGTACCGAATGTCTACAAAAAGTTATGGATGGAATTATTACCCCAAAAGGGCAATCTAAAGGACATCAATAACTACTTTTTCCTTGTCATAAAATCTTTACGAGAATGATCTACTCAGCTATCTTGGGCAGGCATGATAAACAGGCTGGCTTTCACCATTGCTTGTCTTCAAGTAAACCCCATCTTCAGAAATGCGTAATTTGCAGAAGGGTGAGAGGAGCCCAAGAGTCTGCCATGTTTATTATTGATCAATTACCACATGCTCTCAGCTCCAAGGGCTCTTGACTCAGTAGAGCAAAATGGAGCTTTAATGATGCTCCTAGAATTGTTACCTAAATATTTTGAGCTCACGCAGCATTAGGTGAAACCACAGATATAATTTGGTTAATTGAATCTCTCACTGTCAGTATCAAAAAAGCATAAAACAGAGAAATATATGTTCCCCAAAGGAGTTAATAACTCACTGGGTTACATCAATAATAATAATTGATGTTTATATAATGCTTTAAAATTCCCAGTACTCTTTAAAGATATCATCTCCTTTAATAGCTATAATAGGTAGCATTTATAGAGCACTTTAAGGTTTGCAAAATGCTTTACAAATATAATCTCATTTTATCCTCATGATAATCCTGGGATGTAGGTACTAGTATAATGAGGACACTGGGGCAGGCAGAAATTAAATGACTTGCTCAAGATCACACAGCTAGCGAGGCTGGATTTGAGCTGTTTGGACTATCCAGTATATGAAAGGGAGTTAGATGTAATGAGGGTGCAAGGATAGGTTGGACCCTCCATTGCAAAAGGCTTTCAAAGAGAATTGTGAATGACTTAACTATTCTCAGCAGTGCAATGATCCAAGACAATCCCAAAGGACTAATGATGAAGCATACATCCACTTCCACAGAAAGAACTGATATTGATGGAACACAGACTGAAGCATGCTATTTTTCACTTTTTCATTTTTTCTTTATATTCAAGTTTTCTTATACAAAATGACTAACATGGTAATGTTTTACATAATTGTTTATGCATAACTTAAATCTGATTATTTGCCACCTCAGGGAGGGGGGAGGGATAGAATTTGGAACTCAAAACTTTAAATAAAAATGTTTATTATTATGAAAAAAAGGCTTTCAAAGACAGAGAAGGTTATATTTCATCTCAGATGTAATAGGGAGACACTGGGGTTTATTGGGTAGAGGATAACAAAGTCCTATGTAAATCTGCCCAAATGCCATAGAGCAGTAGTTTTCAAACTTTTTGGTCTGGAAACCAACCCCCTTTCCACTCTTAAAATAACTGAGGACCCTCCAAAGAGCTTTTGTCTTTGGGAGCTATATCTATTGATATTTACCATATTAGAAATTAAAACACCTTAATATTATGAAAATAGTTTTTAAATTCTCAGATCTCCCTGGAAGGGTCCGGGGGATCCCCAAGTACCGTAATTTGAGAACCACTGGCATAGAGAGTAACAATAGTATATGACAAAGACCCACATTTTTGGGAAAAATCACTTAGCCAGTTCCTTAAATCAGGTATTTAGTAATGGGCACTGGTTTTGTGTCCAGCTCTTTTTTGCTATGTCAAGGACTGTTACTATGAACATGCACTTATTCGGCAAGCATTTATTAAGTGCCTACTGTGTGTTGAATGACTATTTCATGACAAATAGGACCTTTCTTTCCTAGGAGGCACTGTTAGCAAGGAAACACTGCCTTTTTGAAAGGGAAACTCTTTTTAAAGGGGAGCTGATAGAAGCCCAAGATGAGAAAACACCCTCACTGTGAATACTTTCAGAGCTAATGAATTCAGTGAACCAGACTCTTTTCTCCCAGAAGACCTTGCCTGTTTTTTTAGGCATTTGCAAGGACTGGCTGAACAGGTTGTCAGCAGAGGTTTATTGACTGCAAGGGGCTGGAACAAGAAGTGCACTGATATCACTAATGGAAACGGACAGGAAGGAAATGCAAAGTCGAGAGTGAAATATAGACTTCTCTGATTCCTTCAAGCTAATGCCATCTTACAACTGACAAGGTTAGTGTGAGTGCCCCAAGCTTGGGGACTTGCATGAAGGGTCGAAAGTGCATCAATCTGGCTTTCCTAGGGGCAAGATACTGACCCACTTTTCATGGTTCTTACTCCTTCTGAATGATTAACCTTTCCCAAAGTTGACATGTGGGTTTTCCAATGTTTCTGTGTAGTGCCATTAATGATTGCTGGCAGATTAGGTTGGTGGTTCATGGATGTCTCCTTATTCCTGGCTTTCCCTCCTTTTACTGTTAAGCTGCTCAAAGGAATGGGCTACCCTCAAGCTCTCCTTAAGCCCCTGAAACTGGCTGCCATCTGCATCCTTTCAATGAACTTGCTTTCTCAAAGATTAGAGTGATCTTAATTCAGTTTACCTTCAGTTTGATCTTTCTCTAGCCCTTCAAGTGGAGGGGACTATAACCACCTTTTAAAAACTCTTCCTTTTTTCTCTGTAATGTAACACGACTTCTTTCACTGAATTCTCCTCTGTTACCCTCACTAACTCTTATTCCTCCCACTCCCCATTCCCCACCCTCACCATATTTGAGTGTGCCCTAAGATTTAGTCATTAGGCTAAACCCTTTCTCTGTAATAAGACTGGCCAATGAGACCCAGTCCTTAAAGCACATGAGGATGTGTCCTTTCCTGTGGGTAACAAAGAATGTGAATGATATTTTCTGCCTTGTCTCAAACCAACACATGAGGGCTTGGTGAGCCTTTTCTGGCTATGAGTGTCACTGTGTGGTGACACAGAGTGTTCTAACTGATTTCAGAGCTGGTCCTATCTCCCATCCATTCACCGTGTGGCTATGAACACTTGACACTTCTGGGTTTTCTGTGTTTCTTCTTTCCCAATCTTAGGTGACTGGGGGGATTGCCCAGATGATTGATGAGAATGGAAAAACAATTAAACCCATAACTGAGCCCTTTGTGATGAAACATGCTGCTGCCTCCTGATAGAAGTGATAAACTCAGAGTGAAGAATGAGGCATACGGGCTTTGAGGTTTTTTTGGACATGGCCAATGTGGGAATTTATTTTGCTTGATTCATTTAAGCTTGTAACAGGGGTTTGTCTTTCTTTCTCAAACAGAAAGGGAAAAAAAGGGAAGTGGGATGGAGAGAAGGTAGATCTTTTAAAAGAAAACAATTTAATTTAAAAGAAAAAAGAATTCAATCAGAGTGGCTTTGAAGAAGATTGTTTCATCTGGGAGACAAATGAAACATGGTGTCAGATTTAAAAGAAAAAATGGTAGCCAAATTTCCTTTTATTCTATATCAAAGATAATTACAATAAGATGGAAAAAAAACCACTCTCAAAAAAACAACCCAGAAGATGAGTCTGTTGAGGAACCTGCCCTCAGGGGTTGCTTGACTAAACTCCAAAGTGGATCAACCCAGCAGCAAAGACACCATGTCCTGTAAAGATCTAGGCCAGCTGAACAAGGGGATAATTTGTCCATTGGCTATTCTTTTCTTTCTTTCTTTTTTTTTTGGTAGAGCAATGAAGGTTAAGTGACTTGCCCTGGGTCACACAGCTAGTGTCAAGTTTCTGAAGCTGGCTTTGAACTCAGGTCCTCCTGAATCCAGGGCCAGTGCTTTATCCACTGTGACACCTAGCTGCCCCCTTCCATTGGCTATTCTTGGTGAATTTAATAGGGATTCCACAAAGGGAACAAAGGACTCCCAGACTGAGGAGATACTCCTTGGCCATGTGATGTTTAAAATCTAAATTTTGGTTGCCTTAAATTAGAAGCTTTAGCACCAGTCCTTGGGCATTAAACATTTACGAAAGCATACAGATATTCCCATGGAGTTCAGAAAGTTAAGAAAAAAGCCTATTTAGCCTAGAGTTCCAGCCTGGTCTTGTTCTTCCTCAAGTCCTCTGCCACCAGCCTGCTTCAATCACAAACTCTCTCCAGCAAGCTGATTGTGGAAGCTTTTTTTTTTTTTTTTTTTGCAGGGCAATGGGGGTTAAGTGACTTGCCCAGGGTCACACAGCTAGTAAGTGTCAAGTGTTGGAGGCTGGATTTGAACTCAGGGACTCCTGAATCCAGGGCCGGTGCTTTCTCCACTGCGCCACCTAGCTGCCCCCTTGGAAGCTTTTTATAGGTCTGGAACAGAGGCGGTCCTTACACACTGCTTCAAGCTGATTGGTTGGAATCATTCAAATCCATTGGTTCTGAAGGTGTTCTCAAGGTGTGATTACAATCCAGTTAACTTGAAGTAGGTTAATCAGCAGTTAATCACTCTCACTTGATTCAATCAGTCTAGATTAATCTCCAGGTGGGTGTTTGAGTATCTGCTAAATCTCATTATTTCATCACAGCCATATATATTCCATACTTGGGTTTCTCACCATCTTTTTGCTCTAAGTTTGAACACACTTTTTCCAGAGACCAAATGTGTTAAGTGGGGAGAGTGTGCCCCTAGCTTAGTGAAAGGGTATTTTTTTGATAATTTTGTCCTTGTTCAGCAGATAGACCATTGTAAAGGCAAATCAATATCAACTGGTTAATTGATATCAGAGGGAATACACCTGATAGGGGCTCATGAGCAATAGCTTTAGAGAAACCCCAACCCTTCACCCCTAGATTATACTCTCTCTCTCTCTCTCTTTCTCTCTTTCTCTCTCTCCCTCCCTCCTTCTCTTCCTTCCTTCCTGTCTGCTTTCCCTCCTTCCTTCCATCCTTTCTCTCTTTTTCTTTCTTTCCTGGCAATCATATAGCTGAATGCCCATTATTTTGTTTGCAAATGCACTGGTAGATCTGTAGTAAAAGGATTTGTTTCCACCCCTCAACTTGAAAAAAAAAGATGGAAAAGGACCTGGTAGAGTTGGTGACTTTTACCACCTGTACCCCAAATCCCTGTACTCCCTATTCATTTGGCATTGAAGCATACACTGTCTTGTTTTTTTATTTTTTTGTGGGGTAATGAGGGTTAAGTGACTTGCCCAGGGTCATATAACTAGTAAGTATCAAGTGTCTGAGGCCAGATTTGAACTCAGGTCCTCCTGAATCCAGGGCCAGTGCTTTATCCACTGTGCCACTTAGCTGCCCCACATACACTGTCTTCTTACACTCTTCTTTTGCTATCCTAAATCCTCAACAATATCAATGTCCTATTCTTCCAATTATATCACAAGTTCTTTGCAAGCCTCAGTTTCCTCACTTGTAAAATGAGGGTGAATAATAGCACTCATTAAGGGTGCTAAAGAAAGCATTTTGTAAAGTTTTTGTAAAGTTTTATGAAAATGTGAGTGATTGTTATTGTTATTTGATTAGTAATGTGCCTGCTTAAAATCTTCTGTCATCCAGGCTTATGGCTAAGAATTAGATTTGACTTCTAGTCTTTTTCCTCCCATATAAATATTTTATTATTTTCCAGGTACATTTAGAGTTAGTTTTCAACATTTCTTTTTTATAAGATTTCTAGTTTCAAATTTTTCTCCCTCCCCCCTCCCCAAGACAGCAAGTAATCTGATATAGGTTATATATATAGAATCACATTAAACATATTTCTGCATTAGTCATGTTATAAAAGAAGAATCAGAACAAAAAGGAAAAACCTCAAAAAAGAAAAACAACAACAACAAAACAATAGAAATAGTATGGTTCAATCTGCATCTAGATTCCACAGTTCTTTTTTTTTTCTGGATTTGGAGAACATTTTCCATCATGAGTCCTTTGGAACTATCTTGGATCATTGTATTGCTGAGAAGAATCAAGTCTATCACAGTTGATCGACACATAATGCTGTTGATACTGCCTACAATGTTCTCCTGGTTCTGCTCATCTCACTCATCATCAGTTCATGCAAGTCCTTCCAGGTTTCTCTGAAATCTGCCTGCTCATCGTTTCTTACAGCAAAATAGTATTCCATTACATTCATATACCACAACTTTTTCAGTCATTCCCCAATTGATGGGCAATCCCTCAATTTCCAATTCCTTGCTACCACAAAAAGAGCAGCTATAAATATTTTTGTACATGTGAATCCTTTTCCCTTTCCCATGATCTCCCTGGGAAAACAACCTAATAGTGGTATTGCTGGGTCAAAGGGTATGCACAGCTTTATAACCTTTTGGGCATAGTTCCAAACTGCTCTCCAGAATGGTTGGATCAGTTCACAGCTCCAACAACAATGCATTAGTGTTCCAATTTTTCCACAACTTCTCCAACATTTACTATTTTCCTTTTTTGTCATATTAGTCAATCTGGTAGGTGTCAGGTGGTACCTCACTTCTAGTCTTTTTTCAGACACTAACTATGAAACATTGAGTAAAAAACAAACAAGACTGGTGGGAAGATATATTGAGATGGCCAATGTAAAAACATCTTTTGAATTCAAAAGGGCAGGGTAGCTAGGTGGTGCAGTGAATAAAGCCCTGGCCTTGGATTCAGGAGTACCTGAGTTCAAATTTGCCCTCAGACACTTGACTCTTACTAGCTGTGTGACCCTGGGCAAGTCACTTAACCCTCATTGCCCCGCAAAAAAAAAAAAAAAAAAGAAAGAAAGAAAGAAAAGAAATCAAAAGGGCAAGGTGTGTCCATAGTTGTCATTTCAAAGTATAGACTCTTACCAAATATTCAATAACAAATACAATCCATCAGTTATCTTTAAAATATGCAGTGTTTGTTTCCTACTCTACAGAATCATGGACATTTAGAGCTAGAATATCTAGTCCAGTGTTCTCGTTTTACAGAGAAGGATCTCCAATGAACTCAAGTGACTCATCTATGGCCACATAGCTAATTAGTAACATAGCTGTGACCGGACCTCCCAAAGCAGGACCTTTTCCATTATGTCACACTTCTCTCTACAATTTTCTTTCCTTAGATAGTCTGCCTTGATTAGTTAGAGAAATGACCCAATAGTTAAGTCAACCCTGAAATCATCTTTTAAAAAGAATGCAGAACTAAACAACAACAACAAAAAGTGATGAGGAAATTCTGGCAGCTAGAGCTTTCTAATGAGAAAATTCATTTATTTCTTCAGTTCCACTTGGCACCAAAACGCCAAGCTGACAAACTTCTGCTTGACAGTTTTTATTATGCTTTAGATAATTGTTTAAATAGCCACTCTCCATAATGAAGTGGTGATTGGTTTTTTTTAACTCATTAAACTTTCCTTTTTCTTTCTATTCAACAACCATCTTGGTCTGGACTCAATTCATTTCTAGAGAATAAGGTGCATGTTTTTTTTGTTTTGTTTTTTAGTTGTTGTTTTTTTTTTAGTGAGGCAATTGGGGTTAAGTGACTTGCCCAGGGTCACACAGCTAATAAGTGTTAAGTGTCTGAGGCCGGATTTGAACTCAGGTACTCCTGAATCCAAGGCCAGTGCTCTATCCACTGCACCATCTAGCTGCCCCCTAGGTGCATGTTTTTTAATGTGGACCTTCCATAATGATTGGTTTGTATCTATCTCATGCATTAATCTTGTTGGTGGTACAGGTCAATTAGGTTATAAACTTCTCAAGGGAAGGGGCTATGTTTTATACGATTTTGTATTCTCCAAAGCAACAATAATAAGTATGTAGTGAATCACCCGGTCCAAAAATATTTATTAAGTAGATACTATGTGTCAGGCCCTGTGCCAAGCCCTCTGGATACAAAGAAAGGCAAAAGACAGTTCCTGCTCTCAAGCAAATATGGAATTATAACTCCAGTCCAAGGTGGAGGGGAGATAATCTGCAACAACTATGTACCAACAAGATATTGGAGCTAATCTCAGTGGGAGGGTACAAAGACTAAAGAGGACTGGAAAAGGCTTCTTGCAGAAAATGAGACTTGAGTTGAACCTCGAAGGAAGTCAAGAGAGCCTGGAGGTGGAGACAAGGAGGGAGAAGATTCCAGGGAAGGAGAATGACCCATGAGAATGCTCATCAGCATCCAGTGATGGGGAGTCATGTGCAAAGAATATCCAGGAGGCCAGTTTCCCTGGAATGCAGAGTGGGTGGAAGAGAGATGGTGTATGGAGAGTGGGAAGATCGGAGGAGGTCAGGTTATGAAAGACTTGGAAAGCCAAACTGAGCATTTTGTATTTGATCCTGGAAGCAATAGGGAGCCATGGAAGTTTATTGAGTAGAGGGATGACAGAGTCAGAACTGTACCTTAGGAAAATCATTCTGGTGGCAAAATGGAGGAGAGACTGAGTGGGAAGAGACTGGAGGCTGGCAGAGGAGTCTCCTGGATTCCAGGCCCGGTGCTCCACTACCCCACCTAGCCGTCCCTCTGCATACTTAGTCTATCACTTCTCTGTCAGGAAAGTCTTCCTCATCAGTCCTCTGGAATTATAGCTAATGTTGCTCTGAGTTCTTGCAACATCTTGGCAATGTTGTTATAGCAAAATTGTTCTCCTGGTTCTGCTCACTTCAAACTCTGCATCAGTTCATACAATTCTTCCCAGGTTTCTATGAAACCAGCCCCTTCACCGTTTCTTCCAGCACAATAGTACAGCATTACTTTTACACACCATCATTTGGCACCTCCCTCATTTCCTGCTGCGGGAAGAGCTGCTATAAATATTTGTGCGTGTACAGGACTTTTTCCTGCTCTCTTTGATCTCTTTGGGGGTGCAGACCTAGTAGTGGCATTGCTGGGCCAAAGACTATTGGCAGTTTAATAGTGTTTGGAGGCATAGTTCCAAACTACTTTCCAGAAGGGCTTTACTAATGCATAACCCTAGCAACAGAGCATTAGTGTATCTGTTTTCCCACATCTTTCCCCACATTTGTCCTTTTCCTTTTTTGTCCCGCTTCTTCCAGGGAAAGGGGCAGGGCCGATCCTCTCACTACCTACTGGACCTCATCCTCTAGTCCTTTCTCTGCTCCTCCTCCCTTGTTCCTTTGACCTTGACAGGAGGTCCTAGGAGGTCCCCTGCACCTGGCTCTCCGGGTGAGCCACACCCAGATTCCAAGCCATTCATTCTTCTAGGGAAAATCTAAGCGTACCCACAGGTCAAAATTTAAGGTGGGAGACTTATAGAATTGTAACCTACAAAGCAAACTGTAGCTCCTTGGGCAATGTGGGGGAGAGGAGGATGGCTTTTAACACTCCCTCTCCCTGGCTGGAGAGTTCTACCTTGTATTCTCTGCTAAATTTAAGAAACCCCTCAGGCTCATCCTTTGTACACTCAGATCCTGAGTGAAGACATGCCTACAGACCATGGGAATAAAGAAATTCATTTATTTTTAATTTTTTTAATTTTTTTTTTTTTAGTGAGGCAATTGGGGTTAAGTGACTTGCCCAGGGTCACACAGCTAGTAAGTGTTAAGTGTCTGAGGCCGGATTTGAACTCAGGTACTCCTGAATCCAGGGCCAGTGCTCTATCCACTGCGCCACCTAGCTGCCCCTAAATTCATTTATTTTTAAAAAGAGATTAGGGGGCGGCTAGGTGGTGCAGTGGTTAGAGCACTGGCCCTGGAGTCAGGAGTACCTGAGTTCAAATGCGGCCTCAGACACTTAACACTTACTAGCTGTGTGACCCTGGGCAAGTCACTTTACCCCAATCGCCTTACACACACACAAATTAATTAATTAATTAATTTTAAAAAGAGATTGACTGAGGCTTGCCAACCACTGGGAAGGGGATAGGGTGTTAGGACATGCAGTGGGGTGGAGTGTAGGAAGGGAGGAAGAGAAAGTGGGCCTGGGAGGGAGCACTGAGGGACTCTGACCAAGCTTGGGGCTCCCCTCATGCTGCTGCAGCTTTCAGCTGGCATTCCCACACACGTGGCTTCTATCACCACCCCCCTCAGGGGGCTGCTCCTCTGTCCTCTCTCCTTACTCGTTGCTTCCGCTATCCAAGATGAGTTCTCTCCCCCTCCATCCCCTACTCCCACCCTCCAGCTGTATGAAGCTCCAAGAATTCATGCAGTTCAGTTACAAATCCTATGTGAGTTTTCCTCTATCTTCTCCTGGGCTAAGATGGGAAAAGAAGGCTTCTCCTAGCTATCAATCATATTGGAAAGTTACTCTCTCAGGGCGTGCTCCATTTCTGGCCCTTTTCCACCCAAAGCTCTCCATGGAATTCAGATACTGATAGCCTGCTGTCACCAAGTGGGAATGAATGGGTTAAAAAAAAAAAGTTATTGACATCTTTTGTTTTTACATTACAAACATTTCTGAATTGTTCCTATCCCATGAGAGTGCTAGTAACAAAGAAAAATAATTAAGCAAAATTAACAATACAGTGACCTCATCTAAAAATGCATGTGCCATCTATAGTATCTTCCCACTTCTCTATTTTTTAAAGTGTTTTTTTTTTAAATGAACAAATCTATTTTCTCTCCATTCCATCTCCTACCCTATGGGGGAAAATACTGATAAATAGAAATATATATATAATAATTTTGTGTATATACCTATTTGTGGCTAATGGTAGCCATTTGTAGGGTAGGGTAAAGAGGGGAGGGAAGAAAAAAAGGGGGAAAACCCTTGATTATGTATTTTATTTTATTGTTTAATTTTTAAAAACGTTTTCATCATAAAAGCATTTTATTATTTTCCAGTTACATTCAACATTTGTTTTTATAAGATTTTTAGTTCCAAATTTTTCTTTCTCCCTCCCTCTCTTCCCTCCCCCCTCCACAAGATAGAAAGCAATCTGATATAGGTTATATATGTACATTGATGATATATTTTCAAAGAATATCAAGTTATTCATAATAGACTTGTAGTTTCATGTGCATTCATCTTTTTATTATACTATTATAGAAATGCTTATTTTATCCCATAAATTAAAAATTAAATAAATTTTTTTAAAAGAAAAGCAAACCAAATTCTTTGTAACAAATATGCATAGTCAAGCAAAACAAATCCTTCCTTAGTCATATATAAAAATAGATATCATATTCTACACCCTAAATCTGTCAGGAGGTGAATAGAACGCTTCATCATCTGTTCTGTGGAATCATGGATGGTCATTGTATTCATTATAGTTTTCCAAACTGTTTGTCTTTATGGTGTTGTTACCGTCCAAATTGTTCTCCTGGTTCTGCTGTGTTCTTCCTTTATCGTTTTATTGGTGTTATCGTATAAAAGTTGTTCTGCTTCTACTTATTTAACTCTGCATCAGTTAATATATCTTTGCCTGGTTTTTAAAAAATCATCTAGTTCCTCATTTCTTACAGCACAATAGTATTCCATAACATTTATATGCCACAACTTGTTCAGTCATTCCTTAATTGACAGGTATCTCTTTAGTTTCTAGCGTTTTTGCCATCACAAAAAGAACTACTGTACATTGTTTTGTACAGATGAGATCTTTTCCTATTTCTTTGATCTCTTTTGGGCATAGTCAAAGCAGTGGAATTACTGGGAAAAGAGGATATACTCTTTAGTAACTTTTGGGGTATAATTCTAATTTGTTTTCTAGTATAAGGAATTAATTGTGATACACTAGAATGGTTGTCCCCATTCACAGGTTCATCAGTACCAATGTGCCTATTTTCCCACAGCCCTTCCAACATTTATCATTTTCCTTTTTTTGTCATGGTCATGAGGTAGAATCTCAGAATTGCTTTAATATGTGTATCTCTAGTGGTGATTTGGAGCATTTTTTTATATGGCTATAGATAACCTGAATTTCTTCCCTTAAGAACTGCCTATTCATACTATCCTAAGACCATTTATTAATTGGGGAATGGCTCTTATTCTTATAAATTTGAATATGTAAAAATCTATATATGTGTGTGTATATATCTCTATCATTCTCTCTATATCTATCTATCTATATCTATATATCTTAGAAACAAAACCTTTATCAGAGAAACTTACCACAAATATCCCCTCCCCCCATTAATTGTTTCCCTTTTAATCTTAGTTTCCATTGGATTTGTATAAAACAAATTCTTGGAATTGGGCTGGAGGACAGAGCAAAAATTTCCTCCCATGGCCTCTCTTTATAGTGTTTTCAAAATCCCAGACATCTCTTCATTTGCCAGCTGCTCTTGTTTCTACTCCACCATCACCTTCATCATGCCCCCCACCCCCCACCCAGTACCCTCTGGTGCTCTTCACCCTCCCATTCTTTTCAGCTTCCTTTTCTATATTGGTCTTCCCCTCCCCTTCCCCCAAAAGGCAGGGGCTGTCTTTCCTTTTCTTATTTGTATGCCTTCTACTTAGCATGGTGCCTGACTCATAGTAGGCATTTAAAGTTTATAGTGTCATGTGTGCAAAGCATTTTTAATATTATATAATCAAAACAATCAATTTTATCTTCTGTAATCCTCTCTCTATCCTTCATTTGACCATGAACTTCTTTCTTCTCCACAGATCTGATAGACTCTGATGAGTAATAGAGATCCCATCGTCCATTCTCCCTGACCCATAAACAGATATGGAGAAAATATTAAATCTCAATGAGTTAATGAAGAAAAGAGTACACAAAGCATTTGTCAAGGGGACTAGATCAAAGCTGACAATACCCTGGATGTATAAATTCTGGTATGTGAGTCTAAAAAAAAAATCAGTCAATCCCACTGTGCTAAAATCCCACCTCCCACAAGGCACCAGCTCATGGTAACTGTCCAATGAAGAATGTGGGAAATGAGTGTTAACAAGAGTTCTGAGGATGGAAAGATTATTTCTGGTTTGGGAAGTGGAACCAGTTCCTTCTATGGTCCTTGTTGAATGTCACATAGCTGTAGTCTCAAGGGCCAAGCAATTGTTTAGAAAGGACTCATCACCTTCAAATTCAATTTCTCCTTGAAATCAGAATGACTAATGAAAACAGCTGTTCTCTCTCCATCATTCCAACAAAGCCTTGTGAGCTGAATGTTGAGCCCTGATCACCTACCACAATTAGCTGTGTTTAGCTGTTGCTTTTTGCCTGCTCGGTTTCTTTCCTTCTGAGTTCCTGTAAATCTGGACTGGATCAAGGAACAGCATATTGCTGTATGTAGATCTGTGGCTTTTTAATGGTTTTGTATGGGATTGCTCATTCCTTGAATCAGTGACAAGCTTTGGGGTGGAGGACAGGGAGTTGAGGGAAGCAGAGACACAGAGCCTGCCTGCTTTCATAGCCAGTAAATTAACCAATCAACAAGCATTTATTAAGCAGCAAAGTGCCCTGCCTCCATGGCTGTGCTAACAGTGAACAATAACAGAACTGGCATCTGTAAAGTACCTTAAGGCTTGCAATGTATTTTTACCAGTATGAGTTCTTGGCTCAGGGTGGTTGACTGAAGAGCTAAGGAAAGGGTGAAAAGGTTTAGAGAGAACTAGCTTTTGTTAGCCTTTCTCTAGGACTTGGAATCTCTGTCCACTATAACCTTACAACTGCTAATATTCACTAGCCAGTTCCATGTTTCTCTGGAATCAAGTCAGACAAGGAAGATTTCTACTTGTCAAATTATTAAGCAAATACTGTCATTAAAAACCATGCCTGTGTGATGTCCGAGTTGGGATCCAAAAAGTTCTCAAAAGGCTAGTGTTAAGGGCTGAGTCTCAACGGATGAAATCTCACAGGATTAACTTCAAAGTCCTAACTGTTTTCGGTACTTGAACGTTCTGTGATTTCAGCATGTGAGCCCTTCCTCCACTGATGTGGATTGCCACCCAACTATGCCTTAATAGACCAAGTCTTTGAGAGATGCTGTGACCAGCCTCTTTGAATGTGGCTTCAAAGGACAGGCATAGAATCTGGAACCAAGCCCATAAAGTCATGCTCAAAAAAGACCCCAGTGGCACAAATACAGAATAGGGAAGAGATGACTAGACAACAGATAGTTCATGGGAAAAAAGATGTGGGAAGTGAATCATAAGTTCAATGTCAACAGTATAAAAAGACAGCCAAAAAAAGCGAATTTGATCACAGGCTGCATAATATCCTACATAAAGGAGGCAATGGTCCTAATGTCTTCTGTACTTGTCAGACCAAATTTGGAATGTTGTATTCAGTCCTGGGTGTCACATTTTCAGAAAGAAATCAATGCAATGGATGGTATCCAGAACAGGATGAACAAGATGGTGAAGGGATTAGAAGTCAAGCCACATATAAAGCCACAGAAGGAACAGGAGATGTTTGGAAGAGTGGAATTAGGGGAGTGGAGGGATGAGAACTGTCATCAAATATTGCAAAGACTGCTATGGGGGAGAAGGATTAGATTTGTTTTGATTGGCCCCAGAAAGCAGATATAGGACCAAAGGGTAGAAGCTAGAGAGAGGGTGATTTTAGCTTAATATAAGGGAAAGTTTAGTATTAACCATTACAACTGTCCAGTTGCTTTGGGAGATATAAATTCCTCATCTCTAGAGTTCTTTAAGTAGAAGATACATGAATATAGGCCAGGGATGCTGTGCATGGAGATCTCTGCTCAGCTACTATTTGGATTAGATGCCACCTGAGGTCCCTCACCACTCAGAGGGTCTACGGATTGCTCTGTCTGACCCAAGGTATGGTATGTTATCAATTCTGAATATCTTGATATGTGGTCAATTTGATTTGGAGACAAGTCTCTCCTGCCCCAGGCAGCCCAAACCTAGAGAATTAAGGAGAGAAAAAAAAAATGAGTAAATAAGAAGAGGCTAAATCACATAGGGAATATTTATCACTCAATGAGAAGACTTGGAAGCTTCTGCTCATTTGCCTCCTGGCTAACAGAGATCCTACCTAACAATGAGTATTACCCAAACATAAAGAACAGAGTGCCAACCGAAGACAGGTTTCAACTATGGCCCCTTTTTAAAAAAGGGGGGGGGGATGACTCCATCTCAAGTCAGCATGAGCATGCATGATTTTCTAAGACAACTGAATTTTAGTAAGCTAGTAGAAGAAGAAAACATGAGACAGTGGAAAGATTATTGGCATTAAATTCATCTGCCAAATTGTAGCCCTGCCCCTTATCAGTTCTGTGACATTGATCAAGTCATTTCCCTCTCTCTGTAAAAATGACAGATTTGGTCCAGATGATCTCTGACGTCCGTTGCACCTTGGTCATCCTATGAGTCAACAAAAATCAGTTCATATGAGAATTGGCCTCAGACAAAGGGGTCTGTGAATATCCTTCCTGAGCTGTGAGGGGAGAGCAACAGCTTTCGAGTGGCTCTTGTGTTTACATGAGGTTCTATTTAAAAACAAATATTTTAAGAACTTTGTGTTTGTAACATTGTTTTAGGAAGAGTTTCCCAATCCTGTAACATCATCGTCCCAGGAACAGAGCCACTGGCCATCCTCGGGGACCATTGTAAACAAGGTGCCTGCCAAGGCTGACGACTCCAGGCAAGGTCATCTGAATTATCTCAGAGCGAAAGAGACAATGGAACAATTTTAGAAAGCCGAAAATGTGGGGCTGGTGGGTTTTTTCCATTCACAGGCAGTTTGGCAGCGTGTGGATTTGGGGCAGGCTTGGAGTTGGCGGGGGGGGGGGGGGGGGGGGGGGGGGGGGGGGGGGGAGGGAGTAGGGGTAGGGTACTGGGAAAGTATCCTCTTTCAACAGCAACCAATTATTAGAAAGTTCAGCCCTAGGGGGAAATAGACGAAAATTGCAAGTAACCAAATGGGGGTGAGAGGAGGTTGTAAAATATATGAAGCAGAAGGGATGAAAAATACTCTTTCAGAGCCGTAGGTTTCAAACAGCCAAACCGAGAGGAAAATGTATTGCCAGGAATTGAAAGGGTTGATTCAAAACACTTTTTAAAAAATGTTGTTGATTTCTTTCTTTGCGGTGCCATTAACAAGTTGTAACCATTACCTTCCTGGCAAAGACTAGTGGTGTTTGTAACGATTCCTGCATAATAGAAAAGCTTTTCTAATGGGATTTGAAACTGGAAGTTTTCATAAACACAACTTTATTAGGAAGGGGGGTTAGGGAGGAGAACTGGCTTGGAGATTTAAGGCTTTGCAGGAATGGGTTTGCCCAAGCACTTTGAAAGACTTAAGAACATTGACCAGTCATGATCCCAAAGGACAAATGATGAATCGTGCTCCCCACCTTCAGCCAAAGAGGTGAGGGACTAAATATGTGGAATGATACATATATTTTTTGGATATGGCCAATGGGGGAGTTTATTTTGCTTGACTATACATATTTATTAGAAGGGTTTTTTTTTTTCCTTCCCCAATGTGGGAAGGGGCCAATGGGAGGGTGAGACAATAGATTTTTATTGATTAAAAAATTAAAAGAAAAAAATTTTAAAGGGGGGAGAGGAAAAGAGTGGGTTTGCCCATCCATGACTTGGCTTCCCTGAAACTTTCTGGAGGTCTGTGTTTGCTCATCAGGACAGGCGTAATGAGCACCTGGCATCTCTTGGGGGTGGTGTGAAGGAGGATGGTAGCAATTGTAGGCTTATCAATGACTGGCCCAGCTTTGGGGAGGAGGGGAGGCAAAGTTGGGGGGAATGCTTTACTGGCCCAAGTGGGGAGAGGGGCTGTTTCCTTAGGGACTCCACTGTTGTAGCAACAAACAGAACAATCTCCCCAACTTTAATGTTCCCCAGATGATCTTTGGCAACTCTTCCTCAATGTGTCTGTAATAAAGAGCCAGGGACTTTAAAAATCTGTACTAAAGATGGGACAGCCTTGCCAGTTTCTTGAATTTTACACCCTGGCCCCTCTGGAGCTGGGAAGTAAGGAGGGGTTGGCTGTGAGATATGATCCAGGAGGAACTTAAGGCCTGGCTGAAGAGAACCATGATAAGAGAAAAGGGCCTGGGGCAGATTTAACATAAACCAGGAACCCCAGGGAGTCTCCATATCTCTAAGAGGTTGGACTGCCTTTTCTTTTTTTTATTTTAATTTTTTGCAAGGCAATGAGGGTTAAGTGACTTGCCCAGGGTCACACAGCTATTAAGTGTCAAGTGTCTGAGGCTGGATTTAAATTCAGGTCCTCCTGAATCCAGGGCTGGTGCTTTATCCACTTCGCCACCTAGCTGCCCCCAGACTGCCTTTTCTTACACCACTGCTTCATCGTTTGAAGGCAGTGAGAAGGCATGGTACCACCATTACTGCCATTACTTCCTCAGTCTTCTTGGTCTAGAGCCAGCCCTGGAGCGCCGGCCCCCCCCCCACCCCCCCGCCCAATCAATAACTTGAATTGAAATACCACCAATATTTATCATGACTAAGACACGACCCTGGCCTTCACAGGCCCCCCGCCCAAGGAGAGAGGACAGGAACTACACAAAAGGGACTCATTACACAAAGGATCTGGGCAAATCTGGGGGGATTCTTTGCTTCTCTGGCTAAAGGCCCCCATCAAAGAATCCTGGGAAACTATATCCATGGTAGGGCCACATATACTAAAAACAACTCCTCCTTCAAAAGCCCGGTTCATGGTACTAAGTGTGAACACAGCCCACAGTGGTAAGAGAAGGTGGCTTTTCCTGAGAGTCTTAAAGAAAAGTAAACAGAATCTCCAAACAAAACACTTAGAAAACAGAGAAGCCTTCCAATGAACAAGCCTCTCCCTAAGGCCCACGTGCATTCTCAGGTATTTACAGAGATGCTTCAGGCCTTGGCCATAGTTTCTTGTAGCCCCTGACCTGTCTCTCTGTCTCTGTCTCTCTCTGAGCTGTTTCTGTCTCTCTCTATCTCTGTCTCTGTCTCTCTGAGCTGTTTCTGTCTCTGTCTTTCTGTTTGTCTGTCTCTCTCTGTCTCTCTCTCTTTGTCTCTCTATCTCTCTCAGTTGTTTCTGTCTGTCTGTCTCTGTCTTCCTGTCTGTCTGTCTCTCTCTGTCTCTGGTTTGCTTGATTTCACACTTTCAAAGGACTTCAACTGCCTTGTTCTCACTGCCTGGGCATTTCCCAAGGCTTACATACAGTGCTATGATAATCTTCCTATTACATAGGTCTGCCAATGTTACTTCCTTGAACAAGAACCTTCCTTGGCTCCCCTCCCCCCACCCCCACTTCCCATAGGACACTTGGACAATTCAAGGATATGTAAGGATTTCATTCACAGATTTAATCAGTATGATCACTCCCTCTGTTGATGCAGAGAACAAATTGACAACTTGGTAAATCTTTAAGAGTTGTCCCTGAAATGCTCACTTCCCTGTAGTCAAACAGATGGTGATAGGCCTTTACAAATTTATCTGGTTTATTGGCTCCATGACCTTGGTTAAGTCATTTTCTTCTCTCTGAGCCTCAGTTTCCCCTCTGCAAAAGGGAGGGGGGAGTTAGATTAGATCATCTTTGAGGTCTGTTCCACCTCTGTTATCCTTTGAGCTTGCAAAAACCAATTCATATAAGAACTGGCCCAGAAAAGAGACATACAATCTATCACTAGACCCATTAGCAAAGCTTTTAGTCTAGTAGAACCAGAACTCCACTAGAATAGCCTTCAAGGATCAGATGTCCCACATCATGATGGGACATTGAAGTCCTTTACTGGAACCCAAAGGATAACAGGAAAGAAGGAAACTCACATTTATTAAGTGCCTACTATGTGCCAGGCACTGCCTAAGTGCTTCACAAAGATTCCCTAATGTGGGAGCTGCTATAACTATCCCCATCCTCCTGACCCCAGACCCTGAACTCCTTCCATTGAGCCTCCTTGATTTAGGACTTGAGGTCCTCCCCAGTCTGGTTCCTCCCATATTTCCTAGCACTGCCCTTCATGTGCACTTCATTCTAGACTAACTAGTCTGTTAGCCATTCTTTGATCTCATCCTGCTCTCATCCGTCCTCTAGGAATTTGTATAGACCAGCTCCTACTGCTGGAGCACAGGCTTACCTCCATACCAGCTGTCCAGATCCTCCTTTTACCTCAAGAACCAACTTAAATGTCACTTCCTCCCTGAAGCCATCCCTGAATTCCCCATCCCCTCTCTCTCCCCGCTACATACCTTGGAGAATGCCTAGTCTAACCCTCTCATTTTATAGATGTGGAAACTGGGGCTCAGGAACGATAGATAGATAGATAGATAGATAGATAGATAGATAGATAGATAGATAGATAGATAGATAGATAGATAGATGGATGGATGGATGGATGGATGGATGGATGGATGGATGGATGGATGGATGGATGGATAGATGGATGGATGGATAGATAGATGGATAAATCAATGGATAGATAAATGGATGGAGAGAGATGGATGGATGATGGATGGATGAATAGCTAGATGGATGGATGGATAGATTGATAGATATATAGATGAATGGATAGATGGATGGATGGATAGATAGAGATAGATGGATGGATGGATAGATTTATAGATGGATGAATCAATGGATAGATAAATAGATGGATGGAGAGAGAGATGGATGGATGGGTGATGGATGGATGAATAGCTAGATGGATGGATGAATTGATAGATATATGGATGAATGGATACATGAATGGATGGATGGATACATGAATGGATGGATGGATAGATAGAATATTTAATAAGTACTTCTATATGTTAGGCACTCTACTAATCACTGGAGACATAAATACAAGAAAGCAAGAGTCTCTGCTCTCAAGAAGCTGGTATTCTAAAGGGGGAAGACAAGTAAAAGAGGGTGAGTAGATAGAAGGGAATACCTGTGGGTGGTCATTCCTTTAAGGGCCTGGGCCCCAGTAGGATAAAGAAAAAGTTCTCTCAGAGTACGGGCCTTAGGTGAGAAGTGCAAGGATGCAGTAGGAGGAAGATGAGGATAATGGCTTGAGATAAGACTCCATGAAGTTCCAGTGGCTGGAATCAGTAAGTCAGTCAATGAATATTTAAGTGCCTACTATTGCCAGGCACTGTGTGAAACCCTGGGCATACAAAGAAGGGCAAAAGCCAGTCTCTACTACTCTCAAGGAGCTCCCAGTCTGGATGGAAAGATAACATGTAAGCAACTGTGTGCAAACAAGCTAAAGACGGGATAAACTGGAGATGATCCACACAAGGAAGGAGCAGAACGAAAGGAGCATCCGGAAAAGCTTCTTGTAGAAGAAGGTAGGGTTTGAGCTGAGACTTGAAGGAGGACTTGAGAGGTGGGGGTGAGGAGGAAGTGCCTGTCAGGCACGGGGCACAGCCAATGGAAAGGCGGGGAGATGAGAGGAGTGTCTTTTTGAAGAGTAGCCATTGTTAATGGGTCACAGAGGATGAACCTGGGGTGTAAGAGGGCTGGAGAGGGCTTGTGGATGTCACAGCAAGTAGAAAAGGAACAAGACCAGAGCTCCGGATCCAGGGCTTTCCCCATTCTTCCTGCTCCCTTCCAGGCTCCAGTACTGAGCTGGGTAACAGATGGCAAATCCATCTGGCTGCCACTGAAAAAAAAAATCCTTGTCTCCTTGCAGGGAGTTAATTTAGGGTTAGTTCAAGCCTCTTTCCCTTCCTCCACCTCATTATTTCAAAGGAGGAATAACTGTTTTGTGACTCTCCCCTCATGAAATGAGTCCCTCCTCCTTTGGAATGAAATCTGACTGGGCAAATTAGCAAGTCCCCACTCTGTGCGTGGCACTGAAATGGTTTCAGAGATGAGCAAGGCATCCCCTTGCACTAATAGAAACAGAACCACGTCTCTCTAGGGAAAGCCCTTTCTTTTCTGTCCCTTTTAATTCTAGTATCCTCCCTCTGCTGATTGATTCCTATTAATCCTGTGGTATGTACACTGTCTTTTCACGTTGTCTCCCCATTAGACCGTGAGCCTTTTGAGGGCAGGAACAGGGACTCTCTTTGATCAGTCTTTGTGTCAACAGCACTTTGCACAGTGCCTGACACATAGCAGGCACTTAGTAGATATTTATTGACTATCAGTTAGGATTTACAGGAAGGAACAAACTGATGTCATGAAATGAACCCACTTCCCCATTCCAATAGGGCAAGATGCTCCCTGAAGATGAATGGACACACATTGATGGGGGTTCCTCTTAAGAAGGGCTGTTTGCAGGAGGACTTAAGAGACTAACTCAAACCAGCTGAGGCTGCTACAGAGGTAGGAGTAAAACCAAGTTCCAGTTTTTGCCAACCTGAAGAGGAGCCCAGATGGCTTTCCACCCAGCAGTCATTCAAATGGCAAGAATGTGGCATGCCATTCTTAGTGGTGTCCAGAAAAGAGCACGCATACTTTGCAGTATGCTTCTAATCTTGGCTGTGGCCAAAGCACTTCGATGCACACACCCAACCCTGGGAGATACTGGGAACTGATCTGCATGTTGGATAATGGTGAGGATGTTGGATTAAATGTTGGCACATGAGTCGAGGACACACCGTTCCTGGAACAAACAAAGGAATGAAACCTCTGACCCCATGCTTTGTCACTCTATTCATTCTGTGAAGTCCATGGTTGATTCCCTTTGAATCGACTCTGTCCCTAGAGGGTTTCCTTTGCACATACTCTACTCCGGTCAAAAGGGTCCCTGAACACCCTTTCCCTGCATCTTCTCCTTTCCCTGGACCCTTAAAACCCTATAAACGGAGACTTAACTAGGGCTCTGAAATTTAGAGTAGCCTCTGACAGCACTAACATTCCTTCAACAAGATAGAAACAACTGAACTTAGCACCTAATTAGCCAGAATAATTAATTAAAATAGGAAGCCAGCAGATGGTTTCCTCCCTTCAACTGCACATTGGCTTCTATCCCAGCCCAACTCTGCTGCCCAAACCACTCTCCCCCCATCTTCTCAGGGTCGACTGCTACATCTCCCTCCCCAACACACACTCCCCCTATTGTCTGAAGTCACGTTTTCTTGTGGCTCAACCCATGTACAAAACCTGTTCATTAATGACTCAGCCAAGAGTCAGTCAGTCAGTCAGTCAACAAGCCTTTGTTAAGTGTTCATTATCTACCAGGCATTGTGCTAAGTTCTAGGGATACAAAAAAAAAAAAAAGGCAAAACCAGGGTCCCTGCTCTCAAGGAGCTCACATTTTAATGGGGGAGATAAAATATAAATGATTATGCATTTACAGGGCAGTAGTCAGGAGGGTAGTTTGAGCTGAGTCAGGGCACAGCTTGTCTAGCGGGAGAGTAATGTAACTAGATTGTGCAGTGCATATAGGGGAATAAAATATAAGACAGCAGGTCAATAAGCATTGATTAAACATCTATTATGCACCAGGCATACTAAGTGCTGCAGATACAAAGAAAGACCAAAGACAGTCCCTGCCCTCAAGGGGCTTACAGTCTAATGGGGGAGACACTAAGCAGACAACTATGTAAAACAAGCTCTTTGTAGGATAAATAGCAAATAATGAATAGAGGAAGGCACTGGAATTAAGAGGGCTTCTAGTAGAAAGTGGAATTATAGTTAGGACTTGAAGGAAGTCAGGGAAACCAGGAGGCAGAAATGAGGAGGGGGGCGCTTCTAGGCATGGAGGACAAGCAGAGAGAATGCCCAGAACCAAGAGTGTCTTGTTTGAGGAACAGGAGGGAGGCCCATGTCACTGGATCAAAGAATATATGTGTGTGTGTGGTTGGGAGAGGGTGGAACATAAGGTGTAAGGAGACTGGAAACGTAGGAAGGTTCAAGTTGTAAAGGGCTTTTAAAACCTGCCAGAGGACTTTGTACTTGATTTTGGAGGTGATAGGGACCCCGGGGAGTTTATTGAATGAAGGGAGGTGAGATCAGAGTCCCAAAAACCTAGAGAGGAAAGAGTTGAGGAGAAGAAAATTATTGACATTGTCAAGGACCAAAGATAGGTGAAAAAGGATGAAGATTGAGAAAAGGCCATTAGACTTGGCAATTAGGAGATCACCCAACTTGGAGGGTGTTGATTCAGTCCTGTTTGTGCCCATGGTTCAGCTACTTGACTTTGGCAGAACCCAACTTTTACAATTGCAAGACAGGAAGCAGATCTGGTCTGTGTTGGAGGGCAGGAGGGCCCAGTTCCAACAGCCACCAGGGTGACCATCTGACACAAGCTACCTGTGATGATTTCCCATTAATACCATCTGACTCACCAACAAACACCATTTCCATCCCCAAATATTATCCCTTCAACTATTAAAAAAAAAAAGAAAGAAAAGACAGAACCCTTGTAATATGTATATATAGTCAAGCAAAACAGATTCCCGTATTGGCCATGTCCAAAATTATGTATCTCATTCTGCCCTTTGGGTCCCCCAATGCACTTCTCAAAAAGGGACAGCAGAGGATATAAACTTGTGTCTCCTGAGATAATATATAGGTGATTTGAATGCTGTATTGGTCCAGACAAAAGGTTAAGACCTAGAAGTCTTCTATGAAGAGTTAATGGATAAGAATTGTAGTGGATGAGAAGGTATGGGTGGGTGGCTAACAATACACTGTGATGAAATTGTAGCTCTTTTGAGGTTTCTAAGCATAAACACAAATTCTTGGTAGACTTAGAATTCTTAGCCTTGGCTTCGCACTCTGGTTGAAATGAACATGGATTCCCAAGGCTCCCACTGCCCAGATAATTGCACTGAGTTCTCATATGCATCTTTGGGCCCAGGCCTGGTCACCACCAGCTAAAAGTGTCAAGAGGGGACAAACCACTCTTGTCTCAGGGTCAATCCATTCTGGTGCATTACCTTTCCCATTGAACCTTCCCATCCTTTCCTTTTTCACCTGTGATACTCAAGACCAAGGCTTCTTAAACTCTTTCCACTCATGACTCCTTTTCACCTGAGAAATTTTCATGTGACCCCAGGTATATAGGGATTTAAATAGGTATACAGATCAAATATTTCCTGCCAAATTTTTTGCCACCCCACATTCAGTTACATGACCCCAAATGGGGTCCTGACCCACAGTTTAAGAAGCTTTGGTCTAGAGCCTACCTTCTTAAACTAGTAACTGAATATGGGAGTCAAAAAATTTGGCAACAGTAAAAGGTTATGGGGGGTAGCTAGATGGCGCAGTGGTTAAATCGATGGCCCTGGATTCAGGAGTACCTGAGTTCAAATCTGGCCTCAGACACTTGACACTTACTAGCTGTGTGACCCTGGGCAAGTCACTTAACCCCCATTGCCCCGCCAAAAACAAAAACAAAAACAAAACAAAAAAAAAGGTTATGTACGCCTATTTTATTTACCTATATACCCAGGGTTGCATAAAAATTTCTCGGGTGAAAAGGAGTCGTGAATAGGAAAAGTTTAAGAAGCCCTGGTCTAGATTGATGTTGTTTAACCCCAGCTGGGAAGCTCTCTCTCCTGCCTAACCATTCTCCTAGACTCTTTTACTGGTTTCCCTCTTCCCTGTCTTTTTCAATTGTTTCCCTCCCTGCAATTCCCAACTACATCCCACTCAGCACACTTACAGATGACAGCCTCCTACCTCACCAAGAAGACTTAACCATCCCATGTGCCCCTTGTCAACTCTCCTCTACCCCTCAAAACTTCTCATCCTCATCGCCCACACTCTCCTCCCCCTGACTCTCACTAGAAAGGTATTTTTCTGGGTTTTAAGACTCAACTTCTTCCTGACTATTGGGAACACCAAACTCCTTAGCTCTTTTGGCTTGGCTCTGCCCCACTCATACCCAACTCATAGGAAAGTCAAGACATCACCCTTGTGATGTCATTGAATAACAACAGCATCAGTAGCAACAATAATATCGGACAGGCCAGCGGTTCTGGACTACTGAGAACAATAAACCCCTTGCTAGATGCCTCTCTCATTCTCTCTTCCGCTTTCTCTCTCCTTTCTTCTTTCCTTTCATCTCCCTATCTCCAATGCACACATACTCCCTAACTCCTGCTAAACATAATCTTTTGCATGATAGGCTATGACACTCCTCCTAAGCCCAGACTGAAAGGAGGAAAAATGCCAAATCACACAGCACCCTTCACTTCTTAAAACTGTCTGTGATCCCCTCCAACGCATACACCTACATCATGACTAAGGTCATGAATCTGGGGCGGCAAACAGAGTTCTTAGAGTCAGCAACATTCCTGATTGTTCAGGACCACTGAGTCTCCCCGAGATGCTGTGGCAGAGAGAGGGGTGGTAAGTGAAATACGGACAGTGGGGAAACCTGGATGAATTGAAGTGGTCATGGCTTAGTCACCCATCCTGACTGCATCTCTCCATTTGCATGACTTGACTCAGATGTTTTCCTGAAAATTTTCCATGACAAACTTGGTTCTTTATTAAATTAAATGCAGGGGCAGCTAGGTGGCTCAGTGGATAAAGCACCGGCCCTGGATTCAGGAGTACCTGAGTTCAAATCCGGCCTCAGACACTTGACACTTACTAGCTGTGTGACCCTGGGCAAGTCACTTAACCCCCATTGCCTAAAAAAAAATTAAAAATTAAAAAAAAAATTAAATGCAATCTTTTCCTCCATCTTCTTATGTTTTTCAAGCCATACAGGAAAAGACAAGGCAATTTATTCCCATGGCTCCATCCTCTTGTGAGAAGGGCCCCAAGAAGAAATGAGCAAGAATTGAACTCTCTTCTTGTGTTGAATGTAGGTGGGCCTTCTTGCCTCAGCATCTAGAAATTAAACTGGAATTTGTTACAGGGAGCTTATTTCCAGCAGACATTGTATAGTAACCATCCCCATGCTGCCCTTATGCTGGTCCTAGCTTGCCTCCAGAACAATACAATGTTTTCAAAAACGGTTCAGATTCAGGCTAGAAACCCAGGCACCTGTGCTGGGCTGCGTGGCTCCCATTTTTTAAAAAATCTGGGAAAACACTTGCATTTTCAACAACATAGCAGGAGGCAATGTGTATGGCTTTCCCAGCATGCTGAGAGAAGAGGTCAGGATTATCTCCTCCCTGCTCTTCCCCTTCTTGCTTGCCCCCACCTGCCATCCCTTCAAACCCATCAGCAGTTCTGCCACCTGTTACTGTCTACAGTCTCATATGTGAACCATCTGCCAACTGAGCTGGCTACAATACTTCCAGTCTTTTCTGCCAGATTTGAATTTAAAGGTTTGTAATACCTTAATGGACAATAACATCCTTGGATCTGATCTATTCTTTACAAAGCAGAGAAATTTTACTATAGACACCTGCCCATCCTTCCATCCATCTATCCATCCACCCACCCACCCATCTATCCATCTGTCCGTCCATCCATCCATCCACCTACCTACCCAGTCATCTATCCATCCATACACTCACCCATCCATCCACCCATCCATGTACCCCCCACCCACCCATCTATCCATCCATCCACTCACCCATCCATCCATCCATCCATCCATCCATCCATCCATCCATCCATCCAGTCATCAAAGATATATTATCTGTCTATGTTTGAGGTACTGTGCTAAAGAAACAAAAGATGAACACTGATGGTCCCTAACCTCAAGGCGGCTACAAATATTTCTGTTTCTGTTTTCTTATCTGAAAAATAAGCTCTCTTCCAGCTCCAAAAATTATAATCTTATATTTCTTGTGTGAAAATGGCAATATTTAGAGATAGTACAATATGAGGGAAAAGATTTCACAAAGCACACCAAGTAACTAGGAGCAGGTAGAGTTAGAGGGGTTCACAGTAGACTTTGGAGTCAGAAAGACTGATTCAAGTCCTGCCTATGACTTATACTGGCTGTGTGACCCTGAGTAAGTAACTCAACTTCTAAAGCATCCCAGGCAACTCTCTAATACTCTGTTATAGAGCAGGTGCCTCTCTGAACTTCCCTACATCAACACAATCACAGGTCAGACCCAAAACAAACCAAAAAAATGGGGGTTAGAGAAAGGGTTGGTTGCTAAATGCTTCTCTCCCTCCCCCCCTTTCCTCAAGACTCCTACTTATTGAAATGTGAAAAAAGATAAAAATTTCTATTAGAATCTATACTTCATTCAGTACAAACCCCTCATTTCAAAAGAACTGAGAATGTCAATGAAAGTACTTTGGAAAGTAGAAAGGAGAATACCAAAGTTAGTACAAAAATCATTATTCTTATTTCTTGGTCATTTTTACAAACTTGGACAGCTCTTCAGTGTTCCTCTTGACATTGTTGCCCTCACCTTGAGCCTGGTATTCACAATCAGTATGTTAGAAAGACATGGTGATAGCTGGGGAGAAGGAATCTGTTGGTGTCCAGAGAAAAGAAGAGGGGAAAGAGTTGCTGCTTTCTCTCTCATGCAAGCTGTTGCTTTGAGCATCTTAAACCAGCCATTGTGTTGTTGGTACTTTCTGGAGCAGAGTCATGGAAGCTCAGAACTGAGAGGGACCATTTGCTGATATGATTGGCCCACTAGTATGGGATCCAAGAGTTGTGAACTTTATTGAAGATGGATCCTGAAGGTAATGAGCTATTTTCCATGTGACAGGCTTTCAAATATTTAAGACAGTTATCGATCCCCTCCTCTTCCAAGTCTTTTCTTCTCCAGGCATTTCTTTCTCTTTAAAAACTATATATTCTGAAATTCACACCAAATAAAATGAACATTGCCATACATAAAGCAAAACAGAAAAAATGACTGGATATCAGACTGTATTACATAGAGCTTGCTTTTCCTTTGTATTCCTTTCTGGCCTTCCTCCTAGTCTCTTCTGTGTTTTGAAAAATGCTTATACAAACACACACATATGAATATATATTCATTATATATTATATTCAAACAAAACAAATCTTCACATTGGCCATCATCAAAAATGCCTGTTTCATTGTGTACCTTGAGTCCATCTCCTCTGTGTGAGGAGGTAGGTTTCACCATGGTTCTTCTGGAATGATGGTTGTTCATCGCATTAATCAAAGTTCTTATGTCTTTTGAGATTGTTACCACGTTGTGTCATTATTGTAATTGTTTTCCTGATTCTTCTCATTTCACTCTGCATAGGTTCATATGAGTCTTAGGTTTCTCTGAAATTCTCCTTTCGGTCATTTCTTAAGGCACAGTAATATTTATTACACTCGTGTACCATAATTTGTTCAGTCATTCCCCAGTTGGTGGGCACCTCCTTAATTTCCAGTTCTTTGCCACTACAAAAAGATCTACTCTAATTATTTTTGTACACTTGCATCCTTTTCTTCTTTCTTTGATCTCTTTAGCATATAAGCCTAATAGTGTTATTGAAGGAATGAAGTTACAAGCTGTTTTCCAGAATGGCTGGATCAATTCACAGTTTCACCAATAATGCATTAGTACATCTGTTTTCCTACAGGCCTTCCAACAATCGTCATTTTTATTTTTTGTCTTTTTTGCTGATTTGATAGGTGTGAGGTTTTATTTTTGCTATTTCTCTAATTATTATTAGTGATTTTAACATTAATTCACATGGCTATTGATAGCTTGAATTTCTTCCTTTGAGAATTGCCTATTCCTAGTTTTTGACCATTTATCTATTGAGAGGATAGCTCTTATTCTTATATATTTTAATCAGTTCCTTATACATTTTAGATGTCAGACCTTTATCAGAGAAACACTGCAAAGATTTCCCCCGCCCCCTCAATTAATTGGTTTCCCTTGCAATTTTAATGCTGAACCAGCCCTGAATTCCTGGTATAAATCCCATGTGGTCATATGGTATATTATCCTGGTGATAAATTGCTGTAATCTCCTTGCTAGTATTTTATATAAGACTTTTGCATCGATATTCATTAGGGAAATTGGTCTATAATTTTCTTTCTCTGTTTTGGCTCTTCCTGGTTTAGGTATCAACACCATATTTGTGTCATAAAAGGAATTTGGTAGAATTCTTTCTTCACTTATTTTTCCAAATAATTTGTATAGTATTGGAATTAATTGTTCTTGAACTGTTTGGTATTTCCTTGTAATTTTAATTGCATTTAGTGTGTGTGTGTGTGTGTGTGTGTGTGTGTACAACTTTTTAATTTTTAGGTAATCAAAAGGGTCCATTTTGTCTTTTGTGATCCTCTCTATTCCTTTTTGGGTCACAGACTCTACGGACTCTTCCCATTTTCTTTCCCTGATCTGTGGCAGTTTCCAGTCTACCCCTTGACACTCGTTAGCTTATCAATGTTCTTCCTAAAATGTGGTCCCTAGAATTAAACATAGTACTTCAGATTTGTCTGACCAAAGCAGAGGAGAGCAGAACTATGCTCCTTTCTCTCCCCACCCCCACCCCCATTCTGGCCTCTCTTCTTGTAGCCTGGGAAAGCATTACATTTTGGGGGGCTGCCACAACACACTGTTGACTCATACTGAATTTTCAATTCTCTAAAACTCTCAGATTTTTTTCCACTAGAATTTCTGTCTAGACATGCCTCTTCCATCTTATATATCAGATTCAAAATACAAAAGCAGTTACAAATCATCATTCTTTAATAAATTCTTTGCCATGAGTGAAGATATAATGAGAACAAATGTACAGACATCCCCGCTGCTTCATTCTCTTAAGGGAATAGGCTCAAAATTTACTTTGTTTCCTACATGGTGTTGTTTCTATCAAGTTCATGTCCAGATTCAACTTGGCTATCAGATGATTGATTCCCTCTTCAGGAAGGGGATCCAGAAAGTTACTCGCAAAGGTTACCTCTTGCTCCTTGGGGCATCAACACTGGATTGGCTGCCACACTGAATCTGGATTCCGCCTTCTAGATTCCTGTAGCTCACTATGGTTGAGGACTCTACTCATTGAAATGAGAATGGAAAGAATGAATGAAAAGGCCTAGTAAGCCCCATTTTTCAGGGGCTATGTGACTTCAAAGAGGACAAGGACATCAAAGAGGGAGGACAGATCCATGGCCCTTCTCCTTATTGATCTCTCTCACTCAAGATACCACCAGAGCTCAGCTGAAGACAAGGCCTTTTTGAAGACACTGACACATCTGACTAGGAAGCCAGTCAAAAAAGGCTCCTTCAGTGGGGCAGCTAGGTGGCGCAGTGGATAGAGCACCAGCCCTGGAGTCAGGAGGACCTGAGTTCAAATCCAGTATCGGACATTTGACACTTACTAGCTATGTGACCTTGGGCAAGTCACTTAACCCCAATTGCGTCACACACAAAAAGGCTCCTTCCAATCACGTGGCAGCAACTGGAACCAGTTATAGATGTCCACGCATGCCCCATTACCTCTCCAGGCTTTTCCCTCACATGTCTTGATGATTCTTCCAGAAGCCATTTCCTTACCAGCATCCACGTGGAGAAACATCATCTGACCAATTTGATGAGACCTGAAAATGCATCTGTCCTGCATTATGTTAGATAGGGACAATACCCCACACCAGCACTTTGCAAGTGCAGCTCTGTCCCTTCTGACTTGCCTTTTACCCCTATTTATTCCCCTTCTTAGATTGGCACCCCACCCCCAACTTCCGAAGATGGCACTGGGCAGGCTCAGCCCCACTCCCTCTTGAAAGTCATGTCTGTATTGGATAATCTCCCTCAAAAAAACCCCAACATTGTTGTTGGCCCAATTCCACAGCAACACCATAGCAACCTGGTACACAGTAAGGGCCTAAGCAGACAGAAAAATAAAGTGGGATAGGCTGAGAAGAGAACAATGTTTCAGTCCTTTATTTCTTTTCTTCTTTTTTTTTTTTTTAGTGAGGTAATTGGGGTTTAGTGATTTGCCCAGGGTCACACAGCTAGTAAGTGTTAAGTGTCTGAGGCTGGACTTGAACTCAGGTACTCCTGACTCCAGGGCCAGTGCTCTATCCACTGCGCCACCTAGCTGCCCCTCAGTCCTTTATTTCTGAATCTTGATAAATGTAGACATCATTGACTTTCATTTTAAGTGCATGTGGGCTGCTTCCATATGGAGAAGCCCTGCGACTCTTCCTCTTGGGCCAGCCCACAGGGGAAGTTCCCTAGGACAGAGCCTTCAGGAAGTCTGGGAAACTAAACACTTCCCATTGGCTTCCAACATACTTCCTGACTGGAGTCTTTACTGCTATCTAGTCTCTCCAGGGAGGTCTTTCTGATTGCTTCCTTCACTGAGTCTGGGAAATCTCTCGAGAAGACAAGAAAGACTTCAGTTTTAAGGAAGGAAATCTACAGAGGTGGGGGCGGGGAATGAGGTGGGAGTGGAGGGCATGGAGAGGGGCCTTTAAAGAGATTACAAGAAAAATGTATTTTGTTCTTTAAAAAAATTTTTTCATACTTTAAAAAAATTTTTTTTCCAAATACATGCAAAAACATTTTTTAACATTTGTTTTTTTTTTTAAATTTTCAGTTCCAAATCCTCTCCCTCCCTCTTTTCTCTCCTCCTTCCTTGGGACAGCAAGCAATTTGATATAGTTTGTACAAAACATTTCCATATTAATCATGTTGAGAAAGAAAACACAGATTTGGCTCCTTTAAAAAATTATTTAGGGGCAGCTAGATGGCGCAGTGGATAGAGCACCGGCCCTGGAGTCAGGAGTACCTGAGTTCAAATCTGGCCTCAGACACTTAACACTTACTAGCAGTGTGACCTTGGGCAAGTCACTTAACCCCAATTGCCTCACTAAAAAAAAAAAAAAATTATTTAAAGAAAAGCATCCAATGTATTCTAACACATGGGTTAGGCTCCATGGTCCTATTTTAATCTATTGTTCTAGGAAAGGAGGAGTAAAGGTGAATAGGACCTAGGAAAAACTATAACCATCAACATTCCCCACTTTGTGAATGTAAGCATTAGGAACAAACTACGTGTACATAGAAATGAGTACTTGGTGAGTGACTGGCTGTATATTGGCCCAGGAGAAATTTAGACTGGCAGTGAAGACAATTGGCTCTGGAACCAGCTAACTGTGTGAGGTTGGGCCAATCAATTCATTTGCTGGGTTTTAGCTTTCCTATCTTGATCCTAGCCAGAGGACCACTTAAGTCTTTCCCAGCTCTTAGATGGCATAATTCTTCAAGTCTTAGCTTGGAACTCCCATCCCCATTTGAACAATTGCCCCTTATTTTCTTAAACGGTATAAATGGGCATGTCTTATATGGATGCAGAAGAATAGAGAATTAATTAGCTACTAGTGTCCAGGAATATTTAACATGTTTTCCCTCAGTGGAGATTTTGTTCCTTCAGTGGGAAAAGTTATGCTCCCAACACAGAAATGCATTTTCCCATAAAAACCAAGGTGATAAATGGTGCTTAGGTGTGGTGGAAACAATTCTGACTTCAATATTTCAAGCATCTGTGATTTTATTTCCAGATACTCTCTCCTCCAGACCACAACTCTTCTATAAAGAAGTTGATGGATGGTTTTTGATGGTTGCTTTGGTAGTTACAAAACATTCAGCATTTTGAGGCCAACTGACAAGGCTCTCCAAACTTAGCTGAGCTGGTCATAGACATGCAATCCATCTCCTCGACTGGGCCTGGAGGCCTTTCACCTTAGCAGGACTAGACAGACCTAGAATAAGACTAGAGAACCCAGAGAAAAATCTATGTCATGATGGAGGTATTAAAGGAGAGCTTCAGGAGTACAATTGATAAAGAGGACTCTAACTCTAATAATCCAATGGCTCTGAGATCTCATCCACAAGAATGTTCCCTCCACAATGTACACAATTACATTGTGAAATTCTGGAAACCAGTTTGGATTTATGTATATAAAGCAGCTAAGACATCCATAACCTTTGACCCAGAGGTTCTATTGCCAAGCACATAGCCCAAGAAGGTCAATGACACAAAGAAAAGCCCCATATATGTCAAAATATTTATAGCGGCGCTTTTTGTGGTAGCAAAGTAGAAGAAATAGAGTAGATGCCCATCATTTGGGCATCTAAACAATCTGTGGCTCATGGATGTAATGGAATACCACTGTGCTACAAAAAATGGTAAGCATAATGAATGCCAAGCAACATGGCAAAACTTATGTGAAAAGATGCAAAGTGAAGTAAGCAGAGCCAGGAAAACTTTATATATAGTTTATAATATGTAATATATAGTTTATATTATAATATATATAGTGTATAGATATACTATATAGCATATTATAGAGTATATAATAGTATAAAATAATTATATACTATAATGTATAGTATATAGTTTGTTATATAGAGCATATATTATAAATATATTTGTGTAAACTATTTTTATATATGTATATGTGTATATATGTGTACACATACATGTGTATGTATTTTTGCATCCGTATATCTATATAGGCTACGCCAAGGTCATTGGAAAGAACAACCAGAAAAATGTGATTAAAATGGAATGTTGTGAAATGGTAAAGAGCAAACTTGGCCCCCAGGAAGGCAAATCTTCCAGCTTCTTTGCTGGAAGAGAGTACAGCTCATAACTGTGGAGTATCATATACAATTTTAGATCTTTTCAATGCATTGATCAAATTTACTGATTTTTTTCCTCTTTCCTTTAAAAAATTATTTGTTATAAAGGATAGCTGGGAGTGGGAAAGGATATAGGAGGAAATCTAGATGATGTAAAAACAAGAGAAATAAATAAAAATCCATTAAAAAACCCCAGTGTATCCATGCCTGCCTGTCCCATATAATTATTGTCCATGACCTCCCATAAATTTTCCATAGGAGCCCACCCAAAGTGCTAAGTTGACTTCCTAGCTTTCTCCTGATATCTGGAAGCTGTCCATTGGTTATTTTTCACATTTGGCATCTGACCAGTCTATCTTCTTTTATACATACTTGCCTGATGATGTCTTTTATTAGTAGTAACACAGAAGAAAGGAAGGAAAAGTGCATTTATTGAGCACTTACTATGTACAAGGCAATGTGCTAAGCACTTTACAAATATAATTTCAATTGGTCCTCACAACAACCCAGTGAGGTAGATATTATTAATACCCCCATTTTACGGATGAGGAAACTGAGGCAGACAGAGGTTGAATGACTTGTCTAGGGTCATAGTACTGTCTTTCAGGTATATTAGGGACTATTGTAGACTCACTTTAGAATCTAACCATCATTTATAATATTGTGGCTATGGGCAAACATGAGGATTTTTTATGTTTTGAGAGGGTTTTTTTTAAAGTTTTAATTTAAATTTTTGAGATTTAAGTTTTTAAGAACTGACCTTTAAACAAATTTTTAGAATATAACCTATTTTAAAAAATAATTTTTGTTTGATTTTTTTGGTTTTACCTATCTATATTTCCTAATGTGTCCCACTTCCTTTCATCCTAGAAAGAAGTCCCCTATAACAAAAAAAATTTTAGATGAGAAGGGGAAATGAGGGGAATAAAACTAACACATTAAAAATTTGACCACTGATAAATCAAATGCATTCTTAGCTTGAGTTTCAGCATTGGGAAGATACTGGGGGAGGAGATTAACATTGATTGAACTTTCCAGAAGATATGAAACTGAAGTTGTTTTGGACAATAAAGAGCAAAGGTCAAAAATAAAATGTCTATTTAGCAGTTCTGGAAACTGCATCATATTATGATGTTTGAGTTTCAGTCTCCTGGCAGAGTATAAAGGTAGTTATATTATTAGCCTTGTCAAGTTTTCCTCTGAGAGCCTTTTGTGTGTAGCAAATAAATACCTGTCCCATAGCTGATTTATCTTGTACATTGAGTATCTTTCTGTTCCTTCTTTTGGGGAGACTTTAGACATGAGCTAAACCTAAGATTTAATTAATTTTTTACCTGGGGCACTGGGGTGGGTGATGTAATGAGGTAAATAATGTAAGAAGAGGAGCCTACTCCCTCTCATTTTGGACTCCCCAGGACCAAACTAAATCTGGACCACATGGATGGGTCCAGAGCTGGAGGGGCCCCTGAGTGAGAAGAAAAGGGCAAAGGACCCCCCTTTGGTCCAGCATAATTTCTTATTGTTAAACCATCCTTCCCAGTGAATCTAGTGGACACTGCCTTTTTGTCTTTACCAGAGTAGTGGTAAGTGAAATCAACAGTTCTACCAACTTAGAAAGAAATGTCAGAGGGGAAACACTCATGGAAGGATGCCCAGGAACAAGGAAGACACCAAGAGCCATTCTTTCATCACAGCTGCCCAGTTATTGTTCCTCGGTGTCTTGAAATATGGGGTTCCACCAGCTTGAGCCTTACCCTACAGGACCCTCTTTGCTTCCTCCCTTTGATAAGATACGTGCAATAGTGCCCTGTTTGAAGAGCCCTCAGGGTCACCCTCAGGCCTCTGCTCCAATGCATTAGCTTAGCCAATGTATTGTCCTGTCCTCTCTGTCCTCAGCACTACATTTCAGCCCTGTTGAAGTTGTAGTGGGAGATGTGATTTTGATCAGATTTCTGTCCTCCCACACTGGATTAGAAATCACCAAACTTTAGAATTCAGGCCTTGGTGGCTGCCCAAAGCGTCTGAGATGGCTAACATGATGTCCCAGATGGTGTCTTCTTAGATTTTGATGTTGGCGGATGATCTGACTGCCAGTCCTAATTTCTTATAACAGTAGATGGGAAATATTCTATTTTTTTTTTTTACGGGGCAATGAGGTTAAGTGACTTGCCCAGGGTCACACAGCCAGTAAGTGTCAAGTGTCTGAGGCCGGATTTGAACTCAGGAACTCCTGAATTCAGGGCCGGTGCTTTATCCACTGCGCCACCTAGCCACCCCCGGAAATATTCTATTTACTTCTTGAGAGGTAAAGTACCTTGATTGACTGGCCCAGGGGAGACTGTGGATTCTACCTCTGGTTCTGATTTGGGGGTGACTTTGGGTTAGGCTTTTAAGCTCTGGGGCTCTAAATCAGGTATTGGAACGGCCTGGGGAGGGAAGGGAGGAAGATGAGGAATGTGCTACCATTTGCCCTGGAAGATTCCAACCATCAATTTCACCATTGGAGGAGCAACTGGGAAGGGGGTGGTGATCCATGATCATTTTGTAAGGATTGGTTAAGGGCAGATCGGGTGGACGGCACAAGCTGGTGCGTGTGGAGGTTGTCGGCAAAGAGAATGTCAGAGAGGAGGAGGAGAATCACTGTGGTGGATTTTTGTTACTTGGTGTAAGAGGATTGAACAATTAAGGTTTGCAAAATGCTTTGATATTATCTCGTTCGAGATTACAACAATCCTGCTAGGCAGGTGCTATTATTATCCTCATTTTATACCTGGGTAAACTGAGGCAGCAGAGATTAAGTCACTTGTCCAGGGTCACAGGACTAGCGTCTAAGGCCATATATGAACTTGATTCGAGGTCCATTGCCATCATCTAGCTACCAAGATTGGAGGAAGGCGCGAGGAAGCAGCAGGGGCTCGGCTCTGCAGCATGGGTGGGGGAATCTCCTCCCTGCAGTGTGATTGGTGTATGAGAGGCTATGATGGTAGGTAGGCGACCCTCCCTTGTTTCCATCTATGTGTGACATACACCAGAGTGGAATAAGTGAAGATAATTCCTATGTGATCGGATTCAGTCCAGGGCTGCTCATCCTTTAGATTGTGAACTGGAGAGCAGGGACTGTCTTTTGCCTCATTTTATAGTACGGTGCCCGGCACGTAGTAGATTCTTTTTTTTTTCTTTTTTCTTTTTTTTAGGGCAATGAGGGTTAAGTGACTTGCCCAGGGTCACATAGCTAGTAAGGGTCAAGTGTCTGAGGCCGGATTTGAACTCAGGTCCTCCAGAATCCAGGGCCAGTGCTTTATCCACTGTGCCACCTACCTGCCCCTGTAGTAGATTCTTAGTAAGTGTGTATTGACTATTATCAACATGAGGTGACCACTGAGCTTTTTGATAGCTCCTGTCCCTTAGGAGAGTGCCTGACACACCTGTGGCACCAGGTAATTTTAGGGGAACTGGATCTGTGATTAAAGGTGTAGAACCAACTCCCGGTGAGGATCTTCCAGCTTGAAATGAACATCCAAGCTGGCTCTGCTGATTTATACTGTAGAGAGTTGCCTGGGACGTCGAAAAGATAAGTGACTTAGCTCAGCCAGGATGTGTCACAGGCAGGACGATTCCTACCACTCTCTGTGCCAGGCTGTCTCTCAGGCAGTATAAGGCGATCCTTGTGTACCATGGGACTGGCCAATGAGCTCCAGGTCCTTAGGAAGATACATAATACCCTCTCCCTGTTAAGACACTCCCAACTCCTCAATGTTTCCCCTAGAGCCCTGAGGACAGCAGTAGCCTTGCCCTGCATATCCAGCCTGGCAGAGGTAAGTGGGGTTTGGGGAGTAATACAGATCCTATCTGCACCGCACTTTGTTCAACAGAAACAATCCTTCTTTAGATATTTAGACGGTGGCCATATTTCTTCCCCAAAAGTCTTTTTAGAGAACATTAATAAATACTGGGATTTACCCTTTAAGTAGTGACTGAAGGAATACTAACTACAAAGAGAATTATCTGAGTTAAGTTCTGCCCAGAAAATATATACTTAGGAAAAAGACTAGAGCTAGGATCAAGAAAAAAGTCTTGGGGGAAACAAAATCTTGTGGAAGGTTGCCCCATTGTGGAGGGCTATTAAGGAATTAGACAGAAAGAACCACAGACTGTAAAAAAGTCATATAGCATGACCCCCTAGTGTCAATCAATAGCCATGGAACATTCATTAAGAGCCTACTATGGGGGGGAGCTAGGTGGCACAGTGGATAAAGCACCGGCCCTGGATTCAGGAGGACCTGAGTTCAAATCCAGTCTCAGACACTTGACACTTACTGGCTGTGTGACCCTCGGTAAGTCATTGCCCCACACCCCCAAAAAAGCCTACTATGTGCCAGCCACTGGGGATATAAGGAAAGGTACAAGACAGTCCCTGCCCTCAAGTAGCTCATAGTCTAATGAAAGAGACGATATGTCAACAACTGTGTACAAACAAGATCTATAGTTGGGTCAATCCCACCCCATGCCCCACACAAGAAACCTGACCCAGTTCTCCTTAATCTTATTTATTTATTTATTTATTTATTTATTTATTTACTTACTTACTTACTTACTTACTTACTTACTTACTTACTTGTTTACTTATTTATTTATTTATTTACTTACTTATTTATTTATTTTAGTGAGGCAATTGGGGTTAAGTGACTTGCGATTAGCACAGTGCCTGGCACATAGTAGGCACTTAATAAATGCATGTTGACTGACTGTCTGATTGGATACTTTTACTGAAAAGAGAGGATTGTGGATTATTTTTTATCATTTATTAAAATGGGTTGAACCTAACTTTATGTAACTGAGGTAAACAGGGTTAAGTGACTTGCCCAGGGTCATATAGCTTGTAAGTGTGTGGGGTCAGTGTTGACCTCAGAAAACTGACTTTAGGCCCAGGACTGTATCCACTGTGCTACCTAGCTGCCCAATTAAAGAGACAGTCGAGCTTTATGTCATCTGTAGTTAATCGCTTCCTAGTATTATAGAACACTTTCTTTTTGGAGCAATAAGAAGGCTAACTAACCTTTATATAGACTTCAGAGTTTGCAAAGCACTTCACATCTATTGTGATTCCCTTTGATTCTCACAACGACTCTGAGAATTAGGCACTATTACACACCCATTTTATAGATGAGGAAACTGAGGCTGAGAAACAATTGGTCTAGGGAAAGAAAAACCAAGTGGCATTAGGGAATCGTGAGCTTTAATTGGAGCAGACTGAAGTTGAACATTTGGAAAGTGGGAAGTAGGTAGGGACCAGCTAAAAAAGGAAAATACTGGTTGCCTCTAGAGAGAGATTAGTGATGGCCATATGGTCAGTGACTGGTTCAGCCTGGGCGGAACTTCCCATCAGCACACAGACTCCTCAGTAGCTTCCCATAGAGCTTGCAAATGTGGTTGAACAACAGATATGGCAGTGGGTTAACCAGAACTCCCTTCCCCAAGAACTCAGATTTCTGCTGGGAATGAGCCGATGACCCAGAACCACAGAACCCCCAGCTTGGCTGAGGTACAATTTCCTTGGGGCCTTTTCCCTTGGGATTGTTCCCGCTGACTCTGCTGATGCCAGTGGGCTCCAGGCAGGCTAATGAGCCAGTCACCAAAAAACAGGTCTGAGGAAAAGAACTGCTTTGCAGAACCAGATGTCTGGACCATACTGCCTGCAAACATAAGATGTTTTTGGCCATGAAGAGGAAGCCAGTGGATCCTAGAAGTCAAGGCTGAATCCTTTGATGTCTTTCCCCTGAGTTATGCTGCCAATTCAGGATGTTTAACCCACAACCTCTGAGAGGAGAAGGAAACAGACCGTGACACTTTCAAATTTTTGATAAATGATCCTCCATAAGATTTGGGCAATGAGGGTGAGGAGATATGGGTGGGAATCCTATTGCTTGGCCCCCAGAGCTGGCACCTCTTACGTGTCTGTTTTCTTATACTCAGTAAAACCATCCAGGAGACTGCAAAATCACCCACTGCACCCAAGAAGGCTGTTAGAAAAAAATCTTCTATGCATTCTTCCTATCCTAGCATCTGAGATAGTATGGGTCAGCTGGGTGGTTCAGTGGATAGAGTGCCAGGCCTTCAGTAAGGAAGACCTGAGTTCAAATCTGACTTCAGATATTCACTAGCTGCATGACCCTGGACAAGTCACCTGGTCTTTGCCTCAGTTTCCTCATCTGTAAAAAGGACAGTACCTATATCCTAGGGTTGTTTGTAAGAATTCAATGAGATGGTGATGATTGCATGAAAGAGACTCACTTGCCTGAGGCAGATATCTAGATAGACAGAGTGCTTGTTGTCTATGTAGGCACCATGCCATAGGTTGTGATAGGGTGAACCTCTGGGGATTTTTCTAGATGGGGAAGTCTGTTAGACAATGGGGTGGGTTACCAAAGGCAGTAGACTCACAGTCTCCAGAGGCCTTTAAATGTAAGGGAGGGTCGACTTTAGATCTAGGAGGGACGTTCGAGGTCATTTGGTCTGACCCTCTCATCTTACAGTTGAAGAAACCAAACCCCAGCCAAGCTGTGTATCTTGGCCAAAGTCATATAGGCAGTGAGTGGCGGAACAGGGATGACTTAGTCCTGGCCAGGTCTTAGACACGTCTTCGTCTTGGCTGAAGGAAAAGGAACAGACTAGGAGATTTCTCCATGTTCTGGCCAGTTTAATGATGCCTTGATGGATAGCTTAGAATGTATTGTCCCAAGTAATGGGGAAAAATGTACACAGGGCCCTAATCTCTGACATTTAAGAGTTGGCATTCAAAGGCACTATCTCTTAGGGATGTTTCACTATTAAAAAATAAGTAGAATAAGGGGCAGCTAGGTGGCACAGGGGATAGAGCACTGGCCCTGGAGTCAGGAGGACCTGAATTCAAATTCTGCCTCAGACACTTACTAGCTGTATGACCCTGGGCAAGTCACTTAACCCTGATTGCCTTTCCACCCCTTCCTCCTGGGGAAAAAAAGCAGAATACGGTGGAAAGCAAAACTTTTTGTCAGTAAAGAATCTTTTACTTAAAGAGGTCAGGTCCCAGAAGATGAAATGGAGTCATTCCCCCTGTCCTTTGGAGACTTTAACCAAACTTGTTTTCCTGAAGTGGTTCTCAGCTTCTCGTTTAAATCCCCCTCCTTCCATACCCTCTCGAGCTGTCCCAAGCACCTACTCTCCCCTCCTTGGCAACTGGAACCATTCACATATTTGCAAACTGCAGTCATGCTCCTTCCTTCTTCTCTACTCTCCACCCTACTACTCATTCTTTGGCCAAGCAATACATTCTGCATGCCTTTAATCTCATTCTTCATGAATCAGTCCCTCCATTCTTTCAGATAGTTTCTGTGGCCTTTCCCTGAACCACTAGGATAGTCCAAAACACTTCTGTGGGATTTGGGGCCCAGCCTTGCTCATGCCAGGGTACACATGTTTTTGCCATACTCCCTTCTTCTAACCTTTCTGGGAGCATCCATGCCCCATCCCTGGATGGCTAGAGCCCCATCAGCCAGTCAGCCTTGAACATCCCCCTTTCTGTGACATCTGAGATGGGAAACTAATCTGATATGCCAGAATGAGAACCTGCCTCCTTTCTACCCATCCATGGTCCTCACTGGGCTTCACTAGTTTGGAGGTTAATGGAGGACTTGGGGATCCTACCCATCAGCTAGGAGGAAGGAGGAGAGATTGATGGAATGGGTTTGTACCAAGTCTGAAGGTCACCTCTGACAAGACCAAGTGCTGACCTCCCTTCCTTGTCCTGCGGCCACTCAAAGGCTGCTTTACCAGAGTTTCCAGTGACCCCTCTGGTTGTATGTTTTGCTGCCCTTGTTCCCAGGCCTGGAAATCTCTCTTTAGTCCCTAGGACTTGCCTTGTGTGGGTAACAAAACATGCTAGTAAAAGTTTGTATACCATACTTTTAAATGTAATCTGCATTTAATGTATCATTAACATTTTCTGCATGATTTTCTTAAGTCCAGATGATCAAGAAAACAATAAATCAATCCCTGTTTTGTAGTGCTTGCTGATTCCCAAAGTGAAAATGCTCACATTGAAAATTTAACAACTGTCCTCATGAACCAGTAAGAGAATGACTCTACCCCAGCAGGGCACAAGGGAAAAAGCCAGAGAGATTCCCCCTCAAGGGCTGGGTTCTTTCACCAGAGCTATGTCTCTTCAACACTGAGAGGGAAGACTACCACCCAAGTTAGCTAGTTTGCGTTTTTTGTATTGGCCCAATGCCTCATGGCTAATCCTTTAGTCAGACAATGAAGGGCCACCAAATAATTCCATCAAGTTGATTGGGGGTTTCCTTCATACCTCTTAAAGGAGCAATGTATAAAGACTCCTATACATGATCTTCTCCAAAGATGAGAGGGGTAAAACCTTAACACCTCGTTGTCTCTGTCAATTTCTTCCTATATCCTGTAATTTCATCAGGTGGGTTGGGGGGGGGGACTCAATCTAAAAGCTTTCTTCACTGAGACCTTCAGGCCCAGCCACCTTCATTGCAATATGGCCACCCAGGAAAAATGCTACATTTGTAGTTAGAAGCCCTGAGTTCAAATACTGGCTTTGATTCTTCCTTTGTGATGTTGGACAAATCCACTTAACCTGCCAGTGCCTCTGTTTCTTCATCTGCAAAATGAGAAAATGAAACTTTCTGATGTCTAAGCTCCCCTTCGGGTCTACATCTATGGTCCTTTGATCTCTCTGCCTTCTCCCCTCCGCATTCACCTTGTTAAGAACATTCCTACTGAGGTGTCTGGGACCTTCGCTTCCATTATCAATCATCCTAGGCTATATTCAGAAGAAGACCCTGACTTTCTGAATGGAAAAAAAAAAAACAACCCACGCATTTGCTTTTCTTGTTTGACTCGTTGATCTTTTCCCAATGTGCAAGCAGGGCCCTGAGCCCAAATTCATTGTACAAAGTCAATAATAAAGTGGCCATCCCAAAGGTGGGCACCCCACATCCTTTGCCCACCTTGGGTTGCCCAGCAGAAGCCTCAGGTACAGGTTAATCCAGTGAAACTATCACTGTCCCCCATCCACACGGGGGCCAAACACCACCCCTATCCTCTGCTAGAATCATCATTGCCCAGACCTCTCGGAAAGTGTCTCAGAAATATTCTATATATGTCTTTAAGTTTCTGATGACAGCCCTGGGGAGCCAGATGTGCGTAGGCCGAGCCAAATATGAACTTAATGAGTTCAGGCAGCTCTAGTTCTCATGGGTGTGTTAAAGGCTGAATAGGCAGTGGGGATACTTTATCAGGCACACAGTACATAGACTACGGAGCTTTAAAATGTGTAGGGAAAAGGAGGAATCCATTATGCTCAAGCTAGAGTAAGTGACAACAGGTGGGAATAAGCTAACTTGGTCTTTCCATGGTGTGAAAGGGGGAATGACTAAGATGAGGTCATTATCATTGTCTTACAGAAGGCGCCAATCTATCTTGCCCATGGCTGTTGGACTGATTTCCTTGAACTCCATTTTCCATCAGGTTCCTTCCCCACCTAAGAAGCTGTCTCTCAGGATCCTCAGACCTCCTTGTTGCCCCATCTTACTGGTCTGATAAGAAGGTGCCGATGGTTGGGTCACCTTAACCTGTGGTGGAAGAGTGAGTTCAGGTGTGAAGGATGGGTATGGGACTAGGAAACCAAGTCAGATCCTCTCCTGCATGTATCATATTTTGGCTCCCAATCAGCACCCACCCAAACCACAGCCCACCTAAGACACCTGGGGTAATAATGAAGTGCCCTATTAACCCTTGATAGACTGACTGACTTACTTGATAGAGTCAGAAGAGGCAACCCTAGAGAAAATGGCACGGGAAACACTAACCCCAGGCAGCCAATCACTGCAAGTGTCACAGAGCCTCGTCTCTCTCATTTTCCCACTCTCCTACATTGCCCTGTAACCCTAACAAGGTTTGGGTCTCTGCCAGAACTCTTTGGCCCTTCTCCCCATGAATCAGAACCTAATGATTTTCCAAGGTCCGCCATTGTTGCAGCCATGACTGTCTGTGAGCTGTACATACATATTTGTACAGATAATGAGCTGTTGGTTTTCCTCCAACTTTTGCATTGTCATCTAATTGTTCCAGAATGTTGCTGGTTACTTTATGAATACTGGGATACTCAAGAGACCCAGTAATCCATGGTCAATAAAGTAGCATAATTCTCTCAAACTCTTTTCTTCCCCTGAGACACCAATGAAGGAATAGGGTTTCAGTCTACCTTGAGAAGTAGAGGAAATGCTTCTAGAAATGAAGTTAGGAAGATGTGGCCCAAAAAAATCTTTCTGAGAGGAGTAGAGAAAACATATAAATATGTTGGCTGTGATTTTCTCCTTTCAAAAATGGCTCTTTTCACACCTTGCCAGAGAGAGTCAATGGGAGCCAAATGGAAAGTACTAGATTTGAGGCACTCACTGCCTCATCACAATATGGGGCTGATCCTGGCCTCTCAAAGGCTATTGTAGAAAAGTCTAATCCAGTGACAGACTTTCCCTGCTGTCTGTTGACCTACTAAGTTAGAAGGGTGGCATCCCCAAACAACTAATTGCCAAGTGATGAATTGTTTTTCAGCTAGCAATTCAAGAAGATAGTTTGCAGAGGGGTCTCAATCAGCATTAGTGAAAGGTGGAATTCATGGTTCATACCTTGCAAGATCTGAACCAGAGAGGCACATTAGAAGTCATCTAGTCTGAACCTATAATTTTCCACATGAAGAAACTGAGATCCAAGTGATCTGCCCAGGGTAATTCAGATACTAATTGGCAGAGCTTGGATTCAAATCCAGGTCCCCTTACTCTGAATCCAGCATCCTTTCTACAACATTATCTTACACAAATGAAATGATGAATTTTTGAAATATAAGCAAGTCAAAGAAACAGATGAAATACTATTTATGTAGATCACTTAGCACAGTGCCTGACAAATAGTAGGTGCTTAATAAATGCTTCTTTCTTCCACCCGCCTGCCCATTCAAACTCTAAAACAGGAAGGAAAAAAAGGAATTATATCAGTAAACTGCTCTTGCTACAGAAGCTGAGCTGGTGAATCTCTGATCATTAAATAAGTGGCTTAGAGTATTCCTCCTCAATGACAATTCTGAAGGCTTAATGCGATCACTGAAGAGTTAGAATGGTGTTTTAAGAGCATGTCCATTTTCCTCTCAGCAAATAAGATCATTCATGACTCCTTAACTGCTCTTACTGAATCCTCAGAGAAGTTCCTGCTAATGGTGAGTGTGCTGAAGGAAAAGAAAGACCATTGGCTCATAGTAGCATAGACTTAAAAGCTGGAAAGAATCTCAGACATCTTCTAGTCCAGCTCCCTCGTTTTTAGAGATGAAGAAACTGAGGCCCAGAGAGATTCAGAAATTTGTAGAAGATTGTTTAGGTACAATTGCTGTCTTCAACGATTTGGAGATCTGACATATGGAAAAGGGACTGGTTTGGGTCTACCTGGACCCAGAGGGTGGGACCAGGAACAAAGGGCTGCAAAGAAACAAATGTAGGCTGCATGTAAGTGGATCTTCTCTTTCCGTCTCCAGAGAGAAAGAGAAAGAAGGAGAAGAGGAAGAAGGAGGAGAAAGGGGAGGAGGAGGAGAAGGAGAAGAAGAAGAGGAGGAAGAGAAGAAGAGGAAGAGGAAGGGGGAAAGGAAGGGGAGGAGGAGGAGGAGGAGAAGAAGAAAAGAAGAAGAGGAGGAGGAGGGGTCCTGTTCAAATGTAGATTAGAGGGGGCGGCTAGGTGGCACAGTGGATAAAGCACCAGCCCTGGATTCAGGAGTACCTGAGTTCAAATCCAGCCTCAGACAACTGATACTTACTAGCTGTGCAACCCTGGGCAAGTCACTTAACCCCCATTGCCCCGCAAAAAAAAAATAATAAATTCAAATTCAAATGCAGATTAGACTAGATGACCACTGAGATCACTCCCAATAGTGAAATACTATGATTCTAAGGTTTAAACCCCATGGAGCTGAGGTTTGGGTGGGTGGGTGAGCTGAGAAAAGTTTCCAACAAGTAAAGAAGGCTCAAATGGATATTGAACCTGGACTCTCAAAAGTCATCAAATGCCACAAACCAGCACAATTTTTCCATGTGAGAAAAAAGGAAATTATCCAAAGATCACCTCTTGCCCAATTTCGTTTCCTGGTTCCATGAGCTCAAAAATTCAATTTCTCTTTAAAGCAGAAGAATCACTTCCTTTCACAACAGGAAGTTGTATTTGATTATTCATTGAAAGAATAGCCCCTGTCCTTCACCCTGGATCTCACGCCAGGACAGAGAGCTCTTTTATATTGCATGGCTGGGAACAGTGGCCAGACCAGGCAACTAAAGTCCCAAAGCTTTCCTTCTGTTTCCCCAATGATTCACACTTAACTGAGAGGAAGCAGGATGCAATATAAAGGGCATTGGCTTTGGGGTCCAAGGACCTCATTTCAAATCCCAACTCTGCTACTTACTAGAACACTAATTCTAGAGTAAGAGGAGCTGGATTCAAATCCAGTCTCTGAAACCACTTCTATAACCTTGGGCAAGTCACTCAACTTCCCTGTGCCTCAGTTTCCTCACCTATAAAGTGAGGAAGTTGGACCAGATGACCTTTAAGGTCCCTTCCAACCAAATGTACTTAGAGAGGGAGGTAAGTCTTTTTTCCTTTCGTCCTTACTAGGATTCTGATCCAAATTTGGGTATTTCATGTAGCCTGACACAGCTGTATGCTGTATCTCTGATGACATGTGATGGAGGAGATTTTCTAAATTATCCTGGCATTAGTGGTTAAAGATATTTAAAATAGCAACTCAGATGTGAATGGCACCCTGATTGGCTTAACAAGCCCATGGTGCGATGCCTCCTCTAAACTCGTCTGCTTTCACCCCCTTAGTCATTTTGAGTAAAACTGAACCCTTATAACTATGATCTGGAAAAAGTTCCTCGAGGTGAATTACTGTCTTCCCATTCTGTCCCCCACCACCAACACATCCTCTGCCTTGGGTTATTCTTTCAAAAGGAAGTTTCTTTCAATCAGGCAAAGCATGAAGTCATATTGGAAACTTGTGTGTTGGGTCGGGGAATATAAATACATATATATTTTTGGCCCAGCACTGTGATTTTATCCAAGTTGGGAACTTCTGGTGAATTAACTCTCTACACTGACTCAAAATAGCAACTTGTCTATAACCTATAGTCTTAGAAGTCAAGTGACTTGCCCAGGGTCACATAGCCAGTACCACATAGTCAACAGAGAGCTAGCTTCAGAGTCAGAGGTCAGATCTCTCTTAACTCCTTATGTGATGGTAATATCTAGAAAGTTGAGAATGAGCTTTTCTTGTGGTTTAGGCAGCCACCTAGCTCAGACTAAACACCACATGAGTCCTTGGGGATGGGCGAGCCTGGTTGCCTGGCTCAAATCAATGAATGGCCATTTGTTGGGGACTTCATGGAGAGAGGGGATTCTTTGGTCAGCTGTAGCTTGGATTAAATGGCTTCTTATATCCCTTTCAATTCTCTCAGGTCCCACCATCTTGAGATGGGGCAACTGAGAAAGAAGGTAAGAATCAGACAGTGGTTTGAGGGGTAGGATGGGTCCCCTTGAGATAGTAAATGAACCAGAGGGAAGCTTCCCATGGGTTTCATCTGTAGGGGAATCAGTGGATCAGAGTGGGAAGGAAGCTTGGAGCTCATTGAGTCCAACTCATGCCTGATCAGAAATCCCCTCAACAACTGCTCTGACAAAACTGAAGGTCTGACCCCATGACTCAATAACTGTGATGGTTCCCGATTGTCTCTAGAATTAAATGCATTCATTCAAGGCCCTCTAAAGCCTACCTTTCCAGCTGCCTTCTACATTGTTCCCCTTCCTACAATGCTGTCCTGGCCTTTCAAATGCGGTCTCAGACACTTACTAGCTGTGTGACCCTGGGCAAGTCACTTAACCTTGTTTGCCTCAGTTTCCCCATATATAAAATGAGCTGGAGGAGGAAATGGCAAACCAGTCCAGTTTCTTTGCCTAGAAAATCCCAAATGGGTCAGGAAGAGTCAGACATGACTGAAAAGACTGAACAACAACACACAATGCCGTCTGGCCAAGCTGACCTCTTTAGGGTTCCTCACACACACGGCAGTACATCTTCTGTCTCTGTGCCTTGGCATTGGCCTTTCTCCCAGCTTGAAATGAACTCCCTCCTCACCTCTGACCCTTAGACTCCCTCATTTCCTTCCCAGCTCAAACCAAACATCACCCTTTCCCTAAGGCCTTTCTTGACCTCCCTCCCCACTGTTGCCATGTGCTCCTCCCCCTCCCCTAATGACCTTGCATTTTTGGTATATATTTGACATCTCATTCTATGTGAACACATTGTCTCCCTTGACAAAATATAAGCACCTTGAGAGCAAGGATGGTGTCATTTTTGTTTCTGCATCCTCAGTGCCTAGGACTATGCTTGACACATAGTAGATACTGAATAAATGTTTGTTGACTGAAAAATCAAATATTTGCAGACCTCCACAACCCTGCAAAGCAGCTCATTCTACTTCTGGACAGCTCTGATTATTAGGGAGCTCTTCCTTAAATGAGATAAAATTCTTACTCTCTGTCCCTACCACCAGTTCCCCCCCTCCCCTTTCTGCTTTCTGGGGCTGGGCAAGACCAGCAACAATCTTTTTCTTTTTTCTTTTTTTTTTGCAGGGCAGTGAGGGTTAAGTGACTCACTTTCTTGCCTGCAAAATGGGAACAGAGAAGGAGAGAACCTAGATGATCCTGATGGGTTCTTTCCAACTCTAAAACTCTTTATCTGTGGTGTTTAATAGAAGACTCTTGGGAGGTTCTTCATTTGTCCACATACCTCCCAGCTCCGCACTTTTGCTTGGGCTATCCCATGCCTGCAATACACTCCTTTCTCACTTGTGATGCTTAGAATTCTCAACTCTCCTCAAGGCTCAGCCCAAGTGCCACCTACAACTGGTGGGTCCATCCCTGATCCTCCAAGTTGTTAGTACTTTTCCCTTCCCTCAATCAATTAAATTGATCATATCTATTACATCTATGAATCTAATTATATCTATTACATCTATGTTACCTATTAAATCTATTACTTGGATTATATCTGTTATCTATGACATCTATTAATATGCTTATATCTGTTACCTATCACATCTATTAATCTGATTATATATATCTGTGTTATCTATTAAATCTATTACTCTGATTATATCTGTTATCTATGACATTTATTAATATGATTATATCTGTTACCTATCACATCTATTAATCTGATTATATATATTATATCTATGTTATCTATTAAATCTATTACTCTGATTATATCTGTTATCTATGACATCTATTAATATGATTAGATCTATTATCTATGACATCTGCTAAGCTGATTATATCTATGTCTATTGGTTCCAAAGGTTTGTCATGCTGGGGTGGGAGTGGGGATAAGCTCCCACTCTCTATAAAATGCTCCAATGGCGTGCGTCTCAAATAGTCTCTGACAACCGAAGCCCAACCCTGATTTTCAACCTCTTCTGCCTTGGGGCTATACCCATATATGGGAAAGGCTTCCGAAGTTAACCCCGAGGAAAAATCAGGAGTCCCTTAGGCAGTTGGATGTTGGACATCACATCCCTCTGGCAACTCCTGCGGTGGCACTGGTGCCAAACTGTACTGGCTCTGCCTCTCCTTTGGATCCACCAATGTTGCGGAGAGGGAAAACCTGCTGCATGGGCAACAGCGTGTTTTCCATATTGATCCGCCCAGGCCATCGCCCTGGAGAGGACACTCCCGCTACTCCTCATGGGGTAGATACAACACGGGATGCAGCACTTACCGGTTATAAGTCACTCAGCAGCTGCGGCTCCTGTATCGGACTGCACGGCCACACTGTGGCCTGTGGCTCTTCAAGGAGCTGATCCACGGTCCTCTGCGACTAGTGGAGGCCCTACTACTACTACTATCTATGTCTATTCCCCGCCCCCACTCCTTAGCATTAAGCCCCTTGAGGGCAGGACTGTTTAAGTCTTTCTATGTATCTTCAGAACTAATCCAGTGCCTGGCATCCATCCAGTGAGCACTTAATGACTGCTTATTGATGGATTGGTTGATGATCTGTTTTATACTGCATTGGTAATATCATTATTGGTATGCGGGTAGATGTTTGATGGTTAATTAGATGTTCCATGTCATTTACTCATGTACAGTTAGAATATAAGTCAAATGAAGGCAGGCATGGCTTCATTTCTGTCTGTCACCCTTGCCCCTGGCACGGTGCCTGGCAGGCAGTAGATGCTTAATAAAAATATTTGTTCAGTTGAATAGAATTGACTTGCCTTCCACCGAACATTTTAAACTTTGCCTGGATAAAGCAGGCATCTTGAATAAGGCAGGGATAGGGGCAGCTAGGTGGCGCAGTGGATAGAGCACCGGCCCTGGATTCAGGAGGACCTGAGTTCAAATCCAGCCTCAGACACTTAACACTTACTAGCTGTGTGACCCTGGGCAAGTCACTTAACCCCAATTGCCTCACTAAAAAATAAAAATAAAAAAAAAATAAGGCAGGGATAGATAAGTTTCCCTGAGAAGGCTGGGCTTACTTCCTGATTTTGCCACTAAATGGCCGTGTGACCTTGGGCCAATCAATTTGTTTCTTCAGGTCCTGTTTTTTCCTCTGCAAAAAAGGGGACACCAGGCTTGACCCTACTGGAGGTTCCCCCTAACTCTGTGGAAAGGCAGTATAGATTTAGGGAAGGGGGCCCACCCAACTTTCCCCTGATGAGGTAGGTCCTGAGTCGGCTCCACACAGGCTTCCAAAGCCATGGAAAAGTCCCACATTCAGGGCCCCTGGACATGAGTGAGAGGAGTGGATGAAAAGCAGACCCTCCTGGTCTCTGAATGACTCCCAATCTGTTCTCAAAGTATGTGAGGATTTTTCCACGTACAAACCCAAATCTTGGTAAGTAGCATCATCGTGGCCAACATTCCCATTTGACCTCATTTCCAAGAGAGATTGAGTTGTGGTGATTTTCTCCCTGGCTTTTGCCATTCCTGAAACCTAACACCGTTCAGAACTTAGAAAAAGACAAGCGCCGACATCCGGCCAAATGAGAGAAAACCTCTGGCGAGGGGTCCTCAGCCACAGATGGGTCTACTTTGAAAGCTTTGACTCCGTTCACTAACGAGTTTTGGGTCGGGTCATTCTACATCTGATTTTAAGCCCAAGTGAAGGAGTTGAGGTCACTTTTCCATCCACTCTTCCATTCAGTGCTGCCTTCATATTCTCAGCCTTGAGTGTGGTGCAGGTGGTTACTGATGCCCAACCCACTGCCCACCCTTCCAACTCCATTACTTTGGTTCTAAAGGCTTTTTGGTCTTCAATATCTCAAAATGAAAGGCCTGAGAGCCGCCCTTGGCACTGGCTGTCCCCCTGGGCCTAAAATGCTCCCTGAATGCCTTCCCCAGCCAAGGCTGCTTCCTCCATACTTTGCATACATTTTGTATAGAGCTATCTCTATACTTGTTGTCTTCCCCATTAGAATCCAAGCTCCCTGAGGTCAGGCCTCATTTCTGTTTTTCTATCTTCAGCACCTAGCACCCAAAGAGTGGGTATTAATGCTTGTTGTTTAATGCATAAACATCTCCAGGAGGTATTTAGCCTGCTCAGATAATTTCTTTAATAATAACAACAGGGGCACCTACGTGGCGCAGTGGATAGAGCACCAGCCCTGGATTCAGGAGGACCTGAGTTCAAATCCGGCTCAGACACTTGACACTTACTAGCTATGTGACCCTAGGCAAGTCACTTGACCCCAATTCCCTCAAAAAATAACAACAACAACAACAACAACTTAATTTGTATAAGACTTTAAAGTTTACAGGGTGTTTTCACCACACCAAATCTGTGAGATAGGTGGTACCAATGTTTGATAAGGAAACCAGACCAAAAGATGAAGGGATTTCCCTATGGGCAGAGGCTAAGACAAAGTAGGTTAGATTTGAACTTGGTTACCCTATTTCATGTGAACTAAAAGAGTAGAGGAAGCGGGGCAGCTAGGTGGCGCAGTGTATAGAGCACCAGCCCTGGATTCAGGAGTACCTGAGTTCAAATCTGACCTCAGACACTTAACACATACTAGCTGTGTGACCCTGGGCAAGTCACTTAACCCCAATTGCCTCACCAAAAAAAAAAAAAAAAAGAGTAGAGGAAGTGAGCTGGGGGGGGGGGAGGTACAACATGAGAGGGGCCCAGACACCTTCAAAAATGTGTTTAAACCATCCTACTTCACAGTGTTGGCTCTAGAGCCAGACACTAGAACATCATAATATACTAAACTGTATTAGACCAGACCAGGGCTTCTTAAACTTTTTCCACTTGGGTTTATGGGTATATAAAATAGGTATACATTTCCTGTTGCCAAATTTTTTGCAAATCCCCCAGTCAGTTATACGACAAGGATAGACTATATTATAATACACTATGTAATATCCTGGGGCAGCTAGGTGGCGCAGTGGATAGAGTACAGGGCTTAGAACCAGGAAGACCTGAGTTCAAATCTGACCCCAGACACTTAGTAGCCATGTGACCCTGGGCAAGCCACTTAACCCTGCTTGCCTTAGTTTCCCCATCTGTAAAATAAGTCGGAGAAGGAATTGGCAAACCACTCCAGTGTCTTTGCCAAGAAAACCCTAAATGGGGTCATGGAGAGTTGGACACGACTGAAAAACAACAACCAAAAAACCATACCATACCATACCTTATCCTACCATGCCATGCCATACCATGGTGTATACTATACACTAGTAAAGTGAGCTTAGGGGCAAACAGGGTTTAGTCCCAGGGCACAGACATTGTAGCTGGGAGCAGGGCACGCTTCCTTGGTGTGATCATAGCAATCTTTTAGACTTTCTTCAAGGTTCTCTGGTGCCACGTTTTAAAGCTCACCACTCTCTCCAAGGACCCACCTTCCCTCCCACTCCTCCCAAACCCTGTGAAGCCAAGAGCAGGATCCCGGGGTCAGACCACTCTCTCTCCCCCAGGGACACTGCACCAAGGCCAGGACCACCAAGCCCTTCTCCAGCTGAATTTGCTGGCGGCACAGCCAACAATAATCTTGCTCATAAAGGAAGCAGAGACAACCTCTACAATATCTTGAACATGGAGATGATGTTTACGTCTCTAGTTGCCCCACTGTCCTTAGGGGATAATGTTTTACCCTACCTACCCAGGGCCCTAAATTTAGAGCAGAAAGGGACCTTCCAAGCCACCTAGTCCAATCCTCTCATTTTTTTTTTTAAGTGAGGCAATTGGGGTTAAGTGACTTGCCCAGGGTCACACAGCTAGTAAGTGTTAAGTGTCTGAGGCCGGATTTGAACTCAGGTACTCCTGACTCCAGGGCCGGTGCTCCATCCACTGCGCCACCCAGCTGCCCCTCAATCCTCTCATTTTACAGAGGAGAAACTGATCCTTAGTGGTGGTGTCTTGCCCAATGTCATTTTGGTAGTAAGCAGCAGGGCTGAGATTTGAACTCAGGTCCTTTAACATCAGAGCCTACATTCCTTCCACTGTACCATGTCACCTCAGAGGCAGTAAGAGAAGAGCTATTTAAATATGAGTTAATCAATCTATCAATAAACGCTTATTAAGTGCCTACTATGTGCCAAGAGGTAAAAGACAGACCTGCCCAGGAGCTCACATTGTCATGAAGTGATTCACTTCATCTAATGAGTTGATATCAGCATGCTTCCTCTGACGTTGTCTACCCACCTGCCGAGATGCCCGTCTCCCCAGACACCTGCTGGCCACCCACCGCTTGACTTCCCTAGTCCCAACTGCCCAGGCTTCCCCATTCTGCCTGATGCTGACCCTTCCCATGGTTGCCCTTGCCCATGCTGGTCAGTGTCTCTGCTTCCACTCGCTTCCATCTGGTCCATGCAACCAACAGAGAAGACTGATTCTGACATTTATACATAAATTCTTTAAACCACTGGGTAACAACAACAGAAATTTCTTCTTGGCTTGGAGTGAATTGTGCAATTGTTTTTTTGGAAGCCTATTTACCTTCTTAATTTCTTTGGCTCTGGCTAGTGCTAAAATTAGTTTGTTGTGAGCACACAACAGTTGATGGGCTGGTGGGGAGGAGAGCGTAGAATATTTGCCTAGAACAACAAAAGTTTCTCAAGCTGGTGCAATCTGGGACAAGACAACCCAAGAGGGTTATAGACGTTGTGGGGCGTTCACATAAGCTGCAAGGACAGAGGGGACTGGGAAGTGAGGTACGCAACACAGTGTGCTAGAAAGAGGGCTGGACTTGGAGTCAGAGGACCTGGGTTCAAATCCTAACTTGTGGCCCACGTTGTTGTTGTTGTTGTTGAGTTGTGTCTGACTCTTTGTGACCCCATTTGGGGTTTTCTTGGCAAAGATACTGGAGGGGTTTGCCAATTCCTTCTCCGACTTATTTTACAGATGAGGAAACTGAGGCAAGCAGGATTAAGTGACTTGCCCAGGGTCACTAGTATCTGAGGTGACTTGTGTGGTCTTGGGCAAACTGCTCCACCTCAGTGCCTCAGGCAACTCTCAGACTATAAATGTCGGAGAAGGAATCAACCTGGATTCAGAGGAGTTTCCTAGAGTGCCCAGTCTGTGAAATCAGCCTGGTGTTTATCTCCTAATTAGAAATGTGGAATTGAAAACGTTCCCAGCCATCAGATGCCCCGGCAGACATGCTGCCCAACCTCAGGATGAATGGCAACAGCTAGCATTCATTCAGCTCTTCAAGGTCTGCAAAATACTTCATTTAGGACCTTATTGAAGAGGGTGTCATTATTATACCATTTTACAGGTGAAGACACTGAGGCCAAGAGAAGCCATACTATATATGGGAAGCGGTTGCCTCAAAGTCATACAGGCAGTAAGTCTAATGTCCCTCAGACCCATGAGGGAAGCTTCTGCAGGTAGGTGTTCCCTGACCCCACCAGGGCAGTTAGGCATAGTGGATGATAGAGGACAGGAGCTATGAGTTCAAATTCCACCTCAGAAACTGATGAACTGTGAGAGAATCCCTCAACCTCTCTAAGACTCAGTCTCTTCATCTATAGAATGGGGGGAAGGGGTTTGGACTAGATGCCCTGGGGTACCTTCCAGCTCTAGATACATGAGGCTTTGACAACCAGTCTGACAGCTTCACAAGGACTCATTAACAGAGCTTGAGTAATTAGACATACCGCCCCCCCCCAAAAAAAAAACATTCTGGGAAGAAAACACCATTGTGTGAACTTAAAAATATTTTCCAGCCAACAACTGCCACTCGAAGGTCCAATTAAAATCTGTGTAACAGATGGCAGATTCTGAGTCACAAAGCAGGATTTCTTGGCAGTCCTTTGCTGTTTTTGCTTTCCCAGGGGGATCCTGGCCACATATTGCCCTGGAAGGGACTCTAATTTTGTGGAAAAAACACAGCCAGAGAGTTCCTACCATGTTATGCTCCCAAAAAGGACCCCACAAAGAGGCACCTATCTAATTTCTAAGGTCCAGGAAAGTTCAAATCACAGCAATGACTTACATTTCTGGATTCGGGATGTTTTCTCAGAGATTGCATTGTCTTTGTTCATTTTTGTGTCTTCAGTCATTTGCCTGTTCCTTACCTTATTTTCATTTTCTTTTTTTTTAAATATCAATTTTAATATCTTTTGTTTTTATATTGTTTTCATTTCTAAATAAATTCTTCCTTCATCCCCCACTAAGTGAGACCCCCCCCTTCCCCCACCTCCCATAATAAAGATTGGGGGGAAAAAACAAACTGCAGTTCAGAAAAACCAACCAACATATCAATCATGCCTGAGGATGTATGCCACAGTCCCGACCCATGGTATTCCACCTCTGCAAAGAAGCAAGGGAGTTGCATTTACAGAGCTCTCTTCTGGGGCCAAACTTGATCATTATAATTACAAATCACTCAATTAATTGTGTACACAGCATGTTTTTTAGGAGGTGGAACAGTTCTTTCTGTTTACATTGTTGAGGCTGTAGCATATATTGTTTTCCTGTTGCTGCTTAGTTGGCACTGCATCAGTTCATACAATTCTTCCCAGTGCTTCTCCAGCACATGCTACCCCTGTGGTCTTTCATCTGATTGACTGGTTCCTCCCAGAGGAGAAAAGCTCCCAGGCCTGCCATTTCTCATTTCCTCTCTCATCTCCACTCCTAATTCTCCTGCAGATTTTCCCTTCTCCTACTCTGCCCCACTCATTTTTAGTTGCCTTCAGTGTGTTGACTTCATCATTCAAATGTAGGCTCCTTGAGTGTAGGGACTGTTTTTAATCTTTCTTTGAATGCCCAGTGCTTAGCACAGTCCCTGGCACACAGTAAGCACTTAATAAATGGTTGTTGCTTTGCCTTGCCTGCTGAGCGCCTACTGTTTGCCAGGCTCTGTGCTAAGCTCTGGGGATTCAAAGAAAGATAAAAATAGTCCCTGCCCTCAAGGAACTCACAGTCTAATAGGGGAGATAATGTTCAAACAACAAGAAATGGGCAAGACAAACTAGAGGACGGCACTAGCATTAACTCCCTCATTTTTCAGATAAGGAAACAAATTCAGATGGAAGGGAGTTGATAAGACCATAGATTTAGCACTGGAAGAACCCTTATATGTCATCTAATCTAGTTGTTCAGTCATTCTTTTAGTCATGTCTGACCCCATTTGGGGTTTTCTTGGCAGAGATACTGGATTGGTTTGCCATTTCCTCCTCCAGCTCATTTTACAGATGAGGAAGTCACAACTAGGAGGCGCAATGGATAGAGCACTAGCCCTGAAGTTGGGAGGACCCGAGTTCAAATCCCAACTCAGATACTTGATGCATACTAGATGTGTGACCCAGGGCAAGTTACTTAAGGCCAATTGCCTTGAACGTCCAGCACCATCTCCAATTGTCTCGATGCATATCTTGCCACTGGAGCCAGATGGCTCTGGAGGAGAGAGCGAGGTTTGGTGACTTTGCACATCCCTCCCTCACTTAGATCCCATTCAGTGCAAGTCATGACATCACCCTCTTTGAGAATGAAAGATAAATAACAACAGATGAAGAAACTGATGTAAACAGAGTGAAATAATTTGTCCAGGGTCACACAGCTAGCAAGTGTCTGAAGCCAGATTTGAAATCAGGAAAATGAGTCTTCCTGATTCCAAGCTTGGTGCTTTATCCACTAGTTCTCATCTCCCTCACCCTCCCAAGCTCCACTAGCCACCCCCTCCTGTTTTCTTTTTAAACAAGCATGACATTTGTTCTCTTAAACTCCTCAAGAGGTTCTTCTGTCTTCCCCAGCTCTCCAAAATGACAGCTAAGTGGTCCTGAAACCCACCTGCCAATTCCCAAAGTCAGGTCCTCCTGACTCAAATACAGCCATCATTTTGGAAATATTTCACAAACCAGTTTTCCCTTGATCTTTGCCTGGCCCCTTCCCATTCCTGGGGGCCCTGGCTTTGCTTAGGTAACCACAGAGGACTCAGAGTTGTGTTTTTTTAGCTCATCCTCACCACCTCTCCTTGCCTTGTGAACACGGAGCCAGAGGGAGAGAGGGCGAGGCTGCTTGGTCTTCATCAGAGTCAGAATCGAGGGCAGGATGCAATGAGGGTTAAGTGACTTGCCAAGGGTCACACAGCTAGTAAGTGTCAAGTGTCTGAGGTCAAATCTGAACTCAGGTCCTCCTGAATCCAGGGCCAGTGCTTTATCCACTGCGCCACTGGACCCAGATGGCTCTGGAGGAGATAGTGAGGCTGGTGACTCCACACAGCCCTCCCTCACTTAAATCCAATTCACTGCAAGTCATGACATCCCCTCCCAACATCATGGTCCTCCTGGAGAACGAAGGACAAACAACAACAAAGAAATGGAACCTTTCCTATCTTTTTTTTTTTTTTTTTAGTGAGGCAATTGGGGTTAAGCGACTTGCCCAGGGTCACACAGCTAGTAAGTGTTAAGTGTCTGAGGCCAGATTTGAACTCAGGTACTACTGACTCCAGGGCCAGTGCTTTATCCACTGCGCCACCTAGCTGCCTCTTTCCTATCTTTTTAGAAGCCATTCCTCCCTTCTCACGCACCTGATTATGTCTCGGCACATTCAGGCTTCCTAGCATCCCCCAGGAACTTGCCCCATTTATCTCAGGGCCATTTCCATTTTAAGTCTTCTTATAATCCTGACTGCCATATTGGCCTCGGGTCCTCTCCCACACCTGGCCAGTTTTTCCTGAGCCCACACAATGGTTCCCTTAAAAAGCTCCCCACTCTCTCAACTTCCTTTAGCTTCTCAGACTCCTTTTCTATTCCTGGTCCCTTTTTAATGGTACCCTGTGCTTGTAGGATTTTGTCACAGCCCAATTCCAGCATCTTAATGATACCTTACTTTCTTAGAGTCGCAAAACCCAGAGATTATTAGTCCTTAAAGGGACCTTGGAGAGACTCCATTAATTAGCCAGTTAATCAACAAGCATTTATTAAACACCTACAATGTGCCATTTACTGGGCCAGGCTCGGAACAATAGGGGACAATTCGCCATAAAAAAGTGAATGTAATGTGGTTTTTGTGGAAGGAACATTCCATTAGGTCTGGAGACTTGGACTATAGAACAATGGGCAATTGGTTTTCACCCCCTGGGCCTCAGTTTCCCCAACTGTAAAATTCAATCCAGTTCAACAATTTATTACCTACATGCAAGCTCCCTTCCCATATTTCTTCTCATCTGCAATGGCCTGGCATGGAAGGGGTTCTTCACCCTTTCTCCCTTACCCTTCAGCCTTTATCTCTCTAGCATACTGAAGAGTTGCTAATCCTCCTGTCAGGGAAGTGCTGGCAAATGTTTAATAACTGGCTCTTTGGTTGGGGGAAGAGGGAGAGAAATGTATTAAGAACACATTTTTAAGTTCAATCTGTATTTAACATTTCCCCCCATCATTTTTCTTAAGTCTAGAAAATCAACAAAACAATTTGTAGCATTTACTGATTCCTGAGGTATAAATATGCACACTGGGGCTGTTAGGTGATGCACTGGATAAAACAAAGGGCCTGGAGCCAGGAAAACATCTTCCTGAGTTCAAATCCAGCCTGATACTTACTAGCTGTGTGACTGTGGGTGAGTCACTGAACCCTGTTTGCCTCAGTTTCCTCATCTATAAAATGAGCTGGAGAAGGAAATGGCAAACCACTCTGGTATTTTTATCAAGAAAACCCCAAATGGGCTCACAAAGAGTCAGACACTATCAAAACCATTGAACAACAACAAAATACTCACACTGAAAGGTTAACTATCGGCTCTGGTTAGAGCTGGTTCCAGTACCCTCCTGCTTCTACCCATTTTGACCAGTGGGTGCATTATCTTACTCAGAATGGGGAAACTTAAACAATATTAGAAGCACTTGCTTCTAGAAGCCTTACAAAAAGCCAACCACACTTTTTTTTCCTAAGGGAAAAAAACACAGTGATGACTCATTGCTTGAAATCAAATCCTCCATCCCAAAGAACAGTGTTTTTTACAAGAAGTGGGTGGTTTTTTTCCCCCTGAAGGCAGACTACATAATATTTGGTGCTTCTCTTTCCTGAGTAATATGTTCCATCTCACTTGCAAGTAGCTGTTTCAGTGTTAAGCCAGTACATTTTTTTTCCTTGGGGTTATATATTATCCCCTTCATTCAGTGATGGGCTTTCTCCTTCAGTTCTAGGAGGAGACCAACTGGTGTCCAAGAACAGGGAGCCATCTGAATATGCCATGGCTGCACACGGCTGCCTTTCCTCCCTTCTTTCCATTCTGTCTGTCTCTAAAGACCTCAGAGCTATGGGAATACCTAGGCAGGAGTCTGGAAGCAGCATCCAGATGGTCACATGCACATCAGTTCCATCTTGCTTGCAAGGTGCTGTTTTGGGGTTCAAGCACTGTTCTTCAGGATTGCCGCCATTTCCAGTCCCCCCATCCTTTCCTTCTCCCATTTTGAGCCCTTTCTTTCTTCCACCATAAAACCTTTTCTTCTTTGGGACTCTCTTCTAGTCATTGAAGGAAACCATCAACAAGCAGGTTTTTTTTTCTTTTTTAAAAAAAATTTTCATTGACTTCTCTTGTTTCTGCAAACCTAATTTTCCTGGTGTCCTTTCTGCTTCTAGAAAGCCATCCCATATAACAATGAATTTTGTTTAAAACAATACAAAAGAGAAAGACAAAAATCCCAGCAAAACAGATCAATACATTAAAAAAAAAAAACAACCTGGGGAAACATAGGCAACATTTCATATCAATGAATCCCCAACTTCTACAAATGAGTAGAAGGGAGTATCTTTTTTCATATCTCTTCTTTATAGACAATCTTGTTCTTTGTAATTTTGCCACATTCATTTTTATTTTTTGTAGCTCTATTTACATTGTTCTAGTTACTGTATATATTGTTTTCTTGGCTCTTCTCATTTCACTTTGCATCAGTTCATAAAAATCTTTTTGAGTTGCTCTTTATTCATCATTTGCCATTTCTTTCAGCACAGTAATATTTTGTTATTTTCATGAATCACAATATGTTTAGCCATTTCCAAACTGATAGGCATCTATTTCGCCTTGAGTTCTTTGCTATAACCCCCAAAAAACCCAGCTATTAATATTTTGGTGTATGTAGGATCTTCCTTCCTTCCTTCCTTCCTTCCTTCCTTCCTTCCTTCCTTCCTTCCTTCCTTCCTTCCTTCCTTCCTTCCTTCCTTCCTTCCTTCCTTCCTTTCTTTCCTTCTTTCTTTCTTTCTTTCTTTCTTTCTTTCTTTCTTTCTTTCTTTCTTTCTTTCTTTCTTTCTTTCTTTCTTTCTTTCTTTCTTTCTTTCTTTCTTTCTTTCTTTCTTTTTAACAGTGACCTGCTTGAGGTATAAGCTTGGAAGTGCATTTTAGATACTTTATTTGCATATTTCCAAACTGCTTTCTCAAAGTGGTTACATTCATGCAAGATCATTTCAGAAAGGCCTGGAAAGACTTGTATGAACTGATGTGTAGTGAAGTGAGAAGAACCAGAAGAACATTATTCACAGAGACAGCAATATTGTTTGATGAAGAATTGTGAATAACTTAACTATTCTCAGCAATACAATGATCCAAGACAATCCCAAAGGACAATGGATGAAGCAAACTATCCACCTCCAAAGAAAAGACTGATATTGATGGAACACAGACTGAAGCATGCTATTTTTCACTTTCTTTCTTTCTTTTTTTTTCTTTTGAGTTTTATTATACAAAGTGACTAATAGGGTAATGTTTTACATAATTGCACATGTATATCTGATTGCTTACTGCCTCAAGGAAAGAGGAGGGGAGGGAGGGAAGGAGGGATAGAATTTGGAACTCAAAACTTTAAATACCAATATTTATTATAAAAATAAATATGGCCATATTAAATCACAGCTCCACCAACAATACATTAGTGTGGCTAGCTCTCTGACACTTGATTGTATCACAAAGAGGTAGAATAACAATTCAGCAATGATTTTTAAATCACCAGCTATGTGGCAAGTACAGCACTAAGAAGTGGGCATATGAAAACAAAAATGAAGCAGACCTTGTCCTCAGTAAAGCTGACATTCTACAACAAGGAGGGATACAACATATAGACAGATGGATGTGTAGAAGGGAATTTAAGGAGGAAGAAAGGAGAGAGACAGAGGAGAGAGAGAGAAGGAGAGAGGGAGGGAGAGGAGAGACAGAGAATGAGAGAGAGAGACAGAGGAGAGAGAGAGACGGAGAGAGGGAGGGAGAGGAGAGACAGAGAGAGAAAGAGAGACAGAGACAGAGAGAGACACACACACACACATACAAAGACAGAGAGGGAGAGAGAGAAAGGGAGAGAGAGGGGGAGAAAGAGTGAGGGGAGAGAGAGACAGAGAGAGACAGGTCCAGAGAGAGACAGAGACAGAGAGGAGAGACAGACAGAAAGGGGGAGAGAGGGGGAAGACAGGTAGAGGAAAGGGAGAGAGAGAGACCAGAGAGAGAGACAGACAGACAGACAGACAGACAGAGGGAGAGAGAGAAAGGGAGAGGGAGGGGGAGAAAGAGGGAGGGGAGAAAGAGACAGAGAGATACAGGTACAGAGAGAGACAGAGACAGAGAGGAGAGACAGACAGACAGACAGACAGATAGAGACAGAGACAGAGACAGAGAGAGCTGTAACAAATGGAGGGACAAGGAAAGACTTTCTCTAGGAGGTGGCACCAGACCTGAGCCTTAAAGGGAGATAACAATTCCAAGAGGTGGAGATGAGGGAGGAATGCATTCCAAACATGGGAGAGAGCCTGGGAAAGGTTGTGGAGATGGGATAGGAACTGCTAAGTTCAGAAAACAGAGAGTGCTTGAAAAAGAGTAATGTAAAACACATCTGGAAATCGAGGTGGGGCCAGAGTCTGGAGGGCTTTAAATAGCAGACCGAGGAGCTTGTATTTTGTTCTAGAGGCTGTAGGGATCCCCTAAAGTAACACTTAAACAGTAAAGTAAAAGTAACAATGTCAGACGTGTGCCTTGGGAAGAGCATTTTGGCAGCATTGTGGAGTGTAGTAAGACTGAAACACAGGAGGTCAATTGGGAGGGGTCATACCGTGCAGTTCCGAGGTGGTGAGAATCTGAAATAGGCTGGTGGTTGTGTGAGTGGAGAGGAGGGGGCTCACGGGAGAAATACTCACATGAGTATAGAGGAAGAGGAGGCAGAGTGGAGGTAGATTCTACATTGAGGACAACTCTCTAAGACTTGGCCACCTTATGGGCTAAGGGAAAAAGAAGTCAAGGATGCCTCTGAAGTTATAGATCTGTCATCGAAAGGATGGTGGTGCACTCAACTGACATTTGGAGAAGGGTGGGTTTGGAGGGGGGAAGATAGTACACACAGGCGGAGCTGTCCAGCAGGTTGCTGACAATGGACAGGATGGAATTCAGCAAAGAGATTTGTCTTGCTAATTGAGACAGAGAAGAAGGGGCAAACAGGTAGAAGAATATTAATTAAAGCAGTGTCACTGCGGTGAAGAGTGGAGAGAGGAGCTAGAATGAAAGAGATGGTCAACAGTAGGTCAAGAAGGAGGACTGAGAAAAGGCCTTTGGATTTAGTAGCTAAGAGATAAATGGTATAAATTGGTTTAGCTATTCTGGATGTTAATTCGGAATTATGCAAGAAAAATGACTAGCTTTTCATACCATTTGATCCAAAGGATCCAGCTAATGGGCATTTTCCCCAAGAAGGCCAAAGACAGAAACAAAGGTCCATAAATTAAAAAAAAAAACAAGATTTATGGCAGTATTTTTGTGTGTATGGTAGCAAAGGATTGTAAATAAGGTGGGGTACCCATCGATTCGGAAGAGGCTGAACAAAATGTTTTATACGGTTGTTATTGTGCAGTGAGAAGAATTCGGTCACACATGGGAAGATGTATATGGCCTGAAGTGGAGTGAGATCAGCAGAACTGGGAGTCATTCACAAAGATTATCATCATGTAAATGCAAAGAACACTAAGGGAAGTGAACCTCTAACTCCTTTCAGAGAGCCATACCTCATCAAGAAGCATCAGTAGTTTTTTAAAAGACACCACAGGTAACCTTGGAGAGACCCCATCGTTCTTCTGGAAGCCAGATAGCAGTGAGCATAGGTCACTTAACAGAATAAGACTAAGGTTCAGCAGGTATTCTAAGCCTAATGTAGAGTGTCATCCTTCAAGATTCCCATCCCTATGCCTGTAGACACTTCAAAGTCATATGTAGATAGACAGAACCTCCTATCCCGGGTCCAACAGACATAGCTTCCTTTTGGGACCCCCTGCTCTATCACCCCCTATCCCTCTGACTTTTCTAGGGCCCCAGTCAGTGCTGCAGAGAGCTAAGAAAGCTCTCTGACTACAGTGCCAGAAATGGATGGAAAGATAATGTGTTCTGAGTCCCAAGTCTTCTCCCGATTTCCTGGTATCCTTTAAAAATGCATAGGACAGGGCAGCTAGGTGGCACAGTAGATAAAAACACTGGCCCTGGATTCAGGAGGACCTGAGTTCAAATCTGGCCTTAGACACTTGACACTTACTAGCTGTGTGACCCTGGGCAAGTCACTTAACCCTCATTGCCCCTCAAAAAATGCATAGGACAGGGTAGCTAGGTGGCGCAGTAGATAAAGCACCAGCCCTGGATTCAGGAGGACCTGAGTTCAAATCTGGCCTTAGACACTTGACACTTACTAGCTGTGTGACCCTGGGCAAGTCACTTAACCCTCATTGCCCCACAAAAACAAAAACAAAAACAAAAACAAAAAAACAAAAACAAAAAAAATGCATAGGACACATAAGATCTTAGAGTTACTTGTAAAGTTATGTTTTCAGGAATATAACTTCATTGGCAACTAAGTCAGAAGACTGAAGTCTGAATCTGGCCTCAGATACACTAGTTGTGTGACCCTGGGCAAATCACTTAATCTCTATTTGCCTCAATTTCTTCCACTATAAAATGGGCATAATAATAAAACCTACCTCAGGGTTGTTGTGAGGAACAAGTAAGATAAACAAGTGGGTAAAGCACTTAGCACAGTGCTTGGAACATAGTAGTTGCATTATAAGATGCTAGCTATTATCATTATCAATATTCTGACCTCAACCTTTAAAATATGGACAAAAGCACTGAGCTGCCTCCCAGAAACCTTTTGCCTGATTGATATTGCTGGCAAACAACCCCCCAACTAACTACTGCAGAGAACGTTCCATATTTTGTTTCCTTCATTCCTTACAAAAGTCCTAGGAAGTAGGCAGCTGAGCACCCTTAGCTACTGAGATTCAGAAACTGGCCCAAAGTCACACTTGCTAATAAGTGATCCAACCAGGAGAAGAGCCCAGTGTTCTGCCTCCAAGGTCCTTTCTCTTTACTCCATCACACTACCTGAAATGGGAATAATTCCCAGTGGGAAAGAAGAAGAAGGGGAAGGAATAAATATTTATGTAGCACCTATTATTTGCCAGGTACCACATTAGGAGCTTTTTTACAAATGTTATCTTATTTGATCCTCACAGTAACCCTGAGAAGTAGGTGCTATCATGATCTCCATTTTACAGATGAGCAAACTGAGGCAGACAGAGGTTAGTGATTTGACTAGGGCCACACATCTAGTAAGTGTCTGAGGCAGGATTTGAACTCAGGTCTTACTGACTCCAGCCCTACTGCTCTATCCACTGAGCCACCAGGTGCCTCTAGTGGAAATATGCAATGGCTGAAAGTCTTATTGCAAAACTCACTTGAGGCCTTCGAAGAGCCTCCCATCTTCCATGTCACCTCAATACTCCTTCCCCATATTAAATATGAAGATTTATTTATTGATGAATAACATTTTTACTTTGTGTTGATCACTTCATGGGCATGCATTGGCCAAAGAAGATAAAAAAAAAATTGCTCTTGGATAAAGAGATGAACTTGGAATCAGGAAGAGCTGAGTTCAAATCCTGCCTCAGATGTTTACCAGCTGTGTGATCCTAGGTTAGACACTTGACATCTCAAGTTGGACTCACTGGTCTCTCCAACTTTAAGGCAATGATTCTTCAACAGGAGACTCTGCAAGGATAAAAATCTTAAGGCCCATCAGGAAGAATTGTTTGCAAATATCTCCAGTGACAATGAAGGACATGGTGTTATTCCCATAGATCCTCAGGGAGAGACCTCTCCCTTCCTCATTGACCACATTGGGATGGGGGAAGGGCCGACACATCAGCGATCCCAGATGAGTTCACTCCCTGCTTTAACCTTCTTCCCAGATTCTTAGAGCTTAGGGGGACTTCAGCGTCACTAAATCAACCCCTTTGTTCTATAGAAGAGAAACCTGACATCTGCCCCAGAACCCAGACATCAGGGACAAGAGGAGGGGCAGAGCAACCATGAAGCATGCTTTTCCTTGGAGCAAACAGGGTTGTGAGGGTGGTGGTACAGAGGACAGTTTGACCCTCTAGGGCAGGGTGACACAGGCCTGGCCCCAGAGAGTCCAAGCTACACCCCTGCAGGGTTGGAGGGGGAGGGCATCATGGTGATAGGAGTGGTGCCCAGGGATGTACAAGTCACGTTGCATGGCATAGGCGCACAGGGCAAGGTGCCAGGTGCAGGAATGGCAGTCTCCAGACCACCATGGGGAGGAAGCATGACCCATTGTGTTGGCACCCTGGGACAAAGCACTGGTTGTCCCATCCTAGTTATGGCTTTGGCTAAGAACAAACATCCAGGTGTCTTAACTCTCAGTCCAGTTCTCATACCACCCTACTGAGCTGCCTGGCCAGCAATCTGCCACATGCCTGCTCCCTGAGGGTAAAGAGGCGGGACAATGTAGAGCCAATGTCAAGGACGATTGAGGGTTTGACAAGCATGTCTAAGATCTTTCCAGAGGTCCAAGATAGAAACCCAGAAGTAGCCCTGAGGTTAAAAAAAAACCTTTAAAATGTAACACTAGACATTTTCAGAAATGAGGAAACTAAGGCTCATAATGATGAAATAACTTGCGCAGTCACACAGATAATAAAAGATAGAGTCAGGATTTGAACCCAGGTCCTTTGACTTCAAATCCAACACTCTTCCTCCCTTCTTCTCATCGACATGATCTGTTATTAGCTCACTGTAAGGAAAGGGTTTTTCAAACTCTCAAGTGTTATGGAAACGGGAGCTGGTGGGAGCCGTTATTATTGCTGGGGTTGCCCATTCTCAGTGACTGCTGCCCACCAGCCCCTGGTATCTGCCATTACTGCCGCCCCCAGCCTCCCTCCACTAACCTCCCCCAGCCACCTTCTCACCCACACAGAGGGGCACACCCCCTGAAGGTAAAGAGGAGGGGCCACCCTAAGCACCAGGGTCCTTCCCTATCACCCCCTCCCAGGAGGAATCTGTAAATGCCCAGGAAAGAGGCACTCCATTCCCAGTGCGAACGTTTCCACCCACCCTCCCACTCCATGAAGATATTTGGCCCTAAGCCTGGACCCACAGGAAAATGAAACATTGATGAGGCTTGCTTGCCGCCTGAGCCTACCCACCCACCCTGAAGGAGCGGCCAGCTTGCCAGGCCTTACCTCATTTGGAGCCTGTTCACTGATTCCGGCCACTGGTTTTTATTTATTTATTTTGAAAAGTTGGCTGTCCTTCCAACTCCAGAGAGTTCCAAACACATCTAGGTCATACGGGTCCCCTGCTATGGGAGGCCCCATCCTGGCCTCCGGCAGGGCAGTCACGGGGAACCTTTGCAGCCTCTGAACTGAATTATCATTGTAAGAATCAGTGTGATTCCAGCAGGAAGTCAAGGGTTCTCATGGGCCGATGGATCCAAGCATATGTTGGGGGGTTTCCGTACTTCTCTTGACTGGGAGCCCCCTTCCCCATAAAACTTTGGCAAATATGAGTGTGGTGCTCACTCCCTCCCTGCCAGCAGAACACTGAGGCTTACTCCCCACTTACAGGTGGGTTTGGCCCCAATCCGTCACCTCCTCACCCTTCCCACTCCACACTGTCTACAAAATAGAGATTTTCCCTGAATTGTCTTGGAATCACAATCTTTGTGCAGAAATGTTCATATAAAGATATAGTGACCCAGGCCTAGCACTTCTGATTTGGATGACCTTGGGCCAGTCTCTTCAAACCTTTGAAAACACGGCTGCTTACGCAATGTTACAGCAGAAAGGTCTGTCCAAAGAGGAAGGATAAAACAAGGACCTTGAACAAGCAGCCACGTATTCCATAGATAACAACAATGGCGAGAGCTAGAATTCATGTGGCACTTTAAGGGGGTGTGAAGGAAGCGCTCTATAAATATGATCTCATTTTAGCCTCACAATGACACTGGGAGGGCCCACAGTGTTATCCCCATTTTACAGAGGAGGAAATTGAGGCAGCCGGCAGCTCAGCCTCTGTCTGAGGCTGGATTTGAATTCACATCTTCCTTACTTCAGGTCCAACCACTGTGCCACCCAGTTATTGCTATAATATGAGAGGTGCCTGGATCTGATGCTGTCTGCCAGGAGTACTGCTGATAGTGGTGGGTGCCCCTACTCCATATGGAGACCAGTCTGGTCAGCAGGTCATCAGAGTGATTTATGTGAAAGTCTGGGAGATCTCCAACCCCACCTGGCAAGGACTCCTATGCCTTTAGGAAATCGTATCAGGAAAGTAGGGGTCATTTAGGTCGTGGGGACCATTTTTCTCTTTTAAGGAAAACTAATCTGTCACAAGAGGGAAGAAGCAACTGGGGTCCTATCAAGGTTTGTGCTGGTAACATTTAACAACTAGCTTTCCAAAAAACAAATAAACAAACCACCCATACACAGGACACACTTTTAAATTTAATCTACATTATTAATGTTGTCCCCATAACTTTTTAAAAGTTTATACAACCAACAAAACAATAAATCAATTTGTAGTGTTTTGCTAATTTCTGAGGTGTGCATGCTCACACTGAAAATTTAACAACCAGCTCTAAGGAGCTGGTAGGAGCTGGCTCCAGCCTACCCCTTGGCCTGAACCCTGTTGGTGTAGGGATTGGGGAGGCATGGTCCTAAGTCATGTGAGGGAAATCTGGTTAGTCCTATCATAGCTCCCACACTTCCTCACGAATCATCTGGAATCAGAGCTGTCTGTTACATTGATCAGAGTTCTAAGCCTTCCAGAGCCGTGGGTATTTACAATGTTGCTGTTACTGTGTCGACTGTTCTCAGTCTCCTCTGCATCTGTTCATACAAGTCATCTCAGGTTTCTTTAAACCCGCCCCTTCATCACTTCTTCTAGCACAATGACATTCTGTTACATGCCCATGCGGCACCAGTCTTACACTCATCTGGCTACTGCTGGAATGTGTATTAGTTCACTCATGCTCCCGTGAGAATGGCTGATGCTTCCTGTCCCTTCAAACACCAGGCACAGAGAAAGACCACCAGACTGTAGTGCTGAGCCACAGAGTGGGTCATGACTTACCCAAGGTTACACAGCTAGCTACTATGTGCAAAGCCAAAATTCAAACCCAGGTCTTCTGACCCCAGATTGAGTGGCCTTTTTTTTTTTTACCAAGTCATGCTTATCCTTTGTTCAGCCGACCATACAGTCGTCATTCACAGACACGACAGGCCACAAGTATCCCAAAGACGTTTCTCAACGGCTAATACTCTCATCCCAATGGTTTTCTAAAGTCAGGCAAAAAAGCCAATTTAACCCAAAATCTGAGCTGCTGGCATCTGTGCTCCATGAATACTATTAGCAAGGTGGGATGTGATCGCACCCCTCTGTGGGGAGCTGCTTTCCTGCTCTCTCCAGGGCCCCCGCAAAACTGGAAGGATGCACTCATTGACCCAGGGACTGCTTAACAGGCCCCTAAACAAGAGAATAACATTGACATTTTCCATTCCCTGGGGAAAATGAGGACTTCTGCTCTTTGCCACATGAGATGCCAAGGCTCAAAATGCTTCAGAAGACGTGGGGAAAACGTTGCCAGGCAGTTCTCAGAAGGTGCCAAATGACTGCCCTGAATTTTGCCACATCACTGCCCATGCCTCTCACCTGTCAAAGGGTAGGGGGCTGGGGGTGGGAGTAAGTTCCTCCTGCAACAGACATAGGCGGGGGTTCCTTGTAGCTCCCTGGTTTTCATCAAAGAGCCTGTGAGTATTTCCACTGTGCCCTTCTGCCAAGCAGAGATTTCAGGAGCTCCGGCCATTATTGCCCTCTGGCCCTGCTGGGAAACTGCAAGCTAGTCTGCTCCAGAGGTCACCAGGGTCCCAGGAATGATCAATTCAGAACTGGAAAGATTTTAAGGACATTAACCAACCCCCTGAATTTATGGAGAAGGGAACTGAGATTTAGAGATATCAGGTGATTTGCCCAAGGTCATTCAGCCAGTAACTGAGGCAGGATTCAAACCCAGGGCTTCCAGATTCCAAGTCTGGCACTCTAGCTACTATACCACAATACCTGGGTCCTTCCTGCTTTGAGTGATTCCTAATGACTCTTGGGGGTCATCTAGGTAGGGTTTCAGCTCTTAGTGAGTTACAAGTGGAGCTAGAACTAGAAAATGTGAGTCTCCTGGAGTCTTGTCATCACCCATGAGAATGGCTGATGCTTCCTGTCCCTTCAAGCACCAGGTACAGAGAAAGACCACCAGACTGTAGTGCTGGAATGGATTGTAGAAGTCATCCAAGTTAACCCCTTCATTTTACAGATGAGGAAACTGAGGCACAGAGCAGGTTCATGACTTACCCAAGGTTACACAGCTAGCTACTAAGTGCAAAGCCAAGAATCAAACCCAGGTCTTCTGACCCCAGACTGAGTGGCCTTTTTTTTTAAAACCAAGTCATGCTTATCCTTTGTTCATTGGGTGGTCCCCCTGGGTCTCTCTGAGGTGTTTCTCCTTACGTGTAGCTTACCCCAACTTCCTCTGAATTTGCGCTGTGTCGTGCAAAAACAAGTGGAAAAATGCTTGTTCTCTGCCCACTTTCCAGGTATGTCTGAGGTTCTAATATCTCTACCTTTGTCTTCCTTCCTTCCTTTCTCTTTTTTCTTTTTCTCCCCTTTTCCCTCTCCCTCTTCCCTCCCTTCTCACTTCCTTTTTCTTCCTTTCATTTCTTTTCCTTTCCTTCCTTTTTCCTTTCCCTCCCCTTTTCCCCACTCTCCTTCCTTCTTTCCTCTCTTCCTTCTTTCATTTTTTCCCTTTTCCTTCCTTCCTTCCTTCCTTTCCTCCCTCTCTCCTTCCTTCTTCCCTCCCTCCCTTTCTTTTTCTTTCTTTCCTTCCTTCCTTCTTTCCATCCATCTTTCTTATTCTCTCTCTTACTCTTTCTCTCTTTTTCATATGCTTGAAGTTAGGTTCTTGTTCTGCTAATCTTGTTTGGAAATCTTCATTCAGATCTTTCCCTATTTTCTTGGTCCGCTTCATATTTATCATTTTTACAGCACCATAATATTTGATTACATTAAAATACCACAATTTGTTCAGTCACTTTTCAGTTGTTGGAGTTTTTGCTAGTTTCTCATTTTCTAGTTTTTGCTCTTACAATCAGAGCGGCTATAAATATTTTTGCACAGAAAGGTCCTTTTTTTTCCTTTTTATGATGTTTTGGGATAAAGTCCTAGTGATGGAATTACCATGTCAAAAAGACTTTGTGACTCATCGCATATTGAGCAAGGCCGTGTGGCTCCTTGTATGCTGAGACAGGCATCTGGAAAGAGGACAGGGCACAAGAATATTTTGGCTTGTTTGTGCTTGGCACACAGGGCACATTCAATTTGGGGTGGAGTGAACCAAATAGAGCACTGGGTTTAGAGTCAGCAAGACCTGGGTTCAAGTCCTACCTAGATCTAATGCTTCTACCTTGATGACAATGGAAAAGTCACCTAACCTCTGTTGGAATGCACACAGGTTGTTTAATGGAGACCCAGGGGCTCGAGAAAACACCAGCTCTAGCTTTGTTGAAGGAGAAGCTTCTCCCTGAAGAATAAAGGCATTCCCCAACTCCAGTAAGAAATGGGTAATACAGAGCCATAATTCAAGGGTATTAACTGTGCCTTCTTGGAGAGCTCCAGGCAGCTGGCTAAGACTCTAAGTGACAGACCAATTGTGAATTACGTCAGAACTAAGTTGGTGAAAGGAGTTTCTACAACAGGAGTGTCCCTCAACCTAAACATGCATATTACCATACTGACCTCCAAAACCAGGCTATGGTCTCACCAACAAAGTAGTTGAGAGCCCTTGTTTTGCCAGTGTCAGTCCTGCCAAAACCGGATTTTTTATCATTTGGGGCTATTTTTACCATCTGAGTGGGAGGAAGGCAATATCTTAAGGTTATCATTTCTGGGATTACTAGAGAATCTGAGCATCTTTCCAGGTGCTTACTAACAATTTGTCTTTCCTCTCAAATAAATTGTCCATGTATGTCCTTTGACTATTTCTCCAATGAGAATCAAGTTTTATTAGTCTATAGATAAGCATGAGTTCCTAACAGACACTTGATGTCAGACTTTTCTTGATATAATTATTGTAACTATTTTTCTCCATCTTCTTTTGTTTTAATTTTAGTATTATTGCTTTTCTTCTTCTACATAATCCTTTAGTCTTTGGGTGATCAAACCCATTGCTTTTGTCTTCAATAATATGTTCTCTTTGTTTGGTTGATGAAAAATATTCCCCCTCTCCACAGTCATGACAAATATTTTGCTCCTTTTTCTCCTTACCTCCTAGGGTTGTTGTGAGGATCAAATGAGAGAATAATTATAAAGTGCTTAGCACAATGCCTGGGACATAGTAAGCACTATATAAATGTTAGTTATTGTCATCATTCCAGCTTTAAAATTATTTGTATTAATATTGATACAATGGAGTTGATTCTTTTTTTAACCAACCCATCTATCTTAAAAGGCCTAAGGTATAATCACAATGAATGTTAGTTAGTATTAATGAAGTATTAAGCTAAGTCTAAGGTATGTTTTTGCACTGATTCCTTTCTTTTTCTGATTGAATGAAAGGGAGCAACCTAACTGAATGAGCAAAACTAGACATGCCTTTGCAGGGCTTTAAATAGGAAAGCCATAGGGTCAGCAAGTCAATTCTAAGAGAATCCAGATAGGAAGGAACCCTTTGTGGAAGAAACCTGAAAGGAAGGGGGAGGAGATCTCTTAATCCTCTTCCTACCCATCTCTCATGGAGTGGCTTGTCTAGATGCAGACATCCCATTCAGCAGTTCGAAGGTTCATCTGTTCAAGAGACTTTGAGATGCAATTGAGATACACTTTAGAGAGACATGTATAAAGAAAGGGAGTAACTTGAGATGGAGAAGTATCTTATAAAGGAATGGAACCCACTGTCCAAGGAGAGAAGTATATCCTGGAAATCTGGCTGAGAAACCCAATTAGCAGAGATGATACACCTAAGGGACTTTGCATAAGGACGTTACAAAAAGATAAAGGACTTCCAGACCCTTAAGTACAAGGTAGGCCAAAAGTCATTAAGGGGTCTGATGTTTTAATAACTTTTTGAAAATTATTTTTTCTTTATAGATTCAAATTATAGATGTCAATTCATTTCCCATACATACTCTATGTGATGCTATGGTCTTGTAAATTAAAAACCAAAAAAACAAAGGAATCATTATATATTGAAACCTCTTCATGACTTTTGGCCCACCCTGCAATAGGGGTTGTTCATTGTCTTTTCTACATGTTAACCCCACATTTGTACCTCACTACCACTGTGCTCTAAGTTTGTGCCCCATCATTCCCAGAAATTATATATATATATATATATAAAATATATGTGTGTGTGTATACATATATGCATATATACATATATATATATATTTGTAGAAGAATGTGCCACATGTTTTGTAGCTCCCATTTTTACTATGCCTTCATAGTAAATGTCTTTGCTAAAAGCTGATTGTGTGTCCACTGCCTAAATATTAATAGTACTCACACTGGTGGGGGTTTGCCAGCCATAGTGTTGGGAATATAGACCCACAGAGTTAAGTCTAGAAACCAAGGCATCAGTTACCCTTGAAGGGCCAACTCATGAATGCAAGTTACAGTTGGAAGCATATCCTAAATAGGGTATTATATTGAGACTGATAATTTAGAGTTCATTTTGTGGTATGTGGCATGTGGTTTGCAGTATTTATCCAAATCCCTTTTAGTTGCTTTGGCCATATATCCATTTAAAATTTTTACTTAATAATTTTTATTGAATAGTGATTATATCTTAGAGAGTTTTAAAAGGATCAGTTTATCAAACACTATTTTTTTTTATATGTTGGGTTCTATTTCTGGGTTCTCTAGTTTCTTCCAATAATCTATTTCTCAATTCCTTTTCCAGTATCAAACAGTTTTTGTAATTATTGTTTCATAGTACACTTTGACAAGACTAGTTCCCCTTTGCCAGTTTTCTTTCGGATAGCTGATATACTTGTACATTTTTCCACACAAATTTTGTCTGTTTGTTTGCTCTAATTTAACTAATTGAAAGAACTCCTTGGTATTTTGATTGATGCTGCATTAAATCTCTGAGTTTGTTTGGTTAATATTAATATGTTTATTACATTTGCTCAAAGTAACCATGATTTAGATATATTCTTCCATTTGTTTTGTTCTCCTTTGATTTCTGTCAAAGTGAATTTGATCTTGCATTTGATGGGTTTCTTCTATATCATGGTATGTTAAGGTCTGTGGTGTGTAAAGTTAAATGTGGTTGCCTTATTTCTATCCCACTTTTAGGGGAAATTAGCTGGGGTTTCTAATATATTTGTTACTTATAAATTAGAAGCTTTAGCACCAGTCTTGGGCATTAAGCATTTATTAAAGCATACCAAGTATTAGTAAAGCAAGAACACTTGGCTCAGAAAGTTAAGAAAAGGCCCATCTAGCCTAGAGCTCAGCCTGGCCTGCTTCTCCCTCCAAGTCCTCCTCCATGAGCATGTCCAACAGCCTAACTGAGAGTGGAAGCTTCCTTTGGGTTCCAAGAAGAGGCGGCCCTTCCACACTGCTCAAAGCTAATTGGCTAGCATCATTCAAGTCTATCGGTTTACTGGGCTTGAGGGTGGTCCATGAGCAGAAGGTGCTGAGGCCAGTGTTCAGAAAACACACCCCCTGAGGGCCAGGCTCTCAGGTAGGTGTGGTTTCGATCGAGTCAACTTTAAGTGAGTTAATAAGCAAAGTCAATTCAATCAATCTCAATATTATCCTCTTGAGTGGGAGCCTCTGGGAGTCCCAAAATCCATTATTTTCTCACAGGTCGAAATATCTGATAGATGCATTTTGCTGTTGTTATAAAAGGCATTAAATGGTCTAATCTTGAGCAGAGGAATGTCATATGAAAGTGGCATGTTAGGGACAGGGGTTAGACCCATGTGTTCACTGGTATAGGGACATCCCAGAGGAGATAACTCCTACCAATTCAGGTTGGCACATTTTCTGCAGTTTTAACTTTACAGGTTTGCTGAGGGTGTGGTCTTGCCCAGAGTTCCTTGGCTGGTGTGGTTCAGAGTTAGAACTTGAATCTGGGTCTTCCTGGTATTGAGGCCAACTCTTTATCCACCATGCTCCACAACGTCTCACATATACCAGGATTTGTTGGGAAGATCAATTTGGAAGTGGAGGACAAGATGGATTGAAGGGGAGGAAACTGGAGGCAGAGAGAACAGCTAGGAGTCATCCCAGCAATCCAGCTAGAAGAAAAGGACCTGGGTTTGGGGTGGTTGCAGTGGGAATAGAGAAGAGGCTGATCAGTGAGCTTTTCCAAGGAAGAAGTAAGACTTTGTGATAGGATGGACAGGAAGACCGAAGGAGAGGGAAGAAGCCAGGAGGATGCTAGAAGAATAGTGTCATCCTAGACAGAAATGAGGGAACCATGAAGGAAAGCAAATGTGGGGATGGGGTGGTTGGAATTTCATGAATTTGCTTTGGCTACATTGAGTTAGAGGTAATGACAGAGATTTGAGGAGAGAGAGCTGGTTGGCACTTATAAATAAAAACATGACTGGAAGCTAGGTGAGAAGTCAATGTGAAAGCACAGGCCCTGGAGTCTGGAGGACTTGAGTTCAAATCCAGCCTAAGACACTTACTAGCTGTGTCAAGTCACTTCACCCTGTTTGCCTGTTTCCTCATCTGTAAAATGAACTGGAGAATGAAATGGCAAACCCCTCTAGCATCGTTGCCAAGAAAACCCCAGCTAGGGTCATGAAGATTCAGACATGACTGAAATGACTCAACAACAATAGCAAAAAAAACCCCAAAACACATGGAAAGGGGCAGCTAGGTGACACAGTGGATAAAGCACTGGCCATGGATTCAGGAGTACCTGAGTTCTAATCCGGCCTCAGACACTTGACACATACTAGCTGTGTGACCCTGGGCAAGTCCCTTAACCCCCATTGCCCTGCAAAAAAATAAAAAGAAAGAAAGAAAAGAAAAATAGCAGAATAATCCCTAAATGGGATGAAGGAGAAAGAGGGGACCCGAAGAATTACAAAGCAAAAGGCCAGGCTAGATGGTTTCTGAAATCCAAGGAGCTATGGTGGGTGAAGGAATGACCTGTACCCATGGAGATTCCAAGCATCGAGCTCAGCACTGAACCAGGAGAAAAGGCTGGGGACATGGAGGGGAACTGACCATTTGTCTGACTCAACCTGTCTTTTCAGGTGGTTCCTGGGAATCACCTCTGCCCCAGCTCCTGTCCCAGGCCAGGTCGGCCTCAGCCATCCCAGTCACTGTGTGCACAGTAATGCTATCATCTGCGCTACGTACCAAAGCACCAACAATGGGCACTGGTTAAGAACATCTTGCTGAGTCACTTCTGTTTTAATATGAATGCCAACTGAGCCCCCAGACAGATGGAAATGAGACATATTTAACTCAGGACCATGGCAACAGAGGCTCAGGCTTTAGAATACAGGAAGTTAGGGTTCTTCCCTTCCCTTCCCTTCCCTTCCCTTTGCGGATATCTGACTCCTGGGGGGATAGTTTTAATCCTGCCCACGGACCAAAAATAGCTTCTATTTTTCTGAAACCTCAGAGGCTTCCCCGGCATTTTATACTGAAGAGGCATTTCGAAGCCGTATACCCATTTTCCACCTCATACTTTGACAATTCAACCATAGGCCTCCTTAGAGCATGGGGAAGAAGTCACAGGAGTCGGCTCTAAGAGGAAGGGCAAGGACTGATGGGAATGTTCCACCCATGTGTGCCAGCACACCATCCCACATATGGGTGTGACTGTGAAGAAACAAGAGTGATTAATTGTCACAACGACACTGGACCATGCACATATAGAAAGTGAGCCATCTCGGCTCATCAGCCCCTGCCTTCTAAGTGGGTTGGGATTTGTTTGTATGTGGCGCTCTGGTCACTTTAGTTCCCTGATCACTGCGACCAGTCTATGGCGGAATATAAACTCCTTGAAGGCAGGGACAGTGTCACTTTTGTATTTATATCCACAACAACCAATACGCTGCCTGACCCAGAGCAGGCATTTAATAAATACTTATTGACTGAGTGGTATGGATTCTGAGCCATCCGTGACAACCTCATTTCCCAGTCTACTTTGTATATGGAAACGCTCATCTGATTTGTTGTTTGTTGAGTTGAGAATTTAAAAAATAAAATAAAATGAGAGAGTTGGATCTGATGACCAGTCCTAAGCCTATGACTACTCCCCCCTTCCAGAAAACATGAGGATATGTGGATATACGACTTCTCCTCCTACCTACTGCCCTGCCGTCCCATCTCCCCAACATCTTTATGGCACACCTGTGGAACCCCAGAGTCATGGGGGGAGGTCTCTTAGACATCTCCTAGTCTTACATATACATGGACATGGTAAACCACTCCAGTATCTTTGCCAAGAAAATCCCAAAAGAGTCAGACATTGCTAAAAACTACAGGGAAAAGTGTCTGTATTTTTTTAAAATGTATTTTTTAATATATGTTTTACAGGCAACCACCCAGTAAACATAAGAGATCAAGGATCTACTTAAACTGATAGGGTCAAAAATTCAGTTCTGCAATTTTTCTGTGACTCCATATTGGGTTGGACGATAGTTTCAGTCAATTTGACCGATTAATCCATTTTTTTCTGTTTTGCATACTTGGAGAGTGGGGTCCCTTTCATGTATGCAAATGTATACCAAAAATAATAACCACGTTAGTGTTCTAAGCCAAGATCTCACATTTCTCCCTCTTGTTTTAAAACAGGTTTGCAATGTGGTTTGTATTATCTGGGTTATAGTTTATAAATGTTCTTTCCAATTCCACCCAGGGATGGGGCCTACCATTCTTTCATTCATTCATTCAACAAACATTTAAGTACCTACTATGTGCTAGGCACTGGAAATACAAAGGTAAATTCTACAGGTCAAGAGATCAGATCATAGATTCAGAGATAAGAGGGGCCTTTGAGATAATCTACTTTTACCCTAACTTTAAAGATGAGGGAATTGGGGGCAGCTAGGTGGTGCAGTGGATAGAGCACCGGCCCTGGAGTCAGGAGGATCTGAGTTCAAATCCGGCATCAGACACTTAACACTTACTAGCTGTGTGACCCTGGGCAAGTCACTTAACCCCAATTGCCTCACCAAAATAAATAAATTAAAAAAAAAAAAAAAGATGAGGGGACTGATGCCCATAGAGGTTGTGACTTATCCAAGGTCACAGATAGTAAGTGGCAGAATGGGGGGGATTCGAATCCAGGTTTGTTGACTTCACATCCAGTACCCTCTTGCTTATACCATGCTCAAGTTCTTCCATGGCAGAGGCTGAGGCTTCTAGATCAGGGGAGCTGGAAGTGACCAAGACCAGAAAGTGGCTCTTCTAAAAGTACTAGGTTAGTCAGGGTGTCAATGATCAGAGCTATGGCCTGCTAACTGGGGGACTCCCAAGGCAGGAACTGTGTCACTCCCAGAGCATCACAAATTCAAAGGACAGACAAGGAAACGTGTTCTAGGGTTAGGCAGAAGATTTTGAGTACCAGGAAAATGAGTGAATCAAGTCTGCAAGCATTTGTTAAGCACCTACTATGTGCCAGTCATTGTGCTAAGGTGTGGAATCCAACAAGATTATCCTTTTTTTTTTTTTTTTTGCTGCTCCTCCCTCCCCCACTAGAATCTAAGCTTCTTGGAGGGCAAGGGCTATTTAATTTTTGTCTTTGTGTAGCACAGCGCCTGACACATGGTAAGTGCATAATAATAATTTTAAAATCCACGTCTTGAGGGCTCACTTGTGGTTTTATGTCCAGATGCCCCAAGCTGCCTCTGCCTTCTAGATTCTCCTAAATGAGTTTGGTTGGACAGCTCCCCATGCCAAGGGTGGCTTACCCTCCAGGGAACAGGCCATCTGTAAACATAGGGGGCAGAGCTCACATCACCTAATGACTTGGTCTCTTCTGAGTTCATTTTCTCGGATGTTCAAAACCCCGAGGAAGAAATACCTCAGACAACAAAGAAAACAGGAAGACCCACTCCTGTATCTAAAGGGTGCTGTGTTTGCAGTGGCTGTTGGCAGCTCTTTGGAACCTAGAGTGCCGGGGCTTGGATTTGCTTTTGGCCAGCTACACAGCTCACTAGAGATCGCAAGTTAGTTGGACAGGCAGAATCTCCTATTAGATCCAATGATCAGCAATGCAATAATACGAGTTTGAAAACATGAGGCAAGCGGCCAGCAACCCTGCCCCCTCCCTTCCTTTTGGACACTGCTGTCCAGCTTAAATTCCCAGCCCTTAGAGCAAAACTTCGTGAGACCTCCCTTCCTGCCCACTGTCCCCAACATCCACAACCGTGGAATTCCCAGAGTCTCCGAGCAGTAGATTGATTCCCTTAGAAGTCTCCCTAACCCGATAGATGAATCCCATCTATGGCCTCTGACAACCAGTCAACTGGCTTTTGCTTGGGCATGTTCAGTGACAGGGAACTCACTACTTCATGACTTAACCTAGTTCATTTTCCAAACAGCATGGTTCAACAGGAAGGTTGGTGGATTTGGTGTGAGAGGTTGTTGTTTTCTGTTGTTTCCAAAATGCCCAACTCTTCATGACCCCATTTGGGGTTATCTTGGCAAAGATATTGGAGTGGTTTGCCATATCCTTTTCCAGCTCATTTTACATATGAAGAAACTGAGGCAAACAGGGTTAAGTGACTTCTCCAGAGTCACACAGCTAGTAAGTGTCTGAGGTCAAATTTGAACTCAGGTCTTGTAACTCTAGGCCTGGCACTCTGTCCACTGGACTACTTAGCTGCCCTTGGTTTAAGAGAATTTGAGTTCAAATCTTGACTTTGCTGCTTCCTTCCTGGGTAATAGTTAACCTTTGTGGGCCTCAGTTTCTTCATCTGTAAAATGAGGGGGTTGGATTAATTGACCTTGAAGGTCTCTTCCAACTTTACATCTATGATACTATCATTCCAATTGCTAGAAAGTTCTTTTGGACATCCTGTCACTCAGGATCATAGATCTAGAGCTTTTAAAAGGAGATCAGAGATAATCTAGTGCTCCCCTCACTTTACAGAGAGGCAACAGAAGCCTGGTGAGTGAAGTGACTTTTCCAATGTCACGCAGCTTAGGAAGGGGCAGGACTCATGTTTGGCCCTCCCTCCAGGACACTGAGCATAGGCCTCAGTCCTCCTTGGGTGGCCAAGCAAAGAAAAAACATCGACACTCTTCTTCACGTGATGATCTTTTCAATACCTGAAGACAATTGTTTGTGCCAACAATCAATAAATATTTGGTATTAATATCTAATAATAATTTATTAAGCACCTACTAGGTGCCAGCACTGCGTGTCCTCTCTTTAGGGGCCTTCGCTGATTTCCTCAGCTGTTATGTCCCTTCCCTACTCCAAATCACTGTGTATTGTGTATATATCACGTGGTTCCTAATCCACAGACATGCTGTGTGCTCCCCAATAGAATGTAAACTCCTTGAGATCAGGGGCTATCTCCCTTTCATAGGCCTATTACCTAGCATAGCACCTGGCGCATAGTAGGTGCTTACAATGTGCTCCTTGACAGACAAACGTTCTCAGCTGCTATGACAGATCGCTATATGCCATGATGTCAGCATTCCCTTCTTTTCTGTTCTCCCAAGCACTGCAGGGGGTGCCGGAGCTGCCAGCCAGAGTGGTACCTTCATCAATACCTCAGAGGCCTCCCCTAATAAGGGATTGTCAAAACAACATTTCAGAGCCCCTCTGGAGAACAGCCCTGCCTGCTCAGCCTCCCCCCACCCCCACCCCCTCCGTGCCTAGGATTGGGAAATCATCCTGATTTCTCATCCATGGACATACCTCCAGGTTGTCAACAATTGTCTCCAACCACAGGCTGCCTCTCACTGGGCCTGAATCATGTTTTCCGGAGACATTACCGAGTTTTCAAAGGCCTTCTCCAGGGACGGTTCCACCCTCCCAAATTGGAACACGGTGCAGAGAGGAGCTGACTTACTCTTAGGACCAAAGCCCAGCTCCCTCCCCGATCCCAAGTCAACACTTTCTGTAAGCCACATCCCTCCATCAGCCAGGCACTGCTACTAATGGTTCCAAGCTCAGGGAGGGGTGGGAAAGAGGGGGGAAAGCTGGCGGGGGCGGGGGGGGGGGGGGGCTCACTGATGGCACCTGGAGCGAATCATACGTTGGACACGCCAAACCAAGCACAGTTCTTGGTAAGTCTCCAAATACCTTAGCTGGGACACCTAGTCCTCATGCCGGAATCTTCATCACCCTCACCCAAATCCTCTTTGCTTTTTATAAAAGCGAGTTCTCCCTGTACCCCTCATTTCGCTCCCTCTGCCAACGGCACGTACAAGTAGAACAGCTCGGGCACAGCTAGCTGCCCAGAAGTCGCCAGTTTTCCAGTGGGTGACCCATTGTTTGGGTATGCCTGTAGTGAAATGCTGGCCTGTGTTTGTGTCAGAAATCTACCAGGCAGCCTAGGGCTTGCACCCAAGACCGGGGAAGAAAGGCAGAGACTGTCCAAAGAGATGGCTGGCGCTGAGGTCACAGCCCGGAACTGCCTCCTCATGCTTGGTTTTCCTGGACCCAGCCCCCAACACGGCCTCAGTGGCAACAGAAGCCACATGATTATTGCAAAGCAAGAAACGACAGAAGATGGGACCAACCAGACACAGGTTTTTAGGGCTCCAAAGTACCTTAAAGGTCATTTGATCCATCCTCCTTCTTATCCCAGATGAAGAAACTGATGCCCAGATAGGAGAAGTTAGTTGCCCAGGGCCATGTGATTCAATTCAACAAGTGTTTGTTTAATAGAGAAATGCACAGTTGATAGAGGGCCGGACTTAGAGACAGAAAGAGCCGAGTTCAAATCCTGCTTCAGATACTTCAAACCAATACTAAGCAGCCTCTGTTTGCTGATCTGTAAAAGGGGCATGATAGTGGCCTTTATCTCACAGGGGTGTTGTAAAGATTGAACGAGATAATATGAAAAGGGCTTCGCAAACCTCGAAGCACAATATAAGTTATGATTATTAATTATTTCTTTGTTTCCAGCTTCCATGCTAGGTGTTAGGGATACAAAACCAAACAAGAAAGTGAAAGACTTACTGTCCTCGGGGAGTTATAGTCTGGGGGCTCAGGGGTTTGGAATATCACATGTACATAGACTAGGAAGTTAATACAGAGCATATAGCTAATATCATCCCTATTCTGCAGATGAGAAAACTAAGGCAGACAGAGATTAAGTGACTCACTTGCCCAGGGTCAGGTAGTCAAGTATCTGAATCCAGATTCGAACTCAGCTCTTCCTGACTCCAGTCCAGTGCACTGTGACACCTAGCTGCATCCATAGCCAAAGTAACTTGGTGAGCAGAAAATAGCACTAAGGGTCTGGGGCAGGAGGTATCAAGAGAGGCCTCTGGAAGAGGTAGCCCCTGAGCTAGGCTTTGAATGGAGCTGGAGAGCCCAAGAGACAGGGATGAGGAAGGAGAGCCTTCCAGGAATGGACATGCCAATTACTAAAGTGAGATTGAAGCGGTCAGGCACTCTGTCTTCCACCCACTAAGCAGCCTAATTCCTGTCTGTCTGCAGAAAGACTCAGCCCTTTGGGAGGCGAATTAAAGAGGAGCCTGGCTTTGTCTCTGTTCCTTCTCAAGGGGCCTCCCAGGAAGTGCACGTGCTTCCCTTTGGGACCTCCCTTCTCCTCCCCAAATTACTTAGAGACTCCCCCAGAAACATGTCAGTCCTAAGGAGACTGAATGACTTGTTTTCATGGGCTCTCCCCACTCCATCCCACCCCCTCACCCCCACCCATTTTTCCCTGAAGCAAACAAAAATTGGAAGCAAAATTGAGCAAAACCAAATAATGCATCAGATCTTTCCTTGCTCTGGAGTTGGAGGACATGGGTTCAAATCCCACTTCTGATGCTTGCTTTCTGTGTCATTTAACCACCCTGGGCTGCCGGTGCCTCAATTTTAAAATGAAGGGATTCGATGACACGGCCTGAGAGGCCCCTTCCAGCTTTAAATCTGTGCCCCTATTATTCCAAGAGCTTCTGAAACTTCCCACACCCATATTCCACCACACCTAACCAATGAAAGGAGGGAGACGTATTTCCTCATCTCTGCATCAGTTCATACAAATCCTCCTATGTTTCCTTGAATGCTTCAAAATTGTCATTTCTTATGGCACAACTGAAACTCAGAGAGCAGTTAAGTGACAAAAGGGAAGGAAGGAGAAGTAGGTGATGCTGCTGAGAAGTCTGGAGGATGGAAGAGGGGAGCCGGGGAACTCCCTCTGGATGAACTTTTCAGTAAAGTCAAAGAAAGGTCATCTGCTGGTTGGGGAGAGGGCAGGCTAGGGACATGGGAGGGGAGAGAAGAAAAAGTCTGGAACAGACACTGCGGCGAATGAGGTGGAAGGATGGTTGAGCGCAGTGAGGACCTAGCTAGGATCATATGCCATGAATCTGCAGTGAGTAAAATCACTTAAGTTATAAACAGGATTGTAGAATCAAGGATTTAGAGGTAGGAGGGACCTGAGAAGTCACATAGTCCAATCCCCTCATTTTACAGGTCAAGAGATGCTCAGTGATTCACCCAAGGCCACACGTGTCCAAAATGGCAGATCCAGGATTCCAATGGGGATCCTTGGGCTCTGAATCCTACACTATTCCCACAGTTCTTTCCCCAATGATACTCAGGACTCCTGGAGTGTGAGGAGAGAAATCAGAAAGTGAAGGTCACTTACGCCTGAAGACAGAAATTGGGGACAGCAGAAGATGAGGGGGAAGGCAAGGAATTTTCTTCCTACTGTTGTTTTCCTACCTGACCTCTCGAAGTCCAACGCAAAGTCTGCCAAAGAAAGTTTTTATCTTCTATTGCTGACGCTCCTCCCTCCCACTCAATGCCACTTATGTCCCCACTGGCTCCCTCCCACCCCCCCAAAATGGCCATGATGTTCTACACACCAGTTTCCATAGAGCCCAGACACACTCGGGAAGAATGTGCCTCAATGAAGTCACAGTTAACAGTCAGTGGGGCTTGTCTCTTCACTACAAAGACTCCAGATGTACATTTTATCTCTGCCTTGTGCCAACTGTTAAAGGATCAAAATCCGGAGCTTTGATCACTAGTGGGAGAGCGGAGCTAGAATCAATTCTGCTCTAATTCATTATTAACACACTACTAGATGGCCCCTTTGAAGTCACAACAGGCAGGGCATGCCGTGGATGCGAGAAGCTGGCAGTTTGGGGAACTGGTTGCTTGGAAAACCAACCGTTTTCTAAGACTTTGCAACCTGTGTGAGTGGTGGGAGAGGTGATAAGACTTTCCCAGCTAGAGTCGGGGGTCCAAGAATGAGCCGGGACTTCACAGGGAGTTTTTTATTCCTAGCTGGTAGGTTTCTTTGTTAATGGGGGAACTTTGGGGAAAAGTGACCAAAGAGTGTCAAGATCATGCCATGAGAATTGGTTAAGGGAAGGTGGGGAGGTTTAGATTTGAGAAGACAAGACTTAAGGCAAAGATAACTGTCTGGAGGGACTCACAATTTTTGGTCTCTGAGGGCAAACTGGGACTTGGTAGAAGCTGAAAGGGGGCAAATTAATGGAAGTGTAATGGGGGAATGGCCAATGAGGACCTGGTCCTGGGAACATTTATGTCAGATGGGGAGAGGAGGTCTGCCTGGTGTCAGCCCAGGTGGATGCTGTGGGAACCTGCTTCTGAAGTGTGAGATGATGCAGAATGAGATGCCCTGCCACTGATTCAAGGCGTGCACAAGTACTCCTTGTCTATTTTCTGATGACTTGCTACTTGGTGAAGAAAAATGTTTTGATTGCTTGATGAGCCTAAAAAAAAAGGGCATTAAGTTACCAAATCATTCCCTCTCTTTCCTTGGGGTGATCAAGACAAGAATCACTGTGGGCCCCTTGATCTGACTTATAAAGGAAACACATCAGAAAAACCGACTGGAAAATTAGGGCAACAAATATGAACACAGGTCAGAAAAAAATAATACAAATAATAAAAAATACAAAAATAATACCAGCTAGAATTTATATAGTGCTTTGGTTGGCAAAGTGCTTTATATATGTTATCTCCCTTGATCCACACAACCAACTGGGGAGGTAAATGCTATTGTTATTCTCACTTAACAGGTAAGGAAACTATGGTTGGGGGAAGGTGAATTGACTTGCACAACTCATCAGCTGAGATAAGATTTGAACGTACATCTTCCTGACTCCAAGACCAGGACACTAACCATTGCACCATCTAATCAATCACCTTATGGGGAAAAAGATTTAACCCTAAAGCTTGCTCTTCCTTTTCCTTCTGGTGAGGATGGGGATCTGTCATAACAGAGCCTACCACAGCCCTGGATGCCTGCAGGGCCAATCCTCTCCATTTGTCTTTTTTTTGTTTGTTTTGTTTTTTTTTTTGTTTTGGTTTGGTTTGGGGTTTGGGGTTTTGTTTTTTTGCTTTTTTTAGTGAGGCAGTTGGGGTTAAGTGACTTGCCCGGGGTCACACAGCTAGTAAGTGTTAAGTGTCTGAGGACAGATTTGAACTCAGGTCCTCCTGAATCCATGGCCGGTGCTCTATCCACTGTGCCACCTAGCTGCCCCTTCCATTTGTCTTTTTTTTTTTTTTTTTTTTTTTAGTGAGGCAATTGGGGTCAAGTGACTTGCCTAGGGTCACACAGCTAGTAAGTGTTAAGTGTCTGAGGCCGGATTTGAACTCAGGTACTCCTGACTCCAGGGCCGGTGCTCTATCCACTGTGCCATCTAGCTGCCCCTCCATTTGTCTTTTAGCAGCGAGTTATCCTCCTCTACAGCAGTAATAAAGACTTGGTGGCCTTGGGGGCAGCTAGGTGGCACAGTGGATAAAGCACCAGCCCTGGATTCAGGAGGACCTGAGTTCAAATTCGGTCTCAGACACTTGACACTTACTAGCTGTGTGACCCCGGGCAAGTCACTTAACCCCCACTACCCTGCAAAAAACAAAAAACAAAACAAAACAAAAAGACTTTGTGGCCTCATGTTCCAGGCCATGCTGTGATGTTCTGGGGCAGAGCTGATAACTTGACTCCTTTCTACACAAACAAAAACCCAGAGTTTTCTGCCCGATAGACTAGTTTGCCAGTGCCAACAAGGCGGTAGCCTGTGGAAGGGAAGGGAAGAGGCTGTGGAAATTCAACCCTCCGTTCCCCAAGGGGCCCCCACGGGCCCAGCTTTCCAGCCCCTCAGCTCTGTAGACTCGCCAAGATGGAGGGCTGCCTGTGGCTGTTTTTCCAGCATAAACTCTGTGTCTTTTAGAAGTGAGAGATGGAATGTTTCTGACTTACCTCGATTTGGCTGGTTTCAAACCAGAATGGAGCTGTTGATGGCTGAGAGCCCGTGGCCTCAGGACGAGGTCCTGAGTCCATCCTTGTGTGAGCCAGCATTGTCCCAGTGAGAGGAGCTCTGCATGGGGAGGCAGGAGGCCAGGGTTCAAATCCCACCTTCGTCATTTACAAGCTGGGTGGTCATAAACGAATAACTGAGCCTCAGTTTTGCTCCTTGGAAAAAAGGCAAGCCTCTCTAGGTTCACTAGAGGAGTCCAGGTCAGTTCTGGACCCCAATCATCTACAGTCTAGAAAGATCCCAGAGATAATTCCAAAGATGGGGAAACTCCAGTGGGGTTGGCCCCCCAAGTTCTGGGATGGTCACAGGTCTCAGACCAAATTGCACCTCTATCTCTGGGCATGCCCAAAGAAACTTCTGCCATGTTCTGGAAATGGTGCCTGGCACTGTGTAAGAACTTCATAAATGCTTGTTGCCTGCCATGGTTCAGGATCCGGGGGGCTGTAGGACTAGGAAATTTTCAGTTCTGGTCTGGAATCCCTAAGGAAACATCAGCCTAGTTGGTCGTGAACTGAAATCAAGGGTTTTACCTGGAACCAAACCAGTCTTGGAAAACACGGAATCAAAGAATTCCAGTATAGGAATGAACTTCAGTGGCCATAAATGGCCCATCGACCCTAGAAAGGAATCCCACTAGGACACACCCTACAAGTGGGCAGCAAGCCTGGGCTTAAAGACCTATGCCTAGGGGGAACCCACCATTTCCTGAGATCTCTCCATCCCACTTTTGGATAGTTCTGATTGTTCAGAATTTCTACCCTACTTTCGACCTAAATGTTTGTCCTTGAAACTTAGAGGATCAGAGATTCAGAGCTGGAAGGGATGTTGGATGCTATGTAGTGCACTCCTCTCAATTTGAGGACAAGGAAACTGATCTTAAGATAAGTTAAGTGACTTGTTCAAGGTCACTCAAGTCATATCTCTAATCACTAGAGCTCTTTCCATGATACCACGCTATCCATTACTCTTCTTCTCTCTGGTCTCAAGCCAAACAAGTCTTTCAAATATTTGAAGTCAGCTATCATCATAATCCCCCTGAATTATTTTCTTCTAGACCCCCAGTTCCTTCAAGTGATCCTCGGACCCACAGGATGCTGTGGAAACTACTTGAGACCCTTCCCCATTCTGACTGCTCTCCTGTGAATATTCTCCAGATTAACGAGGTCCTTCATAAACTATGGTCCTCGGAAGTGAGCACAATCCCTTTGGTGTGGTCTGACTTGGGCAGAGTGCATTGGCACTGTTCCTCCAATGCCCGATTTTTGAGTTGCAAATGCTTGGCTCCTGACAGCCAGTCTGAGCTGGCTCCAGCACACCCCTGCATATAAGGGGCAAGTATGACCAGGGCACCTGTGTAGATGGCTAAATGACACCTCTGACTGCAGAGAAACTGATGTCTTCTGATTAAATCATCATTTTGCCCTTATTCAATCAATGAGCTCCCTCCCCTCCTGCAGTGTGGCATCTCCACTGAATAGATATTTTCATCGGTTCTGCGGTGACTCCTGATGACCTCCAGGGAGGCAGCCTCAACTGGACACTGATCCTCTGGTTTTCCATAGTCTTACAGTGGTTATTGGTTGTGGTCGTCTCTGCTGGGCACCAGTCCTTGCTACCAGGTTTATGGGATTTCTCTCTTCCAGTCTATTTGCTGCCCATCTCAGCTCTAGAAAACTACAGTATAATAGCTAGAACCTCTCCTTGATGAGGGCAGACTGACAGCTCTTTAGTCATAGTCTTCACACTTAACTAACAAAGGTCAGGCAGAGTCCCCCTAGGTTAAGAGTAAATCTTTCCTTGTCCACTTTGGTCTCTGGAGGGAGATCACAGCTCTCTGTTCCAGACAATCATTTCACTTGGGGTTAGAAATTTCCTAGATCTTAATTTGAACTTGAAGCCAGAACAAAAAATAATCTAAGGAGGTAAATAAAGGTCATTGTTCTCCACCCACCTAGCCCAAATTTTTGCCTTGCTAATGCATATCTGTCATCAGCAAAACTAATGGCATTCATGCCCTATTTTGGACAAAGAAAAATCTTTTTCATTTTCATTGTGGTATAAATGTTAAATCATTATATATGAAAAATAGAATTGAACCCCAGTCCTATGATAGGAAGAGGCAGAAACACAGGGGAAGGAGTATTGATCTGGTGTCAGAAGACTTGGGTTCCAGGTCCTGCTCCAACATGGTGTGATTTTAAGTTAGTTACTCACCTTCCCTAACCTTCCCTCAGGCTCAGTCTCCTTATTTGTAAAATAGGGATCCACCTGCCTTCTATGTGCATTGTACTAGGCATCAGGGATACAAAGGCACCCAAATAATGCCTGACCCCAGGTAGCTTACATTTTATTGGGGGGGAGGGGGAGGAAAACAATACATATACAAGTATTTAAGTAGAAGATGTATGTACATAGATATAAACATATCTATATAAATATATCTCTTCTATTTATAGCTATCTACATATGTATGATTTAATAAAAAGTAGGGAAAGAGTACTAATAATTGAAGGGGTCAGGAAGGACCCCAAATCCTTCACTACCTCTTTTCTAGGATTGTTATGAGAGAAATGCCTCTTAAAGTGCTATAAATGTGGGTTATTACTATTGTCTAACTCACACAATGGGATAACCTTTCCCCCTCTATCTTATGCCATATTTGTTTTGCCAACCTCACGCCCTAGGGGAAGGTGATTGACCAACTATTTAGTCTAAACAAGAAAAGTCTTAGAAGGGCTTTAATAGCTTCCTTCAAGTACTTAAAAGGATGCCCATGGAAGAGGGATGGGGCTGCCTCTGCTAGGCATCAGACGATAGAACCAGGAGCAGGTGGTTGGAGGTAGGTTTTGGTTTGACATAAGGAAGCAATTGCTAACCCCAAAAAAGTTTCCAGAAGTGGGATGAAGAGCTGTCCCCCTTCCCCCTAGGAAAGGTATTCCATCTAATGCCATGGGACCCCTTTTTGGAGCCATAAGAGAGGGAATTCAGATGCAGGTGGTATCTAAATTCCTTTCCAACTCTGAAATTTGATAATTTTATGATTCTAAGCTTGTCTTATATTTCTGTGACCCCGCCCCCCCCCAGGAAGACAAGGATTCAAATCCAGCTTCCAACACTGACTAGCAGTCAGTGAACATAGGTAAGTCATTTCCCCCTCTAAGCCTCAGTATCTTAATCTGCCTAATGGGGAATAATAATGACATTTACCTCATGGGACCGGTATGAAGATCAGTGAAAAAATGTAAGTTGTTTTGCAAATCTCAAAGCACTAAGTGTTGGGACAAGGTGTGTGCCCATAAATTGAGGGATGAGTACAGAAACTATGATATATGAAAGCAATGGAATATTTTTTGTGCAGTAGAAAATGCTAAATAAGAGGAATCCAGAGAAATGTGGGAGGATTTCTATGAACTGATGCAGAGTGAGATAAGCAAACCCAACAGAACAGTCTCCACAGTGACTCCAACAGGATAAATGGAAAAGAAGTCAAACTGTGACTGTAAAACACCCCCACCCCAAGAATGATCCCAAGGGACAAATAATGGGACATGACGCTTCCTTCTGCAGGAATGTGGGGGCTCCGAGGGAAGAACGTTGTCCATCATGGCCACCAGAGTCCCTGTTTCTGCTTGACTGTTAGGGCTGCAGGGGAAGAAGGGGATGGCAACATCCAGAAATGAATGGGATGGAAAACCAGAAGCATCAATACAACCTTTTTACCCCCCAAATGTTTCCTTTTTTGATTGATTACCATGGATGTAGTAGGGAAGAGCTTAGCATGGTGGACCCCAATAAACACACATGTGCATATACAAAAGACTTGGGAAAGTCTCAGGTTCTAAGTATGCGGTTAAACAGTCCCCCCCCACCCCGCCACTATTACCTCTTGGAGATGCTGTCAGACTTTCTATAATGGGAGGGGGTGACCCCCACCTCTTGGAGATGCTGTCAGACTTTTTATAATGGGAGGGGGTGACCCCACCTTCTGGGAATGCTGTCAGACTTTCTATAATGGGAGGGAGTGACCCCCATCTCTTGGGGATGCTGTCACACTTTCTATAATGTGAGGGAGTGACCCCCATCTCTTAGGGATGCTGTCACACTTTCTATAATGGGAAGGCGGTGACCCCCACCTCCTGGCGATGCTGTCACACTTTCTATAATGGGAGGGGTGACCCCCCACCTCTTGGGGATGCTGTCAGACTTTTTATAATGGGAGGGGGTGACCCCCACCTTCTGGGGATGCTGTCACTTTCTATAATGGGGAGGGGAAAGAGGAGAGTGGCAAGGAAAAACTTCCTCTGTAACTCCTGGAAGGAAAAGCAATCCATTCTCTAAAGAGATTGTAATCTGGATTCATGAGTTGTTCCTGTTTTGATCTGGTCTTGGCAGAGCCCCTGCTTTCATTTTCTCCACAAGTCATGCTCTGCAGAGTTGGGATAGGCCAAGGAACAGGGAGGGCATTAGGACCAAGAGAAAGACACCCACTTTGCTCTGTATTTTGTCTGGCAAAAGGCTCCCTCACTGAGTGCTAGAGTTATGTGTGAAAGAAAGTCAGGGGCTGACTCGTTTACATCTGTTGATCTGACCTGACTTGAAGCATCAAAACAGGGAACGCGGGTGTCAAAGCTGTGTGGGAGCAGGACCAACCAGCTCACCCCAGGCATCTATTAGCAACTTGGCCAGTGCAGGAAAACACAGTGGAAGGAGCAATTGAGAAAGATGGACTAATCATTTTTTTTAAAAAAATTATTTGCAAGATAAAGAAAAAGGGCAAAAGTGGTGGGGGTCTGGGGTGGGGCAGGAGGATGGGGAAATCTAAGCTGGGGTCAGCCCCAGGGGACTTTAGGAGCAATTAACGGGACCGCTGTGCAGAGGAGCAAAGGGTTCAAGCTTTGCTTCCAACGAGAGCCAAGTCATCTGTAGCAGCAGGTACTACACACTGTTGGCAGATGTGGGAGGGACGCGTGAGACCACACTAAGTGGCGCTGGCCTCCTGGGAGGAAACTCCAGGAAGCTGCTCTCTGCAAGCCCCCCGGGGCCGGGCTGGGGGCTGCCTGAGCAAGGGTCTGACATAGACCTCGGAGGGAGGACGAACATGACCAGCTGCACTTGGTCATCTCCTGCAACATGCTCCTAAGGAGACGCTCCAGAGCTGGGCCCCGAAGGCTGCAGTTCCTGGTGGCGGTGTTGATGCTGGGATGCTTGCTGGTGATGGTGACCGTGCTGCACCCGCCGCCTCAGGACCCCTCCAGGGATCCCTCGGCCCAGGCTGAAAAGCCCAGCCCCCAAGCGGGCTATCAGGTGGACTTTGGCCAACCCCAGGACTGGGTGCTGGAGACCGAGGAAGAGAGCCAGGAGTACTATCCCCTGGAGGGCCTGGCCCCCTTCATCTCCCTGAAGGAGGATGAGCTCCTGGTGGCAGTGGCCCCCCCCAGGGACAGGAGGAACCAGAGCCAGTCCAGGAAGAGAGGGGGCTACCAGCTGGTCAGACGGCCCGGCAGGAGGCTGGAGGAGGGGGCCCTGGCCAGCCCCGACTTGCACTGGGGGGCTGGGTTGGAAGGCCTCTCCCTGAGAGATTCTGATGCAGATGATGGGGAAGAGCAGCTAGAGAAGCTGCCATTGGACACCTACGGCTTCAACGAAGCCCTGAGCCAGCAGATCTCTCTGCGCAGGGAGCTGCCTGAGGTCCGCAACCCTCTGTAAGTAAGTCTCTGCCTCCCTCTCCTGCCCTCTGCTTCCCCTGCTCTGAGAAGGAGCGCATCCATCAAGGGTTCTCTCCACCCCCTTCATCCCTCCCCTACGGAGGACTCTTATCTCCAGCCAACCCTAAGCTATCTCCCTGCCACCCCCCCCACACACACACTTCTGCTCCTCCTTCCCACTGACACCGGGAGTCAGAGCTGGAAGGGACCACTTAGTCCAACCCCCTGGCATTTTACAGATGGGTAAACTGAGGCCAGGGGCGGAGCAACAATTTGCCAGAAGTCTGAAAAGCAGGGCCAGAGCTTCCATGCAGGTCCCCTGGCTTCAAATGCCATGCCCTTGCTACACTATCCTACACCCGGGCTCAGGGAGACTGAGGCACTGAAGCAAAGCTCCCACATCCAAACATGCTGTCGACAGAGAGCAGAAGAGGCTGTTTTCATTGGGCTTGTTCCCTCTGTTAAAGCCTTGCCCATACTGGGCAGCTGGGCTCACAGCAGAGGGCGAGCTTGGGAAGTGGGAACCTTCTCCTGTCTTCCTTCTGGTCCCTAAGAGAGGACCCAAGCAGTCTAGGCCATCCCCGACAAAGTGTGGGTCTTTGTACAAGCCTTTTTCTTCAACTGTAAAAGGAAGGGCTCAGATGCAGTGATTTTTAAGTTCCCCTTCCACCTGGGAAATTCTATGATTCTAAGAATCCGGTATACTTTGTCCTCGCTGTTGTTAGTTAAGATGGTTTATAATAGACAGTGAGTCATAAAAGATAGAACACCAGACTTGGAGTCAGGGCGAGCTGGGTTCCAGTCTTGCCTGTATACTTGCTTACTAGCCATGGAAGAATCACTTAACCTCAGTTGCTTCATCTATAAAAATGGGAAAAACAAAACCTGCAACATCTACCCCCACTGGATTGTTGTGAGGCTGAAATGAGAAAGAAAATGAAAGAAAGACTTTGTAGATTGGAAGGAGAGAGGGAACATGGCACAGTAGGGAGCAGAAAGTCCTGGGTCTGAGTCCTCTTTCTGGCATAGACTTTGCTAAGTGGCCGTGGTCAAGCCATTTAGCTCCCTGGGGACCCAGCAAACCCTTTAAGACCCTCATTTGCAGATGAGCTGCCAATCAGATCAGGATGGAGAGTTTCCACATTGGGAGTCCTCCCCACATTGATGAAATCACAAGTCTGGATGAAAAAGAAAGTGCTGTATAAATAACAGATGTCATTGAGAAAAATGGAATAATAATTCTTATTACTCAGTATTGATCCAAAGTATCCAAAAAATGGCAGCCATATTCCAAGGACACTCAATGACGGAGTGCTGGCCAGACCTGAGTGACTCAGCAGCCTGACAGCATTCCCAAGAGGTAAGTTCTGAGGGCTGAGGTCCAAGACCAAAATGCTCCAGGCCTGGGAAGGGAACCTTGCTCTGTCCAACTGACTCTATGTAACAACATTAGCTAGAGAGCAAAAGCAAGACACACAGAGATGATGACCCTAGACTGGGAAGTTTCAAGCCCTATCATCTACCTACTTATGTACCTGTGTACCTATTTACCTACCTACCTACCTACCCATCTATCTACCTACCCATCTATCTATCTATCTATCTATCTATCTATCTATCTATCTATCTATCTATCTATCTATCTATCTATCTATCTATCTACCTACCTACCTATCTACCTACCCACCCATCCATCTATCTATCTATCTATCTATCTATCTATCTATCTATCTATCTATCTATCTATCTATCTATCTATCTATCTACCTACTTACCTACCTATCTACCTACCCACCCACCCATCCATCCATCCATCCACCCACCCATTCATCCATCCATCCATCCATCCATCCATCCATCCATCCATCCATCCATCCATCCATCTATCTATCTATCTATCTACCTACCTACCTACCTACCCACCTACCTACCTACCTATCTATCTTTCATCTCTACTTATCTATCATCTATGTATCTACCTATCATCTACCAATCTATGCATTATCATCTGCCATCTATCTTTGTATCATGTATTTCTATCTCCCCTTACAGTATAATTAGCCCAGAACCAAGAAAGACAATGTTTTGACTGAGAAACTCCACGAGGGCCCTGGCTTTGGAATCAAGGGACATGGGTCTCCTGCTTGGCCATTTCCTAGCTGTGGGACCTTGGGCAAATCACCTCACCTTGGTTTCCTCATCTGTAGAATGAAGGGATTGAACTGGATGACCTCCAAGGTCTCTTCGGATGTTCTGGAATCAGAAAGACTTGAATTCAAATCCAGTGTCAGACACATACTAGCTATGTGAGCCTGGGCAAGTCACCCTCTTTGTCTGCCTCAGTTTCCTCATCTGTAAAATGGGGTGATGATAGCATCTATTTTGTAAGGTTGTTGTGAGGATCAGATGAGATATCTGTAAAAAGTGCTTAGCACAATGCCTGGCACATAGTAGGTGCTATGGAAATATTTATTCCTTTACCCCCCCCACCTCCTTTTGAGAAGTAAATCCATGCTTGTCTGATCCTGTGAGTTACACTTGTCCTTGAAGCTGAATTAGACTATTCCAGAGGGCTCCAGGGCACTATTGTGGGGAAACCAACTCATCATTTTGTGTGGTGTGTGTGTGTGTGTGTGTGTGTGTGTGTGTGTGTGTGTGTGTACAGACGGTAGGGGGGAAAGAGGGAGAGAGACAGAGAAGAAAGAAATGGAGAGAGGAGAAACAGAGACAAGATAGACAGAAGGGAGAGACAGAGATAGAAGAGACAGAGAGGAGACAGAGACACAGACACAGACACAGAGACACAAAGACACAGAGACAAAGACAGAGACACGGGGAGAGTCATTTATCCCTGGCTGGGAGAAGACCAGGGCGATTTCTTGGGTTGGACAGTGCCCTTTACCCTTCCATACTGGTTTCAGAAAGCCTCCTGTTTGCCCTGGGCTGTGAGGGGTGGGGTGGGTCTGAGAATGCTTTTCCCCTTAGTCCTTATTCTGCAGGCCCGGCATCCACCCTCACCCCCACCCCCAAAAGTGATGGGCTCCCTTAGCCAGGGAGGCTGGAGGCCCCTGGTCATTTCCCAAGGTGTGTGGTGCCCTCTGCTGGTATCAAGATGTAAAAAAAGGACAACACAACAGTCACCTGCCCATAGGAGATCAAGGTCAGGCCGTGCTGAAGGCCACTAGACCAGCTGGGGCTGAGCGCCTGGCAGAGAAGGGTGTGATGCGAGCAATCCTTTTTTAAAGAGTCGCAAATCTTAAAATAATTTCTAAATCTGAACGTTTATATAGTTAAGGTCAGGAAATCACTCTCTTGGGGGCAATCAAGTGTTTTACGATTATTCCACCAATCAGCAGACATTTGCTGTGCGCCCACTGTGTTTGGGGTATTGTGCTAGACACCAAGGATACACATCCATCAACAGACATTTGTTAAGCACCGACTATGCGCCAGGCACCACCAAGTCCTGAGAATACAAAGAACAGTCCCAGTCTTCAAGAACTCACCATTGCTTGTGTCACAAGGAGGGTTCAAACCTCTGGGGCAGGCCCCGAGGAAGCACTAAAGCTAGCCTAAGGCCCCCATGTCCTCTAAGCGAATGCAGGAGAAGTCCCTCTGACTCCCAGAGACCTAATACCCCCACCTTTGGGTAGAAGCCCGGTGGCCCTGGGACAGCCCAGTGCTGGGTGTAACCCTCCTGACACACTGTGCAGAAATCCCAGAGCAATCCTTTCCCCACTTGGGCTTGGAACATACAGGGCCTTTTGCATATTCTCCTTCTTGGAGACCCTGGATGCTTTTCTGTCATGAAGCTTTACTCACTGCAGTAACACACCTGTCCTATCCGGCCTCCCCCATTCACTTCTTTTCCTAACACCTATTTACTGAGCACCTACTATGGACACAGCACCATCCATAGTATGAAGATGTGCATACCATTTAATAGCGATAAGCGTTTATAAAGCACCTACTATGTGCAAGGCGCTGGGCTAGGTGCTAGGGATGTAAAGACAAAGAATGACAGTCCCTGGCCCCTGAAGTTTGGTGTAATGGATAAAGGGCTGGAGTCTGGAGACATAAGGTGGATGGGGAACCCACCTGCAGGCCAAGAAAACCGGTTCAAGACTCATCTGAGAAAGTGACCACCTCCCAGTATTCTAGGTAACTCTCCGAAACTGTAAATAGCAAATGAGGCGGTGATCTGCACTGGTAGAAGAAGTTAGTTTCCTTTCCCAGGAGTTCCCTATATTAACGAATTCTCAGGACCAGCCCCCATTCCTCTCCCTTGCAGTCAGAAAGACCTGAGTTCAAATCCTGTCTCTGATACCTGCTATGTGAGGCCCAAATAAAAGAATGTATGCAAAGTGCTTTGCTCCTCTCCAAGCATTATAGGCATCATTTATTATAAATATGCAGTGATGTTTACCATAGTTATTTATAACTCTGTGTCAGCTATTTTTGTCACTATTGTCATTTCTGGGGGGAGCCCAGAGAACACACAGAAACGTATGGGATGAGGTAGGTAGTGATGGCAATGGAGATCCATGTGCTCTGGGAAAATCTGTAGAGGGGACGAAGACATTGGGTCCAATGACAGCATGAGCCAATAAGGTGACAGATGTCACAGGGTCCTAGATGAGTACGTGTCAATGAGGAGGCAGGAGGGTTAGCCTGTGGGCTGGCTCGGAGGGCTTCACAGAAGGATACTTGAGCTGGGCTGGAGGAGGAATACAGACTAGTTAGGGGGCTCTCCTCAAGTCCCTAGCACTTAGATGTCCTCTGCAGTGATTTCTGTAGAGCAAGTCTGTTTTTATGTCTCTGCTGCTCATGCTCAAGGTCTGTGGGCTCCGGCTATCCCCCAAATACCAGGAGAAGAGGAGCCCCCCAACAGAGGCCGTACGGTACTGTGGAAAGAGCTGGCGTATAGGAATTGTGGCTCTGTGTGGCCTTGGGCAAATCGCTTCATCTTCCCCAGGGCCTCTGTTCCTGTCTCCTGAAAGTGAGAGGGGCTGGTCTGAGTGGTCCCTGGGGCCCTTCCAGCTCTCAGTCTGTGACCCACGCGAGGTGGTAACCTTCTGGGAGGACACAAACAAGGGGGGGGGGCACTGGACAGGAGGATGGGGTATCATCTCTGTCTCTGGGTGGAGCATCCACATTGATGAGATCCCATGAGGCCATTGAAAATGTTTCCGCTTTTTTGTGTGTCCCCGATTCAAAACTGGCCCATCAGTTCCAGGGAGCACAGAGATGGCAAGAACGGTGGCGGCTGAGACACCCAACCCAGAGCCCTTTCTTGTTTGTCCTCTGCTCTTTGATCTGTCCTTGATGCAAAAGCGGAGGACTGATTACTGGCTGAATATCTCTATCTCCCTTTGTTTTCTCCCGGCCAGGCAAAACTGGGCGGAGCTCAGAGTTGGCAGCTGGGTTATCAGGGAGCTCGGGTCCTGACTGGACAGTTCCGTTCAGATCCAAGCAAGGTTACAGCCCAAACCAGTCCATCCCCACTGTCCTGGACAGCCCACACTGGAAAACAAACCCAGGGCCTGCTGCTGCGAGGGTGGGGCCCTCCAGGGAAGGGCCGGGGAACAGGGTGTCGGGAACTCAGTGTGCTGGTGACCCCTGAGAAAATACCCTTAACCCCTCCTGGCTCCCAGTCTAGGCAGCTCAAGAAAGGGAAAACAACACGGGCTCATCCCCCTGAGGAGGCTGGCAGGGAGAGCTGCGTGAGGTCACAGCAAACAGGCCCCTCCCATTCTCCCGCCCTGGATTAGTCCTCAGAGAACAGTCACTTTATCTCCATAGACACTGAACTCAACATATATTCATCAAGTGAGATAATATCTGTAAATCTCCTAGCGCCCTATAGGCTTGTTTTCTTCCTGTCCTTTATTCAGCCCTGACAGTGGCAGAAGGAGGTGCTGGGCCATTGAGGACATTTGAATGTAGGAAGCTTTGATAAGAAGCTAAGCCTGCCTTCAGGAAGCTTTGTTGGTCACTGGTTGTTGGTTGTTGTGGAGTCGTTTCAGTCGCATGCGACTCTTAGTGACCCCATTTGGGGTTTTCTTGGCAAAGATACTGGAGTGGTTTGCCATTTCCTTCCCTAGCTCATTTTACAGATGAGGAAACTGAGGCAACCAGGGTGAAGTGACTTGCCCAGGGTCACACAGTTAGGAAGGGTCTGAGGCTGGATTTGAACTCAGGTCTTCCTGCTCCAGAATCAGCTATGCCACCAGCTACACTACCATGCTTCCAGACACCCAGTTTTATAAGCTCAGAGTCATCGATGACTCTTTATTCTCAGTCACCTCCCACAGCCATTCAGTGGCCAGGGCTTGTGGATGCTGCCTCTCTGGTATCTGTCCCCTTCTCTCTACTCACATAACCGGTAGCTTCCAAATTGGCCTCCTTGGGTCTAGCCTCTCCTCCCTTCAATCCATCCTCGGCACAGTGGTCAAATCCATACCTCTAAGATTTGGGTCTGCCTGCCTGCATCCCTGGTCTACAAGCTTCAGTGCGTTCCTATCGCCTCTAAGCGAAAATACAAACTCCTCTGCTTGTCTTGAAACCAAACGTCTGTGAAGGGACTGTAAGCCCTTCCTCACCTGGCTCCAACCCACTGACTCATTTTGCATCAGCCCCTTCAAGCACTCAACATACCAAGCAGATCAGCCTGTTTGTTGGCCCAGAACCTGGCGTTCCATCCCCCACCTCCTGTCTCTGCTCAGACACTCCTCCCATGCCTGGAATGTCTTCCTTTCTCACCTCCAAGAATTCACCCCAAAGCACAGCCCATGTGACACAGTGGATAGAGCACTAGACTTGCAGCTCTGTGACCCTGGGCCAAGTCCCTGAACCTCTTCTTGCCTCAGCCTTCTCATTTATGAAATGGGGAGGATAAGGGCACCTACCTCCCAGGGTTGTTGTGAGGATCCAATGAGATATTTGTAAAACCTTTGGCACATTTGAGAGCCTATGAGAAATGCCAGCTGCTATCACCATCACCACCATCACCATCAGCATTATTATTTTGAGGCTTTTTCTGACCCTTGCCAGCATCTCTCTCCTCCACCAAAGACATTGATTTTGTATATATTTTTATTTACTTATCTGCATGCAATAGAATGGGAGCTTCCTGAGGGCAGGGATGGATTCATTCTTTCTATTCCCCAGACAAGCATATTGACAGGCTCCTCATAAGAGCTTGATAAATGTCCACTGGATTAGACTGTTGACATGAGTTACAAAGAGAAGTAGATTAGAAGAGCTGTCAAGAGCCTCGGCTGAAATCTTAGCCTCTGCTCTTAATGTCTGTGTGACTGTGAGAGTCACCTTAGTTTACCCATCTCTAAAATGGGCTAGTATCATGATTAGACCAGCCATACCAGGTTGCTCAACCCTTTGTAAACCTGAAAGTATCATCAACATGGGCATTGTATGATGATCATTACCCTTGTTTGTTGTGGCAGATGAGCAAAAAGGGATCTCATAGAAATGGTGATTAATAAAGGTAATGAATTAATTGACATCAAAGTCAATTCTTACTTGGCGTGTGCTTTGGAGCAAGTCACTATGGGGTGATGAGAGGACGGCCCAGCTCAAGCCCGTGTGAACCTTGGGGGTTCTTTATAGCCAGGGTGCAGTCCTCTTTCAGTTCTCTGTGAATGGATTATCCACTTTGCAGGTGATACAAGGCCCCTTCCAGCTGGTTCCCGTCTGCCCACAGCAGGGCTCTTCCCGGGAAGGCCCAGAACTTGGGTAGGTGTCAGCATGGCGGAGCATCTGGGAGTGTCTCTGGCTGTATCCAAGGCCTCCCCCATTGGATCTGGGGGCTGAGCATGACTTTTGTATGAGCTGGATGGCTTCTCTCTGTTAGGCTGTCGGGTTTATTTCCACCTCGAGAGCTAATTATATGCTGTTGTTACAACTGACCAGCTCTCCATTATAGATACGAGGGGAGGCCATGATAGAGATCTAACTCAGTCCAATTCCTCAAACATATGAAGTGCCTACTATGTGAAAGGCACTGGGCCAGATGCTGGCTTTATTAGAACACAGCTCCTGCCTGTTGGATTGATACCATGTTAAATCTATAACAACAACAGTCTAGAACAGCAAGACAAAGCAAAATGATACAAACTGTACCAGTCAATATCATTATTATTTTTGTTCTTAGTCTCATCTCATACTTAATGATGATAATGATGAGTTAGTACAGCTTAGTGGTTAGAAAGCCAGTTTTCGGGTCAGGAAGACTTGGGTTCAAACTTGCTCCTGACCTATAATGGTTGTGTGACCCTGGGCAAGTCACTTAGCCTTTCAATACCCCAAGCAACTCTCTAAGATATTGGTGATCAGTGTAGGTGAAGGATGTTTCCTCACAAGGAATTCCCTCTACCGAGGAACTCACAGGATCAGTCCAAAAAACATAATGAACTATTCATCACTTACATGTCTTACTGGGATGCCCCATGGCATCAGATGGTATTTATAAAGCACCTGGCACATGGTAGGTGCTTAGTAAATGCTAATTCCATTCCATAGTGGTGTGAAGGTGACCCTGGGTTCTTGAAGGTTATGTCAGTTGAGCACATGCTCTAAAAGGCTGTCCCATGCTAAAACAGCCTCCAAGATGGCGGCCCTAGCAACACTCTGCTTTTAGATGACTCACTAAGAGGGGGTGCTCATCACCAACAGTCTCAACACATGGAGAGGAATTCTTTGGTCTCAGCAACCTCCCCCTACCCCACCACCCAAAAAAAGAAAAAATCAAAATAATTATTAATACTAATTCATTTACATGCTTTAAGACTTACAAAACACTTTACATGTTATTTTATTTTATCCTCACAATAACCCTATGAGATGAGTAGTATCATTATCCCCATTTTGTAGTTGAGGAAATGGAGGTTCAAGTGACTTGCCCAGGGTCACACAACTAGTAAGTGTCTGAGGCAGGATCTGATTTCAGGTCCTCCTGTCTCTAAGCCCAATTCTCTCTATTCACTGCACCACAGAGTTGCCTTAAAATGGACCCCAGTCCCATGTGAGCCCCTTCTGTTTCTATAGCAACTGTGACTGAAATGGGGAGGGCACGAATTCCATTATCCTTTTTAGTTTTTGTACTGGCCATGAGGAAGGGAATTCTCAGTGGGGGACCTCCCTTTAACAACAGATCTGCCACTTGCAGGCTGATAAAGTCACCTGGGGGCACTGAGGAACCATCGGTCTCTCTTCAGGGCCCCCTGTCCAGGTTTTTTTCTGATACAGAAATTCCCACCTAGGGAGAACTTGTGTGCCTGGTCTGGGGCTATAAGGACATTTTAGTTCTCTTGAAGTCCCAGGAAGGGCAGGGGGGCCCATCCGTGGCTCACTACCCCTTCCACCACCATATTTACTACAGCAACTTCAGCATCAGGTTCTCAGTGGTGGAATAAAAGAGGTTTTCCCAGAACCAGCAAAGTTTCCCAGTCAGTTTACTAGTCGGGGGGAGGCTCATAAAACCCCTAAGCCCAAACAGGGCTCTTTGCTTTGGGTTGGCCTCTTTTCCCCACAACCTTTCATTCCAAATACACAAAGGAGGCTGACCCTCTGCTTCCTTGGTTGAGTCTAATGATGCCCCCAGTTACACAGATGATGGATGGCCAGTGGAGAAGACCATGGAGTTGGAGCTAGAAGGGGCTTTGGAACCCATCCAGCCAGGCTCCCTCATCTTATAGATGATACAGGGGAGGTTAAGTGACTTGCCCCAGGTCACACAAGGGTGAGGCAGAAAAGGTGGCATTTAAAACTTTGTCTTATGACTCCCCAAACTCCTGTTTCTAGCATACCAAATTCAAGTCAACATGCATTTAAAGTACTTGAAAACAAACCTCCCTGAAGGAGGTTAGGTTATAAAAGATGCTTTTCTCCCCTGTCCCCTGCATCCCTCTCACCCCCTCCCTTCCCATCAGACACACGACGGCGTTCACCATTTGCCTGCTCATAGGAAATGTTTGGGTCACCTCCCAACCTCAGGAGACCAAGTGTCCAAGAGAGTCCAGTGGGACATAGGAAGCCGGCTTTGACGTGATTCTCAGAGCTTTCATTTCTCACTCCCCTTCTCATTCCAGCATCATTTTATGTGTCCCTACTAAGCTGCAGAAGCCCCCACAAAAGAATCCAAACACATCACCACCTTATTCCCAGCCCCACCTGGGCCTGCAGTGAGAAACTCCATGCAGTACATCCCCAACTGGGCCTGCCTCCCATTCACATCGCCTTGCCAGACTCGAAATAATAAACCTCTGGCTTCTCTTAAAAGGGTCTAATAGGCCACGAGACACGACTGCCTGCCAGACTTCTGTTTGTAATACTTAGCTCCCTGGTCCAGAATCATGTCAAGCAGCTTCATTATCGCACACAAACCACAAACCAGGTTCGCCCAGAGTACAGATGCCTCCCCCCCATACGCTGAGTTCTGAGGCTTTCCGCTCCCTCCTTCTGATCATCCTCCACTCTCATGGAAAGGGACCAGACTCACCACCCTCCAAAATGAAGTCGTCTGCTCCCAGCCAGGGCTTGCTCTGCTGCGCACTTATGCGAGAAGCCCCTGCCTCAGAGAAAGCTTGCCAGCAGTTTTCAAAGCTGCAATAGGCCAACAATAGTACTAGATGGCCCCCGTGCCCTAGCCCCTTGGACATCCTCACCATTGTAGAGTGGGAGGAGGGCTGACTAGGGCCAGAGGATCCGGGTTCAAATCTTGCCTCTGATACTTACTACCTAGGCAAAATTGGATCACTCGGTTAAGCTAAGAAGCATAACTTCAATAGAAAGTTTGTAGGGCTCTGTTTCCTATAAAATCAGGGGGCCAGCTCTGGAATACAATCTCATGATCTCAACCTCACTGTTTGCCCTCTCCCTGGACAAAGAGAACACCAGCATCTCTTTGCTGAAACACACTTCCTCCTATGAAAACCAATGAAAAGCCAAGCGCAATAATACTCGCTGATGTCCATTTTGAAGGCTGGCAAAGTGCAGGCACACGGAACCACTTGGTGGGACAGTTGGCCAGGTTTGGAGGTCTAAGATGGTAAGTGTAAGGAAATGTAAGGAAGAGATGCTCCCCTCTCCTTTTGGCATTGGGGATGCGCTCGCTCTTCTCAGGCTCGCTCCCTCCTTCCAGGGAGAGTTACAAGGGTAAAAGACAAACCTCAAACCCAGTTTGAATTCTGGTTTGGGGAAGTTTATAAAAATTATTAATCATCAAAGCCCTAAAATTCTCTGTTATAGCTCTGAGCTCCCAAGCAAGTATTTGGAAAGAAGGAAACTAGCTATTTTGGACAAAGTGATCTCTCTTCCTTTTGATACCCATCCCAACCACCCGCTAATTCCCACTAAAGCCCCAACAGTATCAAAAGGGAAATACCTTCTAAGGTACTATGAAAAATCACAAATTAGAAACACTGTAAGGACTAGGAAAATCTTGTAGTAAAATACCTGCACCATGAATGGGGGGGGGGTAAGAAGGGAGGAGGGAGATCAGATACTTCACCAGTCCATTCCATCCATGCATCCCCTTTGGGATTTGAAGAGACAAGCAGAAAACAGTGCTGGCTGCCCAGGACTATAAGTCCCAGAATCCATGAAGTTAGGCTTCAGGGCCTCTCAGTCATTCCCAGGTAGGGGAGAAAAGCAGCTTGTTCTTTTCTTTTTTTGGGAGGGGGCAATTGGGGTTAAGTGACTTGCCCAGGATCACAAAGCTAGGAAGTGTCAAGTGTCTGAGGCCGCATTTGAACTCAGGTCCTCCTGAATCCAGGGCCAGTGCTTTATCCACTATGCGACCTAGCTGCCCCCAGCTTGTTCTTTTCAAAAGCACCCCCCCTTTTTAGTTTGTGGTACAAATCAAAGATTTCCAGCTCAACCCTCAGGGAAGTAACAGGGGTTATAGATGCATTATTTCACTTGATCCCTGTCACAACCCTGCGTAGAGGATACTAGAGCAGGAACTCAACCATCTTGGTGTCATGGGTCCCCTTTTGTCAGGATGGTGAAGTCTATGAACTCCTCAGAATAATGTTTTCAAACGCATAAAATAAAATACATAGGATTGCCAAGTAAACCAATTATACTGAAGTACCATTATAAAAAATATATATACACACACATATACTTATATACACATATATACACACATACACATATACACATACACACAGGGGGGTGTGTGTGTGTGTGTGTGTGTGTGTATTAAATCTCATGGATCCTGGGTCAAGGAGCCCTGCCACACAGGAAGAAGGCACACAGGCAGCGTGGGGCAGCCCCACCTGGAGCCAGGAGAAGAGCTGGATCTCCCCCCAAGGTCAGCCTCCAGCCTCTAACTGTTGGTTCTGCTTTTCTTTCTCTGTTCTCATTGGACCCCCAGGTGTCTGCAGCAGGACTATGGTGATGACCTGCCCACAGCCAGCGTCATCATCTGCTTCCACAATGAGGCCTGGTCGACCCTCCTCAGAACCGTGCACAGTGTCTTGGCCACGGCCCCCAGACCCTTCCTCAAGGAGATCATCCTCGTTGATGACCTCAGCCAACAAGGTAGAGGCTTGCCCACCACCCCCACCTCAGTTTCTGCCAATTTCCCTCTTAAAGACTAAGGCTTTGGGGAGGGGGGTGGGGAAATTCAGCATGGTCAGTCATTAGTGAGCATGGGCAAATTAGTGATGGTGTAACCTAGTAGAAATTCTCTTCTGCCAAGACTCAGGAGATCTGGGTTCTAGTTCTGCCACTAATGCTCTTTGTGACCTCAGGCAAGGTACGTAATTGCTTTGTGCCTCAGTTTCTCTCTTCATCCTCACAACCCTGGAAGGTAAGTACTATTATTATCACCCCCACTTTTACAGATGGGGAAACTGAGGCAGGCAGAGGTTAAGGGACTTGCCAGTAGAATTTACAGGGTGCAGTTTCAACATGTGGAGGAACCTCCTAGTGGTTGGTCCAAGAATGGATGCTTCACAAAAGCAGTAGGCTCGGGCAGTTAGGTGGTGCACTGGATAGAGCACTGCCCCTGGAGTCAGGAGGACCTGGGTTCAAATCTCACCTCAGACACTTACTATCTGTGTGACCTTGGGCAAGTCACAGGCTGGACAACAAGAATAAAGAAGGGAGGCTTTCGTATCACACAGAGGATCCGAGTTCGGAGGGACTTCAGCAGCTATTTGGTCCAACCCATCTCTGAACAAAAGTCCCCTCTATGATCTATTACACAAGTGGTCAACCAGCTTTTGCTTGAAGGCCTCTGGTCAGGAGGAGCCAGCTCAGTGCACAGGCTCAGGGGAGCAGATTGTTAAATGTTCAGTGTGAGCCCTTATACCTTGAAAATCAACAGGTTTAACTTCTTGTTTTGTTGATTGTCTAGATTTAAGAAAGCCACTGAGACAATGTTAACAATTTAGCTTAAATTTTAAAATGTGTTGGGCCTCTTTGGAGAGCCAGTTGTTAAACATTTACCAGCACACCCTGGGGGGAAATCCATCACCTCTGAAATAGCTGTCACAGAACTCCGGCACTTTAGTATTTAGCTCCTCAGGTGGGTCACTATGGACTCCATTTCCACAGGATCTTACAATAAGCTTGTTTCCCTGGTTTCTGAATTCCTAGCCGCTCGTGAGGGCAGGGCTTGTCAAAGACAGACGCCCAATAGAGAAAAACTGAAGGAGGAGGCCGACAGACTAACAAGTGGATAAAACCTGAGTTGGTCTGAAGGACCCGAGATGGGGTAGTTTAGTGCGAAGGGCACCAAATTTGGAGTCCTTAGACTGGGATTTGAGCCCTGGCTCTGACACTCACACTACTTGTGTGACAATCTGGGGCCTCTCTAGGTCTTGGCTTTCTCATCTGTAAAATGGGAGAGTCGGACCAAATGTGTGGCAGGAAGGGATGGTCATCCTGCAATAATTAGAGGACCAACAGGTGCCACAAGCTTCTGCTTTGTAGCAGAATCCCAGCATTCCCCACCCCTGACTCCCAAAGGTAAAAGGGTTATCTGGGTCCCCAACGAGGAGCTCTCTGGGCCACAGAAGCACTTCTCAAGTAGTGTGCCAGGATGGGATCAGGATCAGAACACGGAACAGAAGCTCAGTGAAGCTTTTTTCTTTCCTTGCTTCCCCCTCCCTCCCTTCCTTCCTTCCTCCCTCCCTCCCTTCCTTCCTTCCTCCCTTCCTCCCTCCCTCCTTTCCTCCCCCCTCCCTCCCTCCTTTCCTCCCCCCTCCCTCCCTCCTTTCCTTCTCCCTCCCTTCCTTCCTTCCTTCCTTCCTTCCTTCCTTCCTTCCTTCCTTCCTTCCTTCCTTCCTTCCTTCCTTCCTTCCTTCCTTCCTTCCTTCCTCCCTCCCTCCCTCCCTCCCTTCTTTCCTTCCTTCTTTCCTTCCTTCCTTCCTTCCTTCCTTCCTTCCTTCCTTCCTTCCTTCCTTCCTTCCTTCCTTCCTTCCTTCCTTCCTTCCTTCCTTCCTTCCTTCCTTCCCTCCCTTCCTTCTTTCCTCCCTCCCTCCCCTCTCTCCCTCTTCTGTCCCTTACCCCCAGACAGCATCTGCCTGGCCCAAGCTGCAGGGGGTCACCTGCGCTCTCCCGGGGGGTGAAATGAGGCCTAGGGTGGATGATGGGGGGGGTCCTTATTCTCTTTGGGACCTTGTGGAGTGTCCTTGTGGAGGTCATCCTAATGTTCCCTGGGCTCTGTGAGCAGGAGAGGCTTATTAAGGCCCATCAGACTTCGGGGTAGAGTGCTCTGCCTACTGCCTCCCAGCCGGGCTCCTGCCAGTGATTGGCTCATCCCAACACCAAGTGGCTCTTGAAATCAGGGGCTCCAGGAAAGGTCCCCACTTGGGAGGCACCTGGAGCCACTCATCTCCATGGAGATTCCATTATGCAAATGAGAGGCTCTTTGCAGACCCCCCCCTCCCCCATCGGCTCACCCCACCCCCATCTCTAGTATATTCTTTAAGCTCAGAACTCAGGAAGAAAGAGGGGCCACTAGACGAACCTCTCTGTCGAGAATCATTGTGGGGTGGGGGGTGGCAGCTGGACAAGACCTCTAGCAATTAAGCCAGTCTTCCCGAAGCCCCCATTGGCAGGCTGGACTGCTTTCCATTCCCAAGGCCCCTCCTGGCACGGAGAAGCTTCAGAGGGTGGGGAGGGGGTCAGAGGCAGCTGGACTCAGGGGTCTGATGGACAAGATCCGACTCCCTCTGCTGGAACAGGGAAGGGCGCTAAGCCTTCTTCCCTTTGTCCATCACTGACTGCGCTTGCTCCAAACCCCTGGCAATGCCCTTCCTTTCAATCGAGGGCCGGCTTTTGATATAGGGGCCACAGGCAGCTCCTTGGTTCTGAACCTAGGACTTTTGGGCACAAAGATAACCACAAAATGCAAAGCAGCCTTACAGGAAGGTTCCCAGCACATTCTCTAGACCTCTGTTAGCGGATGGAGCACCCAGAGCCATCAACAGAGCGGAGTGAGCTGGGCCAACCCCCCACCCCATCTAAAAGGCACAGAGCTGTAGCAGACACACTCCTTCATCAGCTTTAAGCCACAATCGCCATGAACTTTCCTTCCAGCCCAACTGGAATTGTCTTAATGACTTCTGGAATTATTTGTACACCACAAACTACAAAGTTGATTTAAGGGTACAGTCGGCCAACCTTTGATGTTACTTTCCCTGGGAGCATTCCGTGCTGCTTGCCCCGGGTGCCAAAACTGCTCATTATGACTGAGGATACTGGTGGGACTATGGATCCCTGAAGCCATAACATAATAATGTTCTTGACCATAGGGCTGAAACTGTTCCCAGTGAGTTAGCCTAGTTAATTAAATTCTTCATAACAGAAGCAGTTAATCAATCAATCAAAATTTATTATCACTATTAAGAAACAAATTGTTGGGGCAGCTAGGTGGTGCAGTGGATAAAACACCAGCCCTGGATTCAGGAGGACCTGAGTTCAAATTCGGCCTCAGACCCTTGACACTTTCTAGCTGTGTGACCCTGGGCAAGTCACTTAACACTCGTTGCCCCACCAAAAAAAAAAAAAAGGAAGGAAGGAAGGAATTGTTAACTCATCACTATTATTAATCACTGGTTATCACTATTACTACTAGCAATAACAGCTATTTATACAAAGGTTGTGAAGTATTTCACATGCTCCATGGGATAGGGTGAAGCTCAGGTCTTCGGGACCCCAAGCCAGCAGCTCTATCCACTGCCCCGCCTCACTCCCAGAAGCCCAGCTTTCTCTAAGTCTGTGCTGAATGCACTGACAATGACTTCGTTCATTCCAGGTCACCTCAAGGCTGCCCTTAGTGACCACGTGGCCCAGCTGGAGGGGGTGAAATTGCTACGGAGCAACAAGAGGCTGGGTGTCATCAAGGGCCGAATGCTGGGCGCTGCCCGGGCGGCGGGAGACGTGCTGGTCTTCATGGACTCCCATTGCGAGTGCCACAAGGGCTGGCTGGAGCCTCTCCTCAGCAGGATAGCCGGTGATAGGTAACAGGGTCCTGGAGGGGACCTCACTCCTCCTGGTGGGGAGGGGCTGGGCCGGGCAGTAGGGAGGACTCAGCCACTTACCAAGGAAGCCAGCTGATAGACTAGGTGACCGCCTATGGGGGGGTGACTTAAAGGGACCTGAAGAGGCCCCCAAACAGCTGCCTCTTCTCTGGTCAAAGGGCCTGCCTGGAACTCTCCCATTAGGGAGCCATTTCTTTGGAATTGAAGCCAAAGGAAGCAAACCTCATATCTAAGCTAATAACAACAGTAACGGCCTTTTAGAGTTTGCAAAGCTCCTTACAAATATGATTACATTGTATCTTCACAACAACCCTGGAGGTAGGCACTCTTATTGCCTTCATTTCATAGATGGGGAAAGAGTTAGGCAGAGGTGAAGTGACTTGCCTGCGGTCACACAGCTAATAAGTGTTGGGGGGCAGCTAGGTGGCACAGTGGAGAAAACACTGGCCCTGGATTCAGGAGTACCTGAGTTCAAATCCAGCCTCAGATACTTGACACTAGCTGTGTGACCCTGGGCAAGTCACTTAACCCCAATTGCCTCACCCCCCCAAAAAAAATTGTTGGAGGCAGGATTTGAACTCAGATGTTCTTAACTCCTAGTTTACTGCTCTACCCACTGTACCACCAGGCTTCCTCTTTAAAGGGGCAAAGAGCAAGCTCTGAGTGAGCCAGATCAAGACCAGGGTGGATTAAAAAAAAAAAAAAAAGAATGATAATCGACAGATCTTCTGGGTCCTTAGAACTGATGAATGCAAATGAGCAGTGAAAGGTCAGAGGGTGTCCCTGGGAGGAACGACCTGACTCTCTCTCTCTGCCAAAGAGGTTCTGTAAACCCTGCAGACACGAGGGGATTTAGTTCCATTAAATGAAAGGGCTCACTGTCGTTTGCAGAAGAGGAGCTGACCTTCACTAGCTGTGAGACCGTGAAGTCACTGAACACTCAACCTTCCTTACCTGGAAAATGGGGATGATAAAACTTGTGCTCCCACATTGTAAACCTGCAGGCCCCTAGAAATGTGAGCTAGGGCACTGGCCTCTGTAGGTTCCCATGGCTGTGGGCCTGCTCAATCTAAAGCTAACCCGAGATATAGCCAGGAGGAAGCAAAACCCTTAGGGGAGGGGACAGCAGTTCTTCTGTGGAAAGGACAGAAAGCTGATGGCTTCTGTTTGGAAAAAAAACACCTCTGCTCATCAACACAGAACCGAGATAAGGGTTGTTATTTCCCGAGGGTCTCAGGAACATAAAAGGGAAACGTGGCCGCTTCAGGGGGGACCACCTCATTGTGACCCATCCTCTCTGAGCTGCCGATGAAGGCAAGGAGAAAAAAGACATTTCCTTTGTGGAATGAGGCATCTGCCAAGGCAAGCTTGACAAACTCTGCTTGAGAGAAGCAGACAGGCCAGGGGCAGAGGACAGTGATACTGAATCATCAGAGGCCAGAGATGAGAGAGACCGCAGAGAAGGCAGAATCATAGCTCTAGATCTGGGAGCTCCGAGAATCATACATTTCATAGACTCTCAAGCAAGTAGGGACCTCAAAGAAGCTTGCCATGAACAATCATTCTGATATTTTCTCCTCTTCACAAACAATAATACTTGAAAATTACTGAACAATTTTATTTCTGTTTAGCATTTATATCAAAGAATATAAAACTATTAAGAACTGGGCCTCAGTTTCCTCTTCTGTAAAATGAGGGGCTCAAAGTAGATCTAATGCCAGACCTGGAGATAGAAGACCTGAGTTTGAATCCTGATTCAGATTCTTAGCAGCAGTGTTATCCTGGGCCAGTTACTTAACATTTCTGGGCCTTGGGATCCTCGTTTGTAACATGAGGAGCTAGGACTCCGTCACTAAAGTTTCCCCTAGATGTGATTCTAAGATTTCTAAGGTCCCTCCCAGATAGGATTCTGATTTCCAAGTTTTCTCCCAGATCTCAATCTGTGATTCCATGATCCCTTATAACCACAGTTATAACAGTAACTGACTCCTCTACACCTCTTTGAGTTCTGAAATTTGCCTGCAAAGAAAATGAAGATCACAGATCATGATCTTCCCTCCACCGCACACAGACAGACAGACAGACAGACACACACACACACACACACACACACACGCACACGCACACACACACACGCACGCACGCACGCACACAGAGTCCCTAAATCATTCTCAATGTGGGTCCCTATCTTCAAACCTCAAAGTGTTCCATAAATGTCAATTTAATTATTAATTTATTTCAGTATTTATTTCATCATATATTATTTAGTTATTATTATTTATTCTTGAGGGTGGTAGCATTCTCCCATAGCTCCTTTGTAGAGCAACCATCCAGAAAGCCAGCAGTCACCTTTGAGCTCATTTTCCCTTCCGTAGATCTCACAGCAGCATTCCAGCTGTCCTGTTATCCCTCCCTCTGAATTCATGGCCAAGCTGCCTCCTTTTCTCATCTTGATGATATCCAAGGATATGCTGGTCAATGTTTAACAACCAGTTCTCTGGGGGGGAGAATGTATGTAACACAGTTTAAAGTTTGATCTGCATTAGTGATATTTTCTCCATCACTTTCTTATATCTAGACCAGTGGTGTCAAACTCAAAACAGATCCCTGCAGGCTATACATTGACTTAGCAAACCTCAAATTGACGTTATCTATGTTGTATTGTATTTTCAAAAAAAAAAATTGGTAGGACTCCTTCACTTATTAATTTGTTTGTTTGTTTATTTATTTCTGCTGGGGAATGAAGGTTAAGTGACTTGTTCAGGGTCATACAGCTAGTAAGTGTGAAATGTCTGAGGCCAGGTTTGAACTCAGGTCCTCCTGAATCCAGGGCCGGTGCTTTATCCGCTACACCACCTAGCTGCCCCTATTTTTTTTTTAAACATTTCCCAATTACATTTTAATCTGATTCAGGCTGCAATGGAGAGCCTGCTAAGAGTTTGAAATCTCTGGTCTAGATAATCAACAAAATAAAAAGTCAAGCCCTGATTTGTAGTATTTGCTGATTTTTGAGGTATAAATAAATGCTCACACTGAAAATTTAACCACCTGCAAAGTTGGTACAAACCAGCTCTGGCACACTGCTGAGGACATCCCATAAGCCATCATTGGAAGGTCCTGTAGCCAAATTTCATCCAGCAGACATCTCTCCATTGCCCTTTGAGAAAGTCACCACTTTGATTCTTTTTTTTTTTTAGTGAGGCAATTGGGGTTAAGTGACTTGCCCAGGGTCACACAGCTAGTAAGTGTTAAGTGTCTGAGACTGGATTTGAACTCAGGTCCTCCTGACTCCAGGGCCGGTGCTCTATCCACTGCGCCACCTAGCTGCCCCCTACTTTGATTCTTTAGAGACTGGGGTATTCCTAGATATGTAATAACACAGCAGCTTCAGGAAGATGTTTTTATTAAAAAGATGAGGTTTTGCATGAGGGACCAGTTTGGGATAATTAAAAACTCTGCAGTTTCCCAATTGCTATCTAGCTGCTCCCTTCCTTCTAGTCTACACTGGACACAACCTCATTGTCGATCTGCACTGCCTATACCACACACACATTTATATATGTGTGTATATGCATATAGTATGTGTATTTTATTTGCATTTATATTTATTTTTATATATTTGATAATATGTTTATATAATATATTTAAATATATCTATTTAATTTTATATATGTGTATACACACACACACATACACACTGATGGACTAACTCAATGAATAGGTTATCCAACTCTACATAAAGTCATAGGCCCTATGACATAGACCTTAGGGGCCATATCGTTAAAACTCCTCTTTTTAAAATAAATAAATAGGTAAGATTTGAGGCCAAGAGCCATGTGACTTGCCCGTGGTCACACAGGTAGTATATGAAAGTCAGGGATCTGTCCACTGGGGAAAGTGGAAAAGATCACAGTCTAAGGGCAGGGCGGGATGAACTTTTCATCCCTTTAGTTTTTCCTGTGTGGATTGTTGGGCAGGTCTCTTTTGAGGAATCATGGATTTCTGATAGTTTAGAACTCGACACAACCAGCATTAAGTCAACTAGAACATGCTGGTCATTGAACAAAGATCCCACAATTAGAATACTTAGAATTAAGGTTTCTAGATGACATAAACTGATGTGATTCTTAGCACCTTCTATCTCCTTTTCCATCAGTCAGTCAGTAAACATTTATTAAGTGCCTACTGTGGGTCAGGCACATGCTAACCAGGGTGTGGTCACTTGGAAGCCCCAGGTCAGATACTTCGCCCCTAGTGCCCAGTCCATTGCTGATGACTAAGCTGGGCTGGTCCTGGCCAAGCTGACCCAATCCATTGCCTTTCACTTGTGGTCTCTTGGCAGAACCTTTCAACCCCCAGGATCCCCAAGAGGCCCTTGTAGGGGTCAGAGAGCCGCACTGTCTATACAACACTATCTGATAAGTATATTGAGGTGACACACTTTGATGTCCTTGGGCTAAGTGAAGCAGAGGGGACGTGCTCTTTCCTTTCATGACTGAGCACAGAACACCTCACGGGTGAAATAGTCTTGGTAGCCAGGGAGTGCAGGGCTTTCGAGGGGCAGAGACCCCTCTAGTCTGCCCGGAGCACACAGCAGAACAGAACGATATCAGCTGGAGAGCGAGGAGCTCCGGCTCAGACTGCGGCGGGTCTGGCAGGGAGCTTTATTGGGAGGCAACAGGGAATAGGGAGGGATGCCACGGCTTTGATCTCACTAGCACCGGCCCCTTCCTGGTCCCTTGGGATGGGGAGGGTGAGGTTTGGAGCCGCTGGAGAATCCAGCAGGCATATAGACTGTTCTAAAGGTATTTCAGGGACTCTCCATTAACACTAGTCCTTAACACAACTGTTCTCTTTATGGGCCAAGTAGGGCCCCCTCAGTAGGGGTCTGATCACTTTTTGCATCTGGCTTTCAATTTCCAATGACGTCGTTTGTAACAGGATGCAATGGAAAGGCCTCTGGATAAAGAGCTGTGTGAGGGGGAGGGCGGAGAGATGCTGCCAACATAGGGGAATCCGGGAAGGCTTCATGGAGGAAGTGGCGTTTGAGTGGAATTTAGACCGGGGTTTAAGGTCTGGGAAGGGCTTTACATACAGTATCTTGTCTGATTCTCACAAGGATCCTGTGAAGCAGGGGCTGTCTGTCATTATGCCTATTTTACTGATAAGGAAAGTGAGGCTGGGAGGGGTTTGGTGACTTGACCAATGTCACACAGCAAGCAAAGTGTCTGAGGCAGAATCTGAACTCAGGTCTTTCTTCCTCCAAGTTGAACACGCTATCCACATTCCAGACAAGAGGACACAGCCTGAGCTGAGGTTTGGGGGTGGGGAAGGGGTGTTTGAGGTTCAGCAAAAAATGAAGAGTCCAGTAATGGGCCCAAGGGTGCTAGGCTCAGCTCTGCCACTAAACAGGTATAGATAAAGGGGATGGACTCAATCCACCTGACCCTACGAGGCTACAAAATTCAAATCTGCTATTCCCAGTGCCCTCCCTCCAGGTCCCCCCACTCCCCCACCCCCCACCCAAGTGCCCTCTGTGCTTCTGCTTCACTCTTGCTTCTCCCGGTGATTCGCACCCCCCCACCCCCCTGCCTTTCATCACCCTCCTTCACTCCAGCCCTCCTACTGAAGCCTCCTTTAGTCTCTGGCGCAGGGCCCATTTCAGGCCTTGGCAGAGAGACTTCCCCAAGAAACAACCTGAGCTTCTGGGCTCCCCGACTGAGCAAGAATATAGAGTCAGGGTGAAGAGGATAACATTTCAAAGTTTGCTTTAGTTTCCCGTGTGACTCAGAAGTGCAGAATGTTAGCGCCGGAGGGCACTTCGGTCTCTTCGAAGGCCCTTGTTTTACCAGTGAGGAAGTTCAGAGAGCCTCACTGACCTCAGGGTCACACAGCTATTTAGATTTCTTACAGGAATACCAGTATTCATATTATAAACTTATTATGTAAAAGTAGAAATATTAGAGAATTATTAAATATGTTCTACATTTATCTATAAATATATTTATGGGATACTTATGGGATGTGGGAGATATCACATAAATATATTTATATTTATTCTATAATATACAAACCTACAAATATTTGTTTATTATATAAATTTATTACAGGCACAAATATTTATATGTATTATAGAAATTTAGTGTATACATAAGTATTTATATTGTGGTATACACTTATAGAAACATATTATATAACACATTTATTATATAAATAGACATATTTGCTATATGCGTATTTATTTTTATTGTAGAAATATTTACATTTAATATATACAGTTATTTACATATGAGGTTCAACCCAACTCTTCCTGATTCCAAATCTAGGTCTTTCGGGATTCTTAGTTGTTACGCTCCTCCTCCCCATCCCCACCTCGTCATTTTGTCGTTAGTTAGTTACCTGCGTTTTCCCCCGCAGAAGGCAAGCTCTTCAAGTCTTTTGTTTTTGTATCTTCATTGCCTGGTACAATGGCTGGCATACAACAGGTGCTTCATAAATGCCTGTTGGATTGGGAAATCCACATATCTAGGAGAGAAGGAAGCAACATTAAGGAAGGGTTAGTTTACCAGTTTGGCTGAAGTAGAGAGAATGCTGCTATCAGCCTGGAAAGTAGGTTAGATCCAGAAGGACCATTAAAGGCCAGGCTAAGCCAGGTGCATTTTATTTAGTAAATTGGGAGCCACAGAGGATTGATTGTTGACCATTGCGTAGGATCTGGGTACTAGGAGTACTCTGAAAACAGGATGCAAAAAGAGAAACATGGCAGGGTAGAAAGAGTTAAATTTAAAGTCAGAAGACCTGGGGTCAGATTTTTATTCAGCGAGAAACCTGCTGTGACCTTGGATAAGTGCTTTAACCTCTTTGGGACTCAGTTTCCCCATCTGTAAAATAAAAAGACTGGGCTAGATAAACTTCAAGGTCCCTTCCAACTCCAAAAAATAGCCAAAACCTATGAGCCTATTAGAGACTGGAGTCAGGAAGGACATTTAGGGAGTTTTTAAAATATTCCAGGTGAGAAAAAGAGCATAAATTTGGGTGATGGTGGTGAGAAGAGAAAGAAGGGAGGACAGGTGAACTGCACTGAGATCGAAGGCGCAGGATCTGGCAACTGAGTCAGAGCAGGAGAGAGACAGAGACAGAGACAGAGAGACACAGAGAGAGAGACAGACACAGAGACAGAGACAGAGAAGAGAGGGAGAAAGAAGGGAGGGAGAGAGAGACACAGAGAGACAGGCACAGAGACAGAGACAGGGAGAGAGAAGGAGGGAGAGAGAGACAGAGACAGACAGAGACACAGAGAGACAGACACAGAGAGAAAGAGACAAAGAGACAGAGAGAGAGGAACTGGAGGCTCACTGTCCTCTCCATCTTCTTGTTCCTCCATGTTCTAAGGTTTCCCCCGCCCCCAGACAACCCAAGAATAACAGTGACCCAAAGGAACCCTGCTCCCCTTGCTTCCCATAGGGGAACAGTGCTAAGGAGAAGGGGTGGGGGAAGGGTCCCTCAAGGCCCCAGCTTTAAATACAGACACCATCAATATCACCACTTCTCCACCCAATGCCCAACTTCCTGCCATCATTACAAGCAGAGAATTGAATCCTGAAGGCCCCCATCAACTCGCTTAGTGTGACTTCCCAGGTCTGTTTCAACCCTGCCTCTCTCCAGAGATTGGTTGGGAAATGAGATTTCACTGTAAACATAGAACGAAGCTGGCTTCCCATATTCCAGGATCTTGGCTTCCTTCCTTCCTTCCTTCCTTCCTTCCTTCCTTCCTTCCTTCCTTCCTTCCTTCCTTCCTTCCTTCCTTCCTTCCTTCCTTCCTTCCTTTTCTTTTCTCTTTCTTGGATTCATTTCAAGCTCTACTATTCAGCTGAGCCTATGTCTCAGCTCCTGGCTTCAGGCCTTAATTACCTGTAGGTCTTAGGAGTGGGCCACAGCAGGTACTGATCTGATGAGGTTTGCAAAATGAGATTGGGACAGTGAGTGGGCAGGAGGGGCTCCTAAGACAACTGGGTTGGCTAACATCTTGGGAGAAGGTGAGGTTCCTGCCCCACACAGAGTTCCAATGGAGCTCACTCTGTGCAGTCACATCACTGAGATATGCAGAACCATTAGGATAGAATAAGATAAGGTGACAGAAGCAGAAATCACGATGACCAATCTCCAGGTATTGACCTCTTGCTCTACTTGAGAATGACACTTGTGAAGGGCAATGAGAGGTCATCATAGCCTGGTTCAAAGCTTGCTCTTCTGCAAAATGAGGATAATAACACCTCCTGCCTTCCAAAGGTGTTGTGAGGATCAAATAAGATAATGTTTGCACATCATAACTACATAAACGCTAGTTATCATCATCATTAGAATTATTATAATTTTACCAAGGAATCCCAATATAGTGATATTGTCGTAAGATTTAAGTGTGAGAGCCCATTTGTTATCATTGGCATTTATAAAATCATCAGTTTTTTCCACCCCCCCCCCCACACAACTTTGTCTCTCTTTTACAATGCCCATTTAACTCATGCCTATTGTCTCAGAGAAGAGGGACAGGGTCACATGATCTTCTAGGAGCAGATGTGAGATCTCTGGATACTAAAAAGAGCAGTGATTTGGTGACATCAGGAATGATGGGCTTCTAGTACCAGCTCTGTCACGGACCTGCTGCACAAGCTTGTTTGCTCAGTCACTTAAGCTCAGGCTCAGTTTCTCCATCTGTAAAATAATATCTACATGACAATCGACCAATGAGCAATAGTTGACTATGTACAATACCTGTTATTCTGCTTATGTAAGGAGCTTATGTTCTCTTGGGGCAGGAAACACATGAATTCACATGTGTGCTCACACACACGTGTGTATGTAAGTAAGGTGCTGGCTTGAAGTGGTAGGCAGAGTGTATTTTGAAGGAAGTGGCCAGGAAGCACTTGATTTAGAAACATTCCTGTGTGTGTCGAGATTCATAGATCTAGAACTCACAGGATCTTTAGAACACTCTAGTCCAATTGCATGGCTGTTTTTCTCCGACCCAGAAGGCAAAGACTGGAGCAGGGAGAAGTTGTAGGGAGGCAGATTTCCATTCGGTGCCAGGAAACATTTTCCAGACATCAGACCCATCTATAAATGAGATGAGTCCCTTGGGGAAGTAGTGAGTTCCCTGTCACCAGCTGGAGGTGGGATGACTGACCCCTTGTCCACTGGCAATAGAGGTGATTCCTATTCAGGTGCAGGCCTGAGGTCCCTTCCAACTCTGAGATTTCATCATTAGCCAATTCTATCCCTACTCAGTCATAAGCACATTATCTGTAAGGCTCTCACTGTTTGTGCTCATTTCCCCCCCATTAAACAATTCTCTTTAGGAGCCGAATGGTATCTCCTATCATCGATGTGATAGACTGGAAGAATTTTCAATATTATCATTCCGTGGACTTGCAGCAAGGGGTATTTGACTGGGAATTAAATTTCCACTGGAAACCTTTGCCAGAGCATGAGAGGAAGGCACGTCAGTCTCCCATCAGCCCCATCAGGTAAGATGCTGTTTCCCAGCATGCTCTGCTCTTGACTTTCTAGCATCAGCAACTGCTGGGAGTATCCAGTGTGAACAGGAAGATATCAAAAAGGATGCGGCTAGTTGGTTTTTTGTTTTGTTTGTTTTGTTTTTCAATCTCAATGTACTGGAGCCCCCTTCTATGTAAAGGTGCCTGAGGGCAGCCAACTAAACAAGTCACATCTTAGGCTCCTGCTCATTGCTGTACTTTATGCTGGGTGCGACGGGGTCAGGCATGATGTAGGTGCCCCGTAGACCATTCTCCCCCAACACTCTGAGCCCCTGCAAGTGACCAATGTGGGAACAAAATCAATTCCTCTCCCACTTTCATCTAGACACGAGGAAAAGCACACTGGGCTTAAAATCAAAGGCCCAGGATATGAACCCTGGATCTCTCACAGCAAACTATGACTCTGGGCAAATCCCTTTCCCTCTCTGGGCTTGAGTTTTGTCTTCTATAAAATGAGGATATTGGACTAAGTGCCCTCCAGGATTTCTTCCATCTCTGAGTCCTATAAGCCCTAAAACTATTCAAGATGATGGGGAATCCCAGACAGAGACCCACTTTTGCTTTATCCCATGACCAAGGCTCTTGACAGATGTCAAGGACATGGGCTCACTATCTTTTTATATACTTTTCACTGCATTTCAACAAGTCCTTATGACCCATCTACTGTGTGTACCATACATCATGCTGGATGCTAAATGATGAGAGATGATAAAAAGAGGAGAGAGGAGATAGAGAGATAGAACAGAGGCAAACAGAAAAGAGAAATAAATACAGATGATAGAAGAGATAGAGAGCAGACAGAAAGATACATGAAAGGAAGTAGAACGGAGAGGAAGAATAGGTATACAGACAGATGGAAAGACAGACAGACAGATAAATGGATACACAGATAGACAAATAGATAGATAGAGAATGAATAAACAAGAATGTTTTTCTCATTCTCCAACTAGTCACAGACCCTTCAATGTAGGAGTGAGATAACGCAGCTCGGCCCACCTATGGGTGCTGAAGAACTCGGAGCAAAGGGCAGAGCGTGAGCCCCTTAAGGACAGGACTGTTTATTTCTCTGTCACCCCAGCACTGAGCAGCACCTAGCAAATGCTTGCTGAGTGAATGCCTTGCTATGGGGGCAGAGGGCGACAAGCCCTCTTCATACTCTCAGAAGAAGTTGCTGCGCTCACCCTTCTAAGTAATGCATCCCTCTCCCCTCTTCTACAACCAGGAGCCCCGTGGTGCCAGGTGGAGTTGTGGCCATTGACCGGCATTACTTTCAGAACACCGGAGCATATGATTCTCTCATGTCCATTTGGGGGAGTGAAAACCTGGAGCTCTCCCTAAGGGTAAGGGCTGAAGAACACAGTGGGGGCTCCCATCCAGACTGCAAAAACACGTCTGTGCTTTCAGTGAACGTACATTAGAAATGAATCACAGTGGGGGGCATCCGAAATACAGTTGGTCCAGAGATAGAAAACTGTGGGCATCGAAGGACCCTGCCATGCCTTTTGGCACCTTCCACAGCTTCCAGAGGACCTCCTGACGATCGTCCCCTGCCCGTCACCTCCACCCCAGCTGCCTTAACACAACAGCGTGGAGAGTCGACTGCCTCCTCTCATCCCGGACCACTGGGGCACCCTGCTCCCTCACCACAGCCTGGCCCTGCCACAGGCTCCAGTTTGGGAAATTCCCCTCTGGCCTAAAGAGTCTAATTTGCCATCCTTCCTCTGCTTATCATTTGTTAGACCCTCAAAGAAGGAACATAAGAGAATCTTCTTTTTCCTTTTCACCTTCCCGGCAGGTTTGGCTCTGTGGAGGCTCCGTAGAAATCCTTCCCTGCTCCCGAGTGGGGCATGTCTACCGCAACCAGCTCCCCAATGCCACCCCTGACCAAGAAGCAGCCCTGAGGAACAAGATCCGAATTGTGGAGACGTGGCTGGGTTCCTTCAAGGGCACCTTCTACCAGCACAGTCCTAAGGCTTTCTCTCTGAGCCAGGTAAGGGTCACTCCTGCACCTGGCTCCATTTGTCTGCTTCTCTGTCTCCGAGACTTTTCCCACTGGAGAAAGGGGCGAGGAAGGGAGCAAGGGAGTCCAGCGGATTGGCACCAGTACCCGCAGATCCCCATCTGCCCTCATTTGGGATGTCATGGGATCACAGATCTTGAGAAGAAAGGGACCTTAAAGGCCACCAATGTGCCTGTCTTCTTACAGATGAGACAACCAGTGGACAAAGAGGTTAAGTGACTAGCCTAAAGTCACATGGGTACTGAGGGGCAGAAGTGAGATTCGAACCCAAGTCTTTCTGACTCCTTCTACAACCACACGGGTTCTCATCCTGCCTGTATTGTACCTTGCTTGTGATGTACAGGCATTCCAATAAAAACACAGAATCTTACAGCCATCGACCCTTAAAGTTTCTCTAGTTCAACTTCCCACCAAAGGAGAGAATTCCCAAGCAAACAACTGGACTGGGAGTGATCTTGTCAATCAATCAATCAGCAAGCATTTATCAAACACTTACTATGTGCCAGAGATTTTAAAAAAATAACAAAAGCAAAGCAGTCAGGGGACTCTAATAATCTTTGCTTGGATACTCACAATGCTGGGCATTCATCCAGGAGAGCAAAGTTGGCCATAACAATAATTCACATTTATGTGGCCGTTAAGATTTACAGCATGCCCATTTTGCAGATGAGGAGACTCAATTGCACTTGAGTCTTTGTGACTTGCTGGTAGGTGGTCACGGGGCCAGTAAACGTCCATCAATAAGCATTTATTGAGCATCTACTGTATGCCAGGCATATAGGGTGAAAGCATAGCTGTAACTGGCAGTTTTTGCAACCTAAGCTAGCCCATCCAAATGGTGTCTCTAATTTTGCTAAGGAAGTGAGGCTCAGAAAGATGAAAGAGCCCTGGGGAGGTCAGGGATAGGAGAGGACAGAAGAGAAACTCACCTGGGGTCCAGTTGTGTAGCAGAGGGCCCTCTGGTGGCTTATTATTAGAGCAAATTATTCCTGCCAACTAGATTCTGAGAGGCTGTGTGATATAGTGGTGTGGTATACTGGACAGAGCTGCTGGCCTCAGAGTAAGGATGACCTACGGGGCTCAAGTCCTGCCTCTAACCCATGCTGGCTGTGTGACCCTGGGCAAGTCACTTAACTTTTCACTGCCCTCAGGTAACCCTACGACTCTAAGTTGTGCAGTTGCTATTGATCTGAATTGGTAGAATAAGGAAGCTCCCTATACCCAATTAAATTATAGGTCCAAACTAAAATAAAACAAAATAGATGCTAAATTCTGTTGCTTCTACTCTGCTTCTGAAGGACTGTAGGTGTTTTCAAATTCTGTGCTCTGGGCTAAAGCAGCAGTTGCCTTACCCTAGTTATGGCTCTCTATGAGTAGGATTCAAACCCAGGTCTCTAAACTCCACCCTTAATACTGTTTCCACTCCACCACACTGATTCTCAGTTTCCTAGCTATTGATCAATAACATCTCTTTTCTTCACATACCAGGATAAGAAAGTACGGTGTTTGCTTTTGGGTATCACAGGGCACTTCCAGGCTAGCTTGCCAGACACCCCAATTTGAGGACAGGATTTTGGCTCAGACTTTTCTTTTGGGTTTGGAAGCATTTTCTTTAATCACCCAAGTGTTACTATTGAGCCAGACAGGCTGAAATGACATATGCTTGGCAAACACATGAGGTTGGCTTCCACTTGAAATGCATTATCATTTAAATAATTTACATAAGTTCATATGCCACTCCTGCCCTCTGGCTACTTCGACAGATGAGGGGCAGTGTGTTGCAGCTAGGAGAGATTTTAGAAATCACCTACTCAGAGCCCTCCATGGTACACATGAGGAAACTGAGGATCTACCATATTTTTGGTTTTTTGGTGGAGCAATGAGGGTTAAGTGACTTGCCCAGGGTCACACAGATAGTGGCAAGTGTCTGAGGCTGGATTTGAATTCAGGTCCTCCAGAATCCAGGGCCAGTGCTTTCTCCACTGAGCCACCTTGCTGTCCCAGGACCCGGCATCTTAAAAGGCAAAAGGACTTCTCCAAAATCACAAAGCTATTCATTCACAGAATTGGGATTCGAACCCACATTCTATCAAGGCATCACAGCATCATCCTAGCATAGCAGACAAGGAGCCCCTGGGCCTGAGGGTCAGGAAGACTTGCTATAACCTCCTGGGCTCGTTTACCCTCTCAGTGCCCCTGCACAGCTAAAATGTCAAGTGCATTGGGAGAAGGGGGTCCAACAGTAGGAGTCTCCAGAGTAATGAAATCCTAGGATCAACACCCCCCCCCCTCCCCCTAATCGAACCAGCTCAGGTTTTTTGTACCACTTAATGTTACCTTCTAGCCTCGGTCAAGCTGAACCATTTACTAGTTATGTAGCTTTGGGTAAGTCATAAGACCATGGATTCAGAACCAGAATGAATCCCAGAGGCTGTCTAACCCCACCCAATGTCCAAGCACAAAGCTTGGTTCACTGTCAAAATTTGAACCCATGCCCTCTGCCTGGGGACCCACTGCACCACACAGCTCCCCTTAAAATATAAAACTCCCCCATCCAAATCATCGATTCCTGATATCCAACCATGGGCTAATAAAGCTGCCCTCCCCCCTCCCCACTCGGGGTTATTTAGAGGAACACAGCATATATGGGGAGTCGCTGAAAAGCACCAGAGCCTTATACAAACATAAAGTGTTACTATTTCCCAACCTCTTTTTCTTACGTTGCCTATTTATTATAAGACACACCTTTCTCCTTTAACAGAAAGAAGCCTTGGTTAATTTCCAGTTTCTGGAATATTAACTCGTTCATTCATAAGGTGAAGGGAGCCATCTGCTGGCCAGTAGGAAGAATGCATCTGAAAATAAATCCAGCCGGGCTTTGTTGTTGGACTTCCCGCACAGATTGTGTTCGGCTTAATTTCCCTCTTACTTTTGCTTTCACCAAAGTGCTATATGGTGTGTAGTTACCCTCCTCATCGCCACCACCGGTAGCAGCAGCAGCAGTACCCACGGCCCAGCCCTACAGCTCTGGATTTATTTATACAGACTGGGTTCAGTCTTGGGGGCCTTTCAATAATTACGCCCTTTGGATCACGCCCCCACACCCCCCCCACACACAACAGGGATGTCTCTTAGGAACCCCAGTATTTCCTTGTGTTTAGAACTCCATGGCAAAAGGCCCTCACCTCCCCTGCAAGCATCTTGGCTAACAAGACATCAAAGCTGCCCCCCCCCAAAGAATTAAGTCCTTCCCTTTTGATGGGCCTCCATCTTCCCTGGGGGCTTGTCCCTAATTCTGAATCTAACCCTACTTCTATCTCCATCTCTCTAGTTCTGCTTCTAACTCAGCCCCTAAATTTGTAATACTGTTTTTGGATGGAGGCTTACCCCCTAACCCCAAGGGAAAACTGCTCTTGGTTCATAAAGTCAGTCTTTCTCCCTCTAGTGAGAACCACCAATCCATGGACCTCCATAGTGCTTATATTACCCCAGTCTGGAATCTCCCAAAAGGGGAAAAACTCAGGGTTCAGAGTTCAACAGTGTCAGTAAAATGCCAGGTGTCTGAGGTAATATTTTAATTTAATTTGATGCTAGCCCTGCACACCCCCCCCCCCCAGGAACTCTTGTTTTTTTGTTTGTTTGTTTTTTGTGGGGCAATGGGGGTTAAGTGACTTGCCCAGGGTCACACAGCTAGTAAGTGTCAAGTGTCTGAGGCCAGATTTGAACTCAGGTACTCCTGAATCCAGGGCCAGTGCTCTGTCCACTGCGCCACCTAGCTGCCCAGGAACTCTTGCTGTGGTCCGAGAATTACCCCTCCTGAGCCTACGCAATTTACCAGCTGATTCCCAAGCTCCCCTCTAAATAACCAGTGTCTGTTTTTGACTGACACCTCTGGTTGTCTCAGGTCTAGTCTCCTTCTCTGGCTCATTCTCCTTTTAAAAGCCTAGCCTGAGGGTACAGCTGGGTGCTCTGAAAGTGGTCTGGAAGTAATTAATTATCCTGCAAGCCAACAATTATGAAGCGCCTGCTGTGTGTCAGGTACTGGGCTATGCACCAGGGACACAAAGAAGAGTCAAAACAAGGCCTCGGCCTCTCTACAGTTGTGCTCTTATCTATCCGGCATTGACTTTGCTCCTTATGTTCTCTCCTCCAGGCTGAGAAACAAGACTGCAGCGAGCGGCTTCAGCTGCAAAAAAGGCTGGGCTGCAGGACCTTCCACTGGTTTCTGTCCAATCTCTCCCCGGAGTTGTACCCCTCCGAACACAAGCCAGGATTCTCTGGAAAGGTAAGAGTTAACCCCAGGGAAGGAGAAAGGACAGAATCCATCCATCTAGCACTTAGTAAGGGGCCGTAAGGGCCTGGCACAGGCCTAGGTGCTGAGCATATAAAATCAAAGAATGAAGCCATCTCAAGGACCTCACAGATGTGTTGTGGATAGATAAAAGACAGGCTGTCTACAGAAAACAGCAGGCTGTGGGGAGGGGAGCTGGCTAACAACTGGAGGAATAACGAAAGGCCTCTTAAAGGAGGGAGCCTTTGAATAGAGCCTTGGCTGATGTTCCGGATGCCTTTTAGGACAGCACTAGAGACGCTGCTGTGCTTCCCTGTGAGTTTTCCCAGAGCTCTGGCTACTCTCGGAGCTCAGTGTTTTAAGTAGAGCAGGGCCCCCACAACGAATTCAGAAGGAAGCCTCTCCAAGCTTTCGCACTCAGTATGGTTCTTTCCATCCTAAAGCAGTCCCCCAAGACTCTAGAAACTTTCCTGTCTTGTTTTGCTTTTGGTCCCTCAGGAGTACTACGGTAGCTACCAGGGTGACCACCAGTCACCTCTCCTGCTCACCCGCTCTTTCTAACCATCCATAACCCTCGTCGTGCCTTATGGGTAATTGCTAGCATGCCAGTGGGTATTAGTGCCGAACTGTAGCCGATTAACACTCAGCGTGCTCCTTTCTGTTGCCTTTGGTTACTTATCATTTGGATTCTTCTGTGTTCCTTGTTTGTATGTTTAAGTTTTGTCTTTGGATTCCCAGTGATGGGAAAGTAGGTGCTTAAAAAATGTTCTTTTTGATCAGAAACCATCTGAATCAGCAGCAGAATATTGTTAAAGGGGTAGGACTTTTGGCCCACTGGGCAACCTGGAATGTCTGAAAGCCTCTGCCATTTCCCAAATTCAGCACAACCTGGTCTCCTTTACCTGTGAGCTCAGCTCATTTCCTATCTCTGCTGACTGTCCAAGATTAGAGAGACAAGCAGACTAAATTTATGGGCTGCCTATTCAGTTGCACATCATAATCTGAGCAGCGGGCATTTTTCATCCACTTTATTTTGAGCTGTGGATGGTTAGACCATCCTTCATTTTACTGGGGGTTCCACATTAAAGTTTTTACTTTGTAGCATTCTTTGGCTTGACCCTGCTATGTGTTTGTGAACTGGATTTTGTACCCCAGGGTTTACACAGAGGAGCAAGGGAGGCTAGTCCATATAAGAGAGTTGCTGGGTCATTATTGGCTTGGGGGTCATTTCCTTAATCGCTGTTTTCAGCTCTATAGTTCTGGAGTTGGCTCCTGTGTAGACTGTGCATCTGGAAACCTGGTGACACTCTCTCCCTGCAGTGACGGCCGACAGCAACAGGTAATGGGGTGGAGGGGGTGAGGGGTGGGGTCATGGTTTCATCCAGATCAGAGAGCCGGCCCAAGGTGAAATGGTCAAGCAGCTGAACCTCATCTTCGGTGCCCCACCATTCACCGCAGGATCGTAGATGACAAGTAAAGGGATCCTGGAGATGATGCAATCCCACTCCCTCATTTGAGAGAGGAGTGGGCAGAGGCTCAGAGAGGGGCTGGAATGTGCCCCAGGCCACACAGGACATAGCAGAGCTGGGATTCCAGCTGAGGTCCTCTGCCCACCTAACACCTCTCCTTTTACGAGCTCTCACTCCTGCCCACACACACATCCAGAGTCCTTGTGCTTCAATGCAGACTGAATATCTGGCCCTCTGCACTGTGACACCCCACGTGACTTATCCTTCTCAGCAGTGCCCCATGGGCCAGACCCTATCCCCATGTCAGGGTTCTAGCACCAATAGTAACAATGACATCTTACTTGGGAATGGAGCCAGAGAGGCCCTTCACAAACACCGTCTTGTTTAATCCTCACAGCCCACTCCTACTTCCCATCCCACTCACTGAGGCTATGAGTGCATGACAACCCCATTTTACAGATGGGCAAACTCGGGCTGAATTAGGAAGTGAAGAACTCCCCGAAAACACACATCAATTAAATGGCAGACCCACGGTGGGTAGAGTGGGTACAGTGGAAATGAGCCCGTGGCTTGGAGTCAGAGGACCCAGTTCAAAGCCCACCTGTGCGAACTCTGACGTGTCACTGAACTTCTCTGGGCCCCTGTAAAATGAGAAGGCTCCCAAATCCCACAGGCCTATGGCTTGTACCTAGGTCTCCCGACTCTTAATCCACGCTCCATTCGCTTCCACGGGCCAGCTAACAGAAAGGTGATGAGATCATAGAACCTGACATTCAGAGATGGTCTGTGCTCATCACAGCAGCTCATCACAACCTCCCTGGGAGGTTGGTATTCTCTCTGTTTTACAGGTGAGGATACCGCAGCTCAGAAAGATTGAACGGCTACACGACCAGTAGTGTCTGAATCACAGTCGTGCTGCTACTAAGTCATGTGTGACCTTTGGCAAGTCACTCCTCCATTCTGGGCCTCAGTTTCCTCATTTGCAAAATGAGGAAATAGGGATAAAGAACCACTGTGGGGAGCAGCTAGGTGGCACAGTGGATAAAGCACTGGCCCTGGATTTAGGAGTACCTGAGTTCAAATCCGGCCTCAGACACTTGACACATACTAGCTGTGTGACCCTGGGCAAGTCACTTAACCCCCATTGCCCCACCAAAAAAAAAAAAAGAACCACTGGGCTCCTGTCTAGCTCTAAATCTATGGGTGGGAGTAGGATTCCTCCCTCCCCCCCCCCTCTCTCTCTCACATTGAGTTGCATTTCATGAAACCCTGGCTAGTCCCCCTGGGAGACAGAGTGGTCTGGAGGTGGTCTCAGTGGCCATGCTCTCTCTCTCTTTATATATTATATATATGTTTATGAAATATGTGTACACACACACACGCGCGCACGCACACACACACACACACACACACACATACATCCCCTCTTTTTAAATCACTTTCAATTCTTGAAAATTTCCCTCCCTTTTCCCCAACCCAGCAGTTGCTGTTCAATGCTTTTTCAGTTGTGTCCAACTCTTCATGACCCTATTTGGGGTTTTCTTAGCAGAGAGGTTGGAGTGATTTGCCAATTCCTTCTCCACCTCATTTTTACAGATGAGCAAACTGAGGCAAACAGGCTTCAGTGACTTGCCCAGGGTCACCCAGCTAGTAAGTCTGAGGCTGGATTTGAACTCAGGTCTTCCTGACTTCAGACAGGGTGCTCTATCCATTGTGCCACCTAGCTCCCTAACCCAGCAAGCCATTACTTATAAGAAAGGATAAAAAAAGAGAAGGGGGGAAAAGCCATGTAGCAAAACCACCAAACACCTGCATCTTGGCAGCCCCACTAATGAACATACTCTTCCTTGCAGCACCTGGAATACACCAGCAAGAAGCAAATCAGCTGTGGACAGGACCCCACGCTCTGCTTGACCGTGAACCTAGAAGGCCGGGTGATTCTCCAGAACTGCACAGAGGAGACTCACTCCTTCCAGAGGCAGCACTGGGACGTTCAGGAGGTACGGAGTCCACCTGGGAGGAGGCTGGCAGAGATGCAGCCAAGAGCTAGCTCGGGGGGCTCTGCAGACTCGGGGCTTTTAGGATGGAGAAGCTCATCTCTGTTGCTCCTATTTTGTTCACCAGGTTAAGTCACCCACAGTCAAAAGGCAAAGCGAATGTTCTTGGTAAATCCAGATAACCTTGACTCTGTTGAAGAAAGGTACTGGCTCCTTGGAATCTCGGGGTACTTAGGACAGCTCTGACACTGAGAGTGAGTGGTTGGGGGGAGTGGAATTGAATGAGGGAGCACGATTTTAGGGGCACCAGCGAGGACATCTTCCCCACAATGATCTAGACATCTCTGCAGTCTGGTGCCTGCCCTCAATATCCAACAATGTGGTTACTGATGTTGACTCATCAGGCTCTCTTAACTGTCAGGTCTGAGGGTCCTTCCCCAGGCCCCCACCTTCTTGATGATAGCAGCAATCCACTCATGCACAATTAGAATGTAAGCACTTTGAAGGTAGGGATGGGTTTTTGCCCTTCTTTGTACCTGCGCCCTTAGCACTGGGGGTATTTCCTCGTGCCACATATCCGATCACTGCTCACTGTTGCCGTTCCTCTCTCTCCATCTCTCACCTCCACCCCCTTTTCCTCTACACTCACACAGTGGCCACCTCAGTTCAGCTCTCCTTCCCTTTTGCCTTCATTGTTGCTGCAGCCTCCTAACTGGTCACTCTGCTTCAAGGCCCTCACCCCTCCGGTCCATCCATATGGCTGCCGGTTATTTTCCTGACATGTCCATCTGACCCCACCACTCCCTATTCTGTAAACTCTGGGGGCTTCCTAATGCCCCCAGCATCAAATGTAAACACCTCTGTTTAGCTTTTTTTTTTGGTGGGGCAATGAAGGTTAAGTGACTTGCCCAGGGTCATACAGCTAGTAAGTGTTAAGTGTCTGAGGCCAGATTTGAACTCAGGTACTCCTGACTCCAGGGCTGGTGCTCTATCTACTTTGCCACCTAGCTGCCCCTTTTGTTTTCATTCTTGAAGAGGACCAGGACACCTGGGTGATGTCATGACTTGCAGTGAATTGGATTTAAGTGAGGGAGAGCTGTGCAAGGACACCAACCTCACTCTCTCCTCCAGATCCATCTGGGTCCAGTGGTAATACATAGATCGGGATAACTGGAGATAGCCCAGGATGTTTAAAGCAATTGGGGTTAAGTGACTAAACTAGTGTCTGAGGTGATAGTTGAACTCAGGTCCCCCCAACTTCAGGGCCAGGACTCTAACCACTGAGTCATCTAGCGCCCCACCAGAGCAGTGCAATGTATGAATGAACACAAAGTTTGGACCTGAGTTAGAATCATGGCCTTTACCAGCTTCTACTTGCCTTTGGCAAATCACTTAACCTCTTTGCCTCAGTTTCTTCGACTATAAAATGGAAATAATAATGGAACTCAGCTCTAGAGTTTTGTCAGAAACAAAGAAGATATTTTTAAAGTGCTCAGCACAGCTTGGCACAGTGAATGCTATACAAATGCTAGTTATTATTATTGTCTGAGTTGCTTCCTGAAAGCAATCACAATTTCTACAAAGTTACACAAGAGTGACCAGTCCATTAATCATGGTGGTGAGTTCTAGTTTTCTTCCCTTTTAAAAAAAAAATTATTATTTTTAACATTAAAAAAAATTTGAGTTCCAAATTCTCTCCCTCTCTCCAGTCTCTCCCCCACCTATTAAGAAAGCAAGCAGGGGCAGCTAGGTGGCGCAGTGGATAGAACACCAGCCCTGGATTCAGGAGGACCTGAGTTCAAATCCAGCCCCAGACACTTGACACTCACTAGCTGTGTGACCCTGGGCAAGTCACTTCACCCCAATTGCCTCACCAAAAAAAGAACAAAAAACAAACAAATACAAACAAACAAACAAAAAGAAAGCAAGCAACAACCTCACCTGATTTAATAACAACAAATCAACAGGCATCCATTAAACACTTACTGTGTGCCAGGCAAACACCATTACCTGACCTCAAGGTGGTCAGATTCTAGAAAGGGGACACAGAACAGAATGCAGTGGTGTCAGTTTCTGGGAAAAAGCACTGGCCTTGGTGGGGATGGAGGGGGAAAGGCTTCTCGTAGAAGGCCAGGTTTTAGTTGGGATCTGAGGGAAACCAGGGAGCCACAAGGTAGCATCAAAGAGGGAAAACAAAAGGTTTAATATGGAACTAAGTTTCTGGTTTTTTGTTTTTTGTTTGGATAAGTGGGTAATTCAAGTGGGAATCTGGTGGGCCTGCTTCCATTTATGACAGGAATCTTAGGCAAACAAGCTATTGTTGATTCAGCTTTCCAAGAAGTGAATAAACCCCTTCTGGAGGCTGAACCAGCGAAATGACAGGAATGAAGCGAGCCCAAATGTCACAGTGTAGTAGAGGGGGCAGTCTGGCTGGAATCTCCTTTAACCAACAATCCTGCTAACATCCCTAAGGGGCCCTCTCTAATCCTGAAGAAGAGAGGAGGATTCTGTTAGGTTCCATAATATGTTAGTCCTCCACAAGAGTGGAAGACCCTGGGTTCCTGAAGAGCATGTGGAGACCCCAGGGAAGCCAGTGGGCAGTGCTGAGAAGGGAGAGCGTTCCAGGCATGATGGACAGGCAGCCTGGAGATGGAACGTCTTGTTTATGGGACCAGAATCTTCCAACAGGCCAAATCACAATTTTATTTATTTATTTTTTTTATTCACAGTTGTTGGAAATATCCTTTTTTGCTTTGACTATGAGGCAGTATAGCATAGTGGGTAGAGTCCTGGATTTGGAATCAGAAGACTTGAGTTCAAATCCTGCCTCAGATACTTAATAGCTGTGTGACCCTAAGCGAGTCACTTAACCTCTGCCTGCTTCAGTTTTCTCATTTATAAGGTGAGGAAGTTGAACTCGATGACCCCTGAGGTTCACCTCTGAATCTATGATGAAAATTTGACAATGGGACAAATGAAATCATATTGAATGGTGGTAGTTTTTGGTTTTGTTTGGGTTTTTTTTTTAAATCTTGGGGAGGGAAAAGCCAGGTAGCAAGATTTGGGCTCCACAAATTTTTATATTTACTTATCCGCATACCTGGTTCTCTCTGTTAAATGCACCTCTTTTGGTTTCCCCAGTGTTTACCAACATCTGACACATCAGATGCGCTTCATGTTTCTTGACTGACTGAATAAATGACAGATGTTAATAGCTGATAAATGAACATTTTGGGAGGCAGGGGCTCCATTCTGGTCTCTGGATCCCTGGTGCCTGGCACATAGATTTCTTTTCTTTTCTTTTTTATTTTGGTGAGGCAATTAGGGTTAAGTGACTTGCCCAGGGTCACACAGCTAGTAAGTGTTAAGTGTCTGAGGTCGGATTTGAACTCAGGTCCTCCTGACTCCAGGGCCTGTGCTCTATCCACTGCGCCACCTGCTGCCCTGGCACATAGATTTCTAAGCCATGCTTTCTGAGTGGATAAACAAGGTGGGGATGCTTCCTTTTTTCTTTTCTAGAATGGAATGATTGTCCACATCCTTTCTGGGAAATGCATAGAAGCTGTAGAGAGGGACCGTGAGAAAAGCTTGTCTTTGCAGCTGTGTGATGGAAAAGCCAACCAGGCATGGAGGTTTGACCGCATCCAGGCCGTGGACCAGCGATGAGCACCAGGAACACCAGCCAGAAGCTTGGCCTCAGGGAAGGTCTGCAAAGGCCTCGACACAGCCCAAGACTCCAGAAGAAAAGGCGCCTTTGACCAAGCTCTCTGGCGGCTTGGACAATAGCAGCGGCGAAAGGAGCTCGGAGGCACAAGACCCATTTCCTGCCCGTGGGACCTTGGCCATGGTACTTCCTGCTTGAGGCCTCAATCTCCTCATCTGTAAAATGAGAGGGTCGGAGAACACGGCCTCTGAGGTCCCTTCCAACCCAAGCCTACAATCCTATAATGCTGGCAGATGTCCAGGAAATGAGCAAAATCTCTGGTGGTCAATCTGACGTCGCTTCTGGCTGCCCAAGAGGATGCGTATTCTTTGCCGCTGTGAGAAAGAGAATGTCTGGACAGCTACTGAGCTCAGCTGTCAGGATGACAAGATTGCCCCGTCTTAAATCCACCATCTTCACATCTGACATCATCTCCGACCGAGCCTACACAGGGCACGGGCATCTAATGGATTGACTTATTTGGCCCGAGTCCCTCCCGGTCATCTCTGTGGCCTGTGATGACAGGACGTGAAGGAGAAACAGGTTTTGTCCAGTGAATCCCCTTCCTGGCCAAATATGGCCACCTTGAACAAACCCCTTTACCTCTTTTGGCCTCAGAGATCGGGTTGAAAGACCTCTGAGGTCCCTTCTAGCTCCAAGTCTGTGGACTTAGGACATTGCCTACATCCTTGGGGAGAGACAATCAAAGGCTCCTGCTGAGGAGCTGTGGAAGGGGTGGTGGAGGAGGGAGGCGGGAGTCAGCAAAGCTTCTAAGTGAGTGTCTGGCTTAGCTGAGTAATCAGACCTCAAGGGAATCATGAGCTGGATCTAGGACGATGCTGATTCGGATCAATGAAAGCCCCTTTCATAAAAATGATGGAAGCCAGTATGTTTCCAGTGCTTTCACCTCCACCGCCTCCCAGAATGCTCACTACACCACCTTGTAAAGCAGGCAGGAGGGGCAGCTAGGTGGCACAGTGGATAAAGCACTGGCCCTGGATTCAGGAGTACCTGAATTCAAATCCAGCCTCAGACACTTGATACTTACTAGCTGTGTGACCCTGGGCAAGTCACTTAACCCTCATTGCCCCGCCAAAAAAAAAAAAAAGCAGACAGGGAAGATACTGGGGTCCCCCTGTACAGGCAGAGGCAGGGACTGGAGGGTCCCATGGTGATCTGGTGGCAGAAAACTGACATCTCTGACTCCTAGCGCACCTAGTGTACCTCTACCAGACCTGGCAGCCTCTTCAGACTGTTTCTGCCTCCTCTCTCTTCCCTGCACCTAGGTTCCCATCTCTCTACCTGGCCCCGGCCCCCATGTGAATCAACCAGATGTCATTTGTTATTCCAATTTTAACCCTTATGACAGAAACCAGAAAGCAGAGCCAGGCACACCCAGCAGCCGAGGTAAAATGTGAAACAACACTGTTTCTAATACTGTTATACATATGGTTCTGTGTCTTATGAAAGCAATGAATCATTCATACACACACGTATACTCATAGGGCCGCCAAGAAAGGGTCCTTCAAGTCCTGCTTCTGACACATACACAAATCATTTAACCCTGCAGGGCCTCCCCCAACTCTCTCCAAGACTAGTACATACATACACACACACATAATGGCATGTCTATGTATGTATATATATGGATGCTGGCAGCCAGGTGTAGTGGATAAAAGGCTGGCCTCAAAGGCAGTAAGACCCGGGTTAAAGCTAGCACATATTAGCTACGTGACCCTGGACAAATTATTTAACCTGTCAGTGCCTCCAAGAGACACTTCTATGCCTACAAGTGTCTGAATGCTTGTTGATCTGCATTTGTGGAGAGTTTTCCCACCAGGAGTTCCTTATATCAATGAAATCAAGTCTAAAGCTCCACCCAAAAAAAGTATAGTTGGCTACAAAGTTTTAACCCCTATTCTTTTGAGTATGATGAATATAGAGAGAGAGCAAGCATTGATGCATTCTCCTTAACAAGGATGTGGGTTGGAGAGGAGTGGGAGGGAGGATATTCTATCAAGGGGGAGCAGAAACTGGTCAAAGCTCTCAAAGGAAGGAGCAGGTAGATCCCTCTCCCCACCCACCCCCCAAATGGGAAGGAGGTTGACCACATTTAGCAAGGGATCCTGGAAACCAATGGACTAGAAAGTGGTTGGTAAATAGAAAGCGCCTAATAAGTGCTTGTTAACTTCATTGGGAAATCTCTCCACATGACAATGTACAAGTTTTGCTTAAATCCATTGCCAGATTATCCTGCTTCTTCAAAAGCATGAATGAAATAATCCAGCTCTCCCTAAAATAGAGCACCACCCCCATTCTCAGAACATGAATGTCTGAATTTGGAAACTTCCCTCCAAAGACATCCATCTTCTGCAAGAAGTGAATGAATCTAATGTATTCCCAATGAGTAAAACCAAACAGATTTTACAGGCTTGAAGGGATGCTCTCCTCCCAACTTCTGTCACGTGGGCACGTTAACTTTCCAATACATGCTAAGTATTCAATCCATTTCTTCTTCCCTGTGTTATGCTCCAGACGGCCTTATTTTATCTTCAAAGGAAAAAAATCGCTGCACGACGAACGCCTTTTCCTAACTTTAGATTTATCTCAGTTTGAAAGAAATCCTGAAATTCTCAGCAACAATTCCAAAACTGAGTGCGGAAAGATGGCATGAAAAAGTCTGCCACAACTACTATGTAGGGATTATTCAGAGGTAAAGAAAGAAGGAGAAAAGATTTCTAATTTTTACACGAATTTTACTATTGGTATTTTAAGTGTTTGAACCAGAAATTACTGGGTTAAATTAATATAATGAAATAAAAAGTTTATTTCAACTGTACCTTTTGTGGTTAATAGTAATTAAGAAGAGGATACAGACAAGAATGAAGGGCTTCTTGGTCCACTCTGTTTAACCAACTCCTTGACATTATTACCACCACCACCCCCAAAGTAACTGGGGTTAAGTGACTTGCCCAGGGTCACACAGCTAGTAAGTAAGTGTCAAGTGTCTGAGGCTGGATTTGAACTCAGGTCCTCCTTAATCCAGGGCCAGTGCTCTATCCACTGCACCACCTAGCTGCCCTTCCTTGACATTATTTTGAACAGAAATGGTCTTCAGAACCTAAGTCCTTACAGCACCTTTAAAAAAAAAAAATCAAATTTTTAACCTATTCTAGAGGATCTTTGGGTTTTCTGGTTCATTGAGGCTCTTAGCTTTGATCTGGGCTCCTCTAGCTTGTCAATGAGTCAGTCTTTTCTTTGCTTTCACTCAGGCCTCGAGAAAGCCCAGTGACCAGGCTCCAAATTTAGAAAAGGAAAACAAATTCCAAGTCCCATCTACAAATGTCGATCACAATCCAAGTTATGTATTTAAGTGGCCCTTTAAAAATGGGGTTTATTGGGGGCAGCTAGGTGGCGCAGTGGATAAAATGCCGGCCCTGGATTCAGGAGGACCTGAGTTCAAATCCAGCCTCAGACACTTGACACTTACTAGCTGTGTGACCCTGGGCAAGTCACTTAACCCCCATTGCCCCGCCCCCCCCAAAAAAAAGAAAAAAAAAGGGGGGGTTATTGAGACATGTTTTGGTTTTCATACAGATAGTTTTATGTAACATTTTAGTATAAAGATGGAGAGCAGGTATTGAGGGCATGCAACAGGGGGATGGTGTTAATGAAGGAGAGAGGGCTGGAGAGTGTGGAAAAAGGAGAGACAGACCAGGAGAGATGGGAGGAAGAGAGAGCTAGGGGCTGGGGACCCAGGGACCCGAGTGGTCCAACCACAAAGAATCTATGTGGTCAGTGCTTACAGTCATGCTTTGGATTTCATAGCAATGACGCTGACTCATCAAACCTGGATGTTCTTGCAGAGTCTGTCAGTATCTTCTCATTCCTCTTCCAAGCCTGACACTCCAGATTGATTCTTTGCTCTTTACCCAGTAACAGGACCCTCCTCTTACTGCCATAAACCTGCTCTCGTTGCAATCCCAAGATAACTCTACTTTTGAGGGGCCATTGAAAGTCACCTTTGGGGCAGCTAGGTGGTGCAGTGGATAAAGCACCAGCTCTGGATTCAGAAGGGCCTGAATTCAAATCCAGCCTCGGACACTTGACACTTACTAGCCGTGTGACCCTGGGCAAGTCACTTAACCCTCCTTGTCCCACGGAAAAAAAAAAAAAGAAAAAAGAAAAAGTCGCCTTCATGTCACATGTTCATGACGTCTAAACTTCAACTGGGCCCTCAGTACTATGGAGAAATTATTTGATTCAATTCTCTCTATCTCTATATATCATACATTCTGCAGAAATTGTTATAAACCTGCTCCTCCTTCCTTAAAAACCCAGCTTGAACCCTCTCTGTGAGCAGATGACCTCACCCATCTACTTCACTCAAAAAACTAGTTTCTCAAACCTGCTTTTTCTTCTTCTTCTTCTTCTGGCTTTTACAAATTTATTTCAAAGATAGATCAAGAAAAAAACACAAGTATCTCCATACTGCCCCCTATAGCACGTCACTGGGGGAGATCACTGGGGGAGAGGAGGCTCAAAACTTAGCTCAATTCTTATATAACATGGGGTCCCACTAAGTTTACATCCTGATGCAGCATAACTGCTGGACGAGTCCAGCTCAGCCCCTGCTGACCTGGGTCTTGGTCACTACTCTCAAGGGTCACTCCTTGGGACATTAAGGCTGTACTGGCTACAAACCTGGATGGACTCTGACACACCAGGATGCCAGGGTGTCCTCCTGACCTTTCAAAACTCACAAGGTTGGTGGCTCCCTTCCCTTCCGCCATAACCAATGCAGAAGCCAAAGAGTGAGGCTGTTACTCTGGGCCAAGTGCCCTCAGATGGGACAAGGCCCCAGCGTCTCTCCCCTTTTTGCATGGCCTCTCACCCGACACTAGGAGGGAATAAGTCCAACAGGGAACAGAGCAACCTGGTGCAAGAGACGCTTTGTTTCTCAAGTATCCACGTCCATCTAATGAAATGCATGTGTCCCTTCTCTTGACTGTACCTCTCACCAAGAACTGACAAACCCTCGAACTAGCTCCTCCTTTAAGAAGTAGAATGTAAACTCCCTGAAGGGGGGGGGTCTCTGGAAAGGCACAGAGGCCAAGGAGAGTATTCTAGTTGGTCTGGAGCATAAGAGTGCGTGAAGGACAAGAATGTGAAATGAGGCTAGAGAGGTTGGTTGGAGATGTATTCGACTGCCAGTTAGGGTTTGATCCTGGAAGCAACGGGCAGCCATGGAAGATTTTCATTGGGGGGGGGGGGTGAGTAGTGATAGGGAATGACAAGACTCTCCTGGAAAGCCCAAAACAGCCTACACAACACTGCCTAATTCAGTGGACCTTTTCTCCAATGGACACAACTGCAAGATAAAAAATTCCACATGATACGTAAGACTGCTCAGTGTTATGGAGGGAGGCTGTCTGCTTATTGGCATCATCCAGTGGCACCTTGCAAGGTGCCCCGTGTCTAGTCCAGGACTGATATGCTTTAATAATGACAAAGCCCAATAGGCAAAATGGGGGTGGGGAGACATAGAAAGGATTTGTGCTACGTGAGACAACGAAGATCTCACAAATGCTCTCCTTGTCTTCGGGGAACTTAATTTTGCTGGCAGGGATACGACACATAGATACACATGATACAAAGTGTGCTGAAGTAGACACAATAGCTCAGAAGGCTGGGGGGGGGGGGAGGGAGAGCTGTGATCCACACCCAACAATGGGTGTGTAGAAAGCCTGGTGCTGTTGACCTGAGCAGTCTGAGCACTGATTGTAGTTTTCCCACACGGCGTGTGGTTTCTTTGTGGTAGAGTTATTTGCCCACACAAGCATGAATCTGATTTGTTTTCTATAAAGAAGGCTTGACAATCTAAATTTGGTAATTGTTAACACTCCAAACTAGTCATTAACCATCTGTCCACCCCCCTGGTAATTCCCCTGCAGTTGTTACTGGATTCGGTATTGTTTCTGTTCCTAAATTTGTGGGGAGTGAAGCTATGGGGTTCCCGGCAGTCTGTCAACATTTATGGAGGGCTTGTTGTGTGAATGGCACTACCCAGCCCTGTTCTGAGGGAGAAGAAGGTCATAAAGAGAAGCGAAGCCATGTCCTGGTCCCAGAAAAGACTAGGGAATAAACACATACATTTCAATTAAAAATGCTTACAAAGTTATTTGAGTTGGTGTGCTAGGCCCTCTTCCCCAAAGTACAGAAGCCAGGGGAAACACATCTACTGAAATATCTAGAAGTGACTGGTGAATCCCTAAGGCTTAACTATTAGGGTGCCAATGGAATTCCAAGCCAGGCGTATATGTTGTTGCCTGGCTCACTTATGCCCCCCCCCACATTCCTCATTTTATGGTGTTTCCTTACTATCTCAGAATGGTGCGTTTTGTGGGGTGTCTTGAGATCCCTCCAGCTTCAGAGAAGACCCTGTGCAGAATTGGCTGTCCCTGTGCTGCACCCCGTTTTCCATTCTTATCCGTGTTTACCCTGTGCTCTGACCATGAACGACATCAAGGCAGGGAGCAGGGGCTCATACAAGGGTGTGTAGCCCCTTCCCAGAGAACATCCTGCATGTAGCCCACGTGAAAAAGGGATTTATGATAGATGAGGCCTTCCACATGCATATGACATCAGATTCATTGACTCGGGGCCCTAAAACTCTGCAATCTCCTAAACTGGATTTATAATAACCTGAGAAGTCCAGCCTGATTGTCCGCATATGAAAAAGCAAGTGTATAACAAAAACGCTAAATGCCTTGCCTGGCAGTTCCCAAGCTCTGTGGTCTCAGGACAAAATTGATTTGCTTTCCTAGAATTTCTTTCATGCTGTTGTTCTACTGAGAATTTCTCCACTGTTCACTATGGTAACAACTGTGCGATGGCTTGGGTGTTCAACAAATATTGATTTAAATTTTGTAAGCCAAATGGAGATTTAAAACATTTTGCATGGATTGAGAACATTTTAAACTGATTTTCTTCTAAAAGTCCCTTTTCATATAATTTTACCAAGAAATAATTTTCAAAATTATTTCCTAGTCAAATATGTAATTATGAGCAATTTGCTTTGTGGGGAACATTGATGAATTTTCAGTTACACCCATAAAAAAATCAAAACCCAAACCCAAAAACCTCTAATTACTCACACCTGCAGATGCTGTCACTTAAAGTGAGCTATAAAACCAGCAGCCTGGATATGCTGGAAAATTCAACTATCTGCTTAAATCAGGGACCACACCCCAAATTAGGCCCAGGTTGAAGCTTTTCTTCCTCCATGTTCTTTGATGGTTGGTTCTTCTTAAGTGAATGTTCCAGGTGTGGGAGAACATGCAAGCCAAGCAGATAGTTCTATTAAAAAACATGGGGCTCTAGGGGCAGCTAGGTGGTGCAGGGGATAGAGCACTGGCCCTGGAGTCAGGAGGACCTGAGTTCAAATCCAACCTCAGACACTTAACACTTACTAGCTGTATGACCCTAGGCAAGTCACTTAACCCCAATTGCCTCACCCCCCCCCAAAAGCCCCCCCAAAAAAACCATGAGGCTCAATCTCTTTCATTTGGGACAGGCAATAATAATTGTACATTCCTGTCTAGCTTCTTAGATGGGGAGAACAAAAGGATCTGTCATCAAAGAAATATCACTACAGACAATTACCATCCCATCTCTACAACAACTTGTTTGGGGAAACAAGCACTTCATCAGAGCTTCAGAGCTGGAAAGGACCTGAGTAGCCATCTAATTCTGTCCCCTCATTTTAAAGATAAGGGAGATTAAGAGCCAAAGTCCTATGTCACATGACAGTGCTAGGATCTGAATTCAGATCCTTTCATTTGACTTAAAATATTCCTGAAAAAAAAAAAAAAGTGAAACGGGTGTCCCTTAACTGAAAGGTGGTTGTGATAAAACATAAAGAAATACTAGACAGCAAGAAATGAATATGAGGAATTCAGAGAAACACTGGAAGACTGTGCCTCATAAGCAGAAGCAGAATTACCAGAGACATGTTTAAAACAGTGCAAATGGGAAGATTCCCCCTCGCAGTTTTCTACCCTCCTCTAAGCAGCAGCAGATTATTCAGATAGAAAAAAGGCTGTCTGCTTTATCAGACCAAATCCCCACACTGCTTATTTTTGCTTTATTCTTTTTTCCTTTTTGTAAAAGATGGCTCAACAGAGGGGCAGGAAAAGGCATGTTTTACAAAGGCATCCCTGAAGCTTGGTTTTAAGTCAATGAAAACAATCAAGCTGTTTTGCATTTAGACACACACACTTTTATTGCACAATACGGTCTTGTATAATATTGGAGTGGAGACAATGATAACAACTGTTTTACAGGTTAAGTCATAGTGAGAAAAGCACTGGCACCATGTAACCACATATACGAGGGACCCAACAGACCAGTGGCCTAACGGAGGCAATTACAGGGAGATAGTCATCAGCTGGTCTTACAATACACAACATTTTAAATTTGTACTGATTATCTTGAGTGTTGATGAAAAGATTCAACTCTAAAAAGAAAAATGATACATGACGCATTAAGCACTTTCATTCCATTCAAAAGAACATTCTGACACTCAATTAGATTCCATGTGAATAGGTATGACTCAATTCAAGAAGCACAAACAGAACTCAAGTCCATATTCTCTCCCAATGAGGAGTTGCCACTATTTTACAAAGTGGAATTGGCTTGGGCATTGCCAAAGCCACACAACTGGTGTCAGAGACTTGAACCCAGATCACCCCATCTCCAAAGCCAGCTCTTTGTACGCTACGCCACACCTTAAAGTGCTGCATAAATGCCAGTTATTATTGAGACTGATCCAATTTAACTTTTAAAAAACAACACAGAACACTGAGTTCAGCTGCAAAAGCAGTATTTCCTGAAGAGCAGTAAAGACTACTCTTCTGGGCAGGGGCACAGAGAACAGAAGGATAACAAAACCCCATCGGTTTATAAGGTGGTCAAAGAAATCAGACTTCTGGGTAAATTTCCTCAGTCTCACCTGGATGCTGTGAGTCATGGGGTTATCTCCATGGCTGCTGAGACTAGCATCCTCAGTCACTGAGTACTTTCCATTATGTTAACTGAAATGACTTAAGGAATTTTTAAAAATTGAATTTCTCAAACCAAACCACTTTCAGAAAATAAGCAGAATTTGCCAAGAAAGAGAACATGAATATTTGAGTTTAGTTTGGTTTGGAGTAACAAATTAATGCTGTTCATCTTAAATTTGTACTCATAGAATCAAGGATTGTTTGTTACAACCTGGCTGGGATTCTGGAAGGCATCTAAATGAACCCGCTCACTTCACAGATGAGAAGTCTGAGGCTTAGATGGGGTTTAAATCTGCCCAAATGCCACACAATTAATCACAAAGCTAGAACAAAAATCCAGGTCTCTTAGTTGGATGGTGTACTGCCACGCCCTTTCCCAAATCCCTGTTTAGAAAGCGCAGAGTACTCTGACCTTGTTTTGGAGATTTACAATTTCTAAGTCTACTTACACTTATCTTTACAAAGATGCTCATATTGACACAGGTACAGAAGAATAAAACACATCAGCAACACTATTAAGAAAATGTTGAGGAAACTGCTTTGCAAACTATCCAATGTTACACAATGTGAGTTCTTACGGTTACTACAGTGCCTGTGAAATAAATCCCAAAGTCCATGTCACTGAACGGTCCTGTTCCGGCTTTGCTCTCAAACGAGAAGAAACCCAACAGCCACTTAGAAATGACCCCAGGAAACCTCTCCAGAATTCAGACCCTGGAAGCCATTTGCCCTTCTGCAGTCTCTGCCATGCCCACCAGGCTCCTGGGTCTGTGTTCCAGGGCCCATTAAACCATGTCTGCTGTGATTCATTTCAAAGTATTTATTCTGTGGTTTTTATTACCTTTCTTAGGGTATCTATAAAGATGTTTAAGAATTTTGTAACTGCCATTCCTCTGGGGAATGTAGATGAATTGGTATTGCCTCCTATAGAATATATATGCATATACACCTTTATACACAGCTATATTCATAATTTAGGCCTTGCCACCCACCACCCACCCCCCACCCCTTGTTAGGGTCATAGTATATGAGGAGTCCCCTTTCTCCTCCCCTACAGAATATAAAGTAGCACAGATTTCCCTTGTGTAAACCTAAGGGAAAAAGCTTTAAGTACATCCATCAGAGGGCCTTTGATCCTCACTGCCCAAAGCTGTCCTTCTAGTAACTGCCAGGCCATTCACAGGCAGATCTCATAAGGAACGACACAAGCCCATATCATCTACTATTCTGGACGGACCTTGTCATTGCTTCTCACCTTTTGTTTTGACCTCTAAACCAAGTCAAAAAGGTCCCTCCAACTATAACTCTGCAGGAAGTGTCCACCTCAGCCCAAATGACCCCATAGCATCTGAAATCACAGGTTAAGATCCACCATAATATCCCCTTTGTTAGGGGGAGACTATTCCAACTCCACTATCCTTATTCCTTTTGACCAATTATAGAACTCAAAGAACCCATAGGGAAAAAGCAGAGGCAACAGATAACATCTTCTTCCCCACTAATAACCATCCTGGAAACTATGGGAAGGAGGATGCAGCCTTGTCTCATGCCAGAGATGGGACATTTTTCTGCACAAAAAAAGAGAAAGGCCATCTTTGGAGCTGCCACACCACCACACCAATCTGGATGCACAATGGCCTAATGGGAGCACCCTCATCCTGGGCCTCACCTTATTCAGGCCCCAGCCAGCTTTGATAATCTGGTCTGCACACTCCCCACTTCAGAAATGCTCCAGGTCACACAAAGCGCCAGGGAGCAGAGCTAAGCCTGTACAGTGATTCCCCTTGGGCTCTCAGCAGCTTGGCTACTGCTCAAGAGCTGCAAGGGGCCTACCAGAAGAAGTCAAAAGAAGAAATGAACGGGCATGAGTTATTCATTATTAGGTGACTGGAAACTTGGTTACATGTCAGAAACACAACCCTGAACAGGGACTTTTCCCTGTGGTTCAGACCCTCAAACATACTCAGTCAGTCCTGACTGACGCTGTGGCCAGAGTCACTGAGGGCACTGTGATGTATCACAGATTCAGTAATTGTTCCTATTGTCCCAGAGTTTCTTCTTGCAGGATTCATGGGCTCAAGCAGCTTCTTTCTCTTCTTCCTTTATACACGTGACAAATTTCACATTCAATGTGTCTGTTGTTGAAAACAGCAACTAGCAGAGGTGCCCAACACTGACAAAAACATCACCGGCGCCTGGATAATCCATCCCTTTGTAGCTGATTCTAGCCTGAGTCAGTGTGGACGCTCCTTCTGTCCAAGCCCGAGACTGTGTCCCATGCAGTAAGGGGGCTCCTCATTACATCAAATGCCAGTTGCATATTTCTAGAACAGCTACATTCCTTTGCACTCCATGTACTAAGTGCTTCAGATACTCAACCTTTAGTCCACTATCCCTTGGCCTATAACTTCATGTACCTTGTAGGACTGGCAGGCAGAAAAGGAAACGTGCACATGTTTTCATTTAAATAGGGGTATACGCAGCACGTCAAACAGCAACAAAACGTCTACTCTGGCAAGCCACTTTTTCTAATTGCAGAAGTCAATACCAAAATAACTTTTTAGTCATCAATGCATGTTTGCTAACTTAGTATTCACAGGGAAGATGACTCACGCCTTTCAGGAGCTGTGCATTTTCTAGTTTCCCCACAAATGGCTCTGACTTCTCACTACTACCATCACTGCAGCAGACTGCCCACATGTCTTATCTCCCCTCCCTCCACAGCGAGCTTCCTCTCTTAGGGCTACTAGGCTCTGCCTGGGCTGTAAATCACATGAACGGCACCTGCCTGGAACGTGTCCTTACTAGTGCTGTCATCCAGAATGGGCCTCACTCACATTGTAAAGATGATCTTCAGTAATGGGTATGGTTAATGGAGATGCTTCACCTTTTTTACATGCACTGGACACAATGTTGTAATGGCACCAAAATACACAAAGCCACCTTCCTGGGCACAATTACATTGGTCTTGACTTTTAGAAAATGATCAGACAGAGGGACACCATCGGCTCGGGTTTGGAATAATCGACTGGCTCGCTTCCTGACTCCACAGGGGCTGCGCCTTTCATTTTCTTCCCTTTGGTCACCACTTTATTCTTATCGTCAAGCCCTAATGCCTGCCTTTTAATGCTCCTCTTGGTTTTGAGAAAACATGACATGAGGATGCCAAGGTCTCTGGCGATTTCACATTGAGTCTTGTTTCTAGTATCTAAGACACAGAAGACTTTTATCCTCTGAGGATAGAGGTCACTTATTTTCCTCTTCATATCCATTGCTTTTACTTAATGAAGTTAGGATATGACAGAAAACAAGATGACAATGTACACACCCAGCACTATTACAATTCAGGTACTGACAAAGTTTCTACTGGTGAAGCCAATAAAACAAGTAACAGTGACAACTACTGATTACAGAGGTAGGTAATACTTTGGAAAGAATAAATAAAGTTAATAGGTTTTGGCATATAAATGATTACACTATAAGATCATTTGCTGCTTTGAAATTCTTCTTCTGAATTCTGAAAAATGAAGAAATATGACTGAAATTAAGACTCAAGTTCAATTATAAAAATCTAGGCTTGTCCCCTCTGTCAATTCAGCTTTTTATTTTCAAGATTAATGTGGCGATGGATGTAAAGAAGCTATGCTTTGCAATACACTGCAAGCAAGCAAAAACAAAAAGGCCCTCTTGTTATTCAGAAGTTCTCAGTTTCACATTTAATATCCACCTGGGCACATCCTTTGGTTATTTGGTATAAATTAGGCTTTCAAAGCTTTCTTCAGCATTTAACTAACTCTTTGCTGGTCGAAGGTACAGAGACTGTTTCCCCACACATAAATTGATCCTAAGAAAAAGAGACAATAGCATTAACCAATAAGTATTCAAGCCATCTTTTGTTCAATAATATTAAAGTTACATTTTTCAATACTATCAACCTAGATTTAAAAAAAAATGTTTTCTATTCATTAATCACTTTGCAGCACCCATTAAAATTCAAATCCACATTCAAGAAGTCACAGTTCTCAGACTTCAATGCATATTTGATTTTAAAAGCACCTTAATTTATTTAAAGAAAAACAAGAAAGAAAAAAAAAAACATCTGCATCTTTTTTTCCCCCAAGCCACCACTCCTCAGATTTATGCACACGTCATGCAATAGAATGTAAGCTCCCTGAGCACAGTGACTTATGTTTTTGTCTTTGTACCACCAATCCCTTGCTTGACACATATGAGACACTTAATGCTTCTTGAAACAAATTTAATAGGCTCCTTTGGTTACTTCTTGTACATATTTTTTTCAATAAAAGCTGTAAATTATGCACAACATATTAAAAATATCTACAGAACTGAAATATGTGTTCAACTACCCCCCCACATTTCTTGAATTTGAGTTTAAAATGGCTTAACTTTAATTTTATTTAAAGTAAACCTTCATCAATTCAATATTCCAGTACGTCAATCTAGCCTGTTGTTATAGGCTAGCTATGGCGGAATTCAAACGTCACATTCTGAGTTTGCAGTTTGCAGCTATCCATTTTGCACCAAACCCTAGCCCCTAGCTTTTTTCCTCCTCCCTTTCTCCTGATAATATTTTTAATGATAAACAAGATTAATCACATACCAAAAAAATATTTTTGTCAAAAACTGAAGAGATTTTTAAAAGGCAGAAAAAGAAAATTTAAACAATCAGTTTTTGTTAATTGTTAACAGCTCTGGCTGGTTCACATTTTATTGTGACAGCTAAACAAATGACCTTTACCACCTATGCGTTTCTATTAATCCTGCCTATGTGTGACCATTACTAATGAAAGAGTGGCTAATCTAGCGCTGGGGTTTTGGCACCAAACTGGGCAGGAAATTGCAGAGAATTCTGTTTTCTCCTAAGAGAATGGATTTATTCTGAAGAGTCCTGACCATAAGCACCAACAGCCGCCCTTCGTTGGGCTCTGCCCAGTGAGCACTGACCAGGGTCTCCAAAGGAGGGAGAGATCGAGTCCTCTCCTTCCCGCCCCCCCCCCAAGTGCGACATCCATTTGGGCGCACAAGATTTTACTACGAGCACAGGGACAGAGCCCAAGTTTGCAGACGCGGGAACCTTAGGAAAGGGGGCTTTTCCCGTTCCTCCCTCCCTCCCTCCCTCCCCTTCCCCCCAGCCCCCACCCCCCCAGGAGGGCAGCAGCACTTACTCGGTCATAGATCACCTTGATTACCAGGGAGCAGCTGGGACAGGTGGCCACCTCTTCCCCGTTCTCCAAATCCTCCTATGACAAAACCAAATAATAGTAACTTCCCTACTCCCGCGTAGAGTAGAGCTCAGTACCGCGGAGCAGCAGCGAGAGCAGCCTGGCGCCAAACCGCCCACCTCCGCACTGCGTCAAAGCTTCCCCAGCCTGCCTGAGCCTGCCCCGGCGAGCTCGTCTGCGCATGCCTGTCTGCCGCCCCGAGCCGCCGCGCCAGGACGGTTGCCATGGCACCCGCCGGGCGGGAGAAGGATCTGCATCAGCATCAGCATCAGCATCAGCATCAGCATCAGCATCAGCAGCGCTCGGCATCAGCACCTTTGCCCGGCTGCCCCAGGCCTCTCCCCTGGCCTCAACCTGCACCGAACTCCGGAACCTACTGCGGGCCAGGGCCAGGCGTTTAACCCCTTAGTGTCCCAGGAGACTCTCTAGACCTGGGATTCATGAACTTTTCGAAATAATTGTATTTCAGTAACTGGCTTCCTTTGGGATCCTATGTATTTTACTTTCTATACTTAAAAGGCATTCCGAGAATGGGTCAACCGGCTTCATTGGACACTTACCACAGGGATCCAGGCCCCTCCCCTAGGCTCTCTGCACTGATACAGGCAATCCATCAGTCAATAACTGTTTATCAAGCACTTATTATATGCAGGGCATTACACTAGGAGCCAGGACACAAAGAAAAAGACAAAAAGACAGTCCCCCTGCCCTCAAGAAGCTCACATGCTAATAGGGGAGACAATATGCCCCCCCCAAAATGTACAAGCAACATTTATACAACCAAGCTAATTTCAGAGGGAAGAGAGTGGTGTACTCAGAGCAGAAGTGGGATTTAAGCTGAGTCCTGTAGAGTCTGACGCAGGGAAGGCAGGAAGTAGAGGTGAGGGGAAAAGCATTCTAGGTAGGGGAGGGCAGTGAAAAAAAAGGCAAGGAGACAGGAGATGGGAGAGTCATTTGTCTAGTATGTGGAAGGCAGGAAAAAAGACTAGAAAGGTAGCAAGGAGCCAGATTGTGAAGGGTTTAAATGTTTGCGGTCTTTATATTAGATTCTGGAGGTAAAAGGGACACAATGGAGTTTATGGAATGTGTGTGAGGGGGTGGGGGGCAAAGAGACCTAGCTACACATTAGTAAAATCACTTTGGCATCTGAGTGGAAGATGGACTAACTAAAATGTGGAGAACTGCAAGAGTCCAGGCAAGATGTGATGAGGGCTTTAACTAGGGCAGTGCCTATGTGAGGGGAGACAAGTATGAGAGATGCTATGAAGGCAGAAACAATAAGACTTGATAACAAACTGTACAGTCTATCTGTGGGGAGATGAATGCAAGTGAGGAGTCTAGAAGGTCACATTTATCTATGTCAATGAAATTATAGCTCCAGGCCTGGTCCCAAACATGTATATATATGCTTGCAAATGGGGTGTATGTATGTATGTATGTGAATGTGTGAATCACATCAAAGAATCTGAGTTCCTGGAAGGGACCCTGGGGACCACTATAATATTCCCAACAAGTGGGCATCCAGCTTCTGTTGCATTCTGCTTAGGAGAGGGGACACACAAGCACCATCTCTATCTATAGGAGAGCACTAAGTATTAGGGAGTTTCCAGACAGCTGGTCTAAATCTAGCTCTTTGCATTGGCCAAACCCTCTTCCTGGACCTGATCTCCGGGGATTTCTCATCATCCTGACAGGCTTTCAAACACTGGACCTGCTTATTAAGTCTTCCCTGAGCCTTCTTTTGTCCTGACTCAAGACCCCCAGTTTTGTAGAGCAGATCTTCACAGGGTGTGTATTCAAGACTCTCCTCTCTAGGCACACTCCAGTTTACCAGCTCAGAACTGAACACAGGACTCCAGAAGGCAAAGTACAGGCAAGCATCACCCCCATCCTGATTCCTGGAAACTGTGTCTCACTTAATGAAACCCAAGACCATAAATGTAGAGGCCTTCAAGACCGCCGAAGCAGAGAGAAACAGTGAGTGTCTAAGGCAACATTTGAATCCAGGTCCTCCTGATTCCACATCTAGCGCCCTGTCCACTCCACCAGGCTGCTTTCCTGATCAAATGAGGGTTTGGGCGGCTTGCCACATCACACTGACAGTTCATCTTGAGCTTGAAATCCATTAAAATGCTCAGATCTTTTGAAAACCTGCTATCTGATCTGCCCTCCTCCACTGCACCAGTCTAAGACACACCATACTACATTTCACTGTACCAGAGAACATCTTTTCTGTGGGGAATTTTTATCTTTCTTGGGTTTCATCTTTTAGAGTCCCAATGCTCTTGAATCTGAGCTGTGTGACAAGGCCAACAAACCTTTAACTGCTGCAATACTTGCCTATAACATCTGATTTCTTAAGTTTCTACAACCTCAGTATGGATAGAAGAATGTCATTTTGCTCTTTAGGGTTCTGTGGCTCCTAGTTATGTCCTCAGAGGAGTGTAAATGAATCAATAGTTTGCACATACATTATTGGAAGTTTATTCTTCCTGCCATTAAGGAACCTAAGTTAGGCTTCTACAATTGGTCCTAAGATGGGGGTGTCAACACCTCCATGAGGCCTCTGATTCCTTATAAGAAAGCATACCCAAGACCATTCTCCTGGTACTTTCCAGGTAATTTGCAGCTACCCTAAAGTGTCCCTTGCTTTTTGCTTTAACCCCTAAGTCCGGCTCTGATGGTTACCCCTCAACCCAATAACTTTACAGAAAAAGTGCCCATCCATCAGGGGCTAGATGGTTTATCTTGAGTAAATCAGGAAACATTCACCGGCCACACTCTAACCCTTAAGAAGCTGCTGTGCTTAAAGATCTCAGAGTGTAGACCTAGAAGCTAGGTGCTCCCCACTAATCACTAGTCTAAAACATCCCCAAAGGAAGCAGCATCTTTAGCACACACTAAAGACAGAACTTTTCTTATCTATAGGAAAATGGAAAGCTAAGAAACCACCTGTGCAGCTGCCCCACCAGCCCCATCGGGGTACTTGTCATTGCATCACCTCATTCTAGACCCATCCATGGAGATGTGTAGGAGTACAGGATCCTGCTGTCTCTAGCCAGCTGTGAAGAGCACCCTTTGATAAGGATAGAAGTCTTGTGTAGGCATTCCCCTTTACCTTCTGAGAACTGATTCCAGATTACCACATACTCTGGAAAGCTGTGGGACAGCAAATGAAAAAATGTAAATGGGCTGGAGAAAACTAAGTCTCTTTCTAAGCAGCCCCACTCGGGCTCCAAGAGCCCTCATTCCAATCTGGGCAGTGAGAGGTCCTAATGTAAGTGATGCCAGTGAGGGTGGGATGGGGTTGAGGGGGTACTGCAAAAACAAAAAACAAAAATCAAGCTAGGTTGGTGCCAGGAATTGCTTTCTCTTCCTTGACTTTTGATTGTTAATTTTATACTTTTGTCTTTAATTCAAACTTGGTTTTGAATGCTGTCTTTAAAGATGGGGATAAGTAGGGATACCTAGGGAATACAACATATAACAAAAGAAAGTAAACTTGGTGGCTCTTTACACACCCCCATATACCCACATGTAATAGCTAACTTGATCCAAAAAAAGAGGAAAATCAAACTGTCAAACATAAAAAATTAAAGAAAATTCACAACAAACAAAAGAAGAAAATTAGAAACGATTTTGCTTAACTATGTGCCAACAGTGGCTAGCCTTTATATAGAATTTTACAAATATTATCTCATTTGATCTTCACAACAGTCCTGGGAGGTTGGGACTATTTTTATACTCATTTTACAGAAGGGGAAACTGAGGCAGAGTGAGGTTAAGTGACTTGCACAGGGTCACAAGTACCTGATGTAGAATTTGAACTCAGGTCTTCCTGACTTGAGGTCCAGAGCTTTATCCACTGCACCTCTTAGCTGCCAACAACATTGATAAATGAAATGGTAATTACAAAAATATAAAACACCAGGATTCAGAGAACAACAAATGGAGAATTTAAATAAGAAATGCCATTCCACTCCTCCAGGTCTCTAGCCTCCCTCTCCCATTGAGGTTCACTAAATTCACATCTAGGATCCAATTAGAATTCTGGTAGCTGCTGTCTACAGCCTCAAGGGCACCTTCCTTATTTCCTCAATTAATTCAGTGCCTGGCTCCCAGTCTTTCTCTCCTACTCAACTCCTGTTTTCATACTAGAAAACCAACACACATATTGATACTCCCTCCTAAAACATTCAAATCTCAGAGTTCCTTTACTTGCTCATTTCACGTGGCCTACTCCTCCACTTCATCTCAGTGATCATAAGCCACCCACAAATGCACCACTTCCATATCCACAAACTCTGAAATTCCCTCATCTGATTGATCACAATCTGTTGTCACTTCACCTCTCCCTCGGCCTAGCAACCCCAAACCCTGTCCTTCTAACATTTAAGACCTCCCATCCCCTGACCCCTTAGTTCTTTCTCAGGCCATTATTCCTAAACTAGGGAGTAGCTAGGTGGCACTGGGCTTGGATCATCTTCATGAGTTCAAATTCAGCCTCAGACACTTAGTGGCTGTGAAGCCCTGGGCAAGTCACTTAACCTTATTTGTCTCAGTTTCCGCATCTCTAAAATGAGCTGGAGAAGGAAATGGCAAACCACTTTGGTATCTTTGCCAAGAAAACCCCAAATGGGATCACAGAGAGTAGGACACAACTGAAACTGAACTACTACACTAACTATATTCTTCCTCCCTTCCTTACCATGACTATTTATTGACATAGTATTTCAACTATTCACTGTCCTCTTCTCTTGAGGCCCTTGTCCCCTTATCTTATTGGTGATCTTGCCCTGCCAAACCTCAACCTTGGATCACTCCCACAACCCATTGCTTTCACTCCTCTTCACATGCTGCTAATGGAAGCTGGAGAGTATCACGAAACTAGGCTGACTGATACTGACTGGTCCATGGCAAATTCCTTACATAATCTCAACTGGGCTCTCACTGCTGCTAGGCAATCCTTGCGTACCTCCCTAATCAACTCACCATCCTACCCTCCACAGCAGCTCTTCGAAACCTTTTCATACCTCCTCAAACCTTCCATAGCTCCCAATGTGCCCTGTCAGTTAAGAACTTTGTCTTTTATTTACTGAAAATAGCGGTCTTTTGATGAGAGCCCCCTCTTTTCCCCTCCTCCTTACTTCTCATTACCCAGATGCCTTCTGCCACAATCTCCTCCTTCACTCACCTCCACAATGAGGCAGTCCTTCTTCTTGCCAAGGCCAACCCCTCTACATGCTCAAGCAATTCCATTCTGTCCTAACTTCTCCATCAGAGAAAGACTCCATCTTTCGCTATCATCCCCACTTTCACTTATTTCCAATCTCTCCCTGTCCACTGGCTGTGTCCCTTGCAGCCTACAAACATGCCTTTGTATCTCCTCATCCTCAAAAAACCCTCCCTTGATTCATCCAGCTCCACTAGCTATTGTCCCACATTTCTCCTCCCTTTTGTGGTTAAATGTCTTGAGAATGCCATCTAGAGAGGAGGTACAGAAATCCACTGAAGAAAACAACTCCTTAAAAAGTATAACTGGCCAAATGGAAAAGAAGGTACAAAAATTAACTGAAGAAAATTATCCCTTCAGAATTAGAATTGGGTGACTGGAAACTAATGATTCCATGAGACATCAGGATTCAATCAAACAAAATCAAAAGAATGAAAAAATAAAAGAAAAGGTAAACTATCTCATTGGAAAAACAAGTGACCTAGAAAATAGATCTAGGTGAGAAAATTTAAGAATTATTAGACTATCTGAAAGCCATAATCAAAAACAGTCCCTGGACATCATATTTCAACAGAGGATGGGGGGGAGGGGGAATAGAAGCTGAAAGAATCCACCAATCACCTTCTGAATGAGATCCCAACATGAAAACTCCCAGCAATATTATAGCCAAATTCCAGAACTCCCAGGTAAAGGAGAAAATATAGCAAGCAGTCAGAAAGTCAATTCAAATATCGTGGAGCCACAGTCAGGATTACACAGGATCTAGCAGCTTCTACATTAAAGGACTGGAAGGCTTGGAATATGATATTCTGCAAGGCAAAGGAGCTTGAATTATAAGCAAGAATCACCTACAAGACCTGGGGGAGGAGGAATGAATATTCAATAAAATAGAGGACTTTCAAGAACTCCAGGTGAAAAGATCAAAGCTGAACAGAAAATTTGACTTTCAAATAGAAGACTCAAGAAAAGCATAAAAAGGTAAACAGGAAAAAGAAAACATAAGTGATACAAGAAGGTTAAACTGTTTATATCCTTACAAGGGAAGATACTTGTAACTCTTAAGAACTGTATCACTATTAGGGCAGTTAGAAAGAGTATACATAAAGAGAATAGAAGCTGAATTTGAAGGGATAATATTAAAAAATAAATAAATAAAACAAAATCAAGGGGTAATAAAGAGGATTTCACCAGGAGACAGAAGGGAGAAATTATCTCAAATGAAGAGGCATGAAAGAACTATTATGGTTGAGGGAAAGAAGGGGGTGAGGGTGGGGAAGAATCACTTGAATCTTACCCTCAGCAGAATTGACCCAAATAATATACACATTCAGTTGTGATATGGTAGGAAAATGGGGTACGGGGTTGGGGTAGGACCTGGGGTTCTTAGGAATCCCTCTTTAAAGAATTACACCCTCTTGCACACAAAACGTAGTTAGAATAAGGTGATAGTTTATTTAGGAGCAGGGAAGGGAAGGGTGGGGGGAGAGAAACCATGAAAGAAATCCTTGGAGTTTTCATGGGGAGATTTGGCATAAAGCACATGGCTCAGAGGTACCAAATCTCCTCAAACAGGAGACTGGAAGGTACTTTTATAGAGGACTGATGGGGGTGGCCCATCTGCCCGTGAAAAGTTCCTTTAGTGAGAGAGGACCATCCCCCACTGGTGGTAGCTGGGGGAATTGGGTGAGGAGTGGAGGACCATCCCCCACTGGTAGTGACTAAAGGAATTGGGTGAGGGGTGGCTACAGATCCCTCTTCAGAACGCAAAGGCCGAAGCCACACCCAAATTTATCTCCCCAGGGTAAGGGAGACCAGAATGAAGAGTAGGATTCCGAAGCTAGCTCAGTCCAATTTGGTTCAGTTTATCTCTCTAGGCGTTATCTGTCCTCTGGTTTAGTTTCTCAAAGAGAAGATTCCTTGGTGTGCCCCAGAGAACTTCTGGGGTGCTCTGCACCCCATGACAGTTGGGTATAGAAATCTATTTTATCCTATAGGGAAGTAGGAAGAGAAAAGGATAAGAAGGGGGGGGGGGAGACTGATAGAAGGGAGAGCAGATTGAGGGATAAAGAGGGGGGAAATAGTTTGGAAGGAAATATACAGTAATCATAACTGTGAATGTGAATGGGATGAGCTCACCCATAGAACAGAAGTGGATAGCTGAGTGGATTAAAAACCAGAATCCTATAATATGTTGTTTACAAGAAACATACTTAAAGCAGAGAGACACATACAAAGTAAAGATAAAGGGCTGTAGCAAAATCTGTTATGCTTCAACTGAAGGGAAAAAATACAGGGGTAGCAATCATGATCTCAGACAAAGCAAAAAAGGATATAATTTTAAAAGATAAGGTAGGAAACTACAACTTACTAAATGGTAACATACACAATGAAATAATATCAATACTAAACACATATGCACCAAATGCAAGCATCCAAATTTTTAAAGAACTTAAATAAATTACAGGAGGAAACAGTCAGTAAAACTATACTAGTGGGGGGACCTCAAATTTTCCTTCTCAGAACTAGATAAATCTAACCACACACACACAAAAAAAAAAGTTAAGGAGGTGAACAGAATTTTAGAAAAATTTAGAAATGACAGACCTCTGGAGAAAACTTAATGAGAATAGAAAGGAATATATCTTTTTCTCAGCAGTGCATAAATTGACAATGTATTAGGGCATAAAAACTTCATAGTCAAATGCAGAAAGGCAGAAATATTAAATGGATCCTTTTATATCATAAAGCAATAAAAATTACATTCAATAAAGGGCCATGAAAAAATAAATTAAAATTAACTAAAAATTAAATAATCTAATCCTAAAGAATGACCAAAGAACAAATCATAGAAACAATAAATAATTTCATTAAAGAGAATGACGAGAGAACATACCAAAATTTATAGGATCCAGTCAAAGCAATAATTTAGGGTAAAATTTATATCACTAAACTCTTAGATAAAATAGAGAAAGAGTAAATCAATGAATTGGGCATACAACTAAAAAAGACTAAAAGAAAAAACAAATTAAAAATCCCCAAACACCAAATTGGAAATCCTGAAAATCAGAAGAGATTAATAAAATTAAAAGTAAGAAAACCATTGAACTAATAAACAAAACTAGGAGCTGGTTTGGGGGGGTGGGGGGGGAATCCAACAAAATAGACAAACCATTGGTTAATTTGGTTTAAAAAAAAAAGAAAACCAAATTACCAGTATCAAAAAAGAAGAGTGAATTCACTACCAATGAAGATAAAATTTAAGCAATTATCTGTAGTTATTTTGTCCAATTATATGCCAATAAATCTTATAAGTGAATAAGTGAACTGGGTAAATATTTCCAAAAATATAAATTGCCCAGATTAGCAGAAGAGGAAACAGAATATTTAAATAACCCCATTTTAGAAAAAGAAATTGAACAAACCATCAATGAACTCCATAAGAAAAAATTTCCAGGGATTAACAAGTGAATTCTACCAAACATTTAAAGAACAATTAATTCCAATACAATACAAATGATTTGGGAAAAGAGGCAAAGGAGGTGTTCTACTAAATTCCTTTTATAACACAAATATGGTGCTGATACCTAAACCAGGAAGAGTAAAAACAGAGAAAGAAAACCACAGACCAATTTCCCTAACGAATACTGATGCAAAACATTTAAATAAATTACTAGCAAGGAGATTATGGCAATAATCATACACTGTGACCAGGTGGGATTTATACCAGGAATGCAGAACTGGTCCAATATAAGGAAAATGATCAGCGGAACTGACCACATCAATAACAAAACCAACAAAAACCATGATTACTTCAATAGATGCAGAAAAAGCTTTTGGCAAATACAACACCCACTTCTATTAAAAACTCTAGAGAGTATAGGAATAAATGGAGTTTTTCTTAAAATAATAAATACTATCTATGTAAAACTATCAGCAAGCATTATCTGTAATGGTGATAAGCCAGAAGCCTTCCCAATATGATCAGTAAGGATCCCAATGATCACCACTATTATTCAATACTGTATTAAAAATATTAGCTATAGCAACAAGAGAAGAAAAAGAAATTGAAGGAATTAGAGATGGGGCATACGCAAAGAATCCTAGAGAATCAACTAAAACTAGTTGAAATTATTAACTTTAGTAAAGTTTCAGGATATAAAATAAAATCACACAAACTATCAGCATGTCTATATATGACCAACAAAGTCCAGCAGCAAGAGATAAAAAGAGAAATTCCATTTAAAATAACAGTAGACAATAAAATACTTGGGAGTCTACCTGCCTAGACAAACACAGGGAACTATACGGACACAATTACAAAACATTTTTCACACATATAAAGTCAGATCTAAACAACTGGAAAAATATCAATTGCTCATGGGTAGGCTAAGTCAACATAATATAAATGACAATTTTATTTAAATTAATTTACTTATTCAGTCCCATACCAAACAACCAAAAAATTATCTTATAGAACTAGAAAAAAACTAACAAAAGTCATCTGAAAGAACAAAAGGTCAAGAATATCAAGGGAATTAATGGGGGGGAAAAGAGAGAGAGAAGGAAAATGGCCTAACAGTACCAGATCTCAAACTATATTATAAAGTGGTAATCATCAAAACTATTGGGTATTGGCTAAGAAATAGAGTAGTGGATCAGTGGAAAACATTAGGTACACAAGACAGTAGAGTAAATGATCTTAGTAATCTAGTGTTTGATAAATCCAAAGACCCTAGCTTTAGGACAAGAACTCACTATTTGACAAAACCTGTTGGGAAAACTGGAAAACAGTATGCAGAAATGATATCTTATACCATATACACTATATACCAAATAAGGTCAAAATGGGTACATGATTTAGACATAAGCAAATCAGGAGAACAAGGAATAGTTTACCTGTCAGATCTATGGAGAAGGGGAAAATTTATGACTAAACAATAGATAGAGAGCAGTACAAGTTATAAAATGTATAATTTTGATTACATTAAATCAAAAAGTTTTGCACAAATAAAGCCAATGCAACCAAGATTAGAAGGAAAGCAGAAAGCCAGGAGACGATTTTTATAGCACGTGTCTCTGACAAAGACCTCATTTCTGTACTATATAGAGAACTGAGTCAAATTTATAAGACTACAAGTCTTAGAAGACTTATAAGACTATGGGGGCAGCTAGTGGCTCAGTGGATAAAGTACTGGCCCTGGATTCAGGAGGACCAGAGTTCAAAGCCAGCCTCAGACACTTGACACTTACTACTTGTGTGACCCTGGGCAAGTCACTTAACCCTCATTGCCCCGCAAAAAAAAAAAAAAAAAAGACTTATAAGACTACAGTTGCTAAATGGCTAAAGGATATCAACATGCAGTTTTTAGATGAAGAAATCAAAGCTATCTACAATAACATGAAAAAAAATGCTCAACTCACTATTGATTAGAGAAATGCAAATTGAAACAACTCTTGAGGTACCACCTCACCTCTCAGATTGGTTGATATAACAAAAAAGGAAAATGATAAATGTTGGAGGGGATGTGGGGAAACTGGGACACTAATACACTATCTATGGTTGGAATTGTGAACTGATCCAACAATTCTGGAGAGCAATTTGGAACTACACCCCAAAGGAAATCAAATTGTACATAACATTTGGTCTAGCGACATCACTACTATGTCCATATACCAATGACATACGAAAAAGGGGAAAAGGTAGACCTATGTGTAAAAAAAATATTTATAGCATTTCTTTTTGTGGCAGCTAAGAACTGGAAATTGAGGGGATATCCATCAATTGGGGAATGGCTGAACAAGTTGTGATATACAATTATAAAGGAATACTATTGTGCTATAAGAAATGATGAACAGGATACTCTCAGAAAAACCTGGAAAGACTTACATGAACTGATACAAAGTGAAGTGAGCAGAACTGGGAGAAGGGTGTACACAGTAACAATAATGGATAATACACTGTGCATGCCTTAGCTCTTCTCAGCAATACAATGATCTAAGACAATTCCAAAGGACTCATGATGAGAAACACTTCCACCTCCAGAGAAAGAAGTGATGGAGTCTGAATGCAGATCAAAGCAGTCTATTTTTCACTTTATTTTTCCCCGTGTGTTTTTTTTTTCTTCTGGTCCGTTTTGTCTTCTACAACACGACTAATAGGAAAATGGGTTTCACATGATGTACATGTATAACCTATATCAAATTGCTCGCTGTCTCAGGGAAGGAGGAGGTAAGAGGGAGAAAATTTGGAACTTAACATTTTAAAAAAATGCTATAAATTATTTTTTACATAAAATTGGGGAAAATGATTATTTTTCAAAAAGAGAACGCCGCCCAGAACAGGCTCCTCCACTTCTTTTCTTCTCGTTCTTACATAACAGATCGTATTAAAAATAAAATCACAACTGAGTCAGAAAAGGCCTGTGACAAAACACAAGACCTTTTCTGTTTACAAAATGCATGCATAACATGCATGCGTGTGTGTATAGTTTTTAGAAAAGAATGGGCATTTCCTCAACATGGCAAATAGTATCGATCTAAAACCAAGAGTCAGCATTATAGATAACCCAGAAATGCTAGAGGTTCTTTCTACTAAGATCAGAGTTCGAGTAAGCATGCCCAACATTAACACTATTATTTGATGTGGCCACTAGGTGGCACCATGAAGAGGCCTGGAAGATTGGATCTGGTCTGAAATATCCAGTGGCTGTTTGCCCACGAGCAAGTTGCACGCCCCACCCCCACCCCATGGTTCAGACACCTAATTTGTAAAACAAAATATTTGGAGTACATGACCTCTAAGGTCCCCACCCCCCAAACCCCTCCTCCCCCCACCTCTCAAGCACTAGGAGAAGAAATGCAAAGAAGAAATAAAATGATCACTTTTTGCACATGATGTTGAGATTCCACTAACAACGGAAAAGATATTTTCAGCCAAGCAATAGGATATCTAAAACACACCCACACAAAGCATCAGTCTCTCTACATATTACCGATGTGCAGTAAGAAGAGAAAGAGAAATTCCATTCAAATGCCATCCACCCATAAGACACATAGGGATTACAGGAATAAAGACAGAAATCATAGATGTTAATTTCTCATGGTTGTGCATGGCCACTATGATAAAAACAATACCGCCTAAATCTGCATATTCATTGCCATACTACACTGCCAAAGTATTACTTTACAGAGATCGAAAGAAAATTTATCAGGAGCAACTAAAGATCTTGAATCTCAATATAAAATAGCGAGAAGGAAAGGTGGCTAACAGCACTAGACCTTGAACTATACTACAAAGCAGTAATCATCGAAACTATGGGGTACTGGTCCAAAACGATAAAAACTAATTAGTGGAACAGAGAGGTCCACAAGATTCAGAAAGAAATGAGCGTAGTAGCATAGTGTTCAATAAGCCAAAGGACACCAACCACTTTCTGGAATAAGCATTCACTCCTAAACAACTAGGAAATCTAGAAAGCAATCCGTCTTGAAAAAATTCAGTTTAGACCACCCCCCCCTCCCCACATCATACATCACAATCTCCTAGACATATGGATGTATGACCCAAATATAAAAGGTCATGTTATAAGCAAATCAGGAACAAGGAAGCTGAGGGAAGGCAGACACACTCATGCACTATTAGTAGAACCATCCTGGAAAACAATTTAGAACAATACCTCAGTAATGTAAATAACTTTTAACCCAGCACTACCACTGCTTGATAGAAAAAACCCATATGCCCAAAATATTTCTAGCAACATGTTTTGTTGTAGCAAAGAACTAAAAAAAAGTGAGCATCCATCAGCTGGGGAATAGCTGAACAAATTCTGGCATATGAGTACAATGGAGTATCACTGCCCTGACTTCCCTCTCTTCCACCACAGCTACAGAGATGGTCATTCCCTAGATCTAGCGTCACCTACCTAACCTTCCATTTCCATGGTCACCAACACTCAATTTCCTCCATCTGATTGTAATCTTTTATTTCATCTTTCCCTGTTGCCTTACAAAGTCTACCCCAGTTCTCAGTGCTCCTCTCACCCCCTCCACACTGATGACTCTCTCTGTTCTCTATCTCAAACCCTGGGTGAAACAACTTTACACTGTCCTCTACTCTCAAGTCCCTCACCCCCTTCTGTTATTGAACATGCTTTACCAAATCGAAAGCTTAGATCACTCCCACCAGCTCCTCCTTTGTTATTATTCATGTGCTGCTGAACAGAGCTGGAGGAAGAAATGAAACCAGGTCAACTACACAGCTATGATACCTCCTCTGAAATGGCTCCTCAGGGCATCGATTCTACTCCTCACTAATGAATTCATGATCCCACTCTTCACAGACTCAATTTCCAAACCTTCTCAGCACCTCTCAAGCCTTTCAAGGCAGCTCTTCCCCCCACCTTCTTAGCTGAGTATCTAGAGAAAAAACTGAGGACATTTGCCAAGAGCTCCCCCTTCCCATCTCACAATACTCAGACATCTTCCTTCACTATCTCCTCCTTCACTCACTAGAGTGAATACTACTCAGATGAAGAGACAGGCCTTCTTGTGAACCCCTCCATGTACACTCATAATTCCACTGCTTCTTGTCTTTTTTCAGAAGACTGCCCCCACCAGCACTCTCCCTCTTCCTTCTCTTCTGTCTATATATTGCCACATCTCCCTCATCCTTTAAAAACCCTGCTTCCAACTTACCACTCTTGCCTAGCTCTTGCCCTGTATCTCTCCTCCCTTTCTCCTGGAGAAAGCCATGTATATATTTGGTGCCTCTACTTCCTCTCCTGTCACTCTCCTCTGTAACCTGGCTCCCAACCTCATCATTCAACCCAAACTGCCCTCCCTAATGTTATGGGGGAAATTAGGTGGGGGTTTGGGATAGGGGTTCTTAGGAATTCCTCTTTAAAGAACTACACCCCAGTCAGAAGTAAAACACTTTTGAGGAGGAATAGGGTAAAAGAAGATGGAAACAGAGTCAATATGATGGTAAGGGAATAGGATTGTGAGAGTTGGAATGATGCCCCCTGCTGGGAGGAACATTGTGAGCTCTGGCCTGAGGGCAGACCAGGTGGCTTTAGTGTCTGGAAGCAACCTTTTCTGGGGCTTTGAAGGTCAGTTATTCTGCATCAGCTCCTGTCTTGCAAATAACTAACCTGTCAGACATCTTGAAGTGTATGGCCAGTATGCCTCTCCAACTCATTATGTCCAAAACAGAATTCATCTTTACCCCCAAACTTTCCCCTCTCCCAATCTTCCTTATTCCTGTTGAGGGCACCACCATCTTCCCAGTCACCCAGGCTGGAAACCATAGTGTAATCTATCTTCCATTCAGCTACCAAAATGTTGGGTTTTTTCTGAAGTGTAGGTTTTACTATATTCCCTCCCCTCCCCTGCCCCAAACATACACAATGCACTAAATAAACTACAGTGGTTCCCTATTACCTCCAGAATAAAATACAAAATACTCTGTCATTTAAAGCCCTTTCTACCTTTCCCAATTTCTCACTTCCACTCTCCTCCACAAAACCTACAATCCAGCTTCCTAGTCTGCTTGTTTCTTGCCCATGACATGCCCCATGTCATATATCATCCCAATACCTTTGCATGGGCTGTCCCCCATGCCTAACAGGCTCTCCTCCCTCATCTCCTCTGTCTCCTGGCTGCCCTCTTTACCCAGCTCAACTTCTTCTGACTGCCTTTCCTGCCCCCCAGAGCACCACTGCTGGTACCTTCTGTGGAAGATTACCTCCCACTTACATACAATTAGCATTTCTGTAGCAATATAAGGTTTACAAAAGACACTTCCGAATTCATCAGATTTGATCCTTTACTACAAACTGGTAAGGTAGGTACATTTATTATCAACTTTACTGACAAGGAAACTGAGACTGAGAGGTTGAGCAACTTGCTTAGTGTCACATGGCTAGCAAGTGACTGAGGCAGGGTTTGAATTCAGGACTCTATCCACTACACTAGCTGTTCTAGGTTGTCTTCCCCATTAGAATGTGAGCTCCCTCTGGTCAAGGAATGTGTTTTTCCTTCTTTGTAGTTCCACCATTTACCCCAATGCCTAATACACAGGAAGTGCGTAATAAATGATTGTCATGAATGACTTTCTTATTGGGATGTAAAAACTGACAAAAAGGCTGGATTTAAAGAAACCTGGGAAGACCAGAAGGAAGTGATGGTGAGGGACACAGACAACAATGTATATGATGCCAACAACACCTTTCAGGATTGAAGAACTCTGATCAGTGTGATGACTGGTCATGATTCCACAAGAATAACAAGGCATGCTTCTACCTCTTGGCAGAGTGGATGGGTTACAGGTACAACATAAGACCTCCTTTTCCGAACACGACCAAAGTATGAATGTGTTTTATTCTGGCATACTTATTTATTACAGGGGAGAGGCTTTTTGTGGGGAGGATAATGTTGAATTAGGGGGAAATACATTTATCAAGTACATATTAATTGCCAAACATAATAGATAGGATTACAAAAGCAGATCATTTGACCTAAAAATGGGAAAACAATCCATACTGGGGAATGGGAACACAGGAAGAGTGGTAACTTGTGGCAAATCCCAGAGCCGGTAAGTAAGCAAAAGAGGGCAATTCACTGACCTGTTCTTTCCAAAAGTAATGGTAAAGTTGGTTTGAGTATAGTTCCCAGAGCTAGAAAGGGGAAGGTAAATGCTCAGCATGTCGGAAAATGATTGGAGATAATGAGCGTGGTTCGGTGTGTGGTTGGGCCAGGTTTCTTTGAAGGGAGCTAAGGAGGTGAAGAGGGAGAATGTGCCAAGAATGGGGGCTGGTCGGTGTAAAAGGTAGGGAGGTGGGCGTCTGCATGTCAGACAAAGTTAGAAAGCCGAACTGACTACTAGAGAGAATGTGACAAAAATATATAAGGAAATAAGGATTGTAAAGGGTAAAGATGAGGAGGAGGTGGTAAAAAAAAAAAAGCACTGTCCATGAAACATTTAAAAAATACAAATGAGAGGAGGGGAAAGTTCAGAATAAACAGAGACAAGCAGGGCACTGTTGGTACTAGTTACTAAATCTAATACACACTTTAAAAAGAAAACCTCAACAACAAGTCTTCCTTTGCCTCCTGCAGAACTAACGAAGAGCTGGTCAGTCACTCGACCAGGAGTTAGTTAATTGCGGCTTTGGTCTGGAAGAGGGGCATGTGACAGGAGAGACCAGCTCGCGGTCACCCTCTGGTCAGCACAAGCACAGACGCGGCTGGAGGAGAGTCCCTGGAAGAGTTCGGTCTAAGGGAGTACCTGCTGACCCTCGCCCCTGCAGAGCCTCAAACTTCTGGTTGCCCCCCTGCCCTCATCAGCTCTCGGAGGTGTAGAAACCTTAGATCTACAGAATCAGTCAAACCGACCCCCCCTCTCCCCCCCCCCCCCCGGTTTAACAGATGAATAACCGCGGCCCAGAGTCCTAGGAACACAAAGGCAGAGGTCGACGGGGATTGGCAGGATTTGCACCCCGGCCCTCGGGCGCGGGCGTTACCTTGGTGATGACGAAGTTATCCCCACAAGGACAGGGATAAAAATACGTCTCCGTTTCCTCCTCGTACTCGAAGTCTTCGATCTCCACCTCGTCGTGAAACACCGACATCGTCAGCTCGGGAACCAGCCCGCTAAGGCCACCGGCCAGCCCAATCTCCAGAACCCCACTCCAGCGACCTTAGTTTCCGGCCGCTCCAGCCCGGCACGAAGCCTGGAGCGCAGGCGCAGATGCGTTTCCCAACCACAACCAATGGGCGCGGGGCGAGTCCCGGAAATGAGTGGAGGAATCTGGGCAGGGGTCTCCATGGAAACTGTTTGGAATTGAGAAGGAAGCACGAGGCAGGAAGTCCCGCCCTGATTCCGGAGAATCAAGCCAATCGTTTGCTGCAACGTGCTCCGCCTTTCGGTAAATCTAGCCAATAGGATTCCGACGTCCTTAGCATGTGCCCTGCGCTGCGCACGTGCAGGAGGACTTCCGCCAGCTTTCAGTCCCCCGACTGGGGGAGGCGGAAGTGGGGGAGGCGGAGACGCAGGCGACGGATGGGTTGGTGGCCCTTTTTCTTGTGCCTTAAGTTCCACCAAAGGTAAGTCAAGCGGCAGAACCTGAGCTATGGGCACACCGGGTGGACTCCCTGGCGCCCGCGGGTCCCGGCGGAGACCGGGCCCAGCTGTCAGGCCGTAGTCTCTCTCCCCGAAGGACAAAAACGCCTCCCTTCAGTCCCCTAGCGACCCCGGAGGTGCCGCCTGTGACCTTGGTCCGGGACTTCTTCGTTCTTTGTGCCCCGGTCACCCCCTTGCCCCTGCCATGTCCGCCCCGCTCTCCCCCTCCCCCCCTTTCCACGCTCGGACCCCACGGGTCGTTCCCGTGGTGGGAACATCCATTTCCTTATACCTCGTTTAAGCACGCACACCTGGACCTTTAATCCAAGCACTTATTGGGCACCTACTGAATGCTCTGGGGCTGAGAGGACACCGGCATGATTGGGCTGAATGTTTTTCCATTGAAAGCGGCGGGGCCTTGTGGGTTCAAAGCTTTAGCCCACGCGTGCCTCCCACCTCGGACAACTCGTCTTTTCCGTGCCCCAGGGGGCCTGCAGGCTGGACCCCTTAAAGACTGGTGTGGGATGTTTACCACGTCTCTAAAATGGCAGAGGTGGCTGTGAGCTGCACCATGTGTCGCAGGCCAATAGGCCTGTTTTTAAAAAGCGCTCGCACTCACAATACCTGTTACCGTAGGATTTTGAATATATGAATGAAACCCACGCTGCTTTCTTCATTTCATCAACAGCCAGGGTGGTTCCCCTTATTCTGTTGCAGCAGAGCTTTCTCTTTTGGTAGCAAAACAAAACTTTAACAAAACTTGCCACAAAGTTTACCAACCCACCCAAGGCCTTCAGATCTTAGAGCTGTTCTGAGGAATAGTAGGTTTTTTATTCCCCAGAGGGAAGATAACCATTTACAATAAGACAGAGTTAATTTTTAGATTTTGAGATAAACAGCCTTTCCACCCAGCAAAAGGCAGTTTAAATTTGTTGGGATCTTAACATTTTCTTTGGTTGCAAAATGCTAAAATTATTGAACTAGGAATTTTAATACGTGTACAACCATGCATGAGGGTCAGCTCTTCGTTTTGATAACCAGGGAAACGTAATAAAACAAATATTTTTAGCATATGTAGGCAATGATTTACTTACGAGTAACAAAATTATTATTTGGGGGGTGTATAAAGCCAGAGTGAGCTGTAGAGCATGCTCTATTGGGAAAGCTCTTGATTTGAAATCTGGAAGATTCTAGGTTCAAGTCACTGGTCCACCATATTTTTGTGAGTTTCATAAATCACTTAACATCTATGGGCCTCAGTTTTTACATCTATAAAATGAGAAGGTTAAGATTCCTTGCCATTTGAATTACACAATCCATTTATAAGCATTTATGGGAATCAGTAAAATCATGCTAAATGGTCCAAGATTGTTGGTGGGGATTGGGTGTTACTTTTATTAACACCAAAGTTAATTCACTAGTGTGGACATAGCACATACTTCCTATTCTTAATGTCAGATATCACTTGGTATTTCAGACTTACTGGTACATAAGTTTTGTTCTTGTTTGGAAATTAGCATCTTTTTGATTAATTCATGAATACTCAGTAGTTAATATTATAACTGTGGCATAGGGGATGGAGGGTTGGCCTTGAAGTCAGGAACACCTGGGTTGAAGTCCTATATACACGCTGTAAAGCCATGGGTAAGTAACTTCACCTCTCAATATCACCAGACAGGACGCTAAGACTAAATTTCAGGGTGGTTGCTCACTTGTATCAGCAGTAGGAGTTTTCGTTGTAAGGGGCTAAAACTAGCTTGTCTGTCTAAAATATCTAATGAGTGTCCCAATAAATTATAAACTTTAGCAAGAGTATTTTAAGTGTTTAAGTATTTATTAAAGAGCATTAGGATCAGGGGCAGCTAGATGGCGCAGTGGTTAAAGCACCGGCCCTGGATTCAGGAGTACCTGAGTTCAAATCCGGCCTCAGACACTTGACACTTACTAGCTGTGTGACCCTGGGCAAGTCACTTAACCCCAATTGCCTCACTTAAAAAAAAAAAAAAAGAGCATTAGGATCAGAGAGAAAGGTAAACATCTAACTATTTCTAAGAGACCCCATCATCTGACCTGCCATGGCGAGGTCAGGAACCTACTTCAGGTCCTCCTCCCAGAAATGGGAGGCTCCTCAAGTTGTTTGGCTGGTAGCTTTGATAGACAGTACCCTGGAGCAAATAGCACTTCCTGACACCAAGGACCTTGACCACATGGCTTGCCCTCAGAGGCCTTCTCATGGCAGAGCTTTCCTACAGTAACTCTCCAGCAGGTGGCGTCACTCCAATCTTTACATGGTATTAAGGCTGGTTTAATCACCTGGCCTAGTGAACCACAGCACCATTCTAGAAGACTCATGGCCGACCATGCTGTCTGCTTCCTGACAGAGAGTCAGGGAGCTCTAGATACAGAAGACAACACGTTTTCAGACACAGGGATTGTGGGAATATATTTTGCTTGGCTGTGCATATTTGTTAGAAGGATTTTTTTTCAGGGGTGGGGTGGGGGGGAGGTGTGAGGCAGAGAGGAATTGGGAGCGGGGTTTCAAAAAGGGAAGAAAAAAGGAAAAGGAAGTGCCCAGAAGACAGCCAAAGAAATGTCAGAAGAAATCACAGACAAGCAGCATTAAAATGAGATGTTTCATTGATTTTATACTCAAAAGGAAAAGCAAACTGTGCATAATAGAGATTCACAGTAACATGTACAATCTTTTTTGTTCCCCATTTATATAGAAATATTTATTCAGTGTTCAGAATTTTTTTTAAAGTTCCTCCCCCCAGTAATTTCACTTATTATTTGTACTGTTTCCATTTCCCTTTAATAGTAAATTGGAGTCATTTCCCTTCAATTCAACAAAAGCACCTTATGTGTATAAAACACTTCCCTGGTGCTGGAGATACAAAAATGAAACAGTCCCTGCTCTAAACAAGCTTGTATTGTAATGAGAAGACACAATATGTACACAAAGAAACACAAATTTGAGAAGGGAATGAGCACTAATGATTGAGGGGATTCAGAGAATAAAGAAATGGAAAAATAAATGAAAAAGTACTTGCTATGTGGCAAGCACTTGGAGATTCACATAGAATGTGAGAGTGCCTGCTCACACTCATTAGGGTAGGTGGCACATAAAAGTCCAGCTACAGGGTGGATGCCAAAGTCCAGAAATCTTACAGGTTCAGTGTGCAGGTGGGAGGCACAGGGGGCCTTAGTCTAGAGTCCAGGTAGCTGGCGAGGCCCGAAGGACCTTAGGAAGCCTTGGCGGGTACATAGCTTTCCAGTTCACTGAAAAGAATGAAGTTGGTGGCTCCCGCTTCATCTGTCACCAGTGGTCAGGCTGCTTGGATGGCTTCTGAGGTTCTCTGGCCTGGCAGACAGAGAACATTTATATTCAATATGTAACATATAGTCGGTGGACTATATATGCCAATGACCTTGACTTCTATTCCTGGCCAAAAAAATTATTTTTAATTGGTTTTCAACTAACAGGTTTTTTATTTTTATTCCCCTTCACTCTTGCTGACCATTGAAAATCTTAGCAAGACTCTAAAACATACGAATAGGTCTTTCTAGACTAACCTAATTTACTTTTTCGACAAGGTTTCTTAATCTGTTAGGGAAGGGAAGCGTTGTAGATACAGTTCATATCGATTTTACCAAAGCATCTGATAAAGCTTCTCATGCCCTCGTGGACAAGAGGGAGAAATGGAGACTAGACAGTGGGAGCCTTTCTTCTTGGTGAATGACCAGACCCCAGGAGCTGATCAAATCCTTACTGGTTTGTTGATCTCCTGGGAAGGAGGTCTCTTGTGAAGTAACCCAAGCAGTAGGTCTGTCCTTTGTCATGTTTATAAATGACTTGGATAAAGGCATAGATGTCATACTTGCATTTGCAGATGACACAAAGCTTAGAGGGATAGCTAATAAATTGTATGACGGAGATTTTGACAGTCTCAGCATTGAGCCATCTCTACTGTAGTGGGAAGAACAAAGAGTTGGGATCCAGAGGACCTTGTTTCAAACCTCATGGCTGCCACTTTATTATTCTAGTTGACCTTGTAACGATTGGAATGATGCCACCTGCTGGAGACTTACTGTAGAAGAGTTCTGTCCATGAAGCGAAGGTCTTTGAGGGCAAGACCAGGAGTCTTTTCTTTGGCGTCAGGAAGTGACAAGGGCTAGTGGGAGGAGGAAGGAAGAGACTGGCCTTTCTCTCTTTACCAAATTCTTATTCTCCTTAACAAATGCTTAAAAGTCTAACTCTTGCTAAAGCTTATAATTTATTGGCGACCACTCATTAGATATTTTAGAGAGTATAGCTAGAATTTTAGCCCTTAACAACCTTGAGGAGGTCACTTTGCCAGTCAGCCTTAATTCTTGTGTGAAATGGGGGGGCTTATTGGGTCATAAATTTAGAGCTGAAAAGAACCATTCCAACCCCTTTGTTTACATCTGAGGAAACTGAGGTGAAGAGAGCTTAAGCACCTTCCTGAAAGATGGTCCCACAGCTAATGTCTGAGACAGGATTTGAAGCCTAGGCTGCCTGACTCCCACATCCATAATCTCTGAAGTCCTGTCTCTCTCTAAATCTGTGTTCTGAAGCTGAAGTTTAAGAAAAACAGATGTTCTTACACTCGGATTAACAAAAATCAGTTTGAGAAGTACAAGACGAAGGAGACGTAGCTGTATATTTCGTGGGACATTTGAAGAAGATATGGGACTTCAGGACAACATGGTCGACAGAGAAGCATGTTACTCTCACTGTGCCCTACCCTCTCCCAGACCACATCCACAAGGCTGAGTTGGGTTCTAGGTACCACATTTTAGTCAGAGAGAGAGCAAGCAGGAGGGTAAAGGACATCAAGATCTTGTCATCTGAGAACTGATCAAAGGAACTGGAGTTAGCATTTGGAGAGGACAGGACGTGTTGACTTGTCTCCAAGCATTTGTAGGGTTGTCATGGGGAAGAGGGAGAAGCTCAGAATTAGGGCTGGAAATGATGGGTAGAAGTTGTAAAGACAAAAAGGCCCCCAGGGATTAGTGCTCTCGTGGTCTTCCAACAAAGGCTGGATGGTGGAGGACTGGGTTTGGACTGGATGGCACCCAAGGGCCCTTTTAACCTGTGGTCAAAGATGGGCTGTTGGCTTCAGGCAACCACCTGCTCCTTTAGCTAGAACACAGCCTGTCTGAAGGGGTGCCATGTGAAACAGTCATCAAATAGGAGCTGGGACCTAGGGCCTGCAGTCTTAGCTGCCAGCCTGAAGCACTTGTATGTTATCTTGAGCAGAGAGAGCCTGATGACTAGCTAGGCAAGAGATTAAAAACCAGCTGGCCAAGTAGAAAGCCATTACAATAGCCCAAGTGACTGAGGTGTCGTCTACGGCAGCATCTCCATAGATCTAGAGCTAGAAGCTCATCCAGTCCAACCTCCTCATTTTACAGATGAGGAAACTGAGGCACAAGGATCAAGATGCAGGATTCAAACCCAGGTCCTCTAGCCTCAGAGCCGCCCTTGCCACTGAATCTGGTTTTATTCTCTGTCTTGTAATGATAGTGATCGTAGAGCATCCTCATACCAACCTTGGGAAGCAACTGGTTTTATTATCCCCATTTTAAAGATGTAGTAACTGAAGCAGACAGGGTTAAATGACTTGCCCAGGGTCACATAGCTGGTAAGCATCTGAGGTAAATATATTAAATTAAGCATATGTTAAATAATTAAAATTAACTATAAGATGGTTGATGAGAGAGCAAATATATGCAGCAAACCTCCCATTAAATGAATAAAATCATTTTTTAGCATTTTTGAAAAGTTTGAGGTTTATTGCACATGTATAGTATGCTAAACATTGTCCTGAACATATAAAAACCATGATACTATGCCCAGAGAATCTGAAAGGTAATAAAATTTTCATGTTTAAACAATCTAATAGAAACTTTGGACAACTAAGCTTAAAAAAAATAAGACTTTTCCCAAAAAAGCAGTTTGGTAAACACATTTGATTTACCAGCAGATGGCACTGTGTTTAATAGGAGTTGTAACAAAACAGCTATTTTAGAATAAAAAAAGGAAAGCAAAAATGAACAATTCTTTGTTTCCCATTCAGGTGAGTAGAACATTAAATAGCCTAATCATCACATGATGTTCCACTGTGCAGATAATTAATGTTAGTTACAGTTAAAATATTGACTAGAATGATATTTGAACTTTAACTGTTTGCATAGCAGTTCTCTCTCATCATGGCAGCCGGTTTAAAACAAAAATGCAGTGAGCCTGACTTTTTGTCTCCTAACACAGGCTCCACGAAATGAATGGAGTGAAGAGAAAATGAGAGAAGCAAAAGAAAAGAATGGGAAGAGGGGCAGGTGGGGCAAAGACCAGGAGAAAGGAGAGGTGGGTTACAGCAAACTGTTGCTGTATTATGATACGGTATCAGTGGAGGAACGTTTGTATTTTTTAAAATGAGGCGCTCTTCCCAGCTTTTTTCCTTACAAGGACACAATTTGGGATAGAGAAAGATCCAGTTATCCCTTCCACATCACTGCAGCCCTAAGATTTGAAAAATCCTTGTAAAATTGTTTTGACCCTCCCTTCATATCAAAGAAAAAATTTGAATTTTTTCCTTTTATTCTTTGGGGTGTTTACAGTACCTTATTGTAAAATTTGGGTTGATATTATACTATACGTATATTTTATGCTTTCTGAGTTTCTAAACTTTTTCTGTGTTGTTTGCTGGTCTTCAAGTGTCATCTGCAGCTTCTATAAAACTAGATAAGATCTAAGGCCCCCTCCAACTATTCATGCAAAGAAGACTTTCTCCATTTTACCAACTTAGAATTAAAATAGATTTAAAAATGAATTTCCACCCATCTCTTTCATGTAAATACTGGGGTTTTTTTAATTGTTTCTGGCTTTTTAACTTTAAAAATGTTTAAGTAATTTTACAAGGTGGAAAGTAACCCTATATCTTCATAATTTACTAAAAGAAAAACTAATGTGTTTCTTAATTATTTCACATATTAACATCAGATGTTAAACAGATTCTTGTGTCTAAAACATTTCAGTGTAGATGACTGTTTTCTCATAAGATTATAATTGAACAAGCAAAATATATGAAGTGTGAATATAAATGTTCACCCATTGTGAATGCTTTTATTAATAGTGAGCACAATACACAGATTTGATATTCTCCCGGAGAGTTAAACTGGATTTCTGAAAAGCTTTTAAACATAATTCTAGAGGACTAGGGTAGGCCTTTCATTCATTCTTTGGATTGCCTGAGGCAAAGATGACAGGTGGTTCCCAAAGAGATTTGCTCCCTGTGAGGGAAAAATCCATCCTCTTCTCAATAATTCTCAGGAACTCAGCTGCGAAGTGACAAAGGCTTTATTTTCTTCTCATGAGAAGGAGGCACCCTAGTGTGCAGCTAGTGGGTGCCCAGAAAGGGGGCTCCCAGGCCCTGTTTTATACCCTAGTCCCTAATGCAAATGGACCTTCCCCTTTTTCTTCACTGGTCGGGGTTACAATCTACATCTATGCGCAAAAAACTAGCTAATTGGAATGCAGTATTCCCACCCCTCTTCCTTGTATGGGCATGACTCAGGAGTGGACCTTATACTTCCTTATATGGACACAACTCTGGAGCAGACCTTATTGAGACCAGGGCTCCTTGAACCATGTGACCTTACTAACCTGAGGGGGAGGAGGGGATCTGAGACCTTTGTCCTACAAACAGGTCTGGAGGAGTATGACTGACTTGTATCCACATTGAGAGGAGACAACTACCCATTTCTCACACTCCCCAAAGGGAGGAGAAGAGGAGCCTGGCGCTGTATCCCCTGCTTCCTCTGTTTTAGAAGAGGACTTTGCAAAGGGTTGGCGATCAGGGAAGCTGCCTGATGTTTTCATGCCAGGGAACTTGCACCTTTGTATAGTATTGGGATCAGGCCTGGAAGAACAAACTCTCAAATAAACTTTGCCCACAGGTTTTTGCGATGGAAACCACTGGTTCTAGAATAAGAAACTGGGTTCAAATCTTTCCTCTGCCACTTACTGTGTGACCTTGAGCGAGTCTCTTTACTTTGAAGGTCTCTACTTCCTCCTTTTACAAATGAAGGAGGCAATCTAGGTGGCCCCCAAGGGCTTGTTAATTCACTTTCTAATGGAGGTTCTTAACCTTTTGGTGTGTCCTTGGACCCCTCCCTCTGCAATCTGCTGAAGCCTGTGGACCTTTTGATATTATTTTTCAGTCCATAAAATAAAGTATGTGGGGTGACCAAGGAAGCCAATTATATCCAAATAGAGTTAGCAGAATTTTTCTTCAGTTCCTAGACCTGAGGCCAACAGAGGTTCCTCTATTAAGCACTCATCATCTCCATAGGGATTAATGTCAGAGGAGCTCTTGCTTATCATCATTAGTGTCGGGGGCGACTGCCGGATGACTAACCTGCCTTTGCCTCCCTTCCTCTTTTTATCAAATTTAGACTTTCAGGAGGGTTCTAGCCTCTGCCCGGCTGTACCATGGCTCGTGCTTTTGTGATCTCGCCCTTGTTGAGAGGCCCTGCTGGAATGTTCTGCCCTCAGGCTGCATTGTCACCACGGAGGCCCAAAGGCTTGCGTCACTTCACCACCCGGAGCTGGTATGTCCTGTGTGTGCTCCACCACATTGGAAGCTGGTGAAACCTCCTTTGGTTTGGTGACACTGTCACAGTAGTCTCCTCAGCTTTTGGGTAAGATGAGCTGGAGATGACTTACTGGACATTGCTCTTCAGGCTTGTTTATGGGTTGTTTCTTAAGATTCCGCCTGTTCCTGGTATCTTTCTGAATCGTCTTACTATGCATGCTAGCTTCATTCGTTGCTTCTCTGAAGGACAGGTGTAGTAAACTTCTGATTTTGCTTTTTGTTAAATTAGCATAATGAAATCCCAGAAGAAAAGTGATCACTTGGAGAAGACAGCACACAGCTTTAGATATGAGGTCAGTACGTTTCTGTTGTGCCATGATTTTCCTTTCTTCTCCAGGGAAGTGCGGGGAAATCCCACATGATGTCGATTGTTGCCTTTTCTGGAAAAGTCTGTATAATGATAATTCACATTTAGGGATCTCTGATTTACAGAGCACATCCCTTGAAACACTCCTGTGTAGAAGTGGAGGAAAATAAGTATTGTTGCCTTTGGTTTACAGATGAGGAAACTGGGCTCAGAGCTGTTCATAGAACCATCGACCCAAAGCCGGAAGGGGCCTCAGGCTGGCAGTCCAGCCTCCCACAGTTTATGGAGGGGGGACTTGCCCCAGTCACACCGGGAAGCAGCATTGGGAGCTTGGTGTGGTTATATACGCCTGGCTAGTGTTGGAGGTGGGGCTGGCACTGCACAAGCAGAGCTCATTCTCCTTGCAGGTGCAGGTGACAGGTGCTTGCTTGCTTCATGCCAGAATCAGGATGGGACAGTGAGACAGCCCTCTTCCAGGGGATATCGTGCCAGGTCTGAACTGTTGTGGGGTGGTAGGGATGAGCTCTCATGGAATGAGTCTGAAATGAATGGACTTTGTACGAGCCTTTGCCCTAAAATCCTTGTTCTCCCTCCTGCTGTAGAATAACTTCTCATTCCAACATGTGAGAAAGCAAAGCAGAAGATCTTTGTCCTTGTCCCAAGCGCAGAATTGCCACCATATTCAGACAGACCCCTAGAAAGCTTTTCTGCTCCATGAAGGGGTTTCACGGCATGGGAAGGACACTCACCCTTTCCCCTGTGAGTAGCCCCATTTTCATTGAACATCTAAATTTGAATGTGTGATCTCATTAACAGTTTTCCATGGGCTGTGGTATTCTACCATCCATAGTGTTAGACAGTGGGAATATTTTTTAATAAACTTGTCATTGTTGGTTTTTTTAAAGCTTACACATATCAAATATTAAATTTAGTTATTCTGTGTAATGATCCTACGCTTGGAGGAAACAAACCAGACTGTAATAGGAAGAAGACATCATGATTTCCCGCTCACATTTCCATAGCGCTCTGCTTGCCAGACCACTCACATCCTGGCTCTAAGTCCGGTGTGCTTTCCATCATCTGTCACAATCATATGCTAAAGAATTTGTACATCAGTGGAGGTCACAGGGGCACTTTTGAATTGCCATTTAGCGTTGGTCGAGGGAGCGAGCTCACACTGGTGAAATCCTAGGTCTATCCCAAGTCACTCAATGGAAGGGGGTGTGGAAGGAGATCAAGAGTGGGCAAGGATGGTAGAAATCCTCTCGCGAGGCTGCCTGGCCTCGTGGCTGCAGTGCCCTCTCTACCGTCCCAGGTGCCAGGTCTCCTACTGCTGTTCCCTTTGGAAAAGAGGACATTTTGGAGGAGGGAACCAGTTTTCAGGCTAATTCTTCACTAAGAAAGTTGCTTTGGGACTAACATTTTACATGTTTTGGATTAGCCCTGAGCCAGAGTTTTCTTGGGAAATTTGAATTACATTAGTTCAGCTGCTCCAGATTCCTATAACATAGGAACATACACCTTTCATACTGGATTTTTAAAAAAATCTGTAAATTATTTTTGTCTTGTTCAACCCAAAATTGCTGAGTTGCTAAAGCTGAGATTCGTTAGCTCTCTTTGAAGCATGACAACCATACCAATTATGAAGAAAATTAGTTTAATGTGATGGCATGAAGTTTCTTTAACATGTTTTGAGTTATACTTTTTTCTTTTAAAGTTGGTTCAATTAGAATATTCAATGAATACTTTTAAAAATTGAAAAAGGCCCCTTGACTGTGCTGCTAATTTTAAGTGGTTTGCTTTGAGATTTTTTGGGGGGGGAGGTGCTTAAACTATATTTCAAGTCTAAAGAAAATTAATAGTACAATTCAAAAAGTTTTGAGGATCAGTACCCAGAAGACAGGACCTTATAAGATTCCGTTTCTTACCCCAAGGCTATCTTAGGAAAAATTTGCCTGGCTAAAAATTGAGCACTCTTCCACCAGTGTATCTAGTTTGGGTCAGGAAACATTAATGAGAGGCCTGCTCCGTGCTGGGGATGTGAGAGTGTAGCTAAAACACCGTCCCTATCCTTGTGTAGCTTAGATTGTAGCAGAATGATGTATGAGAGGAGGTCAGTCACCATAATGCAAAGTAAGATTCTCTCCTTCTGTCAGGGAAGGTGCAGCAGAAATTGAGCAAAAGAGGACCAGGGACCAGGCTAGAAAGTCTTTCAGAGCCAGTTTCTTTCTGAAGCTAATTAAGAGCTGGTGATCCACCAAATGTGGACCATAAAAGTCTCTGGGAGGCTGTGCCCACACACACTGGAAAGGTTGGTCTGGTGCCTGTCAAGTGAAGGTTACTTGGGCTTGGGGTTACTTGGGCTGCATCACAGTGAGAACATTCTGAGATGAGTGAAGGAAGGATAGGAATTTAAAAATGCATATTTGATATGTGTTTTAGGATATCAATTTCTGTTCTATTATTTGTGCAGGTTATCTAAAGTATGTGCTTTTATAGGAACATAGAGCTTGTTAAGGGCTAAAATTCTAGCTAAACTGTCTAAAATATCTAATGAGTGGTCGCCAATAAATTATAAGCTTTAGCAAGAGTTAGACTTTTAAGCATTTATTAAGGAGAATAAGAATTTGGTAAAGAGTGAGAAAGGCCTAGATTCCTATCTATTAAAGGGAGAGCACATTTCTAGCTCCCTTCTCCGCCAGCGTCCCCAGGAAAAAAGAGGGAGACCGAGCGCCAGTCTCTTCCTTCCTCCTCCCACTAGCCCGCGTCACTTCCTGACGCCAAAGAAAAGACTCCTGGTCTTGCCCTCAAAGACCTTCGCTTCATGGGCGGAACTCTTCTACAGTAAGTCTCCAGCAGGTGGCGTCATTCCAATCGTTACAAGCTTTGGAATTAATAACATTTGCCTGCTTATGTTTTTAAACTTAGAATATTCTTTTTATAGTTGAAATAGCAAAAAGGTTGTGATAACCTTAAAAATCTCGAGGAGATAATGAATGAAAGGGAGGAAATGAAATAGTCTCATGAATTAAAAATTACTTAAACAAGAATGCTATTTCACTGGAAGTAGGCAAGGTTCGTAGCAGAAAAGGGGCAAGAAGGAGCCCCCCTCTCCTGAATAAATTCATGGGTTATTGGATCTGGAGGGTACAGTAGAGATCTTCTGGTGTAGGCCCATCACTTATCAGGGGAGGCTCCAAGAAGGTTTTAGTGATTGGCTCAAAAGCAGAGGGGCACCTGTATTCATCTGAGGGTCATGTGCAAAGAAATATTAATTTATAAAGTAGGGTGGATGTCCAGGGACTGGACAAGTGACTAGACAAATTGTCTGAAACTCCATGTGAGGTGTGGTTATCTCCTCTTACAGCAAAGTCATCATTGCAATATTGAGGCTACAATAATTTAGGGAATATGTGCTTGGATGTCAGCTTTCCTATTCAGTTCTGATCTCTTCATCAAAAAGGCTTGAAAGTCCTTTGTTTCATTAAATGTCTATTTTTTCCTCTGAAGGAACATATTGTTGTGCTGGGAAGGTTATTCTTGGTTGTGATCCTATCTCCTTTGCCTTCTGGAATATCATATTCCAAGCCCTTTTCTCCTTTAATGTGGAAGCCACTTAATCTTTTGTTATCCTGACTGGGGCTCCATGATATTTGGGTTGGTTTTTTGTGGCTACTTGTACTATTTTCTCCTTGACCCAGGAGCTCTGGAATTTGACTCTAAAATATTCCTGGAAGTTTTTGTTTTGGGATCTTTCAGGAGATGATAGTTGGATTCTTTCAATTTCTATTTTACCCTCTGGTCCTAGGATATTGGGGCAATTTTCCTTTATAATTTCTTGAAATATGCTGTCAAGACTCTTTGATTATAGCTTTAAGGTAGTCTGATAATTCTTAAATTATCCCTCCTCAACCTATTTTCCAAATCAGTTTTTCTGATGAGATATTTCACATTTTCTTCTATTTTTTTTCATGGTTTTTACTTTGTTTTATTGTTTCTTGATATCTCATGGAATATTAGCTTCCATTTTCTCAATTCTGATTTTTAAGGAATTATTTTCTTCAATGAGCTTTTGTACCTCCTTTTCTATTTGGCTTGTTTTGCTCTTTGAAGTGTTATTTTCTTCAGTATTTGTTTGTGTCTCGTTTACCAAGTGGTTAATTTTCTTTTCATAATTTGCTTCATTCTCATTTGTTTTCCCAATTTTTCTTGTACCACTCTTATTTGATTTTAAAAATCATTCCTTAGCTCTTCCTAGGAATTCTTGTTGAGCTTGTGTCCAATTCACATTTTTTTCCCCTTTGAGGCTATGCTTGTAGCCGTTTTGACATTGTTGTCTTCTGAGTTTGTGTCTTGATCATCCTTGTCATCATAGTAACTTTTTATGGGTCAAGTTCCTTTTTGTTATTTTTGTTATTTGCTCATTTATATTAAAGTTGGGCTCTGCTCATCTAGGGGTGGGGAGGCCTGGTCCTAAGCTTCAGGCTTTTCCACACCACTGTTTTCAAAGCAATTCTGGTGTTTCCAAGGTGGCATCTTAACAAATGATGGTTTGATTGACTCAGAAAAGCATATCATCTGAAAGTCACGTTTGTCTCCTCCTTCAGGTTGTGAATAAATATTTTGAGGAGTAATCACAAAATCATTCCTGTACCCTTTCAACAGGTCATTTGCAGTAATGACAAAGTACCTTTCATGGCCTTCTAAATCTTTTCTCACCTTCTTTCCAATGAAAGGCTTGAGCATCTGGAAAATGCAAAGTGGTGATTCTGAGAGGGGTTTCCACATCACAGGAGATAATTTACTCACATTAAATATTTATTGATACTATTTAATTTCCTGGGTGGCTGTATTGCTTGTATAAAAAAAATCACATCATTTTAAGTTCCTTCTGATGCTATTCACATTGTTAGATTTATTTTCCTGTAGTAGAATTACATTAAAAATTATTAATTATATTCCTGTTTGGGCCTTTTTGCCTATAGTTTTAAGCTGGGGAAGTAATAGGAGAGAGTGGGGAAAAATTAGATTTTCCCCATTTCCTATTCAGATATTATCACATCAATAGTAATTGTATTTTTTTTTTTTTTGAGGCAATTGGGGTTAAGTGACTTGCCCGGGTCACACAGCTAGTGTCAAGTTTCTGAGGCCAGATTTGAACTCAGGTCCTTCTGAATCCAGGGCCAGTACTCTATCCACTGCGCCACCTAGCTGCCCCAATTGTATTTTTTAAAACACTGATACTGTTAAGGCTACCATAAGTTGGCAAACACATTGTTTTACTGTACAATCAATAGAAGTGTAGGTATTATTTCATGGAGAAATTCATTTCCTGCTGTGTGTTTTAAGTTAGATCACGTCTGGTTAAAGCCTCAGTTTTTAAATCTTTTGATCATTAAGCATGAGAATAAGTACCAACAGCCAAATTGGAGTTGTTTCTGTCATCAAGAATGCTTGCTTTTCCAAACAGAACAAACAGTAGCAATTAAGAAGGTTATAGGTTACAGATCACTTTAGGGAAAAAGTGGAAAAGAATCATTAGAAGAAGCCTGGTCAGGCAGTTATGTCCAGGTAGAAGGTCACTTGTGGGGGTGTCACTCCATCCAGACCTGTATTCTCAGTGCTGGAAAATGTCACTCTGTTGCTTACATAGAAAATGTGGTTGTGCTTCAAGAAGAGGCCCTTTACCTTGTCAGTCAACATCCAGTGGAGCTTTTCCCATCTCTTCATGGCTTGGTCTCATGTTCTTACCTAGAACATTAGGCCAAAGGGTAGAGTAAGTCATGTGATCTGTTGAGAATGTTTTGGTGGTTCCCAGCTCTCACAATCAAATGAAAATTTGATAGTTGCATAGTACTTCTATAACCTTTTCTGCAAAATCACTGTGGTATGTAGTTGGACATTAGTGAAATGCTGTTTCATGTCAAAGGGTTCTTATGAATTGTAAAGAATTTATACACTAAATTTTTATTTGCACATGAAGAGATCTTTCTTCTACAGCATGGATTTTACTTTCATTTTCTGTGCTACCCAAGTGCTCTGCACTGTATAGGCTTATAATTTCTGATCTTTAAATTGGAAGTAATGTTGACAGAAATGAAGCATTTAAAATGAAATAATGCATTTGCCAGGTTTATTCTTTTAAAGGTTACTGTTACTGAAAATTAATAGTATTGTTAATAAAGTAAGCATTTTCTTCCAGGGAAAGGAATTACAATATGGAAGTCCCTGTGATGCTCTTCATTTGCCATCTTTGTGTTTGGATTTTTAAAAATCAGATATGCTGGAAATGAGGGAAAATTCCAGTTCCTCAGAATAATAACTGAATCGAAGTGTGCAACCTGAGTTGTCAAATATTCCCAATAACCCAGTTTTCTTTAATCTTTAAAAATGAGGGAGACCTTTCATTTCTGCTACTTCCTCTTAAAGTTTCCATTCAGCATGTATGTATTGATCACTTTATATAGAGCATTGTGTTGGATACATTGGTGTGCATAGATAGAGTATCTATAGGCCTTCCTAGGGAACTTGTAATCTAGTAAGGCAGTAAGGGGTGAAGAAATAAGCATTAAGTACCTACTATATGCCAGACCCTGTGCTAAGTACTTCACAACAACTCTGGGAGCTACGTGCTATTATTCTCCCCATTCTGCAGTTGAGGAAACTAAGGCCAAAAAGGTTAAATGATTTGCCAAAGGTCACACAGCTAGGTGGTGTCTGAGGCGGGATTTGAACTCAGGTCTGACTGACCTCACCCAAGAGCTTTGTGCAGTCTGCCTCCAGTAGGGAGATGATTTTGAATTGGTGTGCCACTATCTGAGTGGGTTTTTAAGCAAATTAATCTTGTAGATTGGATAAGGCCAAGACTGACTGCAGAGATAAAAAGCTTAGAAGATTTGCTAATAGTTATGGGCAAAGGTAATAAACCCAGTTAGGGTGGGAACAGTGAGGATGGAAAAGGAGGAATTGACAAGTTTCAGCAGCTCCTTGGCTTGGAGGAGTGAAAGAGAGGGAACCCCAAGACCAGACCAGGGGGAGTTTTTAGTTGTGTTAAGGTTCAAATTCCAGAAACGCAGGAGTGGAAAAGGTCAGAGGGAGGTTGGGAATTTGAAATAGGAGCTCAGGTGAAAAGTCAGGGTTGGGAAGGTAGTTTTGAGTTATTTGCATAGTCTTGGAACTAGACCAAGTCACATGGGGAGAGAAGAGGGCAAAAACCAGATGCCCACATTAAAAGGAGGTGCCTGCATGGAAGGGCAGGGAGGAAGCCCCAGAGAGGAGCACACAACACGCATTCTCCTGTAAGCATAGGCACCTTCCCCACCCCACCTGTAAATGGTCTGAGGTCAAGGTGGAGAGAGCCCCTCCCATCCCAGAGGGACAACTGAGGAGGGTGGGGGCGGGGCACGGGGGCCAAGGCAAAGTTGCATTGTGAGTTGTGGAGGGTCTGTGGGCCACCATTGGTAATTGTGTGACAAAATGGCCAGTCAGCAACTTAAAAGTGAATTCTGAAACACAGTTTGTAAGTTAAGAACTGGCCATGCCTGCATGAAGGTACCTTTTGTCTAGATTGACTGTAGAAATGGACTTTAGTGGCCAGATGATTGTATGGCCCTCCAGTAAGTGGACGGTCCCTCCTTCATAGTAGGAGCACTTAGCACAAAGGGAAGGAGCCTTTGGACCAGCGAGACACAAACAGATCAACACTTGGGGCATGATTATAGCTGTTGTCCAGTATTTCAAGGACTGCCACGTAAAAGGGGTTGGGCAGAGCCAGGAGTATTGGAGCCCCTGCTGAAGCAAAGCTTCCTTGTGACAAGAGCCACTGCACAAGGCAATGGGCTGCCCAGGGGGCCACAAGTCCCCTCATTTGAGATTTTCAAGGCAAGGCTACATCACTGCTAATTAGTAGCATTGAAGCCATTCCTAGTCGGGCACTGGTTGGAGAGATAACTGAAGAGCCCTCTCAGCACTGGAGTTGGTGACAAGGCCTCCTTCCCCAGTTCTAGGAACAAAACTGAATGATTTAAACTTTACCTCTACCCCCAGCCCCCTTTTGCTGGAAGTGCTCATGAAGACAGAAGACAGTCCAGTCCAGTAAGCATTTGTGAAGCGCCTGCCTGTGCCAGGCACTGTGCTAAGTGCCGGGATTTCCTTTAGATGGACGGCAGGGAGCTGAAGGAATACCCAGGGGCCAAGTCACTCCCCAGCGAGATGGTTAGTGCCTCCTTGACCCTCAGCACCCTGTTAGACCACCTAGAGTTTCTGTAAGTGGGGGATTTAACCAATCATTCCCAGGAGTCAGGCATACATTAGGTAAAATCAGAAAGCAGAGTGCTTATTGGATGGTAGACGGGTGAAGCCCAGTCTCAAAATCAAATTAAACTGGGCCCAAAAGACTTTCTGAATTTTCTTTGTGCAATCATCTTCCTTTGGTTTTGCTTCTATAGAATTATCTAAGGGGCAGCTAGGTGGCACAATGGATAGACCACTGACCCTGGATTCAGGAGGTCCTGAGTTACTGGCTGTGTGACCCTGGACAAGTCACTTAATCCCAATTGCCCCACCAAAACAAAAAAAAAGAATAGAATTATTTGTGAGGGGCAGTCGATTGACATGCCACACGGTGCTCTGCCCACGAGTTACTGAGAGTTTTTGTATGTGGTTTGTCAATATAACAAGACCACAGCACATTTTTCCTGTTTTAGGTTGTGTCTCCTGCTAAAGTGTGTGGGATCATCAAGGAATCAGAAACTGTCCGAAGACTCCGTTTGCTGATTACCAATAAAGACTTTACTTTCAAAGCTGGCCAATGGTGAGTCATTTTCACTTTTTTCACGTGGTGCATGGAGGGGCAGATTCCATCATTGCCCATATATTTTAATCATTTGGGAGTGGAGGGGATCAAGATCTTTGATTTTGTTGCTGTAGGGAGCTAGCTCATGACTTGGCTTTCTTGTGTCCGTGTACACTGGCAACTGCTCTGCAGCTTATAAACTGAGAGGTGAAGGGACTTGTCCAGAGTCACTCAGTCTGCATGTGTCCAAAGAGGGGGGACCAGAGCCCAGGTCTTCCTGCCTGAGGCAGGCCAACTCAGAAGCCAGCCTACCGTCATTCATTCGCTTGATTTTATATGATGGTAACTTTCAGCTCCATGACTTATGCTGAGAATGGATACTTTTATGATGTTCATTTTTCTGATTTATAATAATTAGTGGGGAGTTTCCCTTTTTAAGTTTCAATTAAAAATGAGCCTTACCAATTCATGCAGATAGTTGGCTGTAAGACAATTCTACAAATAATATCTGAGACTGTGAGGGGGTGAATGAGTCTTTTTTTTTTTTTTAATTTAAAAAAGTGAACAAATATTTCTTTGCTCTCGTTTTTCCCCTCTTTTCCCCCAAGTCTTCCCTGCCGATGTTGTTTAGTTATGTTCCACGCTTCGTGGCCCTGTTTGGGATTTTCTTGGCAAAGATACTGGAGTGGTTTGCCATTTCCTTCTCCAGCTAATTTGACATATTGGGAAACTGAGGCAGACAGGGTTAAGTGATTTGCCTAGGGTCTCACAGATAGTAAGCGTCTGAACTCAGGAAGGTGAGTCTTCTTAACTTCAGACCTGTCGCTGTCACTCAATGCAGTAGGCATCACTTAGCTGCCCCTTCCCTTCCCCTGTAACCCCACTGGAAAAAGAAGAAAAGAAAATGCTATTTATCCCATCACTTCTCTGTTTAGTGAGTCATTCTTGTAATCATCAGTCGGTGTGTCAAGAGTTCTTACATCTTTCACAGTTGGTTTTCACAGTGTGGTTGTTACAGCATAAACGGTTCTCCTGCTTCCGCTCCCCTCCCTCGGCATCCGTTCATAACAAGTCTTTCCAAGTTTCCCTGAAACTGTCCCATTCATCATTTTTCGAAGGAGTGCCCTGATTTGTTTAGCCATTCCCTGGCTCCTCAGTTTCCAGGTCTTTTCTTGGGTCTCTTTGGGGTCTAGGGAATCAGTCTCCATACTACTTCTAGCCTGCTTTTCTCAGCTCTGTCGGCAACCGATACCTGTAAACTGGTTGGGACCCAAGAGGCAGGCATCTCCCAGCATTCTTGTCATCACCCCCTCCCTTCATTTATCCATCCATTGTCCACTATTTCAGATTTTTTATGTTTGCATCTATGAATACAAACAAAAACTAGCCATCTTCTCTGCCCATCATGGTCACCGCTGCTTTTACCCATTTGGTTAAAAAAAATAGGCAAAGGCAAAAGAAGTGTTTCAGGCCCTGGGGACACAGATTTCTTTGAAGCCCACCAAAATGTCCTGGGTGCTAGTTGGGGACAGCAGCTCAGACCCTTCTTTGAGCAGGAGCACTTCTGCTGTGTGCATTGGGAAGCCACACGGTGGGTCACTGTGTGTATGGGAATGAACCCCTCCCTCCAAGCAGCAGCTTCGCATCTTTATAAGGCTGCGCTGGTGGCTGATTGTCCAAAGTGTGCCAGGGTTCAAAGATGAGACTCGGGCTGGAAATCTGAAAGCACAGGCTCTCTCCAGGAAGGCTGTTGCTGCCAGTTCTCTGGTGCAGTTCATATTTCCGATGGGAAGTTCTGCCCAGCGGTGCCAGTGAGGCTTTATCACCAGGATGAGCATTACAGGGAAGCTACATGAGGACCGTCCAGTGTTCCAAGCCAAGACCCCTGACTGCTGTGCCTTGATGGGGATCCACATGGTCCAGATTCCAATCCTTGGCTCTAGAGGCTCTGAACAGTTTTGCTCTGGTAGACCGCGAAAGTGCTGGGCTATACAGTCCGAAGATCAGGGTTTGAATTTTGCCTCTGACGGTTATTAGCCAGATGATTGCTTAGCTTTTGCCGAGTCTCAGTTTCCTCATCTGTTAAATGGGAATAATAGCCGTATCTGCCCAATGAGGTCAGTGTGATAAAGAAATGAGAAATTTGCCAAACTTATACCATTCTATAAATGTTCATTACGATTAATGTGAAGAGACTAATTTCTAAACCATAATGTTGGTTCAGAGGAAAGAGGCTAACTCCAGAGTCAGGGGATTTGGGTTCAAATCCTACCACTGACGTTTGCTCTCTACATGACCTTAGGTAATCCATCCTCTCTGGGCCTCAGTTTACTTATCTCTAAAAGGAAAGGGTTGATGAAATGTCCACTGAGAACCCTTCCATCTCTAGATCTTGGCTCCCATGTCAGATTAGTAATCTGTGATAAGAAATAACTGTCGGGGGCAGCTAGGTGGCGCAGTGGATAAAGCACTGGCCCTGGATTCAGGAGTACCTGAGTTCAAATCCGGCCTCAGACACTTACTAGCTGTGTGACCCTGGGCAAGTCACTTAACCCCCATTGCCCCGCAAAAAAAATAAATAAATAAAAAATAAATAACTGTCACTAAAACCATCTGATTGCACAGTAGGCAATTAATAAATGCTTATTGAATCAGTAGGTCCTCTTTCTAGACCAAAGTACAGTTAAATAGTTGCCTCTCTAGGGATCTGATGACCTGTCAGATGCCCTGGACTCTTCCTCAGAAGGGCCACTAGCCTGGATGGTGCCAGACTTCTTCTACCCTAGCTGAAAGTCACCGTCCTCCTGTTTAGGTCACTCATCACATCCCTCACCCATCTGTTACTTGTTAGCATTCTTGTAGAGACCCTGTTGCATGCCTCTCATGTGAGCCTGGCTGCCGATGGTCACCTGTGGGCCAGTTCCCTGCATCGGCTCGTCCCAGAGAGAGAGTGCAGATTCTGGTTATTTTTCATCCCACGGGGAGCCCCACCCAGGCCTCTTGTCCTTGCCCACCCTGGCTTTGGGGGCCCATAGTACTTTTGCTGGGAGTCATTTGTGGGTCTAATAAGGCTAAATGGCAAAAGCAGGGTTGGGGACGGGGCTAGACTTGGGGTTTCCCTGGAAGAGGAAACTGCCTCTATGTACGTGTCTCAGCATCTTCTCTGTGAGAGGTTGTGACTTGCCCAGTGTTGCCCGGCCAGTATGTGTGCAGTCTGGTCAGCTCTGGCCACTGCACCTCCCTGCCTTACAGAAGTCACTGAAGGGACAAGGTTATGTGCAACCGCATGCTACAAACTTAGCTCCCATTGCAAAAAGCAAACACAGTGCTCAGGGTATTTTCTCCTTCCTCTGGCTTTGTGGAGTTTAAAGAGTGTACTTAATGGCATCAGTGCTTCCCAGTTCATCTGGGTATAGACAGCAAGTCATCAGTATGGACTCTGGGAGACACTAATGGCCTTCCTCCCCAGCTCTCTGTCCCACCGTTTCCCTAAGGAGCCCCATGGAGCCTCATGGAGCCTAAATTCACATTATCTGTAAGTGGGGCACTTGGGATTTTCTTTTTTTTCTTTTTTTCTTTTTTTTTTTTTTTTTGGTGAGGCAGTTGAGGTTAAGTGACTTGCCCCAGGGTCACACAGCTGGTAAGTGTTAAGTGTCTGAGGCCGGATTTGAACTCAGGTACTCCTGATTCCAGGGCTGGCATTTTATCCACTGCGCCACCTAGCTGCCCCTTTGGATTTTCACAGACTCCTGAAGGTGTGTGTGAGTTGGTGGGCAATTTTACGGTGGAGGTGGCCACTTTTAAAAATTGTGTTGACTTGGATGCATTTTTTGGCTCATCGTCTGTGACTGGATTTCACAGGAGTCTCTTGGCCTAATTTTGGCATGGTCCATTTGAAAATAAGTTTTGTTAGAATTGAGGATATGTGGGAATAGTAAGAGTTAGCACTCATGTTAAATAGTTTGCCTTTGCATTTAGAACTAGAAAACAAAATGCTGATTGCAATAATTTGTGTTTCTGAAGCAATTTACTGTAATCTTTGCACATGTTCAGTGATACATATTTAATTCTTGGTGGCAGTTTTGCAAGGAGGGGGGTGGAAAATATATTTACCCTTCAAGAATTGTTCCACACTTACTACACTGTGAGGAATAGAAGCTTTAATTATAACGACTCTCTTTGCATTTTTCCCTTCTGTGGTGCTGTTCTGTCCTGTAGTCATCTTGGCGTGGCAGCAGCATCTCAGTAACCTCCCTCAGACTTCTGCCAGCCACACTTGTCCTAAGTGAAAAACACATGACTCGGCTTCAGTGTTGTTGTGGCCAGGCTACTTGTCTTCTGAGCGGGAAAAGTGGCTGCCATCGCATTACTGTTTTAGAGAAATAAAATCCCATTCGTATTCTCAAAGTAGAGCTGGCTAGGGGGTATTTGTAAGGGTATTGACATAGATTCGCCGGCTTTGATACACTCCCATATTTGTGTGTAAGTGAATATCTGAGAGACAGAATGTGAATCAGCCATGAATTTGGCCATTTTGTTGACATTGCGGAACATCTATACTGACCATGAACATTCAGGATACATGCATTTTTTAAAAGCAAAGAACTCTTAATTCCTTCTCTCTCCCCCCCCCCCCTTCCCCATCACCATTTATGTTAGGACTATATGGGGGGGGGGGGCGGGTTAATTCCCTTTAAAGTCATCACCTTACGAATCTTTTTTCAATAATCTTTCCCTTGTCAAAATATTGTAAGAACTCTTCATAATCATCACCTTGATCTCTTTACATTGTGGCCGTGTGTGTGTGTTTTTGTTTTTGTTTTTGTTTTGAATCCCAAACTATGGCTCCCACTTTAAGCAAATTTGACTCTTTCCAGAAATCAAGTGTCCATTAAGAGGCTGAAGATCCGCTGTTTCCACAGTTCCCAAAGTGCAGCCGTAGTCTTTGGATTGTTCACTTTCAGAGCACCAACCTTACTGGGAATGGGACCTAGAGCTACAAGGGAACCCCCAGGCCACCCTGAGGCCTAGGGAGGTCAAGCAGCTTGACTCAGGTTACCCAGGGAGTAATCAGAGGCAGGATTAGCGAAGACAATCTCTGACTCAAGGACCAGTGTTCTCTCCACTGTTTGTTAAAACAGGCCGCAGGGACCTCAGAGGCCATTGAGACCACCCCCACCCCCATTTTACAGATGAGGAAACTGAGGCACGCGAGGTAAGGGCCTTGCCCAGAGGCATGTACCTAGTAAGTGTCTGAGGAAGGATTATTCTGAGTCTGGTGCCCCGTCTTCTGCCTGGCCCGAGAGGTTCATCAGGGTTGTTATCAACGTGACCTGCCTCACAGAGTGAGACCGTGTAGGTCAAGGATGTGGAAGACCTGGTTTTGGAAAGGGCCAGCCAAATTCGAACTCAGGATCCTGCTCTTTAGAGAAGGGGCAGTAGAGCAAAGGGGAGAGGTTGGGGGAGCCCCCGCCACTGTTTGCTCCCTCCTGGCAGGGCTGCAACAAAATCAGCTGGGCATGAAGACCAGTCTGGCCACCAAGTGAAAGGGAGGCTGGCGAGGGGAGGCTGTGGCAGCGTGCCAGGTAGAATTAAGTCTGGGCACGGGAGGATGGCCGTGTCATTGACAGGAGAGGGGGGCTCAGGACGGATGTCTGGCAGAGAATTAGAAATGGAGGCTCAGAGGGCGTGCCCATGTGCTAGAAGAGACCGTCAGGGCATCATTTGCCCGGTGATCGTGGGCCTCCCTTTGTCATGCTCGTTGTCGTGCCAATGGCGGCAGCGGCCATTGATTGAGCGCTCGCTGTGTGTTCCTTGGCAGGATGGGTCAGCTGAGCTCAGGGGGGGACGTTCTCTGCCTCCTCTTCTTAGCTTTAACATTCCAGTGATGCCCACAGGAGGTGGGGGAAGTCCCTGGATTCCTGATAACAAGGATGACCCTCCTATAGCCTTGTGCAGCTTCTACTCCTACTTGACAATGTGCTGTCACATCTCCTCTCTTACTTGGCTCTCCCAGCACCCCTCAGTTACACCAAGGTGGTATGATCTCTGTTTGACATTCGAGGCTCCTGACACTCAGAGCGCTCCCCCTTGGGAGACAGAAGGCACTCGCCCGAGGCCACCAGTTAAATGGGAAAGGGGGCATCTGAGGGGAGAAAACTCAGGGTCTGGTCTGACCGCCTCCTCCTAGAGAAGAGACTGAAGGCCAGTGACTGGCTGCCCAAGGCCACACAGGCAGGATGGCTCGGGTGTGGAAGCAGAGAGAGGAAGGAGGGAGGGTGGGTATATATTTCCTGATGACAAAAGATGGACTCATCCCCCTAGACCCAGCCCTGACGGCTCCTGCTGAGCTCCCGGGACCCTTCTAGACTTGTGGGGAGCTTCTTGTCTTACTCATTCTTGAGCACTTACTGAAGGCAGGCCTCTGACTCTCGATGCATCATTTCCCCAGGATTCATTTATGAGTGGACAGTGTAGGATTTCGAATGCATTTGTCCATTATGTGGTGGTTTGGTCCCAGGTCCCAGCTACCATAAATGTAGCATTAATTAGACTGCCCCAAGTTCTGAGGTCTAGGGCTGGCTCCCCCTTGGGAGACTTGAGCAAAAATAAAGAGCTTTCTCCCTTTTTGTGGGTTCAGAGCTAGCCCTCGGCAGCAACATTTCATTCACATGGGCAGAGTTCATCCTCAGCCCCCTCCATATTCCCCTCTCCCTGGACACAATGAATGGTCCGCTAGAGGACTGCAGATTGTAGGCCTCTGACTCACTTTATTTGGGGCATGCCCTTTAGTGACAACCATTTTCTGCAAATGTATTTTTCGTCCTGAGCCCAAAGACCTCCATGAAGGCTGTTTCGTCATTTCTAGGCCATCCACAAGGCCCAGAGTCCTGTTCTTGGTCACACCTCTGAAAGCACTTATGCCAACCTGGGAAGCCTGTGAGAGCATCTCGTCAGCAGGGGGCGCTGCAGGGCAGGAGATAAACCCAGCTCGCTAGACTCACCATTTGACCGAGGAATGGACAATGTGTGCTGTTAATCATCGGCAGCTCTGTCTCTGATTCACCCACCGTCTCATTGCCCAGAATAAGGAGAACTGTTTACCGATGGAAAACAAGAGAAAGAGAAATGGGGTCTGTGGTTACTGACCACTAGCCTTAGTGTGTTTGAAAGCTACCCACAAAGGGACATGATGTGGGGGTCAGACTGACTTCTCCGGGGGAGAAGAGGCTTGTCGGCTTATCTTGTTGCCTGGCAGACTGAGAATCAGGGCTTGGCCGATTTTACTGCTAATTGTTTTTTCTTTCCTTGGGGTTTGGAAAAGCTTTGTCTCCATTGGCCAGAATGTTCTGAGAGTGTCTGCCCAGTATAGTATGTGGTTTTGAACTAAGAAATTCTAGAATATGACATTGTGATAAGAGTGAAGGAGGAGAGATTGTGTAAAATACAGTATTGTGATAAGAGTGAAGGAGGAGAAACTAGATGAGATTTCAAGGATGTGTGTCAGGCACTTTGTTTTAGCAAATATTGCCAAATAGCTGCCTTTAAAAAAAAAAAAAACAGCTCCCCTCAGATGCTGCCTTTCCCATTTAACTGAAATCATATTTTATTTGCTTTTCCACTTTAGGGTTGATTTCTTTATTCCTGGTGTTCCTGTGGTTGGTGGATTCTCAATTTGTTCAAGCCCGAGCCTGTTAAAACAAGAAAGTGCTTTGGAATTAGCAGTGAAATATACCAGCCATCCTCCCTCTCTCTGGGTCCATACCAAGGTAGGGGTGTTATACACTTGACATCCTTTTGTGGCTGTCTGCACTTAGAAGATCTAGAATTAGTTCACTTTATTCATTCAAGAAATCTAGACTTGAGTGAAGAGTTCATCATTAGGATGTGTTTTATTAAGTTTCATATATTTTTATGCATCTTTTTGGGGGGAAGGGGGGGTTGTGTGTGTGTGTGTGTGTGTGTGAGGCAATTGGGGTTAGGTGACTTGCCCAGGGTCACACAGCTAGTAAGTGTTAAGTGTCTGAGGCCAGATTTGAACTCAGGTCCTCCTGAATCCAGGACTGGTGCTCTATCTACTGTGCCACCTAGCTGCCCTATGCATCTTTTTCTAAGAAGCATTTCTTAGAAAAGTCTTGTCTCTTCCTTTTTATTCTGGAATTTTATTCTTTCATCTGTATTCTAGATCTTTATTAATTCTTCTTTGAATTTCTTTCTGTTCTTTTTGACATTAAAACTTCTGAAGTCCTTCTAACCAATTTTGTTATTGCCTTTGTAAATTTTGCCCCATTGTTCCTTATTTCTGTTGTGTATTACTCTTAGAAGTATCAACTCACCAGGGAAGTGGGATGGATGCAGTGTCCTATGGTAGAAATTAACTTGTGTTCCAAACTGGGACTTACTAAGGGTAAATCACCCATTCCTCTCCATCCTCTTACCTCTTTTGTCTCTATTTTTGCCCCCTCCACTCTATAACTTTGGGTTCAGTCCATTTGAGCCTTCATTTGTCTTTTTTCTTTAAAATTTCTTTACATCTTTATCTGCATATATGATTTTCTTTTTAAACTTTTGATGATCCTTGTTTTGTTTGTTTTACCTCATAGGTCATTCTTTTCCTTTCTCTTTATGAAAAACAGCCTCGAAACTTGGCGACATTTGTTATTTGGGTTGCAGTTTGAGCTTCTTGGCTTTTTGAAATATACTCTTCCATTCCCTTTTGCAGTTTGTAGCAAATGCAGAATAACCTTGTATTATTTGCATTCCCTTTCCTTTATTTGAATGTCTTTACCTCGGGCACTTCCAGAATTTGTTACTGGGATTGTTCAATTTAGCTACTGTGTGTCTTGGAGGTTGGAGTGTAGGATTTCATTCTGGAGGCGGCCTGTGGATTATTTTGATGAGTGTCTTGTTTTCTGCATTTAGAAGTTCTGGGCAGTTTTATTTTATTCTGTGAGAAAATAATGGGATTTGGCAGACACTCAAAGGCTCACCTGGGGATTAAGTGAGAGTGATTGACTGCTGATAGCCTACTTCAAGTTAATTAGATTGTAACCACACCTGGCTTGCCCTTAAGACGGTATTGTTCTCAGAAGCTAAGGACTTTGAACTCAACCCGAGACCACCTTCAAGTAGAGTGAAGCAATGGATTTAGAGGATGCTAACCAATCCAGCTTGAAGCAGTGTGTAAGGACAAAGCTTCCACACTCAGTTTGCTGGGGAGTTCATGGATTGAAGCATGCTCGTGGCAGAGGACTTGAAGAAGAACCCAACCAGGCTGGAACTCTAGGCTAGATAGGCCTTTTCTTAACCATGTGAATACCTGGTATGCTTTAATAAATACTTAATGCCCAAAGACTGGTGCTAAAGCTTCTAATTTAAAGCAACCACACATTTAGATTTTAAGCATCACAATTCCTACCTGGTTTTTAAATTTGCTATATTCTTTTGGGACACCTGTGATCTCTTGATATCCTGTCTTCAAGATAAATTGTTTTGGCTTTTTTAGAGATGTATTCTTTCAGATTTTCCTACTTCACCATTTTTGTGTTCCATTTATGTTAATCCCCCTATCCCCTTTTTTTTTTCTTCTTTGGAGATTCAACTTTTTTTCTAATTTGCTCATTGTTTTTTAATTAATGCACTGAGAACTATAACTTCTGATATGTATTAATTCTTAATTTCTTACGGATTTCACTTATCCTTTGAACCATTCTGGAATTTCTTGCTCCATGCTTTCTTGGAATTTTTTGTTTCATCAGGCATTGGTTCACTTTCCTTTGGCTCCTAGTATTTATGATACTGTTGAAGGTTTAATACTCATCTTTCCTTCTAGTTTTGGGATCCTCTTGATTGATTTATTTGCTAGTACTCTGTGTTTTTAGTGGGTTTTCTTCCCCTTGAAGTTTTTATCCTTTTCCCCTTGTATCATTACCCCATTACCCACTTTCTGACACCCTTTTGCTGGTGGATGCACACCCAGGACTGAGCTTCGAAGCGTTCTTAGCCTCTTCCCCCACTGGGGGAGTTAGGTTTCAACAGTCTTGGTCTCTGCCCTCAGTAGTCTCTGGGAGACAGAACTAGCCCCAGCTGGATTTCAGATCTGTACAGCCACTCATGCTTATCCCCTCTCTGTTCCTCCTTGGCCCTTGTCCTTCTCTGGCTGAGCCAGATTCACATCTGCTGATTTTTTGCAGAATTCAGGGAAGGTTTTTCCAGACAAAATCTGTGCAGCTCTGTTCTTTTTGATTCTCTCCTTCTCCCCTCCCTCCTGTGATATGTCTGGGTAGAATCAGCATCTCTACTTGTTGTGGGGTGGGGTATGCTGGCCAAGTATCTGCAGTAGCAGAACCCCATGGTGGGCCTGGCATCAGCTCCTGAGTGAGTCTCTGTGTCCTGGTGGAGAGGAACATGGAGGTGGCTGGATTGCACGGCTAAATGAGCATAAGGATTTTACCTTGTTGGGGTTCTCTTTTTTCTGTCCTGTATATTCCATTCTGATTGTCCACCTAATTCCTCTTTTCAAAGACCATCATCTACCTCACCTTTGGGATAATGGATATACCTAGAATGATTCTCTTCAGCATGGCTTTGGTGTTAAAGCATATAGACTACATTCAGATTTATTTTAAAAATCAGTAATATGTTAACTGTTACCTCAGAAAGTCAATCCAGGCCCCCCATTTGCTAGTTAGTCTGGGTAAACTGGTGTGTGTTGTGATTTTCAGACCATTTGTGGGGTATTTAAATATAAGCAAGTCCCAGTTTATTGAATAGATTGAGTTTTATAGATTGACACTTGGACTTCATTTTCCCACAGAAACCATGGGGTTTTTTTTTATTGTGGTTTGGTTATTGGGCCTACCCACAAAAGGGTTATTTAATCTGTAATGTACCTAAAGAATAGTAAATATCAGAAAACCCTGAGTAAGAATGCTTTCTTGGGAAAGCTGACATCAGTGGGATCAGGAATGTCCTTTCTGCCTGGTTTTCTCTGTCCTGGCCATGGGAACCCTTTGAGCTCAGTGCCTCTGGTGGTGGCTCCTGGGTAGCCATTCCAGCAGGTTGGGGACTTTGGGTGAGGGGGATGGAAGAGGGACTGTGACAGGAGTCTAGGGAAATGGGGGCAAATTGCTCTGTGGACCTGGGCCTTCCTGTTGGCATCTCCTGGGGGGTCATTCTCACTACAGCATATTTCCTTGTGGCCTGGAACTTCCAAGATTGGCCCACCCACCTTCCTTTTCATAGCCACCTGTTGTTTCTCATTAGTGCGTCTTTCCTTCATTGGCTCTTTGGGGGTTTTCTAAGGAATGTAGGACCTTTTTAAGGTTTTCTTTTGTAGTAAGCAAGGGAGAAAGCAGGGAATAAAAGCCTTCCTTTGATGCCTTTCCCTCCCATCCCTTCTTTCCCCCCCTCCCCAAAACTAGACCACCCCCACTGCGATACCCACATTTTTGTGTTGTTTTATTTTTTTCTCTGTGCTTTAAACCACATAGGGAATGACAGTCACCCATTGCCATTAGTGGCCATAGAGGTCTGCCAAGGGAGACTCGTTCTGGGGCCCAGAGAACAGGTGTGGGGATGGGGATTCCCCCTCCCCCCCTTCCTTGTCATGGCCAGTTCTCACATCCTGGCCGGTGAGAAGTAGGGCCTGGGTAGAAACAAGCAGGACAGGCCATAAAGCCAGGGAAACCCTAGCAATTGTGGCAAAGGGGGAAGTCAGGAGAAATGAGCTTGGGAGGGAGAGGACCGAAGCTTGAAGCCCAGCTTAGCTGCTGACCAGCTTGGGGGGGGGGGGGGATGAGGAGGCCTCAAAGGCTCCTTCCCACTCCTGAGCTTTGCTCCTGTTTGTGGGGCCAGGGCAGATGAGGAGGTCTCCACAATCAGGCATGTCCCCCATCAGGCCCCTCAGCTCTGCCCAGCGCATCCTGCCCAGGTGACCTCCCCTCCCCCCGCAGAGCTGATGGCTGCTCTCTCACTCCTCACTCAGATAGTCTTTGCGCAGCACTGGGCTAATTCCTTGTGTGTACGTGAATTCTAAAGGTCCCAGGCCCATAGGGTTCTCTCGTCAGTAGCCAGTCATTGACCAAGGTGATGAGGCCTGCAGGGGTTCTCCTGCCTGGTGACTCTTTGGTGGTGCGTGGGGTAGAGTCCTCATGATTTACTCAGTCATAGACCTAGTTTTGCCTGACATACTTTCTTTTATATTTCCATTCTAAACTTTATTTAGAATGCCTTATTTCCCCCCTCTCACTTTCAGAGTCTGCTTTTTAGCACGACTTGGTCTGTCTTCATGCCTTAGTCTTGTCATGAGGCCTGGGGTGGAGCATCTCGCTGCCACCTTCTTCATTACAATGTGACAGCAGAGCCAGGACCAGCAAGATCTTCTAAGGTGATCCCGGTCAGCTGGCCATTGATCAGCTGATTGACATGTACGTGCATCAGTCCTGCCAAGCTGCTCTCCTGGGGCCCCTGGGCATGTCCAGCTGCTGTAACCTCCCAGGATGGAAGAGCGCCATCACTGGGTGTTTCAGAGAAGTAACTTGTTCTGGAGGTGTGTTCCATCTCTGCGAGCACCCTTGCTCATCACAGGAAAGATGCCACACCGCCCACAGACAGCCACACGCAGCCTGGCCGAAGGCCCTCTCTGGGACTTACTGTCCTCCTGTTACGTGTCATCTTTGGCTTTTTGGAGGGATGGCAGATGCTGTTAGAGAAGGAGGACATGGAGTGAACGTCTTCATTTATTTTATCAGTGGGGTGGATCAACCACTGCCACCCTGGGGTGTGCTGGGAAGCCTTCCTTTTTTTTCTTTGCCGGCCTCAGGTGCTGTTGAAAATCCTTTTCTTGAAAATTAATGAAATCTATTCACAAATTAGATATTTTGCACATAATTAAAAGCAGTGTCCTTTAAGCTGTTTTATACATTAAGCTGTGTTTACTTGTTAGTTCCCCTAATGGTTCCCTGGTAGATTTTTATCTTTGTCAGAAGACAGAGGTAACAGCTGATTCTTTCTGATGCTAGAAAATTAGAAGATAGCCCCACTGAAGATTATTTGATAGCTATGGGGTGATTGGCTGGCTCCTGGAAGGCCTTAACTCGCACGTTTCCTTTTGTCCATCTCCAGAGTCTGAAATGCATCTTGAAACACAACAAGCTAAATTAGACTTTATAGGCTTCCTTTTAAGCATAGACTGAACCATCAGAAAAATAATCCTGTAGTTCCCAGTATTACTCTCAGACTCATGCCCGGATGAAAGGGATTTTGAAAGATAGTCTTGCGGTTTCCTTACTTCAGGCAGATCTGTACTTAAAATCTGTTCTTAAGCCATTCAGGTTGTTGTTTTATGTTTGTTTAATCTTTAAGGAAGGTAATTGTAAAAGTACCTTTGGTAATTAGTATATCCATTTTCAACCCTGTCAGTTAGGCTTAGTCTTACTCCACCTTTTCAGTTGATTTCTTTGTCCAAAGTGAGGACGTCCTCCTTTCCTTCGTATAGTAATGACCTCTGTATTTAAAGTATTAAAGTAGGCTTTGACTTTTTCTGTAGGCATTTTAATTCTCTTCATTTCCTCTCACGTCTTTGGTTTTTTTTGTTTTTTTTGCAGGCAATGGGGGTTAAGTGACTTGCCCAGGGTCACACAGCTAGTAAGTGTTAAGTGTCTGAGGCCGGATCCGAACTCAGGTACTCCTGAATCCAGGGATGGTGCTTTAACCACTGTGCCATCTAGCTGCCCCACCTCCTCTCACGTTTCTAATGCTTCATCATTCTCTTAGATTTTCTCCAATTTTCCCTCATCTTTATGAACCCTAAATTAAATTAATTTCACCAAGTCTTCATTAGGCCTCTATGATATGTTTACACTGAGCTTTATTGCGACAAACAGGACAACAGGATGGCACTGTTGCTTGGTTCTTGCTTCTCCGACTGATTATTTCAGCAGCCTTGAGTAATGGAATAGGATGCCATGTTTTTAAGATAAATGTTCTTTATTGCTGATGTCATCATTTTATTGAGGAAGAAGAGAAGCCAACACCCAAGCACCCCACCACTTTGGGTGTGGCTTTCTTCTGGCATTTCTGCTCTGCTCCTAAGTGATCACCAGTCACAATAACAATGACAGGTCCTTCAGCACCTTGCAGTGATGTGATTATTCTGAAGCTCGACCTTGGTAGGCCCAGAGTCAGGCGTCTTCTCATAAGATTCATTCTTGTGTTTGCTTTATCTGAGCAGGTCACAATTGTGCCTCTTAACAAATACAGTTATCCTTCCACATCACAACTTTCCCCGTTGCTGTTTTGCCACATCACAGGTCAGCACAAGAAATTAAATGGGAATTTTGAGGGAGTTTTGCAGAAGCTTCAGATAAGTGAAGGCAAGCATATCAAGATATTTTATCTTTTAATAATTCAGACTTCTTCTCTAGTACAAAGGGAAAGGCGAGCCCACAGCTAGGGAACCAGGGGTGGAGATTTGGAGACGAGGGAACTGGAGGGAAGTGGGGAAGGTGGGACCAGTTATATTCTTTTTGTGTGTGTGGGTTTTTTTTGTTTTGTTTTGTTTTTGCTGGGCAATGGGGGTTAAGTGACTTGCCCAGGGTCACACAGCTAGTAAGTGTCAAGTGTCTGAGGCCGGATTTGAACTCAGATACTCCTGAATCCAGGGCCGGTGCTCTATCTGCTATGCCACCTAGCTGCCCCCCGACCAGTTATACTCTTAACTATCTTCTTCCCCCATCTTACAGAGTAGCTGACCCACTCAGGCTCCCCACCACCTCCTTGTCTTCTTCTGCAAATGCAGCTGTGTTTGTCCTTCCCCAACAGCACTGGGTGTGGGGTTGAGGAGGGGAAGGGGAAAACAGGTGTCTGTCTGAAATTGGGACTGTTTAGGGGGGGCATGTACCTCCCAAAGTCTGCACACGCTCGCACATACACACACACACACCATGAGCAAATAGGAGCGTTTTCCTGAAGTACAGGAAAGGGGACAGCATAGGAAATGGAATCTCCACCACACAGACCTTGCTTGCTTTAAGTATACTCTAATTTTAACACAGTAGTTCTAACACGGCTTTGCTCATTTGTGTCCCTTTCTGAACTTGTTTCTCCTCTCTGCACTGATGTCCAACTCTCCTTGCCCTTCCTTGCAGCAGATAAGTATAGCAAATTCCATTACATTGGCTGTGTCCAGAAAGGTCTCTTCCTGCACCTCTTGACCATCGCTTCTGCGTCTGAAGTGGGGAGCACAGTTCATCATCAGCCTTTGCATTCATCAGAGCTCTTGAGCTGCTTTCCTTTTTAGGCTTATTATAGAAATTGTTTTCTTTGGTCTTCTCACTTTACTCTGCATCCGTTGCTGTAAGTCTTCATAGGTTTCTCTGAATCTCTCCTTTTCATCTCTGCTCTTGGTATTATTTCATTTTAGTCATTTCCCAGTTGAGGTAGGGGCCCCTTTGCTTCCATTTTCTTTGCTCCCACAGGGTGCCAGGCCTTCCAGCTTAACTGCCACGTCTGGGTGTATGCACTTAAATGCAAGTGACCTGTAGCCTTCTGCAAGGAAGCGTCTGACACGTTCCTTTCCTTTTCAGTGTGTTCTTGGCTCTGAAGTGGCCCTGCGCGTTGGTGGAGAGCTCTTCTTTGACCCTCAGCCCTCAGACTCCTCTGTGAACCTGGTGCTGATAGCTGGAGGAGTGGGGATCAACCCCCTCAATTCCATCCTGCTGCATGTCGCCGATCTGCACAGACAGAGGGAGAGCAAAGGAAGTGGTTACGAGATGGGAACAGTGAACCTGCTCTACAGTGCAAAAAACACTGGCGAGCTGTTATTTAAGGTGGGTGAGGAGGGTGCTGTGGAGCTAGGCCCAGCTCCCCTGCAGGAGGCTTTGTTTCCAAAAGAGGCGGCGTGTTTTCCCCACCAGAGTTGGAATAGTAACCATTGGAAGCATCACAAAGCAGGGCAGAGGCTCTCTGAATGAGTGCAGGGGGCGTTTTCTGACTGCATCTCACCAGGGATGGTCTGGGCCGTCTGACCATGTCTCTGTAGCTACAGGCTCTGCCCCGGGTTCCGGGAACCATAGGTGGCCAGCCTGCCGGGGCAAGCAAAACCCTCCTTGTTGGAATCCTGGGCTTAAATGTGGCTTGGGTTGGCTTTGCAGCTTCACCAAAAAGAGAACAAAGGGTTAAGAGACACAAATGTGGTCAGTGAAACCACAGCTGAATTGTTAGTGCTTGATAAAAAGCAATCCCAAGAGTTAGAAATGTGCTTGTTAGCATATTCTTATTTCAATTAGAGCCAAATAATGCAGTGCATTTTAAATGCTCTGGCCTGCTGGGCTGCAAACAATATGTCTCTAAGTAGAGAGGGGGCGGGGATCTGAGGTGTGGGCAGACACGGAGGGCATGCTTAGCCTGGGGGGGGGGGGCCTGGATGCTGTGATTGGGCACATCTGGTGGGATTCCTTCAACTGTGGTGTAACCGAATATGTTTAACATTCCAGAAAAGTCTTCTCAATTTAACAAATGCATTTCCTGGGAAAATCATGTGTAGTTTCTATGTTACACAACAGACTACAGAAATCAGCGAAGAACTTCTGCCATATGTTACTGGTGAGTTTGGCCCACAGACCCACCCTAAAGATGCTCTGACCATTTGGCCAGAAATGGGGCAGGAGGGTGGTTGTGGTCAAAAAGGGAGCAAACTTTAGTTAGTTTGTTTTTTAAATTTACTTGTTTTAAATATTCGTTTTTGGGGGGTGAGGTGGGGAAGCAATTGGGCTTAAGGACTTGCCCAGGGTCACACAACTGGTAAGTGTCTGAGGTCAGATTTGAACTCAGGTCCTCCTGATTGTAGAGCCGTTGCTCTATCCACTGTGCCACCTAGCTGCCCCACATTCTTTTCTTTGTAAATTTTGAATTCCAGATTCTCTACATCCCTCCTGCCCCTTCCTCCACCCCCTGAGAAGGCAAACAATATGGTATCAATTATACATGCAAAAGGGCAGGTAGGTGGACAGTGAATAGAGTGCTGAGCCTGAAGTCAGGAGGACTCGTCTTCATGTTTGCCCTGGTTTCCCCATTTGTAAAATGAGCTGGAGAAGGAAGTGGCAAACCACTCCTGTGTCTCTGCCAAGAAAACTCCAAATGGGGGTACAAAGAGTTGAACATGATTGAAAAACAACTGAACAACATAGATGTGAAATCGTGGAAAGTATGTTCCCATGCAGCAACAAATAAATAAATGAAGGAAGGAAGGAATAAAGCGAGAAGATTGTGCTTCAGTTTGCACACAGAGTTCATCAATTCTTTGGAGGCGGATAGCATTTTTTCATCATGAGATCTTTGGAATTGTCTTGAATCGTTGTATTATTAGAGTAGCCAAGTCTCCCTTACTGTTACCATGTACAGTGATTTCCTGGTTCTTCTCCCTTCACTTTTTCATAGAGGTCTTGCCATGTTTTTCTGAACCCCACCCCCCCCCCCCAGTCATTTCTCATAGCACAGTACTACTCCATCAAAATCATATGCCTCCACTTGTTCAGCCATTCTCCAATTAATAAGCACCCCCTCACAATTTCCAATCCTTTGCCACCACAGAAAGAGCTGCTGAATTTTTTTTGTACAGTTGGTGCTTTTCCTTTTTCTTTGATCTCTATGGGATACAGACCTAGTAGTGGTGTTTCTGGGTCAGAGGGTACACGGCTTTATAGCCCTTTGGGCTTAGTTCCAAATTGTTCTCCAGAATGGCGGGACCAGCTAACTATTCTGTCAGCAGTTTGTTGTGTGCTTATTTTTCCCTCATCCCCTCTAGCCACTTGTCATTTCTGGTAGGTGAGTATTTTTTCATAAGATTAATAGATAGCTTAGATATTTCTTCTGAAAACTGCCTGTTCATATCTTTTGGCCATTTGACTCGGTTCCCTATATATTTGAGAAATAAGGTCTTCATCAGAAACTTACTGTAAAAATGTTTGGTATTATTACTTTCTTGTCTGTGGTACCTTTTAGCAAAATGTAGTTTCCCTGGTTATCTCTTTCGTTTAGTTTTATTTTGACTTCAGCTTTGTCTGAGATCATGATTGCTATCCCTCCTTTTTGTGTATGGGGGGGCAATTGGGGTTAAGTGGCTTGCCCAAGGTCACACAGCTAGTAAGTGTCAAGTGTCTGAGTCTGGATTTGAACTCAGGTCCTCCTGACTCCAGGTCTGGTGCTTTATCCACTGCGCCACCTAGCTGCCCCCCCCCCTTAAATTCTGCTCCAGCCCTTTCCTTTAACTCTGTGTCTTTCTGTTTTAAGTATGTCTCTTGTATACAACATATTGTTAGATTCTGGTTTCTAAATCATTCTGCTGTTTGCTTCCATTTGACAGGTGAGCTTATCCCATTCACAGTGAGGATTAGTAACTCTGCATCTCTCTCTGTCCCATTTTCTTATTCTTCTCTGTCTTTTTATCCTGGACCTCTGCAAAAGTCTCCTCCCTTGATCCACCCTCCTTTTTGTCATCCCCCATCTCCTTTTTCTTATCTCCTTCCCCTCCTTTTCCTCTATTGGGTAAGTTATATTCTGTGCCCAGGTGAATGTGTATTCCTTCTTTGAACCAGTTCCAATAAAAGGGAGGTTCAAGCACTGCTTTGCCACTTCCCCACCCATTTTTCTCTCTACTATAAACATGACTCACACCCATGCCTTCTGTCTTTATAAACTCTTTTAACTGCCCTAATAATGATAAAATTCTTAAGGAATTCAGGAAATTCTTTTTCCATATAGAAATGTAAACAGTGTAACCTCATTGAATCCCTTATGATTTCTTCATGTTTACCTTTTTATGCTTTTCTTGAGTTTCATGTTTGAATGTCAATTTTTCTATTCAGCTCAAGTCTTTTCATCAGGAATGCTTGAAAGTCCTCTGTTTCATTAAATATTCATTTTTTCTGAAGGATTATACTTAGTTTTGATGAATAGGTTATTCTTGATTTTAATCCTAGCTCCTTTGCCTTCCAGAATATCATTTTCCAATCCCTCTTCTCCTTTAATATGGAAGCTGCTAAATCTTGTGTAATTCTGGTTGTGACTCCACAATATTTGAATGGTTTCTTTCTAATTGCTTGAAATATTTTCTTCTTGACCTGGAAGCACTAGAATTTGACCATAATATTCCTGTTAATTTTCAAATGTGGCCTCAGACACTTGACACTTACTAGCTGTGTGACCCTGGGCAAGTCACTTAACCCTCATTGCCCTGCAAGGGGTGGGGAGTTCCTCAGTTAATTTTTATGTTTCTTCTACCATTAGGCCAATTCTGTTTGGGGAGGGGTTTTTTGTTTTTGTTTTTGGGTGAGGCAATTGGGGTTAAGCGACTTGCCCAGGGTCACACAGCTAGTAAGTGTCAAGTGTCTGAGGCTGGATTTGAACTCAGGTCCTCCTGACTCCAGGGCTGGTGCGCCACCTAGCTGCCCCCAATTCTGTTTTTTTAAAGGGTTCTTTTCTTCAGTATTTTTTGTGCCTCTTTTACCAGACTGTTAATTTTCTTGACATAATTTTCTTGCATCACTCTCATTTCTTTCCCAGTTTTTCCTCTACCACTCTTATCTGTTTCTTGCAGGAATTCTTGTTGGACTTGTGTTCAATTAGCTTTTTTTTTTTTTGGAGGCTTTTTGGGCAGCTGTTCACATCGTTGTCTTCTGAGTTTGTCTTGGTCTTCTCTGCCACTATAGTAGCTTTTTACGGTCAGATTCACTTTTGTTGCTGTTTGCTCATTTTTCCATCCTGTTTCTTGACTTCAAATTATATGTTAAAGTTGAGCTCTGCTCACCTGGGGTGGTGGAGGCACTGTGCCAAGCGTCAGGCTTTTCTGTGCTGCTGGTTCTCAAGGTCTGCCCCTTTTCAGTGCTTCCCGAGTTGTGTGATCGGGGAGGAGCTGTGGGCACTGCCCTCCTGGTCTCTGCTCTTTGTCTAACAACGGTTCCTGTTTTCCTGCAGTTCCATACACGAGCAGTTCTGTGTGCCTTAGGGTGACAGCAAGCGCTCCTCTCCGCCATGGCACTGTGACCCCAAACTGCCTGTGGGCAGTAGAGTCGCCGGTCAGTGCCAGCAAAGGCTCTCCTGTCATCTTGAGCCCCCTCACCATCTCTGGGCTGAGAACTCCCAAAGCTGCCACCACCAGTCTGGCATCTGAACCGACCTCCCCTGACCTCCACCCCGGTGCTGGAGGCTTCTGCCGACTGTTGAGTTTTCTTAGGCCCAAAACACCATCCCTTGGCCTTTGTTGGCCATGCTGCTCCAGAATTGTTTCGAGGTGTTACTTGAGTTATTTTGCGGGGAATGTTGGGAGAGTTCAGTTGGGTGGCGGCCTCTCTTCCACTGTCTTGGCTCCTGAGCTCATGTCTAAGTCATGGGCAGTGACGGCCAGTGTGAAGTCACAGCCTGGGCTGCCCAAGAGCGAGAGGAAAATAGAAGACAAGCTGAGTATGTGCTTTTAAACGGGCTTCCTCACTTGCCCTCAGAAGGGTGTAATGTGTGCATTCTTGGATCCACACACCAATGGCACGTTCTCGCCTGGGCTGGGATTTACGCCCTGTGTTGTTGATAGTCGTTGCAGCTTCTCCAGGAGGCTTTTCGTTGTGGGGCTTTCTCTTAAACAGCTTACTTTGTTCCGTGGACATTTAATACTACTTTCAGCGATGTGGCTTTTGAAGGTGTGCCCTCTAGCCTAGGGAACATGGCAGCTTCTGCTCCCCCTTGGGTCTTGGGCCTTGGCTGCACCCCACCTGACTGAGGAGCCAGAGGGCAGAAGCCACGTGGGAGTGGGCCCACTGCCTACACGAGCACGCACACACACACACACACACAGCCATACACACCCATATGTCCTATGCATCCTGCCACTGAGCTGTGTCCAGACTATTCTCCTCATGACAGACAGGCGGACACGACTGATCAGAGACTCTCTGTGTTCTCTCTTTTGTCAGAGGGAAGGATCTCTAACAAGGACCTTGAGAAGCACATCTCTGATGAGCGCACTTCCTTTTTCATCTGTGGCCCGCCGCCCATGATAGAACAGTTCTCTCACCATCTAGAAGCCTGCAAAGTTCCCAAAGAGCACATTTGTTTTGAAAAGTGGTGGTAGCGGCCAAGACGGAGAGAGGCGGGCGTTCGCTCAGGCCAGTGACCAGGACTAGTCCTGTGCCGTGTATATGCTGAGGTCACAGGCCTCCCCGGAGCTGCCCCAGCGCTGTCCAGTGAGATGACTTCCTGGTGAAAGGGGAGGAGGATGAAGGAAGAAGTCGAGATGTGGTGAAAAGCACTAAGGAGATGAAATCTGAGAAAAGGTATCAGTGATGCCAGGACATGGATGATAGTGACCTGAATCTCTTCTATTGCTAATTCCTGAGTGATCCCAGAGGGCTACCCACATTGGGCCATTATTGATTTTTCTGTCCTTTTTTCCAGAGCGGGTGGGGGTGGCAAGAATGATTTAGATTTACCCAAAAATATCAGAAAGCACTGGATTTGTGTGTGAAATATTGGCCTCGTATAACTTCTGTTTCACAGAAAACCGGTGTCATTTATGTGCAATAAACTTCTCTTTTGATCAGGTATTTTTTTAATAGTACAAGTAAAAAATTAAATGGATTTTCAATGTAAAATTGTCTTCAGTGCCTCAGATCACCTTATTCTAGGTGGCAGCCTTCCTTCTTGGGGCTCTGGTTCTGTCCCAAGGAGCCAAGGAAAGTTGGGTTTCAAAATAAGAAATGGCCTGGGGAATGAGTGGTGGTGATTTAACAAGGGGCACCTTCGCTTTGTCCTAAATAAGTGTTGCTGAGTACACCTCAGCACTGAGGACCAGTCTCCTTGAGGCTGCCTGTCCTGGTTACCACGGTCTACGTATGAGGCTGCTTGCTGTGCGGCTTCCAAGGAGGGGGTGTGACTGAAGAGAGTGACCCTTTCTAGCCTGGGCAGAGGGGATGTGGCTAAGCCATCTTTCTGCCCCCAGCCATGCAGGTAGCAGTGATCACGGTCCCATGGATGGTGTGGGCATTTACAACTTTCCAAGCAAGTCTCCTTCCTTTGGCTCCCTCTGTCATCTGCATGTTTGAGGCACCAGCTCCAGCTCAGACAGGAAGCCAAGAAGGGGAGAGACATGGCTGGGCAGTGGCAGAGAACCCTGAGCCCACGGCAGGGGCTCTTCATGTCATGCTGTGGTGGCAAGAACTTCCCTTGAAGCTCATCTCTGGAAGGAGCTGTTTACTCCCCTGCCTTAGCCGCCTGATGCGAGAGCCATCTTCTCTGTGTTGTACTTGGGGTCTCTACGTTTCAGGAGGCCGGGTCCAAGAAGCGTCCCCTGCCCAGGGTTCAAGGGCTGATCACATAAACCCAATAAAGGTCAAAGGATGGAGGTTTATCTCTTGTTTCGGACTCCTGGGTAGCCTATGGTGTGGTCAGGTTGGTCAGGCACTGCTGAAGCCTCATGCCCCGCCCCTGGCCTGGGTTCAGATCCTCCGTGGCTCCTCGTTCTCCCTCCCTTGCTGTGCTTTGGGGGCCATTTCCCAGGGGGTTTAGATGATCTTTTGAGTTCTTCTGGCACTCTTGGCAAAGCATTTGTCAGTGACATGAGAGCAAGAGACCGCGAGGCCCCTGATCTGAGTAGACACAGAAACAAGTTCAAGGAAATAGCCGCGCTCACACCTGCGCCACAGGCCATGGGGGAGTCTCCGGGAGGGGGAGAGAGCCAGGCCACTCCTGCTAGAGCTCCCGGGAGTCCCAGAGAAGCCGCCGGATCCGGCCCAGAGGCCGGGGGGAGCAGGAGGCTCGCTTGGCAGGCTGAGCCAGCGGACCAGGCCCAGAGAGCCCTTGGAGTCACCAGCTCTGGGGTCGGTGCAGATGTGGGCCGCACTCCCCACCCTGCCCTCACACAGACGCAGGACTTGTATTTTTTAAAAAATAGGTATGGCCTAGATTGGATGTTTTTTCAGGGCTTTTTTTTTTTTCTTTCAAAGAGATTGTATCTTTGAGAACTAATAGTAAATGATATTTCTATAACGCCAAAGCTTTGTCTTCATTCCTGTTCACTGGGTCAGTTGCCCTCAGAGCTAGTTCAGGATGATTTTTAAACTCTAAAAGGCACTTCCATGAGGTCGCTCCTTTGAGGGAGCTCTCTGACTCTGGGCAGCGGCTGCCTCTTCATTATCTCCATTTCAGCAGCCTTTGAGGGAAACGGAATCTAAGATGATTTCTTTTGGAAGACCCTGTTAGAAACTCAGTTTACATTTGACATGAAGCTGACACCTTTGGGGGAAGGCACAAAGCCAGAGCTTTGGTAAAGCTACCTCTGACCCCAGCTGGTCAGACACATATTGCTATACACTCACTTAGCCAGGTCCTGGGTGACCAAGAGCTGCTGAATTTTCTGTTTGTATTTTGACGGATCTCAGTACTCTAAAGGTGCAACAGTGTCTTGTAAAAAAATAACCATTGATATTCTTACATCACCATCATTTCCAGATATATCCCTCTCTTCCCCAACCCAGTGAGCCATCCCTTGCAACAAAAAGTGAGGAAGTAGTTTAGCAAATGGTCATTTTCATACCCACAGTGCCCCATCTCTACAATGAAGAGGAGGTGCATCGTTCTCTTTGAAAGAGACAACTTCCATCCCAGGCCCAGGCCCTCCCTTCAGTTCTGGACACATTTACTGTCCATCCTGTAACGATTGGAATGACGCCACCTGCTGGAGACCTACTGTAGAAGAGTTCCACCCATGAAGCGAAGGTCTTTGAGGGCAAGACCAGGAGTCTTTTCTTTGGCGTCAGGAAGTGACGCGGACGAGTGGGAGGAGGAAGGAAGAGACTGGCGCTCGGTCTCAGGCTCTTTCCTCTGGACTCTGGTGGAGAGCGGAGCTAGAAATGCGCTCTCCCTTTAATAGATAGGAATCTAGGCCTTTCTCTCTCTCTCTCTTTACCAGATTCTTATTCTCCTTAATAAATGCTTAAAAGTCTAACTCTTGCTAAAGCTTATAATTTATTGGCGACCACTCATTAGATATTTTAGACAGTTTAGCTAGAATTTTAGCCTTTAACAATCCATAAACAGTGTGTGGATCCCACACCTTGGGCTATCCATTCAACTATGACTCGTAGCCTGGACAGTAGTCTTCCTTCGGGTTGTTTTTCCTGGGAAGATACTTAGGCCCAAGTCCTGAACAATTGTAGATCTCATTCAGGAGTCCCTGCAGTGGCCCGGGGCACAAATAAACAGCCACTCACCGTGTATAACTCAGAGCTGGCCTGAAGAACATCACTCTGTCCTTACTGATCAGAGTTGAGAAAGATGCCACATGCATTGTTTCCTTTCCTACAAGATCGTTTCTTATTTCGGCAGCAACAGCACGTGTTGATGTATTTAGTCCAGTGTAGATCGCTGTGCTGTTTGCTGAGGCACAGGCTTGGGTCCTTGCCCTCAGAGAGCTTATAGTCTAGTTCATTCATCAGACTCAAATAGAAATAGTCACTAAATTATACAATAAGGATCCCAGCAGGCCACAGATTGACTTCGAAAACCACATAAGCATCTATTTGCTGCGTTTTTATTTATATTGTCAAGTATTTTCCAATTATATTTTTAATCTGGTTTGGGCTGAATCCAGAATAGTTAGGCCAGTGAAGGCCACGTGTCGGACACTTCATAGGCTGTTCGCATCAAAGGACAATGAGTAACTCGCTAAGTAAACGATTTCCTCCTTATCCAGCCAGTTAGCGAGGTCTTCCCTGGCAAAAGTTATTTTAGGGCACATTTATTTCCTTGTTGAAAAGCCACTGCATTAACCCACCAGGTACCACATGCCTCTATGTTTTGATCTAACAGAAATATGAGTCTGCCTCCTAGAAGAACTTTCTATATAGAGACTTTTTCCCCCAGAAGGACTTGTAGTTAGCAGACACAGCCCAGGAAGTAATTTCCCCACCCCCACCCCTACTGCACCCCCAAGACTATATCAGATAATTTTTTTTAAGAGTTAGAAGCTGTATGACCTAGGAGTCTGAGTAGACTTATTCTTTTTTTTGTTTTGCTTTGGGTTTTTTTGTTTGGGTTTTTTTTTGTTTTGTTTTGTTTTTTTAGTGAGGCAGTTGGGGTTAAGTGACTTGCCTAGGGTCACATAGCTAGTAAGTAAGTGTTGTGTCTGATGCCGGATTTGAACTCACGTCCTCCTGACTCCAGGGCCAGTGTTCTATCCACTGCGCCACCAAGCTGCCCTAGACTTATTTTTAATATCTTTTGGGGGGGGGGGGCAGTGAGGGTTAAGTGACTTGCCCAGGGTTACACAGCTAGTAAGTGTCAGGCGTCTGAAGGTGGATTTGAACTCGGGTCTTCCTGAATCCGGGGCTGGTGCTTTATCCACTGCTCCACCTAGCCCACCCCCTTTTTTTTTTTGAGTTCTCAATTTCACCTGTTACTGACATGTTTGGACTGTAGGTGTTTTCTCTGAATGGAAAACAGTTCCCTCAAATCCCTGTCATTACAGTCTGAGTTATTATAAATATTTATGTTCCGATAATTTAGCATGACAGCCTGTTTTATTGAATATAAGGCTGTGATAAAAAGGTAGTTTTATGTTTTTGTGTGTTTTTAGAGAAAAGAGGAGGCCTTTGCTGGTGTTGGTATTATAATATCCTATTACTTATGTGGAACCTAAAAAAAAAATCAGTGGTCAGTCACATTTGTGTGTGAAGAGAATGCTACCAACGAGGCTCTGGGCGGCTCCTTGCTGTTTCAGAATTCAACTGTCCCTTTCATAAACACCAACTTCCATTTGAAGGGAATTCTTACACTAGTGAAATCAGGATCCTCAAGATAAGTTTACATTATGTACAGAAGTTTCTCTTCCTTTGTCAACAGGCATCCTTTGTTAAGGGAAGCCAGTGATCTAAAGGCCGTGGCCTAAACCACCGGTTTTACAGATGAAAAAAATGAGCCATGGAGAAGTTGGGATAACTTACCCAGGTTCACACAGCTAATATGTGTCTGTGGCTGGATTCAGACCAAGTCTCTCTCTAATCCAGTACCTTTTTCATTGTATTGGTAGAGGGCACAGTGCCTTGGACCTACTGTCAGGAGAGCATTGTCAAGACTTCATGTCAGGAAGGTTTGAATCCTGCCTCAGACACTTAGTTGCCGGGTGAGCCTGGGCCGTGTCACTAAATCTCACTGAGCCTCTAGCACAAACCTCTTAGGGTTGTAGTGAGGAGCCAATCACTCAGCAAGAATTGATTAAGCACTTGGAGGTTCTGGGTACACAAGCACAAAGAATGAATAATCTCTTCTCATGAGAAACTTAGATTCTAAGGGACCCATACAACACAAATGCAAAGTTAATACAAAAACACCCAAGGTAGTTTGGGAGGGAGGGCAGGCGCTATTGGCTGGGGGGAGATTCCAGAGAGGCTCTGTGCTTCCAGAAGATGAGGCCTGAGCTGGATCTTTAAAGGAGGGAGAGAGTGTATTCCAAGCCTTAAAGCACCATGCAAATGGGAGTTGTTATTTGTATTACTCAACGATGCCTATCAAATCGTGAATTGGGAAGCCCCCAAATCTGTAGCGGCCTTCATACTTCTCAGCCCTCCCTGACATTCTTTTACTTGGAGCCTCATATCCCTGTGAAGTAGCTGCAGTCCTGGGTTCACGGAGAGATAGGAGAGTTAACTGCCACGGGAGCGACAAAGCAAGGCTCAGCATCCCGCGCAGACCACTTCACTTTCTGCCACCCCCCTCTCCCAGCTTGGCACCTGCTTCTAAAAGCACTGGGGAGAGGCCGGCTGTTGATGCTGCCCCAGCCTCCGAAAGCCCTACTTGGTTGACTCACTTTAAGCTTACTCACCAATGTGAACAAGATGACGTTTGAGTGGTTTTGCTCTATTTCCTAGAAAAGGCGGAATGGAGAGGAACACCCTGTCCCCTGAGCATTCCAGTGACGTGCTCTTAAACTCCAGCATTCATACCCTTTTTAACAGCTGCCCAGTTTGAGAGATGTTAGGGGAGCTGTATTAGGGCATGCTAACTGGAAAGACCCACAGAGGGGATCTCATCGAACTTCCCCATCCCGCTGGTCAGCAAACTCGAGATACAGTGACTTGCTCACACACGTCTGAACGTCAGAGGTGGGTTACGATCCCACATCCTCCCACTCGAGCTTCTCTGATCATACGTAAAGATGATTGGAAGCCAGTGTGGCTTCGTTTCAGCTCCAGTTTCAGCTCTGAGCTGCCACTGGCTTTGTGATCCTTGGGCCCCCTTCTCTGTAAATAGGGGCATTCTAAGGGTCTCTTCGAACTCCAGTGATACCATGGAATGAGGGATGATCAAGGATCCTGTAGAAGAGATGGTTGAAGACTCACTGATCTGTCTTCAAGCATTTGGGTTATTGACCTTGAGTAGTAGCACCATGGGTATGACCTTGGCCAGTTTCCTTCCACATTTGTGAAAGGGCTACATTAGGTGACCACTGAGGTCATTTCCACCTCGAAATCTATGATCCCATGGCTTGTTTCCATCTTTATATGGAATGGTTTAAAAAAATAATACTTAGGGGCAGCTAGGTGGCGCAGTGGAAAGAGCACTGGCCCTGGAGTCAGGAGTTTGGATCCGGCCTCAGACACTTAACACTTACTAGTTGTGTGACCCTGGGCAAGTCACTTAGCCCCAATTGCCTCACCAAAAAAAAAAAAAAACAATCAACAATAATACTTAGGTTATAGCCAAAGGGAATTTCATTTGAAATGAACTTAATTAAATTGGCATTAAAAGGGAAAAAAAGCATTGATCTTATCTCCCTCCTAGAAACTAAGAAGCAAGAAGCGGCCTAATCTGTGCACTGAATCAAAGATTGGGTCCACGGCATGTCTTAGACCTTCGTCAACTGTCATTTTGTGCTCCAGAAGGAGACTTTTGAAAAAAAAAGACCGTGTTTACTTTTCCCCAAGTTAGAAAGTTTGTACAATAAGAGTGTGCTCCTCATGTAGCTTTCCATTGAGAGGCTGGCTGCCAAATGGCTGCACCCTCCCAAGGTCAAACGAGCAGGAGTCTTTAACCTGGGATCCCTGGACAGATCGGAGGGTTTCCGTCGACTTGGATGCAGAAAATAAAGTCACATCTTTGTTTTCACTGACGTTTCCTTTTGCTATTTTAAAAACATGATTCCGAGGAGTCTGTTAAGTAAGCTTCACCAGACTGTCATGAGGGTCCATGACAACAACAGTTAAAGGGCCCAGCCATGTAGGAATGATTCCCTGAAGGTTTTCAGTTAGTCTCACCACAAATGAGTGATCAGTGACTATGTGTGAAAATGCTGGTGTTTTACTTTTGGACCAGTACAAAGAAATAGATCCCAAAACATACATAAATTTTTTTGTTTGTTTTTTGCAGGCAATGGGGGTTAAGTGACTTGCCCAGGGTCACACAGCTAGTAAGTGTCAAGTGTCTGAGGCCAGATTTGAACTCAGGCCCTCCTGAATCCAGGGCCGGTACTTTATCCACTGCGCCACTTAGCTGCCCCCATACATAAATTTTTAAAAGACAACTTAGTAAGCAGTGCTTCTGCATATAGATGCCTGCAGATATGTATGCATATATGTGTGTATTTTGCATATACACGGGTAGAGCTTTCACTGGGCTTTCACAGATGCCTTATCATGAATGAGCGAATGAAAAAGCATTTATTAAACCCTTACTATATGCATTCCAAGTGCTGGGGATACAAATATTTTTCTTGAACAAATAGCTCCTGCTTTTATCGTCTAGCACTTAGCACAGTGTCTGGCACATAGTAGGCATTTAATTATATGGGTTGATTTTATATTCAAATTGGTGAAGACAATTAAGGACCATGACTTACAGTGAATTGAATTTAAGTGAGGGAGGGATCTGCAAGGTCACCAACCTTACCTCCAGAGCCACCTGGGTCCAGTGGCAAGATATATATCAGGATGACTGGAGATGGCCCTGGATGTTGAAGGCAATGACTTGCCTAGGGTCACACAGCTAGTAAGATCTGAGGTGACATTTGAACTCAGATCCTCTGAACTTCAGGGCCATCTCTAGCCACTGTGCCATCTAGCTACTCCCCAGGTGAAGACAATACATATAAGGGAATGGTAACTAGAGAACAATTTCTTATGGAAAAGAGGAAAAGGTGGGGATGGGGGGGGGGATTACAGGAGGAGCTGGGTAGATAGGGAGATGCCCTGGGTGGATGATGACTTGCCTTCGGCATATCCTTTTGTCCTTGGATCACTGATTTCATCCTGGTAAATCAGCTGAACCAAGCCTGACAAATAAGAGTGATCCAGCTGGCTTAGTGACTAATACAGAGACTCTCCAAATTAGTTTCCTCATCTATAATATGCTCTTTGAGTTCCTTTTTTATTTCCACTCTTATCTCCCTGGGTTCATATCTGCCCTCAGACACCTACTGGCTGTGTGACCCTGGGCAAGTCACATCACCCTGTTTGCACAGTTTCCTCATTTGTCAAATAAGCTGGAGAAGGAAATGGAGAAAGAAAACCCCAAATGAGGTCATGAAGAGTCAGGCATGATTGAAAAATTGCTGAACCACAACAAATGATAGAGAGATGATTGATAGATTACGTATATGTGTGTATATACATATATGTACGTGTATATAAATATGCACACACACATACAGCTTCAGCGTTTGTAAAGCGCTTTACCATGTACTACCTTCTTTGACAGGCAGTGTTGTATAATGGCTAGAGCACTGGACTTGGAGCAAAGAAGTTCTTAATTTAGATCCTACCTCAGACGCATGCTGGCTGTGTGACAGATCGCTCAAACTCTCCAGGCCTCAGTTTCCACAGCTGTAAAATGACTCGATCCTTCCAACTAGGATCCTAATTTAACTATGAACTTAACATTATGATCCTATGATAAAGCAGATATATATACATATACACGCACACAGATACACACGTGCACATATATAAAATCACATATAATGTGTGTTTTTTTTTCATTAAAGTTCCATGCTCCCCCTTTCTCCTCTTCCCCCTCCTTCTCCCACTTCTGAAGCCTATTAGTTATTAGGCTGGTTCTAGTTCCTCCATGGACTTGAAAGTGATAAAATTGCCTATCTCCAAGAAGATTTGATAAAGACGTCTTATAATCCAGCTAATTACTCAGATTCCTTTTTTTTTTTTTTTGCCTGCAGGAATAACGCTAGATCACGGGGTATGCATGCTAAACTCCAGAAGGTGGGTAATTTTCCATCATTTTCTGGAGAGAGGGTTAGTGGTGCTGAAACCTGCTTCCGTCACAGCTTCATAAAGGGAACAGAGATGGCCGGGCCTTTGTTTATGAAATGTCCTCTTCTCCCCCTACAACTCCCTCCCCACCACACACACTTCAAAAATAAAATAGCAAACAAAAACCCTCCTCCAATTGACAGAAAGCAAAGGCCGCTGTTTGCATCCCCTCCGGTCCCACTTGGGCCTGTGCTGCGGGGCCCTGCAGCTTCTTATCTCTCCTAGGCAGGCCTCTCTTGGCTCCCACAGCACCAGGGGCCCCCAGGGCGCCTAACACAGTCATTCAGGTCCTGGCTTAATCGCCTGGTCAGCCTCGGGCTTGCATTTCTGATTTCCAGGTCCTGGCTGCCCCCAGCACCAGCTGCAAGGCATCATCACCTGGTCACAAAAGGAGGAGCATGGTTTGGTGTGGGGTCCCACCACCTCAGATGTTGCAGATAGCTCGATTTTAGCAGCTTTGGCTTTTCCCCTGGCTAGGCTGCACCTCAGAGAGGCAGCATGGAGGAATCAACGGAGAGCCCGCCGCAGAGTTAGGAAGAGCCGGGTTCGAATCTTGCCTCTGACTGTATGACCCTGGACAAATCACTTTTGTACTTCTCAGAAGGGCCCCAGGCAGCTCTGTGGTGGAGGGTAGAAGGAAGGTCCTCAACAAGTCCCCTCAACACAGATGAAATGTCTGTCCATATACCCACCCACCTACCAATGTTCCTATTTCACTGAAGGTAAGAGACTTTCAGGCTCCTTAGGCTTCATAAGATCCTGCCTACAGCCACACACAGCGTCCTCTAAACCAATCTGTCTGTCGCTTACTTAGCACTTTCTATGTGGCAGCATCGTGAGCACAGTGGAAATAAAAAAGGGAGACAGCCCCTGCCTCAAGGATCTTGTAGACATGAGGAACTTAAGGCCCCAAGAAAGCGTTTTGCTCCCTTCATGTGGACTGTGGGCTCCTCGGACCTGTTTTGTGTTTGTCTATTTGGTACAATGTCTGCTACACAGCAAGTGTTTAAATGTGCACTGCATGGGTGTGTGTGTGTGACACACACATGTAGGTAGGTAGCAATCCATCCTGTCTGTATCTTATCTAGCCATCTACCCATCCATCCATCCACCCACCCATCTATCCATCTATCCACCCACCCATCTGCCCATCCATCCACTCATCTGCCCATCCATCCCTCCATCTATCCATTCATCCCTCCATCTATTCATCCATCCACCCATCCATTTGTCCATCCATCCATCCATCCATTCATTTACCCATCCCTCCATCTACCTATCTCTTTATCCATCCATAATTTTATCTACCCATCTATCCACCCATTCCCCCCTCCGATTGAATATCAATATCATATTGGGCTAATAACTACAATACCTGGCATGTAGTAGGCATTTTAATAAATGATTGTTGGATCAACTGGTTTGTCCAGTCATGGAGATCGTTAAGTGGTCAAGTAAAGGTTTGAATCCAGTTTCTCCTGACTCCAAACTGGGGCTCTTTTTCCCCACTAGGCTTGGCACAGTGCCTGGCACCTATGTAGGTGCTGAACAAACATTTATTGAGTGACTGATGATGAGGCCATGCTGAACTGAGTTTGTGGCAATCAAGCTGGGGGTGGGGACAAAGTGAGTGTAGGGGGGGAAACATTCAGGAATGATTTGGCCACTGAAATCAATTCCCAAGCCCTCCAACTAATTTTAATTAGTTACAGTTCTGGTATGTTGTTGTTGTTGTTGTTTTAAGTGGCAGGTGGGACCAAAATAAATGTTATTTAATTACTAAAAAAATGTTAGGCTCGTTATTGTGCATGAAATGGAAAGATTTAAAGTAACTGACCCAGGGTTCCATTACCCAGAATGGGCTGAAAACAGAAACGTCAGCCTTTTTTCTGAGCCCCTGTAAAGTAGCTGTGGTTTGGGAGCCGTGACTGTTACACAGAGAGCCAGGAACATGGGAGGTGTGCACCAAGAGTTAATGCTTTATTGAGCCAAGATATTGTACAGATACTAGACACAATAACATCCTTCTGGGAAAATGTCATGGGGAAAAAATGAAGCCAAAACAGCTTTCCCAACCGTTCCCCTTTTCAGAAGAGGCCCCGAAACCTCTTCCTGAGCTCCCCTGAGTAAAAGGAGCCAGAACTCTCGATTCAAATGGAAAAAAAACCCAGCAACATGCAACATATTTAAGTGGGTTGAGGCTGCTCTATAAAAAATATATTACAAATATGTACATCTTAATAAACTTGCAAGCGGGAAAAGGCCGGCCTTCAATAATGCACAGGGTGGCTGCCCTTTGAAGAACTGGTAGCTCTCCCTGACTGGTTGTCTGCCACCTCCACCTCTTACCTGTGTCTCCTTCATCTTCTCTTTTGGTCTTTGCCCCCTGGATGCGCCTTAACTAAAAGATGGCAGTGCCAGGTTGGCATGAGACAGGGCAGCGATGCCAACTACTTCCCTGCTGGTCAGGCCAGCCAAGGGCTGCTCTCCCTGTGGGTTCCACTTTCTTCTCTCACCTCCTCCCATAGCCAGACTCGATGCGAGTCCTTGTAGATGGACCTGTGCCCCATGGAGTGGGACCTTTGAGGTGGGCAGAGGGAGGGAGGCTTCCTTCATGACATGATAAATAACCAATACTCAACAGTGGGCTAAACTCAAGGGTGATTTATTGCTTTAAGTAACTAAGCAGGAAAGAGAAAGGACAGGCCATTGTTTTGGTAAATACAGTTTGAGTGTTCTTCCTAATGCTGACCGGTCTGAACAAGGCTTTCTAGACAAAATGCATACTTCATAGACACAGCATTACGTGGCGCACCAACTCAGGCAATGATACACTGGTTAAAATTGTAGGAAGCAAGGGCACACCCAACCAAATATGGCCACCCTGAAATGAGAGCAAAGCAAGTGTGTGTGCATTGGACATACCGGATACAAAAACTTTTTTTGGGTGGGGGGGAGAGGGCGGGGAGGAGCATTAACACAAACACAGCACTCGATTGGACTTCAACAACAGGTGAGCAAACAGAATGAGTTTTTCATCCCCCAATGACTAGTGTCTAGGGGAATACTCTCAGGATCTCCATAGGGAAGTTGGTACCACTCCTTGCCTGGCACCATTTTGCCAAGGCAGTAGTAGTGAGTGTCTAAGGATTCTGAGGGTGGGGAAACATGGACCCCTGGGTGTTGCTGACCCTGCGAAGGGGCCAGGCAGTAGTGGCAGAAAGCAGTAGGGGTGTGGGGCATTCTTTATGGGCTACTGAAACTTGGTTCTGGCCCAGGGAGGTCCACCTGAACTTTCCCCAAAAGAAGCTTTCATTGGGATTGTTTAAACCCCAGGGAAAGGAGGAGAGCGAGGGGCTTCTGGGCTAGGGGCCTGGGTTCTGAGACACCGGCGGAAACTGCCCAAACTCTTCCAATAGAAGACATTCCAAACGTATGTGCAGAAACAAAATGGGGTGGAATGAGGGAGTGTGGAGTTCACGTTTGAAGAAGAGTTGGTGTGGACGGGGAACAAGTACTGCCAAGTCAAATAGCGGTCTGAACCTCAGTCCTAAAGAAGGCGGTCAGCCAAACCCTTCGAGATTCGAGGAAACCGTTTCGAGTCAGATTTCTTCTGACACGGGAGGTTCTGCACCAGCGGCTTCTGTGAAGCCCGCCTCCCGGTTATCCTCTCCATTGCAGGTGACCACCGCCTGGCAGGGGACCCTGCAGTCGGCGGTGCCGTTCACCTCCGAGCTGGGGTTCACCTCTTCTTCCCCTTTTGCCTCCTGAAGAGCCCCATCCAGCTCCTCGGGGGCCCCTTCTCCCTCCCCGCTTGTAACCCCGTCCGCCTGATTCAAGGCAAGCAGACAGTTCCCCACATCTCCAGCTTTGGAATGCTGGTCTTCCTGATTCTTCTCATTTTCTTCCATTTTCTGTTTTCCTCGGGCACTTAGTTTAGACTTGGATTTTCTCATCTGCCGGCTGTGCATGTCCTCACGGGAGAAGCGCCACTGAAACTGAGGGGAGAAAGGGGGGGAAGAAATGGAAGAGAAATGAGTCAAGAAACAGTCATATAGCTTCACCCAACAGCCCGCAGGCCAGCTCGCTCAAAACGACGACGTCTGTTCCTGGTTACTGTTTCAGCATAACCCAAACTAATTTCATTAAAGGAGAATCCATTGGCCTGAGGCCTAAACACCACTAATTCATGTTTATCGGGAGCTTTAGAGATCTCATAAAACCAAACATATAGAACCAGAGGAGGAGAGCCCGGAAGCTTCTCATCCAACATTCTCATTTGACAGATGAGGAAACTGAGGTAAGAGATGACTGAGCCAAAGTCACACAGGTGATGAGTGGCACATTTGAGTTTTGAACCCAGCTCTTTTGATAGTAAAAGTAATGGGTTTTTTCATCATACCATGCTATAAACCAGGGCCTCCCGGCTCTTTCCATTCCACCACAAAAACATCCCCCATCCTAAGTCTCAGCTAAATATCTTGCATTGATCTTTTTTTTTTTTTTAATAGGGATGTGGCTTTCTGGATTTTATTTCTGAAATGGGCACCCCACAAAGCCACGAGGGGAGGGAGGTGGGGTGCATTCCTCCTCTGCTGTTCTGCGGGCTCCACTTTCTTCATGGGGCATTTTTCAGGATTGAGGTAATAGCCCACAAAATCCTGGCAGACTTCCTACCCTGGCTGACGGCAAGAAAACCGAGCCCTCTATCAGCCCAGGCCAGCGCGAGGTGGGCCCCAGGAACTGTTCAGTCTATGCTGCAAGTCAGCAGCTGTCCCCACTGGGGAGAAGCCTCAAAGTTCAAGGCTGTGCCCAGTAAGGCGAGAGAGGACAGATGCAGAGAGGTGACGTGTCAAGGATTTGGAGGCAGAAGGCCTGAGCCCTGCAGGGGAAAGGTGTGAATGGTTCTTCTTCTGACCGCGTACCGGAAGCAGGAGGATGCCCTGCTTTGTACCCAGCAGCATCTAAGCAAGGCCGCTCCACAGGAGGGTGAAGAGCCTGCGTCTGCTGCCCACCCAGAAGGAGGCCGAGGCTCTGAGCTCAGCCTTTTCACTCACTCGACTGACCAGTATCCAGGAAGAGAAACAATCAATCAATCCATAAGCATTTATTGAGGGCCTACTATGTGCCAGGCACCGTGCTAAGTGCTGGGGATGCAAAAAGAGGCAAAAGACAGTTCCTGGGGCAGCTAGGTGGCACAGTGGATAGAGCACTGGCCCTGGAGTCAAGAGGACCCGAGTTCAAATCCAGCCTCAGCCACTTGACACTTACTAGCTGTGTGACTCTGGGCAAGTCACTTAACCCCAATTGACACACACACACACACACACACACACACACACACAGTTCCTGGCCTCAAGAAGCTTACAATCTAACAGGGAAAACAATATGCATACAAATGTATATAAAGTGAGCTATTTACAGGAAAAATAGGAGATAATTCAGAGAGGGAAGGCACTAGAATTAAGAGGGATGGGGAAAAGCTTCCTAGAAAAGATGGGATTGTGGTTGGGGCCTTAAAGGGAGCCAGGAAGTCAGCAGGTGGAGATGAGGAGAGTGTTCCAATCACAGGCATGTGTACACATACACACATCTATGTCTGTATGCGCACGTGCACACACACACACACATAAACATTCATTCATCCCTGATCTTGTTTAAGGAATAAACGCCCCAGCTCTGGCATTTTCTCTGGCTGTCCCCTATGACTGGGATATTCTGTCTCCTGATATAAATGTATATGTATACACATATATACCCTGTATATTATATGTACATATATTTATATAATGCATATACACATGGGTATGTATCTATGTGTACACATACATTTACATACATAGATATATACATGTATATCTATACAATGTGTACACACATGTAGCTATAATTTATATATCACCTATATGTGTTTATATACATGCATATGTGTGTATGCATGTGTGCCCTAAGACCCACAGAATACATCAATTCCTCCAATGTAATGATGATTACAAAGGGCTTTGGGTAGAATAATACCCAATGATTCCATGAGAAACAGTAATGACAAAGAAATGATAGACCCAAAATGCAGAATGAGACACACACTTTTGGATACAGCTAACGTGGGAATTTGTTTTGCCTGATGATGCATATTTGTTACAAAGGGTTTGTTTTTCTTTTCTTTTTTTCCTCTCCAGAAAAAAAAATATTTTAAATGAAAAAAAATTTAATTAAAGAAAAACCAAAAAGGGGCTGAGGCCTGCAATGCTCTGGTGAGTCTACCAAAAATGAAAAGAAAAATGCAGCTCTGTGGAAATAGCAGGGAAATGGAATGCGCTGAAGGAAACTGAATGATATGACTTGGGTCTGCTGGTGTGTAACTATGAAGACATCCTGGGACAACTGCTGTAAGCTGTGATGGAGCCTAACCAACCCTTCCCTACTGAAAGACATCAAAGCACCCCTGGCAGCACGCCCACAGCCCCTGCCTCTCTAACCCCACTCAGCAAAGGCCCAGTGGTAGAGCCCACATTGGTGGCCTGCACAGACGGTGGTCATCTTTCTCCCTCTCTCTCCCTTTTTTTTTTAAGTGAGGCAATTGGGGTTAAGTGACTTGCCACACAGCTAGTAATTGTTGTCTGAGGCTGGATTTGAACTCAAGTCCTCCTGGATCCAGGGCTGGTGCTCTATCCACTGTGCCACCTAGCTGTCCCAGTGCTGTCATCTTTCAGGTGTCTCTGCCTAGTTATCTTCAGCAGTGGACACGGGAGCAATCTGGAGGGCTGACCCCCCGGACCAGGCTACGTCGCAGTTCTGCTCCTACAAGTCACTTATCCTTAGCGAGCCTCAGTTTCCTCACCTGGCAAAGGAGGAGAGGTTCCCCCTAGGAGATATCTACATCGATGAAATCTCGTGTCTGATTAAAAAACAATTAAAGAGGGGATTGCATCAGATGACCTGGAAGGTCCCTTGCAGCCCCGGTTCTGCTGTCTGTAATCCATACAGTAATAGGAGGGGAGGTAAGAGCGAGGACAAAAAGAGCAGATGCCCTGTGCAGAATAAGCCAGCGTCAGCTTATTCAGCACAGCTGTGTGCAGAGCCCTCTCCTGGGTACTTAAAGTTGGGGAACAAAAGGTCCCTGTGGTCCGGCTGCCCCAAACCTCAGCACCTTTGCAGCCCTCTCAGGTCTGGGCCCAGAGTGAATGCTTAATCAACGCTGATTCCTAAGTGACTTGCCCAACGTCATACAACTAATAATAAGCATTTATTGAATTCCTACCTACTACAGGTACTAGCTATATGACCCTGGGCAAGTCATTGAACCCTGTTAGCCTCAGTTTCCAAATGAGCTGGAGAAGCAAATGGCAAACCCCTCCAGTATCTCTGCCAAGGAAACCCCAAATGGGGTCACAGAGGGTCAGACACTCCCCAGGAGCCCCCCCACAGAAAGATCTAGAAAGCACAAGCAGCCCCACGGGCATGAGTGGGGGCCCAGGAGGTCTGAGGCAGGACGGCAAAGGGCACCAGCAGGGTTGGGAGTCAGGGCACATCTGCCCTCACCCTGGCCGGCCTCAGCCCGTCCAGGAAGCAGGCTCACACAACTGGGGCATTTCCTTTCCCCTCGGCCGCCTTGATGGTGGAGCCCAGCAACCACGAAGTCCACGGAGGGTTTTAAATTTCCACCACGGTCATTTCCTCCAACTGGGGCCACAAAACATTCGCTTCCTCCAATTTCAATGAAAAACTCAAACGCAGGGTGATTAAAAGGAAAATCGCAACAGCCCCCGAGTTCCTGCATCTCCAGCAAAGTCAGGGTAGGGCAGAGGAGAAGCGCTTAAAGGAATGGGAAGGTGGAAAGGAATTTATCCGAGGGACTTATCGAAGGTCTCTGAGACTCAGTGAGTCTGCAGAGTTCAGCCCCTCTCTCTGTCATTTTCTGTCCTGGGCTTGGCATTCAAGGACTCCTGTGAACACACCAATAAACACTTTGGGTAAATCAAGGCAGCCTGAGTTCTCACACGAACAGCAAGGTGGGTACAAGACACCGCTTCCTCCTCAGAGGACTCAAGGAGGAAGTCCAGAGGATGCCCAACTTGCACAAAATGACCTCTCTGGGCCTGGCTTTCTTCTCCACCCACCCAAGATGCTTTAACCCGAAGATGCCATTATGGAGAGAGAGAAGGGGCAGGGGGGTGGGTGTAATGTGTTTTTTGGTTTTGTTTTGGTTTTTTTGGTGGGGCAATGGGGGTTAAGTGACTTGCCCTGGGTCACACAGCTAGAAAGTGTCACATGTCTGAAGACGAATTTGAACTCAAGTCTTCCTGAATCCAGGGTCGGTGCTTCATCTGCTGCTCCACCTAGCTGCCTGTGTGCGTGTGCGTGTGCGTGTGCGTTTTAACCAGGATGAGAATGGACCAAAGAGGGACAGCCCAGCCTGAAGTGTGAAGGGCTTGAATCATTTACCTGTTACAGAACTGTTCCCCCTTTCCTCTCTAACCCCAGTGGAAAGCTCACTGGGTCTCAAAGTCCAGGACCTGGGTTCAAAACCTGCCCCCATCACTACAAGCCACTTAACCTCTAAGTCTCATTTTTTTTCTCTGTAAAATGAGGGGTCTTTGTGGCTACGATTCTATGACATCTCTGGGCCTCGGTTTCCCCATATGTAAATTGAGGCTGGACTCCAGGACCTTTTCAGTTATAGCTGTATGGGGAAGGCCTCCTCTAGCCTACAAGATAAGAATGCTTTGCTGTGTCTGAGGCAATCGCAAAGGCAAATACTACATCTGGGAAATTCTCCCTAACAGCCAGAAAAGAAATAATTATAGGTAAAACACATCTTCTGTGTTTGCTGTCTGAGTAGTCTTGGAAATGACCTTTGTTCCCACCTTTTCAATTTTCTTTTTTTTTTCTTTTTTTAATTTTGGACTAAATCTGTCATTTCATCTGCCTAGGAAAATGGAAAGAAAACTCCCTTCAGGATTGTCTTAGAGAGCTGTCTGGGGCAGTGACTTGTCTAGGGACACACAGCAAGACTATGTCAGAGGCCTATCTCGATCCCAGGGCTTTCTGACCCCAGCTGGCTCACTATCTCCCTCTCTGGCTGCCAGTCAATATTCTGGACACATTCCTGAAAGGAAAGACTCTAGCTAAGATAAGAAGCTTTGCCAAGGCCAGACAGGCCCCGGCTATTTGCCAATGTCTCATGCTGTACACAAGCAAGGCTACCACCCATCCAAAGGGAAGAAGACAAGAGAGCCTGGGAGTGGGAGAAAGCACTTTATCTCCTCACCAATGCCAAGAACTGGAAGGAAGGGTCAGAAATAACACCCCAGAAGAGGGGAGAAGCAGACCTGGGTTTGAATGCATTCCCCTCTTGAGCATCGACAAACTGTGGGGTCACAGGCCTCAGTGGTGCTATCTGTAAAATGGGAGGGGGGATGCTTATGCTCCCTACACCTCACCAGGGTTGGTGCTGAGAAGAGCAGCTTTGGAAACCTTAAGGTGTCCCAGAAGCTGTGAACTATTTTAAAACGTCTTTAATTTCAGACACACTGTAGTAAACAGAGTGTGCTGCTGTGACACTCTCATTCCAGATGATTAGATGGTAAGAGATTAAATTAAATAAGAGATTATTTTATTTAGTCATACACTTAAGGCGGGGTCCAAAGCTTTTTTGTGTCTTGCACCCCTCTGGCACTGTGGTGAAGCCTATGAAGGCTTCCCCCACCCCCAAGAATAATGATTGTAAATGCATATAATAAAGGGTAGTTAGGACAGAGCACTGGAATGAGCAGTCTGGAAGACCTGAGTTCGAATCCTGTCTCAGTCGCTGTGTGACCCTGGGCAAGTTGTTTAACTCTCTGAGCCTCAGTTTCCTCAACTGTAAAATGAGGGTGATGATACTTAGAGTCTGGACTTCACAGGTAAAGTTCAAATGAGAGAATATATCTCAAGAACACCATAATTTTTAACGTACTATATAATTTTGTAGTGGTAGTGGTAATAGTGGTGGTGGTGGTGGTGGTGGTGGTAGGGGTAGTAGTAGTATAGCAGTCTTAAAATGAAGGAAGACTTTCTATATAAAAAGCAAAATGGGGGGGCGGCAGCTAGGTGATGCAGTAGATAAAGCACAGGCCCTGGATTCAGAAGGACCTGAGTTCAAATCCAGCCTCAGACACCTGACACTTACTAGCTCTGTTACCCTGGGCAAGTCACTTAACCCTCACTGCCCTGCCAAAAAAAAAAAAAAAAAAGCAAAGTAAGGGTTTATGGAAGTCTTGGGCCAAGGCTAACTGAAGTCTGGTGATGCAGGAAGGAATCCTCTGAAATACCTGGTGGATGGTCTCTTAAGGCAAAGACAAAACCAAACCCACCCGTACGTCCAGTCCTAGCCAATGCCTCCTCCTTCCTCGTCCCTCCTGACGGCTGACACGTGCTCTCAGGCCAGCATCCTGCCAAGAGGAGGCAGCTCTCTGGAGCTGGGCCTGCCTGTCTGCTCCTCGGGGGAGGGAGGGGAACAAAGGTCATTTCCAAGAATGTCCAGACACCAAGAAATGGTGACCCGGCCTTCTGGCACACAGATCCATCTATCTCCTTGGAGCCACTTTTGGCAAAGTAAACAACGTGACCTTCCCCCTTCCTCTTGACTCTTGAGAGGGCATCTCGAGCTGCTCCTACTTACGGTTTGTTACATGGGTGTGGTGGTTGGAATGTGACTTGATTATGGAACCCCAGCTGCGTGAGGCTAGGCTCACCCCAAGCACAAAGACCGCTGAGGAGTCTTCAAAATCACTGGGGCCATTAACTACACCACTGAGCGAGGGATGAGCCTCAGTGGCTAGAGAGCTGGCCTCTGAGTCAAAAAGACCTGGGTTCAAATCCTGCCCCCAACACATAATGACTTGTGACAGCCTCTTGGTGCCCTGGGCTAATCAGTACTAAGTCTATTAAGACCAAAATTATCCAAGTTCAATTCTACCAAAGCCTTTCCACCTCTTCCAAACTTTCTCATAATGTGATTAAATGGTCATTTTTGTTCTGAATGGCAGTGGAAGAGGATGAGAGCCCGTGAAATCTATAGATTCCCAAACACTTGTCTAACCGATAACGTGAATTTGCTTCCCTCATAAATCTTTCATTAAAGGATCTGTTCTGTTTTAAAATGAATGCGTATGAGCTTTAAGCCCCCTGGCCCAGAGGTGCTACCCCACTGGAATGAAGCAAGGGGAGGTCAAAATTCAGGAACAATAAGTAAATAGTGTCAACAATGGCACAATGGATAAAGGGCAAGCCTTGGAGTCAGGAGGACCTGGGTTCGAATCCTTATCACGGCTCAACTGTGTCACCCTGGACAAGTCAGTTCACTTCTCACCATCCCTGGCACGCTCCAAGACTATCAATCACAGAGCAGTTATTGATCTATACTTTCCTCCTCTCCCAATGAGATAACAGAGATCTGCAAGCTTGATTCCAAAGAACACCTGTCGGTTTATTTTATTTGGTTAGTTTATTTAAAGGTGGGAATTGGATGGGCCACCAAGTTTCCTTCCAAGTCTGAAATTCTGTGATTCCAGATTCCAGATTCTCTGAGTAACTGAGATCTGAGATGTTAACACAGAGCCACCACCTGTGCTCACTATTCTCTCGGAGGGAGTAGCCGAGCGTACCCTCTGATGGGATGCTTCTTTGGTCTGTATTCTCAAGGCTTTTAAGACACAGTAACAGTCAGGCCTGTGCCTCATTAGGTGGAGTGGTCAGCAAATGGAAGTCCAGAAAGGAGACCACGAAAGCCTTTTGTTTCAGGTTCTTAAAAACGTGGCTCTCGACTAAAGGCACCTTTTAAAAAATCAATAACAATGAAATTTGAGTGGCATGTACCCAGGTGAGACAGGAAAGGGGCCACTGGGGCAGCTAGGTGGCGCAGTGGATAGAGCACCGGCCCTGGAGTCACAAGTACCTGAGTTCAAATCCGGCCTCAGACACTTAACACTTACTAGCTATGTGACCCTGGGCAAGTCACTTAGCCCCAATTGCCTCACAAAAAAAGGGGGGGCCACTAACCAATCAGCGAGGAGAATGATCAGACCAGTGTTTGGCAATGCCAAAAATAGCCCTTGTGCCAGCCCCAGTCTTCATGGTGGACATCTTTCTCCTTTCGTTTCCTTCCCTTTGACTTCCAATGGCCTCCTGCACTGAACAACCGATGCCTTTCTTCTCTTCTCATCTTGCCTTACTCTATCCTTTAAACTTGAGTCGTCCTCTGATACTTGGAGGGATCCACATCTCGTCAATGAGGGATTCTATGCATTGATGCCAGTTGCAACCTGTCCGTGCCTTCTTCATCCCGCCCAGGCCTTGTCCACATCCCTCCATAAATCTCCAGAGAAGATTCATTCAACACAAAGCGCTAAAGACTCTCTTCTGTTTCTTGTCCTATTTGCGGATGACTGGGCCAACTGGATCAAACCCTCGTACACCAGGGGCTCTGATCTTCTCTTTTAATGCTTACCACTTAGGTCACTTCAGGCAAATCGGCCCATTTCCCCGGGCTGCAAACACCTCATCTATTAAACGAGGGGAACCCTGGACGGACCCTGCAGTTCTCAGTGATCTCAAGAAGGAATGGTGCCTATGTCTGACATGAGTGATCGATTCAGTGAGTATGTCAGTATAGGGAGACGAGATTGTGCCAGGGCTGGGGGCGGGGGGAATGTTAGATTCGGGGCCAGAGGGCCTCAGTTTTGTACGGGCTCTGCCATGAGCTACCTAAATGACTTTTTTTTCTTTGTTTGTTTTTGAGAGGCAATGGGGGTTAAGTGACTTGCCCAGGGTCACACAGCTAGTAAGTGTTAAGTGTCTGAGGCCAGCTTTGAACTCGGGTCCTCCTGAATCTAGGGCCGGTGCTCTATCCACTGCACCCTAAATGACTTTGGCCAAGACAAGTAAGGCCTCAGTTTCCTCACCTTACAAATGTGTCAAGTGGCTCCTCCCAGCTGCATGGTCTAAGACTCTATTTGTGTGACTTTGGACAAATCACATCAGTTTCCTCACCTGAAAGAAGAGATAATCAAGGCCCTTTCCAGCTTGAGATCTAAGACCCTCCACACATCCCAGACCTGCACTGGAGGAAGCCCAAACTAGCCACTCGATAGACATTGATTTACTGAATACCTTCCACGTGCAAGCCACTGTACTAAGTGCTTCTTTAAAATCCTACTTGACTCGGGGGCAGCTAGGTGGCGCAGTGGATAGAGCACCCACCCTGGAGTCAGGAGGACCTGAGTTCAAAACCAACCTCAGACACGTAACACTTACTAGCTGTGTGACCCTGGGCAAGTCACTTAACCCCCATTGCCTCACCCAAAAAAAAAAAAAATTCTACTTGACTCTTCTGAAAAGGAGGTTCCCCAAGAAAGGAGAAGAGGACCCAGCATCATCTCGGATTGTATTATTTTTTAATAGGGATAGGGCTTTGTAGTATTCTGCTGCTGCCGCTGCTGTTTTTCAAAAATCTAACTTAAAAGCAGATACTTCAACCCAGAGGTTTTACTCTCTCTTTTAAACAGCACTACGGAATCTCTCAGAACTCCGGCAATTCACAGGTACGAGAGACTGGCGAGACCCAAGCGAGAGTTCTTACCTAGGTCCCGGAGGCGTTCATATTTGAAGGATCTGAGTTCTCTAATTCAGGAAGTAGGTGGTCTTCTTCTTCTTTCAGCCTTACTTGACAACAACACCATGTGTCTGGGAGTCTTCTCTCAGGTGGGGTTAATGGATTTTATTCACAGGTTTTTAAAACTGTCTAGGAATCTGTCTCCATGGAGAATAGTTTTGTCAGAGCAGAGACTTCTCAAGTGTTGGAGAAGTCACTGATAAATAGCAGAGGGGACTGAGTGTTTACTTAGAAAACAGCCACCCTCCTCATCCCACCCCACACAAGGACCCCATATTTCTCTCCCCACTGAAAAGTCCTTAGCAAAGAACTGTGACTTGACAGACAGTGAAAGCCCAGTCCTCCTCCGAGGGTCATTCTTGGCATTCCTTGACATTTTTTTTTTTTTTGCGGGGCAATAGGGGTTAAGTGACTTGCCCAGGGTCACACAGCTAGTAAGTGTCAAGTGTCTGAGGCCATATTTGAACTCAGGTCCTCCTGAAATCCAGGGCCGGTGCTTTTCCACTGTGCCACCTAGCTGCCCCTCATTCCTCGACATTTTTGACAGCGGGTGTGGAAATACCCCAAGAGTTAACCTCAAGGTCCACCCGTGAGGCCCATATGTCTATGCTCCGTTGGCCTAGTGAGTGCTCACAGTGGAATTTCTTTTTTCTTTCCTTTTTTTTTTTTTTTTGGTAAGGCAATTGGGGTTAAGTGACTTGCCCAGGGTCACACAGCTAGTAAGTGTTAAGTGTCTGAGGTCAGATTTGAACTCAGGTACTCCTGACTCCAGGGCTGGTGCTCTATCCACTGCGCCACCTAGCTGCCCTCACAGTGGAATTTCATTCCTTCTCTGTGCTGGTCACATTCCAACTGGTAGTCTTATAGCCCACTGATTTGTAAGCTCTTAGAGTGGGCTGGTCTTGGGGTTAGGAAGAACCAAGTTCTAATCCTGCCTCAGACACTTACTAGCTGTGGGAACCCAGCTGGGCAAGTTAATCAATCAACAAGTATTTATTAAATGCCAACTGTATACAAGTCCTGCTCCCAATGAGCTTATATTCTGATGGGAGTGACAAGCCTATATAAAAAGATGTACAGCAATAAATACACACAAAATCGTTCAATTTAAGGTAGTTTGAGAAGGAGGGTGCTAATGGGGGTGGGGTGTCAAGCTTCTGAGTCTGACCTCCAGGAATAAGGGATAGCTACGTGACACAGCGGATAGTGCTGGACCTGGAGTCAGGAAGACTCATCTTCATGAGTTTGAGTCAAGCCTCAGGCACTTACTAGCCATGTGATCTTGGACAAGTCACTGTTTGCCTCAGTTTCCTCATTTGTAAAATGGGTCTAATGACAGCACCTACCACAAACAGGGACTGAACAAGACAGCGCAGAGGAAAGCACTTTGCAAACCCCAAGCACTACGTAAACGTAAGGGCAGGGACTCTGCCTTCATTGTTTCCCAAGTTAATCTTATGGGAAAGAGGGAGAAATGGGGGCCAGAAATTGGTCGCTTCTGTCTGGAGGTCACCATGAGTCCCTGTAAGTCTCAGTCTGTGAATCTGTCCAACAGAAAAGCATCCCATCCAAAGGATTCTCAGTCTTACCTGCAGATGACAGCACACCCAGACCCACTGAAAGAATTCACTAATGCTTTGACATCAACTCAGTAGGAGGCTTCCAGCAATGCCCTGGGAGATGCTTTGTATCCATTTTGAAATCCATTTTCTCTGTACATATTGTTTCTCCCCAACGGGACATAAGCTCCTTGCAGGCAGGGGCTGTCTTGTTTTTTCACTTTTTATTCCTAGCACCCCTGAACACTGAGTGTCTGGCAAATAGTAGATGCTTAAAAATGTTTTTTGATTGGTTGACTGAACTCTGGCTTGTCAACTATATGGTGTTCTGGGTCTGGTCTTTCCTAACACCTCCAACTTTTCCCTCAAACTCATCTATGGGCCAAATGCTCAGCTCTCTGGCCAGGGAGAAGAACAGGGTTATTTTGTGGCCTCCCTCAGTGGTCTATTCCTTGAGGTACATCTGCTTGTTCCAAAATTAAGGGCCTTCTGGCTCCTTCTCCCCCCAATATACTTGGGGGGGGGGCAAAAGCACCACATTCCTCTTCTAATATCATTTCCCCTGAAAGAAGCCAGACCTTTGGCTCTTTAGTCTAGCGGTCATCATCAGTCATCACGAGTTTACGAGCACATTCAACACAACACAACATTCCATCCCGGGAATTCTCAGTTCTACCCATATACAAAGCATCCCGCCATATGGAAGAGGCCAGACATGAGCAGATTCCAATCCCAACGGGGTATGGGGGCCAAGTAGATAAGAGTGCTACATTGGATCCATCCACCCCATCTATTTATGTATTGATCCACCCCATCTATTTATCTATTAATCTATCCTATCTATTGATCCATTCTATCTATTGATCTATTGATCCATTCTATCTATTTATCTATTGATCCACCCCATCTATTTATCTATTAATCTATCCTATCTATTGATCCATTCTATCTATTGATCTATTCTAGCTATTTATCTATTGATCCACCCCATCTATTTATCTATTGATCTATCCTATCTATCAATCCATCTTACCGATTGACCATCCCATCTATTTATCTATTGATCCATCCTATGTATTTTATTGACCCATCTTGTCTATCTATCCATACACCAATCCACCACCTCTTTCTGTCTCCCCCCATCCTATCTTTGTATCTATCCACCCACCCATCCTGTCTATCTAACCATCCATCTATCCCTTCTTTCTGTATCTCCTTACCTATCTCTCACCCAATCACTTGTTCACTTGGGTGCGGGGCAGAGGGAGAAGCCCTTTGCAGTCAGTAACAAGGAACCCTGCGCCACACATTGTTACAGGCCCTGCTCATCCCCTGTTACAGCTGGGAGATCCTAGAACCGTGCTAGCAAACAGCCTTGCTTCCCTATCCTTTCCCACTTCCACAGTCACTTGCAAATCAGCACATAGTAAACACTCCTCTCTGGGGAGGTCTACTCCATATCACATTCTCTCCTGAGAAGCAAGCTCGGCATAACAGAGATCCACAGTTTCACACACAATCCTTTTCTTCTGTTCGCCAGTCAGGCAGGCAGCATGTACTTATTAAGTGCGTCCTATATGCCAGGCACTGCGTAAGTGCCGGGGGTACAAAGAGGGGCCCCGAATTGTCTTCAGCTTTCAAAGAGCTCACAGTCTCTATGTGGAAATGCTCATTTTATTTGGTATTTGTGTCATTCGGAATAAAGAAAAATGGTGGGGAGAAGGGGCTGACGAATTCAGATCTGCCAGTTCCCAGGTCTTGCTGATTCCAGTCCTGCCCCCAGCCCCATCTCTGGCACCTGAGCAGTCCCCTCAGGGGTCCCCCTGCTGCCACACTAACACAGACCCTTTCTGGGCCAGGTCCCCCTCCCCTTCCCCACTCTCCTCCCTCCAATCCATCCTGCACAAAGCTGTCCCAATTCTTTCTGTTATGCATGAATCTAGTCACGTCACACCTCTGCCCCAAACTGCCCCTGGTGGCTCATGAATAAGGTTCAGACCCCGTCACCTGGCATTAGAGGCAACCCACAACCTGGCTCTTTCACCTGATGTTCTCTTCCTCCCTTCCACACAGAGTACAGTTACCCCTTCCACACGGCGACTTTCCCCATAGTGGTTTCAATATATCAAGGGTTAGCGTAAGAAATTAAATGGAAATTTGGGGGGAGTTGTGAGGAAGCCATAGACAACACAGAGCCTATGACCAAACACTTAAATGAAATTTTACAATCAGGTATCGTAAACACCCCATAAAAGAAAAGAACAAATTCTTCTGCTACAAAAGGAGGACCAAAAAAAAATGTACTAGGATTTTCTAGATCGCGGGGGCACCGTGCCCCAAACCCCCTCAATGTGGAAGGGATGACTGTACATTCAAACCATGTCAGGCTCCTTTGTATCCCACTAACAAGGCAGTGTAGTAGATACTGTACCAGATCTGGAGTCAGAGGTCCTGTATTCAAGTTCTCCCTCAGCCACCTATTTTCTCTGCAACCCATAGCAAAAAAGACACTAATTTCTCTACCCCAGTTTAAAAAAAAAAAGAGGAGAGGGGGCAGCTAGGTGACACAGTGGATAAAGCAGCACTGGCCCTGGATTCAGGAGGACCTGAGTTCAAATCCAGCCTCAGCTACTTGACACATCACTAGCTGTGTGACCTTGGGCAAGTCACTTAACCCTCATTGCCTCGCCAAAAAAAAAGAAAAAAAAAAAGAGGAGGTTGGATGGCTCCAAATCTGGGGTGGTATGGGCCCATGCGCCCTGCTCAATTCCTTTGTCCATCAATTGTTTGTTATGCCTCTTCCTCCTCCTCCTCAGTGCATCCTAGAGAGACAGGCTCTCTGGCGTCAAGAAGATCTGGGTTCAAATCCTGACCCTTATGTGTCTTTGGCCAAGTCACCTACCCATTCAATGCCCTAGGCCATTCTCTAAGGCTATTCTTTTTTTTTTTTTTTGGGTGAGGCAATTGGGGTTAAGTGACTTGCCCAAGGTCACACAGCTAGTAAGTGTTAAGTGTCTGAGGTCATATTTGAACTCAGGTCCTCCTGAATCCAGGGCCAGTGCTTTATCCACTGCGCCACCTAGCTGCCCCTCTAAGGCTATTCTTGGCAGAGCAGTTGGGATCCACATGGGTGTAGGGAATTTCTGCCTTTGTGACTCGAGGGAGGGACTGTCAACTCCGGGAGTTCCCTACCCTCATGAAATCCTAGGTTTGTTCCCCGCCTCCTCCACCCCATATTATCCTCCTACAAAAGCCCAACTCAAATGTCACACAGTCCTTTCTTTTTCACATTTCCGCTGCATTTATTACACAATATTTTGTATTATAGTAACCTATGTTTCTGTCCTATTCCCATAGCTAAACCTTCCACCTCCCCCGGCTCCCAGAAGAGAGCCAGCCCTGACTGTGTTTATTGCATCTGAATCAGCTCTGTTCCTGCTCATTCCCCTCCCCAACCCCTGCCCCATCCCCTCACTCTCCTTTCATCTGACCCTCCCCACAAGGAAGACTCCGAGACCCTGAAAGCAGCCACACCCAGCTATTGCCAAACCTCCACTTCCAAGCCCACCCCCACCACTTTTTGCCGGTTGCTCCCTCTTTCTTAAATGCCGTTCCAGTGACAAGGACAATAACTGGGCTAACGTTCATAGTGCCTTTTGTATAAATCATCTCCTTCGACCCTCAGGACAGCCCCAGGAAGGAGGTGCTATTATTTATTATCATCCGCATTTTGCAGAGAAGGAAAGCTGAGGACAAGAAGTTGTCCCACCATTGTATTTACTGTAAGAACAAAGGTGTTTCCACAGGTTACCCCTAGGTCACAGGTAACTTCTAGATTGTTCAGGAAGTCATCAAAATTGTACAGAGAGAAGGACAGGGCCTATTGGGAATTCCCGGATAAAGATATTTCCTCTACCAGTGCAGAGTCCCTTTCTCTTAGAGTCACTGACAGCAGAAGCGTCAAACCTAAGGCCCGACCCATGACACTCCAGAGCACAGCCCAGATCAGATTAAAATGTAACTGGGACGGGGCGGCTAGGTGGCGCAGTGGATAAAGCACCGGCCCTGGATTCAGGAGTACCTGAGTTCAAATCTGGCCTCAGACACTTGACACTTACTAGCTGTGTGACCCTGGGCAAGTCACTTAACCCCCATTGCCCCGCAAAAAAAAAAAATAAATAAATAAAAATGTAACTGGGAAATATTCAACAAAATAATAAAAAATATGAAGAGACCAGATAATATGACATACTAAAACTAAGTCAGTCTGGGACCCTGAGAGATCCTAAGGCAAGTTTAACTCCCGCCACTCCCCCCACTTCTATTTGAGTGTGGCGCCCTAGAGCATTGAAGAGATCAAGAGAGTGTGTCAGGGATAGGATCCGGACCCTGGTCTTGCTGGGTCTGAGGCCGGCCAGGCGGCCAGCCGTCTAGAGCTACTGCATCCCATTGTTAAGGAAGCCAGCCGTCTAGAGCTACTGCATCCCATTGTTAAGGAAGTGGTGAGACCCAAATCTAAGGGGGCGTCTGAACTACTTTGTCTTCCTTGCTGGGAAGGTCGGGTATCCTTTTCACTGTCTCATTAAAGGTAAGAAAAATGGAGAATATAAGGCATTTGGGTTCACCTACAGAACAGCTCCCAAGCTTGGGAGAAACTTAATTTGGAGGTTGGGCAGCAAGGTGGTGCAGTGGATAGAGTGCTAGGGCCTACAGACAGGAAGACCTGAGTTCAAATCTGGCTTTAGACACTTAGTAACTGTGTGACCCTGGCCAAGTCACTTTACCCTGTTTGCCTCTGTTTCCTCCTCTGTAAAATGAGCTGGAGAAGGAAAGAGCATACCCCTCCAGTATCTTTGCCAAGAAACCCCCAAAAGAGGGTTGCAAAGAGTCAGACGTATTTGAAACAAGTGAAAAACAATTTTTTTTAATAAAGAAAGTCAGTGGAATATCAAGATAATTACTATGTGCCGTGCACATAGTGGGTGCTTCATAAATGCTAGCTGACTGACTGACTGACATCGGAGCAGAAAAAATGCTGGATCTGGATTCCGAGGACCTGAGTTTAAATCTTGACTCTGCGACTGCTTGTGCGACTTTGGAATTCACTTCTCTGGGCCTCAGGTTCCTCATTTGTAAAATGAGAGGGTTGGAAAGATGACCTTGGAGCCTGTCAGAAGGCAGGGGGATGACCCCTTTCTTCCTGCCTTAGGATTCTATCCCCCTCCCTCCACGGGGCCAACATTGTGGAAGCTTTGCCAGGCTGGCAGCTTGCCCCTGGAGTCCCTCGGGGACCTGGGGGGCAAGAAGGGCCCCCACAGAGGCCCCTCTGGGTTAAGTTCACCACACACCCATTAAACCTTACAATTTGCTGAAAATTCCTCACTGCGTAGGCTAGAAATCTAAGGAGAGGAGGAGGAAAAACCTACAGGGGGAGGACCTGGGGGGGAAAAAGCCCCTCTCATAATGAGATTAAAATACACAGAACCCTGGCACGGGTTCAAGCGTCCCCTCCCCGCGTCTGACTCCAGGCGGGTTTATTTCCTTATTTATAGCCGAGAAGAATATTTTGCATGTTTGTCTAATTTCCAACAGGGCTCTCCTCCAGCTTCTTGGGGCTGACCAATGAGGACGGCCGGACAAGACCTCCCCCAGCAGTCTCCAGGGATTCCAGGCCTCTGCCGGGGCCGGGGGTGGATGCAGGTCACTCCTTGGGCACTCGGCACTCCAGGCATGTGGCTCAGACGTCCCCGTGGGCTGCAGGGAGTAGGGCTGGGGAGAGGGGAGCACTTTGGAAGGGCCCCGAGGAAGGAAGTCAAGGTCACACTTACCTTGGACTCTTTTTTCTTGGCTTTCTGAGGTAGAGAGGGTCTCTGAAGAAAGACGATCTGCTTGGTGGCCAAGTTCCCCTCCCTGTAACACATCCAACCCTGGGTGAGCGCCATGCAGGGACACGGGAGGAAATTCCAAACCTCAGATACGTTTTACAATCAGCTCCTTAATGACGCTGGACCAGACACTGGAGGAAGGCCCTGTGAGCCTGCTGGCTTTTTTGATAACCCCCCTCCCTCAGTCACGGCTCCCTAATTTCTGGCAGTGCCCTGCCCCCCCAAGTGAGACACAGTGCTTGGTGAAGTCAGTGCTAGAAATAGAAGCCTTGGTGTGACCCAACACTGCCCCTGGAAGGGGGCACTGATTGGATACACTAAAATAATCTATGATTTCATTAGGGTGGGGGACCTTCCATGGAGGCCCAGAGCCCCCCACTCAGCACCTACGAGGATTGTTGACTCAGAACTGGAAGAGACTTTTTTAGGCCATCTCATTCAAGCCCCTCGTTTTATAGGTGGGGAAAATGAGACCCAGAGAAGGGAAGTGACTTGCCCTAGGTCACAAAGCCAGCGAATCAGCAGGCCTGTAGCTAAGTGCGAGAAATTGCCTGTGACACAGGTCAGTAGGAAGACTGCACCAGGAATTCTGAGGACCTGGGTTCAAATCCTGCCTCTTGTGTGACTACCTGAGTGACTTCCCTGGGTCTCAGTTTCTTTATCTGTAAGAAGAGGGAGTTGTGGACAAGAAGTCAGTTAATCAGCAAACATTTATGAAGTGCCTACAGCATGCCAGGATACAAAGAGTCAAAAGGCAGTCCAGGCCCTCAAGGAGATTGATCACCTCAGCTGTGTGACAGTAGCAATCAATCAATATTTGTTGAGCACCTACTATGTGCCAAGCACTGTGCTGAGCCCTGGGGAGTCAAAGAGGTAAAAGGCAGTCCTGCCCTCCCTCTGGGAGCTTAGAGACAACAGGCAAACAAAGCGCATGCACATATTTAAACAGATGGAAGGCACTGGAGTTAAGGGGGTTGGGGAAGACTCCCTGTGGAGGGTGGGCTTTTAGGTGGGACTTGAAGGAGCCCAGGGAAGTCAGCAGGTAAAGAGAAGGCCTCTAAGGTAACTTCCAGTCCTACATGTATAATTCTATAATCAATGACTTGCCCAGGGTCACACAGGAATAAGTGGCAGAATTTGAATGCAGGTCTTCATGACTTTAAATGCTGGCTTCTACATAACACACAGAACAGCAAAGCTATCAAAGCCTAAAGGACTGAGCGATGGGCCTTCGGTCAGGAACACGGGTTCCAATCCCTCCTCTGACATTCAGAAACAGCATGACCCTGGGAAAGTCATTTTATCTCAATTAACATGGTGGGTTTTGCGGGAAATAGGAGGGTGCAGGAAGAGACTGAGTCTCAGGCTCATATTCTGGACTCTCAGGAAGAGGCCAAAGGTTCTTGAGAACGGGACCCAGTCTCCCAGATGAGGCCTACTCTCCTCCGCATTGCGCAACGCAGCAGCGTGTCACAGCTCATCCTGAGGCAGCGTTGATGAATGCTCAGAGGTTGGCGCTGCAGTGAGGCTGGCCGGCATCCCTGCAAGCACGTCCATGAATCAGGGCCACCCTATAGTCCAGCAGTTCTGACTCTCATGTAAATGGGGGGAAGGAGGGGCTGGGGGTTGTAAGCAAGGTCGGACATTTAGCATTACTATCCCCCCTTCCTTCATGTAAATCAGATACCCCTCCCCACAGAAGGAGCTGCCTTTAAATACGATAAAGATGCGTGCGGGGAGCTTGCTGCTCTGTTCTGCAAATGTCTCTAATAAGGCACTTGGCCACTCCAGATGTGACGAGGGGGTGGGGGGGACAACTGAGTGAGGGGCGCGTCATGAGCCCCAGGCTTAGAGAGGATGACAGCATCACAGTCTAGCCAGGAGAAGCCCATGAGAGCTGCCTGGAGGCCCCATCCCACTGTGGGGAGGGAGGAGGTCAGGACAGTCAATGAGTCAATCAACCAGCAGGCTCTGTATGCGAGAAAGCACCCGGGCTCTGCAGACACAGACTTCAAGTTCTGCTTCTAAATGCAGACCTCAGGCAAGCCATCGAACCAGCGTTATAAGGAGGACCGTGGTCCGAATCCTCGTTCCAGCTCCCACCACCGCCCAAGGGAACCTAAGCAAGCAGCCACCTCTCCGGACCTCCAACTCTTCATTTATAGGACGAGATGGGGATGGGCTAATGGCCTTTGAGGTCCCTGATGTTCTGAATCCTCGATCCCAGGGTTCCCAAGACAAAAAGGGAAACAGTCCCTTCCTGGGAGGGGCTCCTAATCTAGCGGGAGACCCGGAACATTGCTTACGTCAACCTGAAGCGTGATTTTAGGGTGGGGGGCGAGGGGCCCGTCATGCTGAACTCGATATGAACAACGCCTGAAATTTCAATTTTCCAAGTGTTCTCATATGCGTGGTGTCGTCTGGTTCTCCTAACACCCGAGGTTACGAGGAGTGGGCAGAATTACCTCATTTTACAAATGAGGAAACCGAGGCAATCTTCTAGTTCCAAATAATAATTATGAGGGCTGGCATCTATAGGGTGCTTTAAGGGTTAAAAAGCACTTGGCAAATGATATTTCACTGTATCCTTATATAACTAACAGAGGGGATATGAAAATTCCCAATCTTTCTGTAAATCTGCCCACGCTCTAAGAGTTGAAGCCACTGCCAACATGCTTTCCTCAGAACAGCCTCGTGAGGTAGGTGGTCCCAGCATGGAGGACCCCTATTTAAAGGGGAGGCAACTCACTGGTCCCCTCTGACAGATTACTTGCCTACAGTCATGTGCTTTCAATGGTGGGATTTGAACTCAGGACTCCTGACTCCCGGACAGACATACAGCTTCAGCCCATCTGAACCAAACCACATCCGTCCAGGAATCCCTCTGACAAGAGCCCCAAAAAGGGGCTCTCCAGCTTTTCCAACAAGATTCCAACTGGTGTCAGGGACAGAAAGCAGGTCTTGCTGTAGGGATGCTTGGGTTCAAATCCTGCCCCGGGGGCTGTGGTCAAGTCACATGGCTCTTTAGCACCTCAGTTCCTTATCTGAACACTGGGGATACCAACAGTGTGTACGTCATGGGGTGCTTCAGAGGATCAAATGAGTTAATATTTGTAAAATGCTAGGTCCAGCATACAGGAGGTGCTTCACCAACAATCACCTCTTTCCTCCTCTTTGCTTATCACGTCCTAAGAAGCCGAGGGGGCCACCCGCTGGGGGCAAAGTCACCCACCGGGAAAGAAAAAAGATGCATGTTGGTACCTGTTTGTCTTTACGACGGGCGTAGGGAGCACACAGGTGAGTTGCCAGCCATAGGCGGCCAGCGAGTTCAGTAGTGGGATGTAGTCTGTCTGCACTTCGACGCCCTGGAGAAGAAAGAAGCCAGCGGTTAGGGTCAGTCCCTCCCTTGCGTCCTCCAGGAGGTAGAAGAGCCAGGGGTCTGGGGGCCGGAACAGGGAAAGGGGGATGGGTTTGCCGAGCACGACCACAAGCCGGTGCCTGAAACGGTCCCACGGAGCCAGCGAGGAACCAGAGCCAAAGGACCCGGGCATGAATTCTGCTTTCTTGGCGCTCAGACCGAGGGCCTCCTGCGAGCGCCATTAACAAAGTACAATTACCTTGCTTCACACAAAAAGGTTTTCAAGCCCTACAGCCTCATGCTGGGGGCCTTCAAAGGGTTTCACGGGGAGTTAAACGACATTATGCCGGTAATGAGGCTGAGCAATTTGCATCTAGGCAGAGCGTGTGCATGCACACGCACACACAGGCGCACACACATACACTCACAGAGCAAGGATCTATGGTTTATTCCTCAACACACAGGAGGAAACGAACCCCAGACCCATCACCTCATGCCTGAAAAGACCAGCCTTGGCTCCCGTGTGCCTGTGGCCCTCGGCTACCGCCGCTTCATTCGTTCTCACAGAATAGGCCTTCTCGCTGAAACGGGCCTAATTTGTTCCCCACACTGGGCTTGGGACAAAGACTCTCAATTTACCCACGCCTGATCCTTGACCGGGAAATGTGCCCTGCATCCTAGTGGACTTGGCTGATGATGTTTCTAGCCTCATATTCTTCCTCTGTAAAGCGAGGGAGATGGACACGGCCAAACCTTCCAGCTCCAACAAAGAGCGAGGGATTTGGACACAGTGAGACCCGAGCCAATCCGCCTGCCTCAGTTTCCTCTTCTGCAAAATGGAGATAATAACAACACCTCCCTCACAGGGTGAGAGGAAATAACACTGCAAACCCTGAAGAGCTATATATTGAAATAGCTATTATCATCCTTATCCTATTATTATTATGATTACAATTTGTTATCAGTGCACCGACGCCTCCTCTGCGACTCACTGTCTTGGAGGGTGGCCTGGGACACTTGCAGTGACTTGCCTGTGGTCACACAGGCAGACTACAGACCCCAAGGTTAGCCTTCTATTAACAATACCCTATTCGTCCTCTCCTTAGGACAATCACACATGTTTAGACAGACACCACCGAGCCCATTCACGCCTGCCCATCCTGAGCAACTCTTGTCTCCGCTTGCCCTGTAAGTTCACCACATGGAGCATAATGCTTGCACACACACACACACACACACACACACACACACACACACACACACACACACACACACACACAAACAGCGGTTTCTAGTCCACAAGACTGCATCTCGCCTTTCATTCTGTACAGAAGGCATCAGAGACTGAATTCTGAGGGACATCAGATGACCCAGTTCTGTCTCCCGAGCCCCCCTCACTCCCTAACACCCACAGCGGGGCACCCCAGAAGCTGTATTTTCCGACCAGAACAAAAATCTCAGGCGCAGATCCCTTTCTGCCCAGGAACTGACCCTTCCCAGCCGAAGGCCCGGGCCGGTCCAGCCAATCCCCCCCTTCCCTTCCTGGGTCTGCAGCCACTGTCTCAAGAAGAAAAGACCAGTCCATCCATTGTGGGTGATTTCCCCCTCCTCCCTTCCAGCACCATCCCCCCTCTCTGTCCCCCCCCCACCCCACGGCATTTCTAATTTTTTTTTAAATCACACACTCTCCCACTTCTTGAGGTTATGATTACTTGGGTCTATCAGGGATAACCTTCCCACTTTATCAAGAAATGTGACAAACCAGCCACAATCAGATAGTAGTCATGGCAACGCGGCCAAGCATCCCAGTGACAGCACAAAGCCCAGAGAGCGGCTGTCGGGGGGAGATGGGCGAGGGGGCCGTGTGAGCAGGGCTGGGCTCGGCCAGCTCTCCCAGCGGGCACTCGGGGCACCCAGACGATGAATGAGCCCCCTGCGGCAGCCAGACCCGTCTGCTGGGCCTCATGGGCGGGCGAGAAGGCAGCAGGCCTTGGCAGGTGTTTGTTCTAGGGCATGGGATGGTGGCCAGGGGGGACCGGGAGCGTGAGGGCAAAGCAGATTGGTGAAGACGGCTGAGAAGGCAGATCCCAAAGGCTGGCATTTAGGGAGGTCCTGTGGGCACATTTAGAGATGTCAGCATGAACCTGCCCAGTGCCAGACTCCCCCACCCTAATCATCCGAGCTGGCACCGAGCGAAGAGGCTTGATTTAACGCTCAATGTGTTTTTCTTTAAAGGCCCATTAGAGTGCTGTTCTTTGCACCAGGGACACAGGGACAAGATGATCGAGGGGAGAGGAGACGAATCCCCCAGCTGCCTGAAGGGGTCTTGAAACCCATTAGCCAAGAGAGTCTGGGGCACACGAGTCAGTCTCACACATCCCCAGCTGAAAAAGCTTCTTTGATCTTCTCCCCGTGACACTTCGCTAAGGAAGAGAGAACGCACAAATACCACTCAAAATGCTGGGGCGCTTATCAAACTCCGAGACAGTTCTTTCCAGGAGAAGGAGCAAAAATTTTAATTAACTCTCCACTCTCCTGTGGGTTGATAGGTAATCTCAGATCACACCTTGAGTGTCAGGGAAAAAAAAACACCAACAAACAGGAACCTGTCGATCGAGGTGGGACTTCAAATTATAGGAGAGGACTGTTCCTTCTTTTTTCTTTCCTCTTTGTTTCTCCTCTCTTCTCTCTCTCCTTTTGTTCTTCCTTTTTTCTTCCTTTTCCATTTTCTTTCTTCTTTATTTCTCCCTTTCCTCCCTCCTCCTTCTTTTCTTTATTTTCCTCACTCTTTATTCCTTCCTTCCACTCTCTTTCCTTCTTTTGTTTTCTTCCTTCCTTCTTTTTACTTTTTATTCTTTCTTCTTTATTTCTCCCTTTCCTCCCCCTTCTTCCTTCTTTTTTCTTTTCCTCCCTCCCTTCCTTTATTCTTTCCTTTCTTTTCTCTCTCCCCTTCTCTTCTTTCCTTCCTTTCTTCTTTCTGCTCTTCTCTTCAATCCCCTACCCCGCCAGTTCTTCTGTAGGCTTAAACCAATCAACGATTGCCAAGCATATCTGAAGTGCCTCCTGTAAGCTAGGCACTGAGGCTACAAACCCAGAGAATCAAACAGTCCTTCCACGTGAGGAGCTAACTTTCTAAATGAGAAGACAACAAGGCTACGTAAGCCTATGTAAGACAGAAGGAACATAAAGAATCAAGACAACAAAATACAAGGGAGTTGGGAGGGAGGGCACCAGCAATTGTAGGGAATCGAGAATGGCATCATGGAGAAGGTGGTGCTTTGGGGGCATCTTGAAGGGAGGGAGGAAGTCTATCAGGCTGAGGTTAGAGAGGAGTGCGTTCCAAGCTTGGACAGTGTCACAGCCAGTTTGGCTGGACCGCCAAGTGTGGCCGGGAGGGGTTGGGGGGTCACATCCAGCGAGACTGGGAACAAATGGGTTGGAGCAAGGTTGGGAGGGTGTTTCAAAGGCTACACAGAGGGCTTCATTTTTGATCCTGGAAGCAATAGTGAGCCACTGGTGCTGACTGAGCACAGAAGAAGCACAATCAGAGAATTACTCTGGAGTTGTGTGAAATATATAGCAGGAATCCAGAGAATGGCAACCCCCCAAAATGAAACCTTCCTGGTTGTCCCCCAAAGCACGACCAGGGAGCACACACCCGATCGTGAAATACAACTCTTCTCTTGGACTGGTGGAAGAACGATCCCCCACGAAGGGTATTGATCAGTCAGGCAGCATTCTCTTTGCTCAAAACACTCAGGAGGAAAAATAAAATCAGGGCAATTCATCTTCTGGAGTTGTATGAATAAGCGTTTGCTGCTCAAATGTCTTCCAGAGGAACAGCAATCAAGCCAGTCAAAGGGTGAGAGGCAGATTGGCCCATTTAGGGTTTTCTAATAAAGCAACTTGGTGATGAATCTATCGTCTCTCACACACATTTCAAGCCTTGAAACCTCCCTGACAGAAAAGCAGTTTGTAAGAAAACACCGGGTTCGTTAGAAGCCACTGCAATTAAAGATATCTCGATTCTCCCACACTGGAAGCCTGGGAAAATCCAAGCTCAGAGATATGTGGGTGACGGGCGGCAGGGGAAGGGAGTGAGGACACTCTCGGCCCCTGAGCCCAGGGGCTGTTTGCAAGGCTGATCAGAGGGGGGGACAGGGGAGATCCATCTATGCATTTATGTGAGACAGTTCTCTTATACGAGGCTGTGGTGGTGGTAACATCGCCTCCTCGACATATATTGGCTGCCGGACGTCTCAGTGCCCCAGGGAACCCTATGAGACTAAATGGTACCGAGGGACCAATCTGCACTTCACCAGGAGTTTCTGTGAGACCACGGATCTGAGTCCCCATCCCCCACCCCCCAAATTACTGTTCTATATGAAGAGAATATTATTCTTATAGGCCGTAGGATGAGGGGCCGGTCATGGTCACCTAGATGAGGAAGCTAATTTTGAACACACTTTGATAAAGAAGGTAGCGTTTAGGAATCAGTGATAGGAAGATTTCCGTCTAAACTCCCAATCAGTCGGTCAACAAGCATTTATTAAACATCTACCACGTACCAGGCACTGTGCTAAATAACAGATAAAATGAAAAGCAAAAATAGCCTCTTCCTTCAAGAGCTTAGACTCTAATGGGGAGACAATATACGTTATATACAGAGGAGATGGGGGAGAGGAGGCCCCACAAAAAGCCTCCTTCAGAATGGTGGGGAGAGGGGAGGCAGAAGGGAGAAAAGACCACTGGTCTGGACAACTGAGAGATGACTGGCAGCATTGGGGGGCAGTTTCAATTGTATAAGGGATGAGGCCGGAAGGGAATCCAAGGACAGCAGATGGAGGTACTGAGTGCAGAGGCCTTTCTCAAGGACTTCAGCTGAGAATGGGAACAAAGACGTACCCACTGAAATTTAACCACTAAGTTTCATCGTGGCATGGAGGTGGTCCTGGGCCCCTGAGGCTTAGCCCATACAACACAGGGTCTGGCATCTCCTAGGAAGTTGGCCCAGGCTCAGCGATTGCCTGTGGGCTTTGTCTGCAAGGGTCGGCCTAACTAAGTCCAGAGACGCTTAAGGCCAGATTGACTGCAGAGCCAACCCTGGGGAATGAGTTTTATGGCCTAAGAACTACTCAAAGACCATTTATAAATGATACAGGTGTTCAGAGATCACAGATTCTGAGCTGGAAGGGGCCTTAGGGTTCCACCAGGGATTCTTAAGCTGGGGTCAACTTGGTGGGTTTATTTAAAAAAAATATTTGGGGGCAGCTAGGTGGTGCAGCAGATAGAGCACCGGTCCTGGAGTCAGGAGGACCTGAGTTCAAATCTGGCCTCAGACACTTGACACTTACTAGCTTTGTAACCCTGGGCAAGTCACTTAACTCCAATTGCCTCACTAAAAAATAAATAAATAGATAAAATATTTGGATAACTTTATCTCAGTTTAATTAGTTTCTCTTTATAAATTTACCGATTTCATTCTATGCATTTAAAAACATTCTGCTAAGAAGGGGTCCATGGGCTTCCCCAGACTGCCAAAGGGGTCCATGATACACACAAAAAGTTAAGGATCTATGATCTAATCCAAACCCTGCTTATCTTACAGATAAGGAAACTGAGGCCCAGAAAGTAGAAGAGACGTTTCCAAGGCTGGGGTGTAAACTGATGGAGCAAGCACCCACACTAACAAAATCTTAGATTATTTAAGTTTTGACAAATGCACCCAAAACAATTCCCTAGCTAATTAGGGTGGCCTCTTGCCAGGCACACGATGTACGTATTAATTAGTCACACAACCAGAATTGTCAATAAATTAGAGGCCCCAGAAGTCCCAAGGCTTTTAAGTAGTAAGTTTGTTCCCCTATGGGCCTCAGGCTTCTCCATCTAACCTAAAAATCAGAAAAGATACTGAGTCCTTGTTCCCTGGAAGAAAGGAGGAGATATCTGGGTACATACAGGAAAAGAGGAGAGGAGATATGTGGGTAATGAGCTGCATGATAGCCCAGGCCTGACCAATGATTCAACGTGTGCCTTATCAAGTGACATTTCTGAGTATTCTTTTTTTCTTTTCTTTTCTTTTTTTTGGGGGGGGGGGCAATGAGGGTTAAGTGACTTGCCCAGGATCAAACAGCTAATAAGTGTCAAGTATCTGAGGCTGGATTTGAACTCAGATCCTCCTGAATCCAGGGCTGGTGCTTTATCCACTGCACCACTTAGCTACCCCGCCATTTCTGAATATTCTGATGGCTTTTGCTATTTCTCACAGGCCAATGTCTGTCACACAGTATGAATGATGAAGGAAGGTCAAGGGAAAAAAATAACAAGAGCTGCAGTGTTATGCAGTGGAAAGGATGTGGGAATTGGAGCCAGAGGTCCTGAGTTCAAATCCTGGCTCTTTCACTTACTATGTGACCTAAAGCAAGTCACTCTCTGGGTGACTGTAAGATGTGGGGGTTGAACTAGACAAAATTCTGGATCTAAATCTATGATCCTAAAGAAGGTCCTTTTACCCCAAAATACTTCTTACAGAACTTCTTTGACTGTCTTTCATGTTCTTCCCACACACTTCCTCTATATTGCAAAGTTTTTTTTTTAATCAGGGCACTAGGTGGCGCAGTAGATAAAACAATAATGGCCACTGGCCAGGGCAGCTAGGTGGCGCAGTGGATAGAGCACCGGCCTTGGGAGTCAGGAGGACGTGAGTTCAAATCCGGCCTCAGACACTTGACACTTACTAGCTGTGTGACCCTAGGCAAGTCACTTAACCCCAATTGCCTCATCCAAAAAAAAAAAAAAGTTTTTCACCAGTGAAGATGCGGAAGGCAACACAGTGCAGAGAAAGCTTTGGTTCTGAAGTCAAAGGACACAGGTTCAAATGCCACCTCTAACACTTTCTGTCCATATGCCTGTGGGCAAGTCACCTACACCCCCAGGCCTCAAGTTTCCTCAAGTATATAAAATGAGGTGGGGTTGGACAAAATGGCCTCTGAGGTCCCTTCCACCTTTAGATCTATGATTGGATTCATTTCTCTCATGAGATAGAGCATGGCACAGTAGACAAAGGACTGGCCTACGAGTCAAGAAGACCTGGATTCTTTGACCAAACAAGAGATAGAGTATATTATAAAATGCAAAAATGGATGATTTTGATTATATTAAATTAAAAAAATTTTGTACAAACAGAAGCAATGCATCCAAAATTGGAAGAGAGGCAGAAAGCTGGGAAACAATTTTTGAGGCCAGTGCTTCTGATAAAGGCCTCATCTCTAAAATATATAGGGAATTAAATCAAATTTATAAGAATCCAAGTCATTCCCCAATTGAGAAATGGTCAAAGGATATGAACAGGCAGTTTTCTGATGAAGAAACCAAAGCTATCTATTCCCATATGAAAAAATGCTCTAAATCTCTAATGATTAGAGAGATGCAAATTAAAACAACTCTGAGGTACCACCTGACACCTATCAGATTGGCTAAAATGACAAAAAAGGAAGATAATAAATGTTGGAGAGGCTGTGGGGAAATTGGAACACTAATGCATTGTTGGTGGAGCTGTGAGCTGATCCAACCATTCTGGAGAGCAATTTGGAATTATGCCCAAAGGGCAATAAAGCTGTGCATACCCTTTGACCCAGCAATTCCACTTTTAGGTCTTTTGCCCAAAGAAATCATGGAAGGGGGAAAGGGACCCACATGTACAAAAATATTTATAGCTGCTCTTTACGTGGTGGCAAGGAATTGGAAGTTGAGGGGGTGCCCATCAATTGGGGAATGGCTGGACAAGTTGTGGTATATGAATACAATGGAATACTATTGTGCTGTAAGAAATGATGAGCAGGAAGAGTTCAGAGAAACCTGGAGGGTCTTTTACGTGAGCTGATGATGAGTGAGATGAGCAGAACCAGAAGAACATTGTACACAGTATCATCAACATTGAGTGTTGACCTACTGTGATGGACTATATTCTTCTCACCAATGCAATGGTACAGAAGACTTCCAGGGGACTCATGTTGGAAGAGGATCTCCAAATCCAAGAAAAAAAAAGAAAGAAAGAACTGTGGAGTATAGATGCTGATTGAACCATATTATTTCTTTTGTTTTGGGTGCTGTTGGTTTTTTTTTCTATTTTGAGGTTTTGCATCACTGCTCTGATTCTTTCTCTTGTAACAGGATTAATGCAGAAATAGGATTAAAGTTATTATGTGTATATATATGTGTGTGTGTGTGTATATATATATCTATATGTATATGTATAGAGATATATAGATATAACCTATATCAGATTACCTGCTGTCTAGGGGAGGGGGGAGGGAGGGGTGGGAGGGAGAAAAATCTGAAATTGTAAAGCATGTATAAACAAAAGCTGAGAACTATCTTTACATGTAACGGAAAAAATAAAATACCTCATACATTAAAAAAATAAAAAAGACCTGGATTCAAGTTCAGCCTCTGACACATATGACCATGGGCAAGAAGTCACTTAACTCTTCAAGGCCCTCAGGAAACTTTCTAAGATCCTAAGTTATATGAGCTACTAATCTATATAGGTAGAGGGATTTTCCATACCCTAAGTTCCCTATATTGATTAAATCAAAGGTATGGATCTAAAACCAAAACAAAACCATCACACATTTGTATTTAGAATTAGGGTTTTTTGGGGGGGTTTTCTGGTGAGGCAATGGGGGTTAAGCGACTTGCCCAGGGTCACACAGCTAGTAAGTGTCAAGTGTCTGAGGCCGCATTTGAACTCAGGTCCTCCTGAATCCAGGACTGTTACTCTATCCACTGTGCCACCTAGCTGCCCCTAGAATTAGTTATTTTTAACCTACATTTATCAATCTGCAAAATAGACAAGAGAACACTTGAAGCAAACTTGCAAATAATCCTTGATTCTAAATCAACTGTTGAATGGACAAGTGCACAGAGTGCCAACCATCATCCGATGCTTTGAATTGGAGAAGCAGAGATGTCTGGCAATATACTCCTATTTCTACCCTATGCTTTCCACCCCAAGGTAGCCCCTTCTCACCACCATTTCCTTCAAGCACACAGGAGACTGCAGGGGAGAAGAGCTCTTGTGTGGCAGTTGGGTGAGGGTTTCTTTACTCTTTGTTTTCAATCACAATGCCCCTGGAAAAAAGCCCCAGCAGATCTGTAATTATGCCAACATAACTGATACTCAGAAAACAAAGAATCTGCTTCATTGTTTTTCAGCCCCATTTTGCTTGTCTAACTTCTAATGATAAGGCGGGATAGTGGAGAGAGAAGACTCAATTCTTGGAGTCAACAAGCATTTATGAAGTACCTACTATGTGCCCCAGAAAATGGATGAAGAGATTGGAGAACCATCCGTACAGAGAAATGATAACTGAACCTCCCACACCTGAACCTAAATAAGGAGTATATTGCTGGATCTGACCTTTACAAATCTCTGCTCCTTCAACTGAAAACACAGGATGATGACTGGTGCTCAGGTGTGCACTTCTCTATTTAACAACTGAGTTAGAATCAGGAATTCTCTGCAAGGTTGCTTCAAGCGTTTTCACATCCATTTTGCAGAATTCAGGTTCTACTGTGCTAAATGCTAGATGATAAAGATTGGATTAGGGAAAATATATGATGCATCCAGAAATCATTCAATCACCAAATTGGGCTGGTAGGGGCCTCAAAAGTCATTGAGTCCAATTCCCTTGTTTTATAAAGAAGGAAACTAAACCCTTAGAAAGGTCAGGGTTGGGGGCAGCTAGGTGGTGCAGTGGATAGAGCACCGGCCCTGGAGTCAGGAGTACCTGAGTTCAAATCAGGTCTTAGACACTTAACACTTACTAGCTGTGTGACCCTGGGCAAGTCACTTAACCCCAATTGCCTCACTTAAAAAAAAAAGAAGGAAGGAAAGAAGGAAGGAAGGAAGGAAGGAAGGAAGGAAGGAAGGAAGGAAGGAAGGAAGGAAGGAAGGAAGGAAGGAAGGAAGGAAGGAAGGAAGGAAGGAAGGAAGGAAGGAAGGAAGGAAGGAAGGAAGGAAGGAAGGAGAAAGGAAAGAAGGTCAGGATCATCTAGGTTCTAAACATCCTAGAAGGATTCAAACTGAGGGCTTTCTGATGCCAGGTCTTATATTCTATTCACTACACCCAAGTCCCAAACTCCTCAGGTTTTGTTTCTTTACTCAGTTCTGCCTGTAAATTCCCTCTCAGTCTCATTTATTACCTACAATGCTTATTTACTATGTTGACCATCTTTAAGCCTTGAGGAATAGACATCACGTCCCGGAGAATGAGAATAAGCTGTAGAATGTATTATTATTATTACTACCGTGATAACACTTCTGGGCAAGGCCAAGCATCCAAACCAATCACTAGCACGAAAACCTAAGTGAAAATTAAGTCACTGGATCACCCAGCCTCATCGGGAAGAGGTAAAACAATGCAATAGCTATTTATTTACTGCAGTGAGTTTCATGCTATTAATTTTTACTGTGTTTAGGGCAGATTTGACCACCTCCCGTTTCTGTTGTGCTAGACAAGCTGTGACCTCATCATAGACCCCCGGCCCAGGAACATAATTTATGACAGCATGCTGGATGATAGGCCACAGCTACAAGCACACACCAAAAACCAGAGGTTTTTAAAAAATCCACATTGGGGAAAATGCCCCATATTACAGAAATGCCCCGGGTCGTACATAGGTCAAAAGATCATAGCTCTGGGGGCAGTTAGGTAGCACAGTGGATAAAGCACTGGCCCTGGATTCAGGAGGACCTGAGTTCAAATTTGGCCTCAGACACTTGACACTAGCTGTGTGACCCTGGGCAAGTCACTTAACCCTCATTGCCCCTCAAAAAACAAAAACCCCAAAACCAAAAAAACATAAATGGTCTTTAAAAAAAAAAGGAAAAAAAGGGGGCAGCTAGGTGGTGCAGCAGATAAAGAACTGGCCCTGGATTCAGGAGGACCTGGGTTCAAATCCGGCCTCAGACACTTGACACTTGCTAGCTGTGTGACCCTGGGCAAGTCACTTAACCCTTATTGCTCTGCCAAAAAAACAAAAAAAAAGAAAGAAAGAAAAAAGAAAGGAAAAGATCATACCTCTATAGCAGGAGCGGTCATTTAGCTCATGCCTCTCACTTTACAGAAGAGGAAACTGAGATCCAAAGGGGACTTGCCCAATACCATGTGGATAAGAAGCTGCAGAGATCTGGGATTCAAACTCTATTTATTCCTCTGACTGCACCCCCCCCCCAATTACTATTAAATGTCCTATAGTTTAAAAAAATTATCAAATTTTTAAATTTTGGTGTGTTTTTTTTTAAACTCAATTATGTCAGCACAATTACCTCTGTTTGCCTTAGAATCACACAACTCATAGACTGTGGAGGAGGAAAGACAAAGGAAAATAGGGAAGAGGGCTCACTGACCTCTTAATTCTCCTTCCCAAAACCCTTTGGATGCTTTTCATAGTGTTCCACGTCCAAAACTGCTGTTTTGTTTTGTTTTGTTTTTTCTTCCTTTCATTCATTTGTTCATTCATTCAGGACTATCCCAAGGGTTTGGGCTACAAACAGTCCCTGCCCTCAGGGAGTTTAACATTCTAATATGACATAATACCAGGGGGAGGGGGGCATCCATCCATCAGAGAACACCCTACTGACCCCTAAGAAAGGCCAATTAGCCTATTCCTTCTCTGAGGTGGGAGAAGGGGAGGTAGATGATGGGGAGGGAGCAGCCCAACGCCTTCCAGTTATCAAAGGTGCCAGCCCACAACTGCTCACCCAGGCAGAACGGAAGCCCTCCAGTAAGTTGTAAGGCTCAAACTCCCAGATTAAAGAGGAAATAATGTGACTTGACATCTTGAGTGTTGGGAGGGCAGGGAGAGGCATTTTTTGGGGTGGGGGGAGAGCTTGCTGTCCATTTGCAAGGAAGACTCTGCTCCTCCTCTCCCCTGCATTAAAACCGTTAACCAGCCCCCAGCGATTACATCCTGTCTGTTGTTTGGCGGGACCACATACTGTGACAGCTGCAAGGCTGACACCCTCTGCAAACTGACATTTTAGACACACACACACCAAGCCCATCAGCGCCGAGTCTGCTCACTCTATTAGGCTTTGGAAGCTGCTTTGTTTGGTAACAATTAAACAAGCAACATTTTCTCTATCAAGTGCCAAGCCAAGTCCCTCTCATTTGCCTTGATAAGTAAGAGGGGAAAAATACGTTGTGGGGGTAGATTTTTTTTTTCATTTACAAAACAATCTCTCGGCCTATAATTAAAAAGAGAGGAGGCGTGTTTTCACTGGGCAATTATTTGTTCATTTTTAACCTTTTCTCCTACTTGGAAAAAAGAAAGAGTTGGCAAAAGACCCACAGTAGAAGCACTATGGAATGGTGGGGAGAGTGCTGAGATTGGCATCGCAAAGACCTGGATTCGAATCCTGACTGGCACTCACTGAGAAATGATGGGCAAATCCTTACATCTCTATGGGCCTCCCTAGGAATTATCTATTAAGACACAGATAGATTGAGATTGTGTTGATGGAGGTCCCTCCACAAGGGGAGCTCTCTCTGCCAATGAAATCACAGCTCCTTCATGGGAAGGAGGAAAACGCAGGCCGTGTGGGGATCACTAATATACAATAAGATCATTGCTTATGGTCGTTTGGGGTTTGGAATCTGCCTCTAATTGCTTACTGGGCAGCTAGGTGGCCCGGTGCATAGAATTACTAGAAGGAAATAAGCATTTATGTAGCACCTACTGTGCTAAGTAGGTGCCATTACTGTTCCCATTTTGCAGAAGAGGAAACTGAGGTAGAGATAGGGTAAGTGACTTACCCAGGATCACATAGCTAGTAAGTATCTAAGGTCAGCTGTACCCAGGTCTAGTGCTCTATCCACCAGGCCACCCAACCACGCTAGTCCTGGAGTTAGGAACACCTGAGTTCAAATCCTACCTCCGATACTTAATAGCTGTGGGACCCTAGTTAAGTCAACTTCACCTTCATATGCCTGTTTCCTCATCTATAAAATGGGAATAGGTAATAACAGCTACCTTCCCAGGGTTGCTGTGAGGATTAAATAATACAATATTTGTAAAGCACTTTGTAAATCTTCAATCACTACATAAATACCAGTTACTCCTCCTCCTAATATTACTACTACCACGACTTAGATGCTTCTGAGACCTTTCATCTCAGTTTTCTCGTCCTTAAACTGAGGAAATTGGGTTAGATGGCTCCAGGTACACTAATAACCAACTGTCCTGTCTGCTGTGGTCTGAATAAAAGCTGGCCCTGAACACTGGACATACTCCTAAAACGAGATCCCACTAAAAGGGGCAAAAAAAAATGGTACACACTAAAAACTAGTACTTATTATAGCCCAAATTAAAACTTAACCATAAACTAGATGGAATGGGGAGGAGCGTGCATGTGTGTGTGTGTGTGTGTGTGTGTGTGTGTGTGTGTGTCTGTGTGTGTGTGTGTGTGTGTGTGTGTGTATGTGTGTGTGAAGGGTGGCCCATATTTAGATTTAGACATTTATAAAGTTCTGGACAACTTCCCAGGAAGACACCGTTTCACAATAGACCAGATACGGTTGGACAATGCAGATCCAAAGACAAAACCTGAAATATCCCCTGCTTCCGAGAGACATCAATCAGTAAATGCCGGATGATTTGAGCCGGCAGAGAATGCTGAGAACTAGGTCAGGAGAGAGTGTTGGCTGGAAGAGGAAGTAGATGTAAACACTGTCTCCTCTCTGCCCAGGAAGTTGGTGGCACGAGCCCCTTTCAGGGTTCCTGGGGTGGGTGGGGGAGTCCTGCCCTCAATTTCCCCTCCTGCTAGGAAGGTGGGTAAGGCTCATGGTGTAGTGTTAAGGCTCAAAATAATGGCTTTTGTGTCTGATTTTTTCCCATGTCAGACACCATCCTCTCCTTGGGTCTGGATCCTTTGGATCCAAATTTGGAAAATATTCTCCCTGCCTCAACAGTATTTGAAATACTCAGTTTCTAGAATGATCCTCATTTTGTTCCTACCCAGATCTGCCCTTTCTCAAGCACCACCATCACTCCCCCCCTACCCCCCCAAGTCCCCCGACAAACTCTGTCGAGGCACAAGAACAGGGCTTTAAAGCCCCTGGGACAACATTATTAGGAAAGGGGATGACAAGCACTTAGCATGGTGCTTGATGCATAGTAGGTGCTTAATAAATGTTGACTGACAACAAGTCAGCTGAGCAGCTGTTGCCTGGAGAGCTCCTGTGGGGGTGGCCACAAGCAGAGGGACTAAGAAACAGCCTGAGGGCTCATGGAAGGACTGATCGGGACAAAGTCTCATAGCTGTGAGATGCTGGGAAATGACACAGGCAGCAGACCACCCCGGGGAGTCACTCTGAGAGAGGCTATTTCTCACTATGAGCATCTAAGAACTTGCCAGAGACCACAGTGGCATCAGCACCCAAAACAAGTCTCAAACCCAAGACCTCTGATGTCAGTGCCACTCATCTCATCTCTGCCTCCTGGCTTTCTTTGAGTCTCAGCTAAAATTATTATGCAAGAAGCCCTTCCTGGTCCCCTTAATGGGAGTGCCTTCCCTCCGAGATTACTGCCCATTCATCCCGTATAAACCTTAGGGGTGCCCAGTGGGCTTGCATGTTGTTTCTGCCCCCAAAAGATATTTCTATGGATCCCCAATATTTACTTAGCCCAGTGCCTGGCACACAACAGGCACTTAATAAATGCTTGTTGACTGACTCTCCATGTAGCAGACCACCTTCTAGAGTAGAATGCTTCAGGGGAGAATGAATTCCACAGAGGATGGACAGCCTCAAGGACTGAAATGGATCTGTTAGGTCAAGGCGAGGCTAGACCAGATGGTCTTGGAGAGCTCTTCAACCTCTGTGTATGTGTGTTATCCAGTGAAATCCGTACTCCATGTACCACGAGAATGAGGGCTGACCCTCGGCCCTGCCTTCTGAGACGTAGAAGTGCTTTATCTCAGCCGGCATTAAAGGTGTGTTAGCTCTGAATGGGCTGTACTGTTGGGTAAAGTTGTAGACTGTCTAGAAGATGCTAAAATACCCAGTTACAAATGTGGCAAAGAGCCCACATTTGGATCCTTTCTTTTCTTTTTTTACTTTTCTTTTATATATTTTGTTTATTTATGTATTTATTTTGGGGGGGGGTAATGAGAGTTAAGGGACTTGCCCAGGGTCACATAGCTAGTAAGTGTCAACTGTCTGAGGCCAGATTTGAACTCAGGTCCTCCTAAATCCAGGGCCGGTGCTCTATCCACTGCGCCACCTAGCAGCCCCCACTTCATTCATTGTTAAAGTCTAGCCCCAAATGGCCAATTTATTAAATCCTCAGATGCTGGCTATGGATGGATACTTAGCTAGAAAGGTATCTGCAACCCTTTTAAGTAGATTTCATTTTCTCCCCACTTCATACAAGTACTCTTTGCTTTCTATAGTTTTATCATTCTGCTACATTTGCCACATTATTTTTAGTGAGATTAATTTTTTTTTAAGTTAAGGACGACTGGGAACAGAATTCAGAATGCTTATTATTGAGAACATCCCCATCTGAAATATGATGGAAAACCCATCTTGCTCCTTGGACTGGACTCCACCGGATCATGGCCCCAGGAAACCTCATCGCGTGGGAGAGGGTATCGGCTCTGATACCTGGGCCTCACCGGTACCCCTCCTGTAACCTCTCCTCAGAGGACGGTCCTCCCAAAGCTTCCACTGAAAGCTGCCAGACTAGACCCCATCCTGCCCCCTCCTTCCCTAGGGCCATCTTCTGCAACACCTCCTCCCCCATCAGCACCACTTTTAGCTTCCCTTCATGTGTTGTCTTCATTAGACTGTGAGCTCCCTAAGAGTGGGGACTCTCTTTTTCTCATTTGTGTGCTTAGCATGATGCCCGACACACAGGAGGTGCTACATAAATGTTTACTAAAATGTAAAATCCAAGCTCTATGATGGTCATTCAGTTTTTTTAAAAATCTGTTGCCTACCATATCGTGACCTATACTAAATACTGATGGACATATTTGTGTGCAAGGAAAGGAAAGGAAGATTTCTGGAGGTCCAGAAGATTTAATTCTTACTCCCTCTAGTGCAAGGCAATTTCCCATGCCTCTTGGTAGAGTGGAAAGCACGCTGGCTCTTGAGTCAGAGGACCTGGGTTCAAATCTTGCCTCTGATACTAGATGACTTTAGACAAGTCACTTAACAACCCTGGGTTTCAGGTACCTCGTGGATAAAATAAGGGGACTGGATTAGAACACTATCTGTGAACAGACCCTCAACTTCTCCATGAACTGGGTCACACAACAGTAACAAAGCGCCTTGAATGGTCTCATTCAACTCACTCCCCTTAAAATCTCACCCTTGATTTGTGGTCTTTCATCGCGCCCCCCCCAGGAAGCTTGAAAGCAAAATGAAATTGTTGATGGGCGCTAAAAGGATACGGGGAGGGTATCCATCTTTAATGCCTACACGCCTTCCCTTGAGTCAAAAGAGAATTAATACTGCCTGGCCGACTTTGTTTTATTAACCGCATTTGTACAGGGTTAGATGCAGTGGGGACTGGACAAATATTTCTCTAACTGGTGACTTTTCAAGAGTCGCCCCAACCTGTGCCCATAACTCATTCAGGGTGCACGTGGGTATAAAGGTGTCTACTGTGGCTGTGTTGACATGGGCAAGGTGAAGTTAGTGCTAAGGGGTTTATTCACCTCACCCCATCTGTCATCCCCCCTATCTAATCTGTCCAAACATCTCCCTGGTTTTCCCCTTCCTTTCCATTCCTTCCCTCATCACTTCACACCAGCATTACTTTATCAGACTCTTAGCCGGTCTCCTTGACTCCAACTCTCTAACTGCTCCTGTCCATCCATGTGCCACAGTCAGACACATTTTCCTAAAACACTATTATCTCCAAGTTACTCCCCTCCTTTAAAACCCACTGGACTCTCTGATGCCCAAATTCTTCTGCCTACTTTTCAAGGTCTGCCATTAACTAGCTTTGGAAACTTCAGCAAGTCTTCTTACTATCTGGTGCCTGTTTCTTCATCTAAATGGGGAGAATCCATATTCTACTTCACAAAGCAGTGAAGATGAAATGAGGGAATGGATATGAAAACACCTGGAAAAAGTTAGAAGTGTAAGACTTCTGGGAAAGTGAGAATTTGCAAAGTACCTTGTCTCCTCATAAGTCCTCTCAAAAAAACCCCAAAAAACAAAAAAACTCAACATCAAAGAAACGTTGAAAAGAAAGAAAATTGCCCAAAATTCTCATGAGAAATGTAAAAGTTGCCAGAAAGCAATGGGAACCCTAAAGAAGAGCCGTGATATTATGAAAAAGATGTTGGGCACAAATGAGACAGATGAAAACAACAACAAAACAAAACAAAAAAGAAAACATCAGAAGGAAGCCATAATGAAATAGCATCTACGCCCACATCAAAAACAGCACAAGCAATTCCTTAAGGAACAACTAATGGATAATATACACACTCAAATAATGAAAGGAAAAAAGGAAATCAGTACATAAAAAAAAATAACAAGAGGAATTATGGGACCTGGTTTCAGCCAGGCAATGGAGGGAAATGACAAGAACATTCAACAGTCTCCGTCTCAGTGCAGAAAATATAAATATATCAGTGGAAAGTGGTTCAGGGCAGAATTTAAACAGTGGAGGACACATTGGCAGAAGGCATTCCCTGGCACGCTGACGAACAGATACAGTAATGATAAACATTTTCAGGACAATCATGGGACCCTTGTTATTTTCCTTGAACTAATTAAAATGACTCCAAATAGGTTACGAATCAAATCCTGCATAAACAAGAAAAGAAAAAAACAATCTCTGGATACATTTTTTTCCATTGCCAATGGTTAGTCCTTAATGTCCTTCCTCTGGTCTCTAAACTCAAGGAAAGCATATAAAAAAAGAAAAATCATGGGGCCCTCCCAGAGCTTCCATGATATCACGAATGACCTATTGATAAACATTTCATTCCATTCACCGATCCCAACGGACCCCTTCAACAAGTCGTGGCACCTTTTTTCTTGGCTGACCACTGAGGAAAAAGGAGGGTTATTCTTTCTGTTTACCGGATGCTGTCTTCTTCCCACCCCAGTAGTAGTAGTAGTAGTAGCAGTAGCAGTAACAGCAGTAGTAACAATAACAACAACAACAATAAAAAAGGGCTGGATCTGGAGTTAGGAAAAGCTAGATTCAAATCCTAACTCTGACCTTACTCTCTATGGCATTTGAGGCAAGTTATAAACGCGCCTAGTTTCCTGATATGCCAAATGTCAAGGCTGGACCAGAGGCCTCCCCTCCGGGTCTGGCTCTAGGAGTCTGTGAGTCTATGCCTAGGGAGAACATGTGGTGGAGACCACAAAATGGTGCATGCCTTGGGAAGGAAGAGATGCTAGCAGGGAAAGGATGGCTCTTTCTAGATGTGCTTAGGGGGGCTTTTTATTGGCACTGCATTCAGAGGGAAGAGGACCATGCCGGAAGCTGGGAGGAGTCCATCCCAGGGTGGAAGGGGTACCAGGAGAAGGCAGGAGAGAGAGCGGATGGGAAACAGGAAAGGCATTTGAGGGAGAAAGACGAGGCAGGCGCTTCCTACAGACAGTGAGAGAGGCTGAGTCAGGGAGGTCGTGGGGTGCTGGGAAAGCAGTCTCATGCAGAATGCGAAGGGGGATGGACCCGGTCACTTTTCCCTTGACCCCTGAAGTGCCTGTGGGCTGGGCTGCATCAGAGAGCAGGGGAAGGGATGCAGCCAGAGATGGGAGGCTCTTCCCCTCCCACTTTTTTTTTTTTTTTTTTTTGCTGAGACAACAGAAAGTTAATCCAAGAGCAGGGGCCGTCCGAGGAACCCAGCCAGAGGAGGCCCGTGTCCAGGGGATGTTCTCGCCTGGGTGGGGTCTCCGTTTTCATTCCTGTTTTGATTTTGCAGGTTTGAGAATATTCCAGAACACTTAAGGGAAAGGGACTGTGGGGAAGGTCTGCTCTTTGACTTAAAAATAATCATAGTCTTTATCATTATCACCCTGAAAATGAGAAGGCCACTGCCCCTTCCCTGCCTGCAGACCATCACTGGAGTGCAATCTTGACTGCTGCTTACATTGGTATCACCCTCGACAAGCTATTCCCTCTCTCCGTGACTCAGTTTCCTCATCTGTTCAGTGGCAGGGGTTGGAGAAGATCTCTGGTGGGGTGGGGAAGGGCATGGGGCCGTCACCTGAAAGAGCCTAAGATTTATGCTATCCGGCCCCACTCAGGAGAACCAGGAACAATGAGAGGAAATTGCAAAGACACAAAACTAGACTTGCTGTCAGGGCCAACTTCCGGAGCCTCCCCAAAGTGGTGTGGCCTGCCCAGCAAGGTGATGAGGTCCCCGTCTTAAGAGATGCTCAAGCTTTGCATAGAGACGGCTAGGGTCCCTCTCCCAGCTGTAATCCCAACGACTTTAGGAAGCTTTCTTGTTCTGCCCTTTCATAATCAGACAAAAGTTTAAAACATGGGGTGGCAATGTGGGATCTCCACCAAAACCAGACTGCTTTATACACTTGCAAAGTTTCGGGGTTTTAAGAAGTGGGTTTACCTCCCCTCCCCCTCTCTTATGCCTTAACCTCAAAACCTGGCCTCTTATTGTTAATCTATCGCGTTCCCATGACAACCCGGTGCATGTTTTGAACTCTTGACATATTTTCCCCCTAAAGAAAAATTTAGCTAGTGGATAGGAGAGTCCATGATATGCCCGGGTGTGAGCAATCTGAAATCTGCCCCAGTGGAGGGACTGACCACCTGATGGAGATCACATCCTCCAGAGTCACAGAGTATGTTCATGCCCATCAGGTGACGGCCACTGAGTGCTAAAGGGGACAGAGGATGCTGAACGCTGCTGGGTCTTCTCTCCCCTTTTCATTTTTTTTTTTAAGGTGAGGCAATTGGGGTTAAGTGACTTGCCCAGGGTCACACAGCTAGTAAGTGTTAAGTGTCTAAGGTCAGATTTGAACTCAGGTCCTCCTGACTCCAGGGCTGGTGCTCTATCCACTGTGCCACCTACCTGCCCCTCCCCTTTTCACTTAAAGACAGAAGGCCATGGGAAGAACCAGAGAGGATCTGGTGAGAACAGCCCTTACCCCATTCTTTTATGGGAGCACAGGCTGTTGGCATCAAGCTGTCTTACTTCAGCAACCTGCCAAGTTCTCCCTTAATGGCCGTTAAGTGAAGCGTTAGGTCTTATCCTCAGGCAGCTCCGACTGTCTGCCCATGGGCCAGGCTGGGCCAAACGCTGACACACACGGGCTCCCCACCTCTACCCCGTAGGCATGGGCATCATGGTGCTTAGCTTCAGGATGGCACAGAGAAAATGGAATCAGCGAGCCCAAGGAGGAGGAGTGACCCATTGGCACCCCGGGAAGTATGAAAAGCATTTAAAGACCTCCAGTTGGGCAGATTCTTGGGAGGGGGAGGGGAGGAGGAAGGAAGGAAGAGGAAGAGGAGGGAGGAAGAAGAGGAGGAGGGAGGAAGAAGAAGAAGATGAGGGAGCAGCTACCAATGGGAAGGTTGGAAGCAATGGCCTCCTTTGGGTAGACAAGAACAACTGACAAAACTCAGTGGTAAGAACGAAGCAGGTCTGGCTTTGCTTTTTTTTGGTGAGGCAATTGGGGTTAAGTGACTTGCCCAGGGTCACACAGCTAGTAAGTGTCTGAGGCCAGATTTGAATTCAGGTACTCCTGACTCCAGGGCCAGTGCTCTATCCACTGCGCCACCTCGCTGCCCCTGGCTTTGCTTTAACAGATGGAATTGTCCCGTATGTTCTTATGGGCCTAGAAGGAAAACGCACCCCACTTTCCTTCCAGCCTCTAGTTGTTCAGTTGTGTGTGAGTCTCTGTGACAGCATTTGGGGTTTTCTTAGCAGAGATGCTGGGGTGTTTTGCCATTTCCTTCTCCAGCCCATTTTACAGATGAGGAAACTGAAGGGTTAAATAACTTTCCCAGGGTCATACAAGCTACTAAGTGTCTGAGGTCAAATTTGAACTCGGGTCTTCTTCACTCCAGGTCTGGTGCTCTATCCACTGTGCCACTTAGCTCCCATTTTAAAGATGAAGCAGCTGGGCCAAGCAGGGTTAAGTGACTTCCCCAAGGTCTCACTGCTAGCGTCTGAGATCACATCTGAACTCGGGTCTTCCAGGTCCAGCGCTCCACCTAGCTACCCTCATTACTACAGAGCTTGAAGGTTTACTAAGTGTTTTACCCGAAACAACCCAGTAAGGCTAGGACTGCCAAGAGTTATTGATTTTTTAAAAAATCATTCATTATAAAATGAATATTAAACATCAATCAATTAAACTTGCTTTGCAACTATTAATGACATGAGTTCCACTATCAATGCATAAAGCTCTGGGCTGGAGTCAGGAAGACAGGAGTTCAAAACCAGCTTCAGACACTAACTCTGCAGCCTTGGACATAGAACCACTAAGTGCCTCAGTTTCCCCAACTGTAAAATGGGGATCCTTATAGCACCTATGTCCCTGGATTGTTTTGAGGCTCAGATGAGACAATATTTGTAAAGTCCTCTGCCACCTTAAAGAAGTATATAAATCATTACCATTATTTTCCAGCCGAGGAAGCTGGGGCTAAGTGTGGATAACTGACAGGAGAGTCTAAGCCGCCAGACTGGTCCAGGGCTCTCTCTACTCTGTACCATTGTTTCTTTTTGCTTCTCCTTGCAAGGGGAGATGTGAAGCTCTTATTGCTGTGAATAGCTATGATGGGAGGTTTTCCCCAGGCCTGTTCCTCCTTCCTCGGGCTGTGCTCCCCTGGCCCCTTCGGGTGCGCTCCTTGGTGCAACATGGCGCAGGCCTGGGCCTGGTTTCATACCTTTTCCTAGCACGGGCACCTGCACTTGGATGACTTCTCCTTTCACAAGGAGATGCACCAGATGCTGGGTTTATCACCGCTTGGTCTTACAAACTCTCATGTGTTTCTAAAATTGGAGAAGCTTCCTTACAGTACAGCAGGGATGTTTATATATACATCCCCCACTTCTAAATTCATAGGGGAGGGGGATCTGTGTGATTTCTCCGCCAGCAGCCACTGTAATGGAGCAGAATTTCCACCGCCCATCTTCTGTTACGTCTAGCATGTCTACCACCGTGGAGTCGTTTATCCCCCAAGTCTGGACTAGGTGCAACATGGGATGGGAGGAGACTCCAACATCGTCCTCACCCTCTTCTGACCCTTACTAGCCGTAGGACCCTGGTAGCTGCTTTGCCTTTCTAAGCCTCAGTTTCTTCATCTGTAAAATGAACATGAATTATTTGGGAGAACTGACCCATGTCACAAACCCTATGTATGTGTCACAGAAAGGACTTCCTGCCTCTGGCTGGCTCTCTGTCCACTGCCTTTCATGGGATAAATCTATCTACTAATTATTTTTTTTTTAATTTTTAGAAAGTATTTGAGAAGAACATGAAAGGCAGGATGTGTATTCACAGCATAGGATGAAAGGCCCTTGAGGGGACGGCCTGTTTTACTTGTGTCTTTGTGTCTTCAGAGCCTGGTGCAGTGTCTGACACACAGAGGCTGGGATTTCACTGGTCTAGGTAACTCCCCGGTGGGGTGAGGAAATTCTGTTTACTAATGTGAGTGGACTTCTTTGCAACCTGTAATCTTGCAGAGTTGTCAGAAGCCCTGAGAAGTTAAAGGTCTTGCCCCTGGTCACACAACCTGTACACATCAGAGGTGAAGGCTCAAACGCGGGTCTTTTTGGTTTCTAGGCTGTCTGTCTCTACTATGCTACTCCCCTCAGCACATAATTGGTGCTTAAAAGATGTTTGCTGATTGACTGCTGGAGTCACATATAGCTTTCTTATACAGAAAGGGTAAATTCAGGACCATCAACATCAAGGGGGTAAGTGGGAAGGGAGTAGATGGGTGGAAGGGATAGTGTGAAAGTCCACCCACACCCAGCCTTTTTCACATCAATAAAATGGCTAAAAAAACAGTTATGGGATTAGCTTCCAAAATCGCTTTAGGAAAAACTCTATAACAGAATCCAGGGACAAACAAACAAAGGAAGAGAAAATCATAAATGACACACTCACTTCCAGGACGGTCCATTGTTCAACAACAATGGCATCGTAGGCCTGGATGGTTTTGTTCTCCTCTGTGGAAACATCTTCAAAGATGAATACTCCATCTGTCAATCCATGTAAGGAATCTGTGCGGGGGGTGGGGAGGGGGGGGTGGAGAAAAAAAGAAGAGCATTTCTGTAAACGGAGCGGCAGAAGCCGTATAAGCAGCAGAAATTTCACTGCATCCATTAATAATCTCAATCAGACCATCTTTTCAGCGTGTTAATTAAGGAAAGCACACACTGCCACAGAGTCTAGCCCCATCAGAATGAATGAGACTAATTTATCTTGCAGTTTTGAATAATATCCTTGATTTTATGAGCCAAAATTTCATTGTTAGCAATCACCACTTGATTTCATGCGCTTACCTCCCTACTCAGAGTACAGCCTCAGGATGTACGGCTTAGGGGGTGGGGGGGGGGGAGCGGAACTCAACACAAGTCACTTAAAAACAGCATTTTTTTTTTTCTAAAAAATGTGGTTTGGTAAGAGGGGTTCCACCCACACCTCTGTAGAGAGGTGCATGTAACAAAATGCGGCGACACTTCAGAAATGGTGCTCCCCCTCCCATGTGTCAACACTTGGGGAAGGAAGTAAGAGGCAGGGGCGAACTAAGGTAGCCATGGAAGCAAACAGGTAAAGCCTCCCTATGCCAAGATTTTAAGTGGGTTGTATTCTATGAGTGTACTTAAAAGGTCAGACAACAATGGAGACCAAAGCCCCCCTCCCCCGATGCTTTCTCCAGTCCAAAGCATTTGCAAGGGGACTTCCAATTTAAACACTACTTCCAAATGAGATTGCAGAGATGGTGAACGTACATACTTGGGTGATCCCACAGATCCCCAAGTGCTCTGCAGGATGAAGTGAGGAGGAGAATTATATTTTTAACCTCTGATCATGCCATTCCCTTGGCCCCAAATCTCCAAGAGTATCCCACAGTCTCAAAAAAACAAAAAAGGAGCCAAACCAAAGATGAGCCAAATTGATAAGTGTTGGTGGGGCTACAGGAAAGCAGCCACATTAATTAGCTAATTGTGAGTGGAACCATGAATTAGTATAGTCATCCTGGGATGCACTTTCGAAGTAGAACCACAAAGTAATGACCCTGTGCATACCCTTTAACCCAATGATACCGCTGATAGTCCTATACCCCCAAAGACATCAAAGAAAGTGGGAAAGGACTAATAGATACCTATATAGGTACCTATATATTTATTTATTTTTAAATTTTTTTATTTAAAATTTTTTTGTGGGGCAATGAGGATTAAGTGACTTGCCCAAGGTCATACAGCTATTAAGTGTCAAGTGTCTGAGGCCAGATTTGAACTCAGGACCTCCTGAATCCAGGGCCGGTGCTTTATCCACTGTACCACCTAGCTGCCCCCAGTACCTATATATTTATAACAGTTCTTATTTCAAAATCCTGGAAACTTTCTGCTCACTTCTGCTCCTGGTTTCCCTTGAGATTCGGTTTGGATCCCATTTCCTTTAGGAAGCCTTTTGGGGACTTGCTCCCCTCCCCCTCCAGTCCTTCCTTCTGAAATGACTTTGCGTTTCCATAGCATATATCCTACACATGCCCAGTAATTTGCACACCGTCTTCCCCAGTAGAATGGGAACTCTCTGTGTGCAGACTTTTGCCTTTCTTTGTATCTCCAGTCCTTAACACAGCACTTAGCACAGGTGTTTAATAAATGCTTCTTTTTTCCCCCAGGGCAATGATGGTTAAGTGACTTGCCCAGGGTCACAAAGCTAGTAAGTGTCAAGTGTCTGAGGTCACATTTGAACTCAGGTCCTCCTGAATCCAGGGCCGGTGCTTTATCCACTGCACCACCTAGCTGCCCTTTTAATAAATGCTTCTTGACTAAATGTTCTCCACTTCATTTCCCACTATCCCCCTCCCTCCAGGCACTGTATACACCAGTCTAAATAGGTGAGTCATCATTCCCCGTGTGTGCCTCAGACTTTCTCACCTCTGATCATATTATTCTTTCCTCCTAGAGCATCCTTTCTTCATTTCCATCAATCAAATTTCAACCATCCTCCGAGGCCCAAATAAAAGGTGTTTCCTTCAATTTCTCCCCACTGGGAATGTTCTTTCTGTTTTATCCTTCCACAAATACTTTTCTCTCTTAGCAGACTCTCTTGCCATGTCCTGGTTATCTGTGTGGGACAGCTAGGTGGAGCAGGGGATAGAGCACTGGCTGTTGAGTCAAGAGGACCTGAGTTCAAATCTTACCTCAGACACTTACTAGCTGTGTAACCCTGGGCAAGTCACTTAACCCTGATTCCCTTAAACATCTGGTGCCATCTCTAGTGGTCCTGATATATATCTTGCCACTGGACCCAGATGGCTCTGGAGGAGAGAGTAAGGTCGGTGACCTTGCACAGCCTTCCCTCATTTAAATCAGATTCACTGCAAGTCATGACATCACCTCCCAATGTCATGGTCCTCTTTGAGAACAAACAACAATCTGTGTACAAATCTTTTTTGCAGGGGGGGCAAGGAGGGTTAAGCGACTTGCCCAGGGTCGCACAGCTAGTAAGTGTCAAGTGTCTGAGGCCAGATTTGAACTCAGGTCCTCCTAAATCCAGGGCTGGTGCTTTATCCACTGTGCCACCTAGCTGCCCTGTGTACAAATCTTGTTTTGGTTTTTTTCTTTTTTCAGTGAGGCAATTAGGGTTAAATGACTTGCCCAGGGTCACACAGGTACAAATCTTATAGGAGTACATATTGAGTACTGAAAAAGACCAGAGACTAGCTCTCTCAACCTCTCCATTTCACAGATGAGGAAACTGAGGTGCACCCAGACCCGTGATTTCACTGATGTAAAGAATGCCAGTGAGGAAACTCCCTCTACCAATGCAGATCCATACCTACTCTGCCAGTAGGTCTTGGGAATTTGCCCGAGGCACTAAATGCTACACCATGACTTGTGCAGGGTCAAACCACTTACTTCCGCCACAAGGCAGGGCTTGAAACAGGGTCATCCCATCTGCTCTCTCATCTTCACTTATCTCTAGAAACAAAAATCCAGTTTGTTTCCTCATCGCAATTTCTTTTTCCACTCAAGCCCCTCTCTGGGCTTCACTGGGATGTGGCTGTGACCCTGGGTTCTCAAAGGAGAGCAAAGGCATTTCCTACCAAGATGTGAAGACCTGGGGGTGGGACCTACAGCACCTTTGGAAGAGCTAAACTGCAGAGACTCATCAGTAGAGAGTTGCCCACCAGGGAATGATTTCTCTTGGCTACGGAGAGTCAAGTCAACAATTATTAAACACCTGCCATGTGTCATGCCCTTTGCAAGGCACTGCTCATTGTTTCCTCTCTGGCTTTCTGTGGCCCCACTCTCTTCTGATTCTCCCCCCATCTTTCCTCACTTCTTACTCCTGTGTGGGGGTGTCTCTGAGACTCTAGCCTGAGCTCTCTTCTCATCTCTATCCTTTCTCAGTGACCACATCAGCTCTCAAACGACCGTCTCTACAAAGGTGACTCCCAGATTCTAGATACCCAGGCTCTATCTCTGTGATGAGCTTTATCCTCTCCCGGTCACCGTCAAGCGCCTGCTAGACACCTCCACCTGCATCTCGCCCCCAGTGTGTCCAAAACAGAAGTTGTTACCTTCTCCCTACTTCCAAACCTCCCTATATCTGTCACTGTCATTTCAGTCACAAAGGTTTGCGCCTCACACTTGTCCTCACAAACTTTCCACCCCACCTAAGCCCCCGTAATCCATTAGTAACCAAGGCTTAGGGATTCTACCTGTCATCTGACTCAGGGGTTGGCTGGGGGTCAAATCTGGCCCATGACCTCTTTGTGTATGGCTTGTGAGATAGGTATGATTTTTACTTTATTTTAAAGTTAACAAAAAAACTTCTGGGCTCATCCATCATACAAAAATGGGCTGGCAGCTGGATTCCCATCTGCTGGAGGAATTATAGCTGTCTCAGGTTTTTGAAGGATTGTCTTTTATTTGTTTTTTGGAGTGTTTTTGGGGGGGGGCGGTGAGGATTAAGTGACTTGCCCGGGGTCACACTGCTAGTAAGTATCAGAGGCTGGATTGGAACTCATGTCCTCCTGAATCCAGGGTCAGTGCTTTATTCACTGTGCCACCTAGCTGCCCCCTCAGTAGATATTTAAGAAACATTTTTTTTAAGCAGGGCAATTGGGGTTAAGTGACTTGCCCAGGGTCACACAGCTAGTAAGTGTTAAGTGTCTGAGGCTGGATTTGAACTCAGGTCCTCCTGACTCCAGGGCCGGTGCTCTATCCACTGCGCCACCTAGCTGCCCCTTTTAATAAACATTTAATTAGGATAATGATGATGAGCTAAACTCAGGAGAAAAAGAGGCCTATCTTGGATTTAGGAATTAGAGGGTGCATCACTCATGTGCCACCCTCTGCACTAGACTAAAATGGTGGAGAGAGAGGGCTGATTAGCAGTCTCAGAACCTGGAAATCTGAAAGAAAGGGAAATCTTGGGGAATATTTATCATTGTCTAACACTCCCCTAAATATAAGTGGATTACCCTTTCCAACCAAGGTCTCCAGAGATAAATCAATGCTGCATTCCATTCTGACTAACAGGGAGAGTAAAGTTCTTTAACCCAACCATATCACAAAGGTTTTCTGAGCTGGGAAAACCAGGTCCCTTTTCTGGGTGGCAGGGGTTTAACTATGATGGATGCATTTAATAAGAGTGCATTGTTAAGGATCCTTCTAAAGAAATGGAGGGGAGCGGCCTTCAGGGCCTTCAGGGGGTGAACAGCATAGGGAGCCACTTTGTACGACTCCTTGGAGAAGGCATTAACAGTTCAAACTCCTTCAATGCCTTAGATGGAAGTACATGGGTTATTTGGCTATAACACACACTGGTTAGATAAGCGTGGTATGTGGGTTCAAAAGAGACCCTATTAGAGGGAAAATATTAATGCCCGTTTCCTCATTTGAAAAATCACAGAAACATCTAAGGTTGGGGTGATTCGATCTGCTTTGGTTTCTGACATTAACCTGAAATTCCAAATGTTGTCCTGCAGGCGTCTCAGAGTCAACCCATCAAACACGGCTTCCTTGCAAACACACTCTCAATCATTGTGGTTAAGGGTACCGCCATGCTTCTAAAACCTCATCTCCTAGGTTCCAACCTTGGCCATTTGGACTCTTTGTGCTCCCTCGCCCTCCACACCCATCGGCCGCCAGATCCTGCTGTTTCTCTCTCTACGACGCTGCTGGCGTTGGACCCCATCTCCACGCATGCAGTCACCGCCTTAATGCAGACCTCAATCACTTTTCACCTGGAGTACTATCCTAGCCTACTGAGTTCTCTCCTCCAATCTCTCCCCTCTGACCCATTCTTCACTCGGCTGCCAAAGTGATTTCCCTTAAGTGGAGGGTCTGACCATATCATAATTGAGTGGCTCCCTATTGCCTCCTCTTTGGGGCTTTTAAATCTCATAACCTGGCTCCAACCTAGCCTTCCGGCCTCGTTATACGTAAACCCCTTTCCTCATTCTGGCCAAACTGGCCTTCATTCACACGGCCTTCTATCCCCTATCTCCATTCCTTTGGGCAGACCACTCCCCCATTCCTAGAATGCACTCGGTCCTCAGGATAAAAGGGCTTCTGGGGTTGAAGGGGCATGGTCAGGGGTCAGAGTAAGCCATCTCCCCCCTCCCCCCAATAGCTACTAGTTGGCTTATATTCTCCCAAGGCAGCTAAGTGGAACAGAGGATAAAACACTACCCCTGGAGTCAGGAAGACTTGACTTCAAATCTGGCCTCTGACACTTCCTGGCTGTGTGACCCTGCACAAGTCACTTAACTCCATTTGCCTCTATCTCTTCATCTGTAAAATGAGCTGGAGAAGGAAATGGCCAACCCCTCCAGCATCTCTGCCAAGAAAACCCCAAATGCTGTCACAGAGGCACACGGCTGAACTAGAGGCTGGAAGGAAAGTGGGGTGCGTTTTCCTTCTACACCCGTAAGACCATGCATGACAATTCTGGATCCAGAGTGCTGATATACCTGTCTAATTCCTTACTACTAAGAAGTTCAGAATAGCTCTCGAAGGCTGCCAGTGAGCCACGCAGAGAGTGGCTGGCTGGGCTTTCAAAGAGTCCCATGCGGTCACTCTCTTCCATCTTGTTCCCTCCTTACCTTCCCAACTGAGACCCCCTCACCCTAATAAGCCTCTATTTATATTTATCCATAAGCAGGCCTATCTTTAAGAGGAAAAGCTCAAGGCAGAGAAGTTTCCATCACCCTCCATCCACAGAAAACGTTCCATTATCACTGCATTTTTTATTAAGGGAAAGATGCTTCCCTACTGGGTACCCAAAGCCATTTGCCCCGTTATTGTATAAATATTTGATGGCCTTCTTTTGGGCAAAATGCCACTCGGCCTTTCTGAGCTGAGGATTTACAAGAAGGGCGTAGGGAAGGAGAGTTCCCCTTTTATCCTGAGAGGTGTGGTCTTCAAAGGGAAGATTCTCCCCTTTATAGCCCCGGCCACAGAGGGCTTTCCTTGCTATCCAGCATCTACAATGCTGATCTTGGGGCAAAGCCCTGTGCCACTGCTCTTCTCAAGAACCACGCGTTCTATGATATGTGGTCAGGCCACTGTGGCTCTTGTAGATGCAGATGGGATCTGGGGAGGGGATCTGGTTTTGTTTTGTTTTTAATATTACTCCCTCTTTAACAAATTCAATTCACTAGGAATGTTTACACGGGGGCTAAAGATGGACTGAATTTCCTTAACTCTCTGGAAGCCTCCCTGTCCCCCTGCTCCTCCATCCTCCATGATTGAGCTGATGGTAACAAGGAGCTGGAATCCGGCTGCATCCTTGATTACAAGGATGCCACAAACCAAACCAACTGCAAAATAGTCGTTGCGTTTGTTGTCATATCAACTCGTAATTTCCTTGCAAATGTAATCACCGTTCAACTGATTCCTGAGAATGCGACCAGGTTGCCTGCCAATTACTTTGCTAACAGCTCAGGCACTACCAGAGGAGCTAAAAAGAAAAAAACCAAATCCTACCTACGTCTCTCTGTCTCTCTCTATTTCTCAGTAACCTGTTCTTCTTTACCTTACTTTCTAATCCCAGAAGCTTTAGTCTCCACCATTAAGATCCTTGGGGGTAGGGGAAGTTTTTTCCCTTTCTTTCCTTCTTTTTTTCTCTTTCTTTCCTTCCTTCCTTCCTTTTTCTTTCCTTCTTTCTCTCCCCCTCCCCTCTTCTCTCTTTACTTTCTTTCTCTTCCTTCTTTCTCCCCTTTTTCTTTTATCTTTCTTCTTTGTCTTTCTTTCCTATCTCCCTCTCTTCCCTCCTTCCATCTCTCCCTTTTCTTTCTCTTTCCCTTCCTTCCTTCCTGCCCCAATGCCTCTATTAAAGCAAAAACAACAAGAATTTATTAAACACCTACTATGTGCTAACATTGTTATTGCTGGGGGTATAAAGAAAGCCCCCCCCCAATCCCTCCTCCCGAGGATCTTACACTCTAATAGGAGAGACAACATGAAAACAATTATGTACAAACGAGATATAGACAGGATAAATTGAATATAACTACAGAGGGAAAACACTAGCATTGTGGGGGATTGGAAAAAGCTTCCTGCGTAAGTTAGAATTTTAGCCAAGATTTGAAGAAACCCAAATGAAGAAACGGAGGCCCAGGAAGGTCCAAAGAATCGCTCACTATAGCACCAGAAAAGACCCTGGGGGGAAGGAAATGGAGGAAATCGAGTGAACCACACTGACTCCATCTTGTGACTCAATTCTGGAGCTAGCTCAGATCCCTTTTGATTCCATTATGGATCTAGTCCAATTTCTGTCTTGTGAGAAAGCTTTATTCAATTGTGGGAATCGGGAGAAAACCGTATTATATTGTTTGAACCAGCCCTGCATGACTGGGGAGCTGGTCCGCCTCTCTCTGCTGCTTAGAGAATCTTAACCAAGGACCTCAGTCATGTGCTGACCAGAAACCCAGGCAGGTCCTAAGACTGAGGCAAGTTTTCTCACAATTGTACATCTCGAGCAACTCCTATGTCTTATCAGAAAACTGGCCTTGGACTGGTTAATCAGCCATTGTTCCCACGTTCCTTTGATTGTTCACAGATGTGGGGGGAGCGGGACACCTCTTTTTCTGAATTCAGGGAACTGCACCTGTTCGTTCTCCCCCTCCCAACTTGGAAAAACCCTAATATTTCCTCAATTAGAAATCAGAGTACCTAATGTTGTATTGTCTTTTAATCAGTCATATTTGAGTGATCGTTTTTAATGTATAAAATCCTGTCTCCCTGGTGTTTGGGATCCAAGCCTAAGCTGAGGGGGTCCAGTCCCAGTTTGCTGGGCGGTCCATGCCCTGCTCAATGAATCAATATACTCGGAAGCTCAAGCCTTCATTTTCTCGGCCATTTCGTCTTTCACCAGCCTCAGAAGTCATCCAGTCCCACCTCCTCAGTTTTTTGTTTGTTTTTAAATGGGGCAATGAGGGTTAAGTGACTTGCTCAGGGTCACACAGCTAGTAAGTGTCAAGAGTCTGAGGCCAGATTTGAACTCAGGTCCTCCTGAATCCTGGGCCAGTGCTTTATCCACCCTCAGTTTTTAAATGAAGAAACTGTATGACCGTACTCAGTTTCCCATTCCAATGTCACGAGGGAGAGAAACACAACAAGCCTGGGAGTTTCAGAAAAACTCCATCTTTCACTGGTGCTGGTACAAATACAACTTCATGACCCGAGAACTGTGTAACCCCTTCTGGCCCCTGAATTACAAATATGGCAAAATGAGAAACTCCAGGATTTGCCCTGGGTCTACACTCATACCAACTTGAGGAGAAAGCTGAAGTCATCATCCAGATAATTCAGACTCTTGAAAACCTGTCCCATTTTCACCTGCTATGCACCCCCCCCCATTCCCTCTCTGGAATTCTCTCCCTTCTCCTCCGTCTCCTCGTTACCCTGGCTTCCTTTGAGTCTCGGCTAAAGTCTCTCTCCTTGAAAGAATCCTTTCCTAGGCCCTCCCCACCACTACTAGTGTTTTCCTGCTGAAATTACTATTTATCTATCTATCTACCTATCTACTTTATACTCTATCATCAATCCATCAATTATCTACTTATCTACTGTAAACCATCTATCCAATCACCTATCCATCCATTCATCCATCCATCCGTCCATCCGTCCATCCGTCCGTCCCATCTCTCTATCTAATCTAGCTCCTCTACCATCTACACACACACACACACACACACACACACACACACACACACACACACACACACACACGTGTAAATCTCGATCGCTAACTTGCAGGTCCATTGCTGTTTTCATGTTGTTCCCCCCATTAGAATGTGACCTCCCTGAGAGCAGGGACCATGTTTTTGGCCTTTCTTTGCAGCCCCAGCACAAGCACAGTGCTGGGCACACGGTGAGCCCTGATCCAAAGCTTGTTGACCGACTGATCTTTGGGGTATACGATGATTCTCATGGGCTTTACTTTGGGGAAGATGAATGTGAAATAAAGACTTGCTAACAGCGATTCTCTGGTCTACCAACAGCTTTGAGACACATTTCTAGCTGTGTCACGTTGATTCACGAGGACACTAATTATCTCATTAGGAACCATCTCACAACTGGAGTGTGAGTTACATGAACATTTTATGATTCACTTTTTTCCTTTTTTTTAATTCGGGTAAAGGCTGTTCTGTACATTATTGTTCTGGCCCTGGTCAACGGAAGTCTGGAGGTAGCTTCTGCAGCAGAGCCGGGAGAGTGGGAATGAGGAGATCTGGGTTTGAATCCAGATTCCATCCTTTACGGGTCATTTGACATCGGCGGGTCTGTTTCCTCATCTGTAAATGAGGGGGTTTGTAAAAGATGTTCCTGAAGTTTCCTTCTTGCTCTGATATCCCTAATCCTTTTGGGCTAGTCATAGCCAACCACTGAGCGCGTGTGTGTGTATGTGTGCGTGCATGCGTGTGCGTGCGTGTGTGTTGTGCGTGTGTACGTGTGCACGTGTGTGTGTGTGTGTGTGTGTGTGTGTGTAAAACAGAAAGAGACAGGCAGAGGGGCTCCCTACTCCGAATAGTATAGTGGTAGAAAGAAGAACAAGAAGTATTTATGTAGCACTTTAAGATTTGCAAAATGCTTTGTAAATATCAGATTTTATCCTCAACAGCAACACTGGGTGCTATTATTAGCTCCATTTTAGAGTTGAGGAAACTGAGGCAGGAAGGGGTTAAATGACTTGTCCAGGGTCAAACAGATGAGTAAGTTTCGGAGGCTGGCTTCAAACTCAGGTCTTCCTGACTCTAGGCCCAGGATTCAATCCTGCATGCCACCCAGCTGCTTCATTTTATTTGATCCTTGCATCAATTCTGTGACGTAGATACTATTATTATCCTCATTTTAAAGAGGAAGAAACCAAGACAAACAGGGGTTAAGTGACTTGTATGGGGTCAAACAGCTAAGTGAAGTTTAAAGGTGGGATTTGAACTCAGGTCTTCCTGATTCCAAGTCCAGTATACTGTAAGAACCCTTGACCGGCTGAAGCAAGTCCTAGGGGTATTATTATCCTCATTTCGGGGGAGTTGTTATGGCCAACAAATCTGGCTCGCAGTCTGGGCTTGTTAGATGTCTCCCCACACTGAGCTAAGCCAGTCCTTCCCTGGGCCATGCCTGGAGCCTCTATGATGCACACCCCATTGGTGGCCGGTGCAAGAACCTTGGGTGGCTTCTTGGGCACGAGGAGGCACCAGGGAAGGGCTCCAGGGGGGCTGAGCGAGGCTCAGTGACCCTCAGCTTTGGATCAAGATGGTTCTCCTGCCTCCACGGAGCTCTCGTAACTTCCTTCCCTCCCGCAACTTCCTTCCCTCCCACAGCCTAACAAAGAGGTTTTTCCCTGAGGAAACATCATAGTCTAAGTATGCAGAGCAGACAAAATGTACCTAGCACTGCTGGCTGGCACATGTGCCTCTAGGGGTCAGAAAGTCCAGAGTTCAAATCCTACCTCAGATACTTGTTACTTGTGTGACCTTGAACAAGTCACTTGGCATCTTCCAGCCTCAGTTTCCTCATCTGTAAAAGGAGGGTGATAATAATAGCATCTGCTTCATAGGTGTGGTAAAAAGTTTTAACAGTCGGTTAGATAATGGAGAGATGCCAGGTTTTTTTTAGGACCACCCTTTTGGGGAGGAGACCAACAGCATGAGCTACGCACACCAGTCCGCCTGCGACGCAGGCCAGATTGCCTGTTGAGCACTTGACTTCCGGGGTTCGAGCTTAAAAGGCAAGGAGAGAATGGAAGTGGGAGCTTTTTCCTGCTCCGCTGGTCTCCTAGCTGTGCTGCACAGACACACGCGGACTGGAGTTTGACTCAGCCCAGCTCTCGGTTAACAGCACGCACTTGACTCGGTCTCTCTCCCCAAAGGTGGCCTTCGGTTTTGGTGAGTTTTATACAGAATATAGACTAAGCCTAGACTTAAGACGATTTGTATTGTATTTCTACTTTCCTATCCTTCTAATCAACATCACCTTGTGACTACCATACAATAAAGGCTCTAACTAGAAAACCAGAAGCTTCTTCCATTTACTAGTCTGGGAGATAAATTAAGGGAAAGGTTAAGTTGGGTAGATTTATGATCTAATATCCAATTTTAATCTCACATAGGGTTGTTGTGAGGAGTGAATGAGGTAACACATGTAAAGTGTTTTGCAAACCTCAAAGTGCAATAAATATGCTTACTCTTACTGCTAGTGCTGGGGACAGAATATTTATTATTACAGTTTTAGAAGAAAAAACATTTGGAATTTAAAGTTCCTGCCCCAGTATCATTTTGTTGTTGTTATTGTTGTTTTTACTTTGAGGGGAATTGTGATAGGCAATGAAGTATAGCGGATACACTGCCAGCCTTGATGTCAGGAAGACCCAAGTTCAAATTCTACCTTCAATACATATAAGCCATGAGACCCTGGGTAAGTCTTGTAACTTGTGTGGGCCTCGATTTCCTCTCTTGTAAAACTAGAATAATAACACTTCACAAGACTGCTGCAACAATTAAAAGGGATGGTGCCTAGAAAGTCTTTGCTAACCTTTAACGAACCAGGTGACTCTCAGTTATATATGCTGGCTTATTGATCAGAACTGTTTTGATTATACATAGACCACTGGGTAACTCTTTAGATTTGGTTCCTTGACATACCCAATACCAACATGGCACCGTGGATTTTCTGCGAGTGGTTCCTTTGGGCTCATGCTCTGTCTGAACTCAGACAAATAAAACAGTAAGGGAATCATAAAAGGTCAGAGGCAGTGAAGATCTTAAAGGTACACCTACAGTGCCTGCCTAAGATACAGAGGACCACAGTTTTAGAGCTGAAAGGGACCTCAGAGGTCATTTATCCAACTTTCTCTTTTTACAGATGAGTAAACTAAGACCTAAGCAACTGGTTTAAGGTCACAGAAAGGAAGAGTTGAGGTGTGAACACCCACCCAAAGGGACACGTGTTTTGGTGTAAACAGCCATCTGAAACGACAGTTCACACCCACCTGAAATCATGCGTGTTAGCTTCACACCCCATAATGAGCTGATAGAACAATTCAACTTGACTGGACACCTCATCAGGGACCTTGGGGCCATTTTCCTGGCCTTGCACATTTCCCCACCAGCCCCGTTTTTATTTCCTTTGCCTCACAAACATTCAAGCCGCCATGCTTCAAAAGAAGCAAGTATAGAAGGGCTCTCCATGGTGGATTTGAGAAGCACTGGGTTCCATTAGACCCAGGCCCAAGGGTGTATGTACATGCCAGTTGAACCCCAAGAATCTGGGTCATTCAATTTCTTTCTCTGCTTTTAATTCCAGGGTGCTGCCATTGCTACCGCAAGCTGTAATAGTGTCTACAAACAATTTGCACTTCCAGAACTGCATGATCCCAGGGGGTAATTAACAAACACAGGGAATAATCTTCCTTAAAAGCCTTTCAAAGCAACCCAGAGCCCACGCTGCCATCAAGGCAATCTAGTCGCTCATGTGTTGCTGCTGTCATTTTGGAGACACCTGTGCAACTCCAGGAGGAGTTCACACTGAGCGGGGTCTTGGGCTTCAAGGGAAGTTGCCTGGAACGTGTTAATTAGAAATAAAACTCAGCGCATTTGCTGACTGCAAAGGCATTTGCTCAGCAAGCACACTCAGAATTCAAAGAAAGGCAGTGCGGCCAAATGGGGGGGGGGGGGGCAGAATTCCATACCATTTACCATTCCAAGGTAAAAGATGGCGTTCACCAGCACGCCTCCCTTCCGGAAGTGGTCACTCATGTGCTCCAGCCAGTTTGCATCCAGGCTGTTGACCGTCCGCCCGTTTTTGGAGACCCTCAGTGGAATGGTGACAGTATAGTACTGTCGGCAGCGTTGTTGCTGGCTCTTCGGCTTGTTGAAAATGGTGAAGATCTCCATTTCTGTTCACATTTACAAAAGGGGGGGGGAGAGAGGGGAAGAGGGGAGAAGATTAAAATGGAAAATGGAAAGATCTACCCGACTGGAGACCCCTTAGATCTCTGAAGTCTTTAGAAATGCATACATCTTGCTTCTGAATTCTATCGAGAGCTCTTATTTAGCTTTTTCATCTATAAAATGGAATAAAAGCACAGTTGGGGAAACCAAGATAGATAGGCTAAGTGACTAGTTCAGGGTCTAGTCACTGATCCACCCAGCTGCCTCTATCTCATCTCTACCTCCAGTGCCTCATCTGTGGAATAAGGAGGTTGGATCGGGTGGTCTCTGAGATCCCTTTTGGGGCTAGACCTATTCTTATGACCTTGCTCAGAACTATTCCTCAGCATTTGGGCAACCTGAATCAAGTGACCTCCCTGGGCCTCAGGATCTTCATCTGGAAGATCAGGGAACTAGATGCTCTCTCAGAGTCCCTTTCCAGCTATAAAAGTCCTGTAATCATTCATTCATTCATTCATTCATTTATTTTTGAGGGGCAATAAGGGTTGAGTGACTTGCCTAGCGTCACAGTCTTATAATCTTTAACAAACAAATAAGTAAATAAAGGTAAATATTCTGAGCCATGCGGGGGACGGGGTGGGGGGGGGGGGATACTTTTCCAATTCCAGGAAGTCTCAACATTTCTGAACTTTGTATTTATAAACTGCAGTGGTATTTCCTAAGGTCCAACTATCACCAATACATCATCAATAAGTAAAAATAAGTACGTTCCCGTAAACGAATGTGCCGGCTCAGAAGGGGCAGGTCAATTCGGTTTATCAGGATGGGAAGAGGGGACTACAGCTGAGTCGTATTAATTATAATTTAATTTATAACTCTGTTTTTGCTTCTTTGCCTTCCCAAGAATCAATAATCATGATCGACAGCCAGCATTTTCTCCAGTCTGAAATACGTGCTGCCGGACATGGGTTAGCAATAACAGCCTCTCATGCAGAATACCTGGAATTATAATCAGAGTCCCAGGGTCTATTTTTATAATGCACATTGAGCCAAGCTCTGGAAGTTAACCCAGTCGTAGAAACCCTCATTGTACAAGCAAGCCTGGAACGCACTTTGGATTCCAAAAATATCTGGTGGAATTATGAGAAAATCCCCACCCTTCTTTTCAAATAAACTTTTTTTAAAAGTCCTAAGCAGTAGCTGAGGGTAGCAAAGGCAGAGTCCTCAGGGCCCTGGGGCATTTGGAAATGGGCTCTAGGTGTGTGCCCAGCAATGGGGAGACCAGTAACAGAAATGGTGACCCATAGCTAGCCAATACACGCTTATTGGATATATTGCCCTCCTATCATGTAAGCCCCCTGAGGGCAACCCCTGTTCTTTTCTTTGTCTGGGCATCTCCAACATCTGTCACAGAGCTTTGTAAGTAGTGGGTGTTTTACAGAATGATTGCATGGCTGGTTTACGTCAGACTGGACTGCAGGATTTCCAGAGCAGGTAACGAAGGAATTCCCTCAAATGGGTTGGGTCCTATAATCAACGGGGCAGAGCGCATGCCTTACAAAGTGGCCCTTAGGGGGCAGCTAGGTGGCACAGTGGATAAAGCACCAGCTCTGGATTCAAGAGGACCTGAGTTCAAATCTGATCTCAGACACTTGACACTTAACTAGCTATGTGACCCTGGGCAAGTCACTTAACCCTCATTGCCCCTTGAAAAAGAAAAAGGGGAAAAAAAGAAAGCAGCCCTTAAAAAAGCCCCTAAATTTCTTGATTTGAAAGTTGGTGTTTTCCTTGGCAAAACAGCTTCCATCAGTGTTACTTTGCAAAAGGTTAAAGAGAGGCAGCGGGGCAACTAGGTGGCACCATAGTGTGTGGGGCCTGGAGTCAGGAAAACTCATCTTCCTGAGTTCAAATCTGGCCTCAGACACACTTACTAGCTGTGTGAACCTAGGCAAGTCACTTACTCCCTATTTGCCTCAGTTTCCTCAGCAGTAAAATGAGCTGGACTAATATGGTAATGTTTTACATAATTGCATATGTATAACCTATACTGATTGTTTGCAACTTTGGGGAGGGAGGGAGGGAGGGAATGAGAGAGGGATAGAATTTGGAACTCAAAACTTTAAATAAGTAAAATGAGCTAGAGAAGGAAACGGCAAACCACTCCAGTACCTTTGCCAATAAACCTCAATAACGGGTAGGACACTGGGCTTGGAGTCAGAAAGACCCAAATTCAAATCCTACCTCACGTACGTACTAAACTGAGTGATCTCCAACAAATCACTTAATCTCTCTGTGCCTCAGTTTCCTCATCTATAAAATAAGGGGGTCAGATCTGAAGCCTCTATAATCCCTTGCAGTTCTATATATCTAAGATCCTATGAATATTTTAAAAAGTCAGTCATCACAGCAATATTGTTTGATGAAGAACTGTGAATGACTTAACCACTCTCAGCAATACAACGATCCAGGACAATCCCAAAGGACTCATGATGAAGCATACTATCCACCTCCAAAGAAAGAACTGATATTGATTGGACACAGACTGAGGCAGGCTATTTTTCACTTTGTTTCATCTTTTTCTTTTGTCCAAGTTTTCTTGGTACAAAAATGACTAATGTGGTGATGTTTTACAGAATTGCACCTGTATAACCTATATCCGATTGCTTACCGCCTTGGGAGATGGGGAGGGGAGGGATAAAATTTGGAACTCAAAACTTTAAATAAAAATGTTTATCATCAGAAATAAATAAATAAATAAATGAGAGTTGATCATCAAGCTCAAGACCCAACAAGAGTTAATGTTGTCCTAAGAGACCACCTGGATAAACAGAGCCAAGAGTAATTTTTTTTTTAAAGAAGGCATCACAAAGGAAAGCTAAAAGTAATCCTCTCTCGATAATGGTGACAACCCCATAAAAACAGAGGCCAGCAAAGCCCACCGCGGGAACAACTGTCCACATGACAATACAAACACCACACACGGGAGAGGAAGAGAAATGAAGGTGATGCTGTGTGACGAGAGACAGACAAGAGAAGACATAAATCCAATACAGCACACTCAGATGCTTTCTTTGCCTGACTCCTCACCAGGGAGGATGGAGGATGGAAGCCAAAGACAAAAATAAATTTTTCAGGAAGGAAAAGGAAATGCTGAAGGACTTTCACGTCTCAGGAACCCAGCTTTGGCGCATGATTCTTTTATAAACTCCTCCATTCCACTGCCTCCGTGGTCCCTCCTTCCTTGGAAAATGGAAATTTGCCAGGAGGAATTATCCTGAAGAATGTTACCCTTGACATTTGTCAGTGGACTCTCTGAACTGCTGGGAATTTTCCAGGACAGTCCTGGGTTTCACTTTCCTCACCCAACTGTCCCTTGGGTGTAGAACAGACCTGCCTTCCAGCCCTTGTAGCCAACTTCAATTCAATCCAACATGTAAGGGGGTTGAACAGAGAGGGCTCACTGATCAGTTTTGAAGAGTTTGCAGGGAAAGGATCGTCCATATGTTTGGAGACTGATCATCTCATTTCTCTCCCTATTGAATATGGGTTCTCCTTATTGGCATCTTGTTGAGAGGGCAAAAAAATGACTCCTGATTGAGTCCCAGGGACTAGGGGTGCCCCAAGATAATCCTTTGGAATCATCTCTAGGTAAGAGCTCCTAAGGGAAAGTGTTTCAATGACTGAGGGTGCCCCCATTCTGTTTTAGTCAGCTCAGACCCTTCAGAGATTCTCCTTCCTGAGCCAAGAGATCTGCTTAGTCTTTTTTTTTTTTGCAGGGGGGGAGGGGTTCTTTTCCCTTGCATCTTTTTTTTTTTTTCCTAGACTGCAACTGTTAACCATTCAAAAGCAGTTAATGGCCACCCACGGGAAGAAACTACATGTGTTTATATACATGGCCAAAGGATCAATACACTGTTAGAGTGTCACCCCATTAGCAACCCCAAGTTCAGTTCCCATCTGAGAAGAACCCAAACCAAGGAACAGCGTTGAATTAGAAAGGCTCAGGTACCTTGGTGTAAAAGTGAGACCCATTAGGTGGGAAAGAGAACTGTGTTAATTACTTGCTACTGTGAAGACTTTATTCATTTTTTGGCCTCTATTTATGGGTTCCTGTGAATCCTTTGTGCTTTTTGCAATTTTGTAGGGTGAAACAGAATATATTCTATATCTGATGTAAATTTGTTACTTTGAGTTACAGGAGTTGGGGACCGGGCCACCCATGTTTGTGGTAGCCTAGACATAAGCTGGAGAATCCTAAATAAACTCTGGGTGGGGAGAATAATAAGAGAGGCCGGGAAGGCAGAATTAACAGGTCCTGACCATTAACTAGATGCGTGGGGAAGAGACAAAAACATTGAGAATAACCCAAAGGTTTCAAGTCTGGGAGACTTAGATAATTGTAGTTAAATCTCCAGAAAAAAAGAATTTTGGAGGAGCGACAGATTTGAGGGGGTGGAGAATAAATTCTATTTGAAGGAGCCAAAAGAGACCTCAGAAGCAATCACATTCAACTTCTTGATTTGACGACTATGGAAGCTGAGGCCAGGAGTGGTGCCTTCTGAGAAGCCAGCATGAGAGTAGATCACAGACTTAGCACTGGGCAGAAAAGAAACAATGAATGAAAGAATGAATGAACGAACGAATGAATGAATGAATGAATGAAAAAAGCAGAACTAGGATTTTAACTCAAGTGGATTCATTGACTCCATATTCACTGGGCATTCTCTGTCTCTCCATCTCTCTGTCTCTGTCTCTTGGATTTCACAGTTCACACATAGGTCTGCGCTCTCAGTCATGTATTATTAAATTTATTAAATTTATCTTACAAAGAGCAGCCTACATGTAAAACTTTTTAATCTGCTCATCAATGTGTTGGCTTTTTAAAAAAAGGGCCTTAAGCCCATGAAAAACCAGTCCTGTTTCCCTATTCCTCAAATTAGTATTATAATAACCAAGTATCTACCCAAGTAAGAGAGAGCCTGAAGTGGTTGTGACTGTTGGAGGGGGGATGAGGAGAAGGATGGTGGGCTGCTCTCCACTAGCAGATTCCCCCCTGGGGATGATTCCTTCCTCCCTCTCCCCACCTCCTACTGTATGACCCCATCCCAGCCTTTCCAAAGCCCCTCACTTTATGATAAATCACACAGGCATCACCTGGGACTTGCTGGAACAACCCAAGCAGCTGAAGTGAAAGTAGAGTTGGGTTTGGAGCATTTGGGGAAGGAGAAGCAAGAGGGAGGACCTCAGCCACCCAGGGCCATCTGAAAGCAGTGGGACAGCTGTGTGTTCCAAACAAACCCCAGTGAAAGGCCGGGGAGGGAGGGGGGCAGCTCAGAAGGGTGGCCCGGGAAGCATTACAGAGAACTCTTCCATGAAGCAAAATGAGGAAATCCCCCCCCCCAATGAGGAAATAAAAGTCAATGAGCAGGAGCAGAAGTACTTTGGTGAGATGGGGTGAAATTCTGGAGAAAACCCAAGTAAGGGACGAGTACTCAAGCAAAGGCTCGGTCAGTGGGGAGCCCCCAGAGGCGGGTGCTGTGTGGGGAGGAGTCTCTGGTTATTAAATAGCTCTGCTGAGCCCTGTCTTTCCCATCCCGAGCTAGAAGGTTGCTCCTCCATCATTCCCACAAAGCATGTAAATTCAATGAGGAGGGGGAGAAGGAGGCAGGGGCATTCCCCATGGATAGGCTGGAGGGGGGGTTGTGGGTTTTTTTGATTTAGCCTCCATAAAGAACACCTGGCGGAAAAGGAGCGGAAAACACTTAAAACCTCCTTGGAGGGGGGTGGGGGGCTTAAGGAAACCTGGATGCTCTGTGAACAGAACAGAAGAGGAGCAAAGTGGGGGGTGGGGGTGGGGGGCTTCCCGAGGAAGAACAATCAGAAACCTTCACAGGGATTAGTTTAGGCAAGGAAGATGTCAGAGGCGCTCGGTCTGGGGAGTCAGGGGTCAGAAAGTGCCTACTGAGAAGCCAGGCTGAGGCTCTAAGATCACGGCCTTAGCACTGGGCAGGAATGAACGAACAAACGAACAAATGAACATTTACTACATGCTTACCCGGTGCCAGGCACCGTGCTAAGTGCTGCTGGATAGAGAAATAGAAAAGCTCTGACCTCAAGAGCTCACTTCTAATCAGGGGAGACAACACATACAGGGGGCAGCTAGGTGGCGCAGTAGATAGAACGCCCAACCTGGAGTCAGGAAGAGCTGAGTTCTAATCGGACCTCAGACACTTCCTAGCTGGGTGAGCCTGGGCAAGCCATTTCACCCTGTTTGCCTCAGTTTCCTTATCTGTAAAACGAGCTGGAGAAGGAAATGGCTAAACACTCCAGCATCTTTGCCAAGAAAACCCCAAATGGGGTCGCCGAAAGTTGGACATAAATGACTGAACAACAAAAACCCATCCCGGAGGCTTTACATTTTCTCTGAAATAGGTCACTACATACCAGGGAGCAGGGAAATAGGGCTACGCCTCAGTCTCCACTGCCTGCCCCCCCAAGTCTAGCCAATGCCTGGCCCCCAGAGGGTCTTCAGTAAATGCCTAATAAAAGCCTACATTTAAAAACAAAAACAAAACCCAAACTCAAGTGTTAATTTGCCTTCCCTTCAAGTAGGAAACTGGAGTCAGTGACCTCCAGGACCTTTCCAGCCCTAAGTCTATGATTCTAGGGCAGGGGCAGATAAGTTGCTCCCTGAGGGCAGAGAGAGTCTCTCGTTTCTTTTTGTACCCCTAGCACTTAGTACAGTGCCTTGCACATAGTAGGTGCTTCAAAAATTCTGAATTTTTTTTTTTTGGTGAGGCAATTGGGGTTAAGTGACTTGCCCAGGGTCACACAGCTAGTAAGTGTTAAGTGTCTGAGGCCGGATTTGAACTCAGGTATTCCTGACTCCAGGGCTGGTGCTCTATCCACTGCACCACCTAGCTGCCCCATTGCTGAATAAATTGATTTAAATGGGGTGGCAGGTCCAGAAAGGCGGGTGGCTGGAGAGGGAGGCGTGTGAGCCCTACAAAGGTACAGCCCGAGCAGGGCATGAGGCCCTCTGCTTCCCGGTCTTCTCTAGAGCTCCCTGTCTCTGAAAGAAGTCTAGAAATGAGAAGAGGAAAGGGTGTTGGAACGGAGAAGGCCTCCCCCACCTCACTGCATCCTTTCTCTAAACAGGGAAAAGGGCCGAGGCATTTCCAGACTAGAGAAGAAAGAGGTTCTTCCAGTCAATTCGATAAGCATCTGGGCAGGGCCACAGAGATAGAAAAGCAAAGACAAAAAGTCAGCCCTGTGCCCCAAGGAGGGCAGAGTGTATGAAGGGCAATGATCTAGAAGAAGTCTGTGTGGGGCTTTCCATGCCAAGCTGAGGAATGGGCATTTTTTTCCTCACTGCCAGGGTGAGCCATTGAGGATTCTTGAGCAGGGGAGTAAACCGTTCCATGGTTTAGAAAGATCACATTGATGACTTCATGGAGCCAATTCAAATTCTACCTTGGACACTTCCTAGCTGTTCTACTCCAGGAAAGTCACCTCACCTCTGTCCTGATTTGTTCATCTGTAAATTGGGGATAACAAGAGCAGCTGCCTCCCAGGGCTGTGGTGGGTGGGGAACAAACGGGATATTTGTCACCAGCTCTGCAAACTTTACAATGCTCTCTAGATGCTCGGTGTTGTTGTCATTATCATAGAATGCTACAACTCAAGGGAACCTTTGAGACTCTTCCATCTAACCTCTCATCTTAGGAATGAAGAAACTAAGGGCATCAGCAATAAAGCGATTCTTCCCAAGGCTGCGCAGCCAGGAAGTGGCTGGTCCAGGCTCCTCCACCTCCAATTCTAACAAGTCTTTGCCTGTACCATATTGTACTGTATTCTAGAATAAACCATTATAAATGGCTACACATAGACAAACAAATAAATAAACTATTGGTGAGTAGATATTTGCAAGAATTATTCTCAAGCAGGAGTTCTTAACCTGGGGTCCGTGAACTTTTTTTTTTAATTTTGGTGAGGCAAGTGGGGTTAAGTGACTTGCCCAGGGTCACACAGCTAGTAAGTGTCAAGTGTCTGAGGCCGGATTTGAACTCAGGTCCTCCCGACTCCAGGGCTGGTGCTCCATGAACTTATTATTTTTTGTAACAAATTTGTTTTATTCTTTAAACTTCCTCATTCATCTTGATTCAGTCATTAGTGTTGCTTCCTTCTGAAGGAGCATCCTTCTCTAAGTCTTGTCTTTCCTCCTGTAGGCTGACAAAGCACAGTGGAGCATCCGACACAGAGAACCACCGTTTGTACATGGCTGAAGAGACTGGTGATTCTACAGCAGCCCAGATACTTTACATCCATGAAATACGAGTTCAGACTCTGTACCAGGTGCTTTTTCTGCTGTTTCTGCTTCTCCTCCTCAGGAGAGGGGTGCAGGAGATTTTTCTCCAGAGGCATGTTGGCACGGAGAGGTTTTCACTGCTGGGAAAACATGAACTTATTTTAAAAAATATTTTGGGGCAGCTAGGTGGCGCAGTGGATAAAGCACCAGTTCTGGATTCAGGAGGACCTAAGTTCAAATCCGGTTTCAGCCACTTGACACTTACTAGTTTTGTGACCCTGGGCAAGTCACTTAACCCTCCTTGCCCTGCAAAAAACCAAAACCAACCAAACAAAAATACTTTGATGCCTGTTTTTCATTTGTTTCCTTGGTAACCCTATAGATTTTATTTTATATATTTAAAAACATTCCTCTGGGAAAGGAGTGTGGTCAGTAAGCTTCCAAAGGGGTCCATGACACAAATTCTAAAAAACAGCAATTCCTTCTGGGTCACCCAGAGAGGAGATCCAATGCCTAAAGTCCTGGCTCCTTTCTTTCACACTTCCTTATTCATAGTAATGCCGAGATACCTTGGCACACTATGGATGCAGCCAATATGTGTAAGGGACGCTAGGCAAAGCAGTCGTTTCTGCTGTGAAATGAAGTTAGGCAAAGCTAAATTAGGGAATATGAGTCAAGAGAGATTTAAGGAGATTGAGAGCTGAAAAGAGCACAGATTTTGAGTTAGAAGGGATCACAAGTCCAATCTCCTATTTTACAGTTGAAGACATTTAGGCTAAGATCAGTGACTTATCCAAGGTCATATAGCAGATCTAGGATTTAAACTCAAGCTCTCTATTGGATTTGAGCTCCCTGAGGACTGGGTGTGTGTGTGTGTGTGTGTGTGTGTGTGTGTGTGTGTGTGTGTGTGTGTGGTTTTTTTGGCTTCTTTTTGTATCCCCAGACTTGGCACAGTGTCTGGCACATAGTAGATGCTTAATAAATGTTTACTGTCTCCAAATGCATTTTTATTTTTATTTATTTAAAAAAAAATTTTTTTTTGGCGGGGCAATGGGGGTTAAGTGACTTGCCCAGGGTCACACAGCCAGTAAGTGTCAAGTGTCTGAGGCCGGATTTGAACTCAGGTACTCTGAATCCAGGGCCAGTGCTTTATCCACTGCGCCACCTAGCCGCCCCCACATTTTTATTTTTATTGCATTACTCTGCTGCTCTACAAATGAGCACCATATATAGGAATAAGAAGGACCCAGGTTCAAATCTCACCTCTGGTACTTCCTAGCTGAGTGAAACTAAGCAAGTCACTGAATCTCTCTCAGCCTCAGTTTCCTCTTCTGTACATAGCACTCCCTCAAAGGGCTGTTGTAAGGATCAAATGAAACAGCATTCTATAGATCCTCAGGGGTACTATGCAAACATTTGCTAGTATTAGTTTAAAAAAAAAACAAAACAGGACAAGGTGAAACCTTGTATAGATACTTCCTAGCTGTGTGACCTTGGGCAAGTCACTTAACCCTGTTTGATTCTGTTTCCTCATCTGTTAGATGAGCCGGAGAAGGAAATGGAAAACTACTCCAGTATCTTTGCCAAGAAAAACCCAAGTGGGGTCACAAAGAGTCAGACTATTGAAACGACTGAACAACAACAACACGAAGGCACAGAGACAACTGTTCTGCAACTTAGTCTTACAGTGTTGCCTGGAGCACAGAAAACGGAAGGTGACTTGCCCAGAGTCATGCAATCAGTGATGTATCAGAGGATACAGTAAATCCTGATAACAGATAGGATGCTTCCTGCCTTGAAATTCTCAGTGCAAAGGATGGGGTTTTGTGAACTACGAAGTGCTCGTAAAATGACTCCCGGGTTTGGCTGGCAGCAGACACGCACAAGGTAGTTTCTCTGCAGGGCAAACGAGAGGAAGGTACGAACTTACGGAAATGGGGCTGCTTACTTGGAAGCAGCCACATCACCTCTTTTCCTGCAACAAATTGTTCTTCTGGGGCTTTCTCTATGTCTGGCTTTGAACAAACATCCCCAAATCCACCCACCAACGGCAAGCGCCAGGCACATTCTGTCAGGATGCCCAACACATTAGCACTTCCTGTGTGGTGCGCAGAGTAATCTGATACTGATGCAACAGCTAGGGTGATAAAAGAATTGGCTCCCTTTGCTCCACTTCAAAGACGGTCATGTGGGGTAGGATGGGGGTGGCGGGAACCACCTGAATTTCCACTTAATGAGGTTTCACTGGAAGCTCTAAAGGGTTTCGAGTTGGGCGACCGAGTCAAAGGTGTCAGTTTCCCATATCCGGATGATGTACCTTTCCCCCACTCTCGTACTTTTTCCACCATTTTCCTTAGGATGCTGTGGAAGTTAATGGGAAAAAATATCAAGCATCCCTTAAACCTAGTCCCACCAGGGACAGACTTACTTCCAGCCAGTTGGTCTGAACTTTCCCGTTTCTCTGCTGTGATTGTCGGTCCGTCAGCCTTCTCTGGTGAATCTGCTCCGTTCCCCCCTTTGGGGGATAAGTTCTGTGGTTCAGCAACTTGCCCGTCGCCTCTCCCATTTTCCTGGGGCTCTGCGTTGCCCTGAGACCCTTCTGATGCGCCGCACATATCTGCCGACCCTGGGGTCTCCCTATCCAAGGACGAGAGGTCTTCGGAATGGTCGGATGTGGTTTTCCCATCTCTCGACTCCCCAGACCCGTTGGCTGTGGGGGTGAGTGGACTGCTCCCTGCAGAGTTCCCGGGGCAGTGGTACTGAGGGACAACACCCACAAATTCTAGGCCACGACTCGCTGCATCTTGGATCTGGGAGGTGAACAAAGAGAATGAGAACAAATCATTATATTGTAGCAGCAGGAGGAGAGAAGAAATTTTTTTTTTGGAGGGCATCATGTTGGATAATTATATGGAAGTACACAGAGTAGGGTCACAGAGAGTCACCCTCTCCTTCCGGTGGGCAAAAATCTCTGTTTATCATCTGCTGGAGGTGGCCAAGGACTCCAAAAGTGGGAATGGGGACCAACACAACACTGCATTGTGAAAAAGGAACTTCATTTCTGCAGAAGTTTTATTTTTGTCCCCCCTCCATGATTTTTTTAAACAAGTCATCTACTTCCTGCCAATCAAGTCACTGTATAAACACAGTATGTCTATATAAACAAGTACCAACTACCAAGTGGTATTTTATAACCTCCAAGAATTTCCTTTTAAACAACTGTTTTTGCAGCGGGAGGTGGGGGGTGGGGAAAAGCATTTGGGGAAGAAGGGGACCCACCATAAGAGATGATGAAACATGACAGATACAAAAGGACCCCTGTGTTTCTAGGTTCTGCGATGAGCCCGAGGCCTGTCCCTGGCCCCACCCTATGAACCCTGCTCATACAAGCTCATCGGAAAGTCTGCAGGGCTCCTGATGCCCACCCTGGGCCCCAGCTGGTGCATTCTGCTCTGGATGCTCGTCCCTGACTTTTCCCAGGGATGAGAGAGGACACCCAAGTGTAGCAGCAGATCTGCATTTTAGCAACCTTTTCCTCCCTAAAAACAGCAGACAATTGTCTCTATCAGCAAGAAGATGTGGGAGAGACAGAGCAAGAGTGGCATCCTACTCGGACTCAGCAAGAAGCCCAGGACAGCAAGGATGGATACAAGGGGACTTTCTGGGCAATGTGTCTGACATCGGTTTCTAGAAAAACAAAGAGGGCACCGTAGAACAACAGTTCCTGCATGAAGATACTCAAAAAACATTTTGTGCATTGAGACCAAATTCCAGGGGGGAATTTACTGATAAGAACCACAGAGGCTCAGACCCAGAGTTGGAATAGACCTCCAAGGTCACTGAGTCCAAATGGAATTTGTGAAATTTAGGAAAATACCTCCAATGGTCATAGCGGCTGTTGAGCCTAAGATCTCAGGTTTGAAGCTGGAAGGGGCCTTTGGACAGAGGTCAACTAGATGAGCTCTAAGGCCCCTTCACAAATTCCATGAATTACTGAGCAAGGCCTTGACCCCCCAAATCCTAAACCTCTACATACCTTGGGATCGTCAAGCCATGAGAATAACGATTATAATAACTACATTGATCTAGTACTTATTTTATATAGGTTATCCCATTTGGTCCTCACAACAACCCTGTAAGGTGAGGCCTGTTATTATCACTCCCATTTTGCAAGTGAGAGGTTGGGTCCCACAGCTAAAGAGGTGTCTGAGGCAGGATTCAAACTCAGGCCTTCCTGATCCCAAGTCCAGTCCTCTGACCCCCATGCCGCCCAGCTGCCCTGGGAAGTCTAGCTGGATCAAGCCTTGAAGAAACCAAGAAACAAAGTTATCTGTACATGTTTGACTTGGGGGCAGCAGGAATGGGGCACCACGGAAAAAGTGTGGGTTCTTAAAGGATATGGGTTCTTATTGAAGTTTGTTCACTTATTACCTTTGTGGCCTTGAGGAAATCATTTATCCTCCTTAGCCTCGGTTTCCTCATTTGTAAAATAAAGGATGTGGACCAGATGCTGCCTAAGGTGCCATCCAGGTGTAATATAGTCTCTCACCTTCTGGAGGGTCAGAACTGTCAGCTGTGGTCTGACACTAAGAATTAGGGGGAATTAGTCACACTGAAGGCAACCTTCTGTAGCTAGGAAAGCCACTAAGTTGGGAACACCCTTTGATCCATCAGTCTTGCTCTCTACCGTACACCCCAAGATGGTCAAAGACAGGAAGAAAGTCCTCATACACACCAAAATATTTATAGCAGCCCTTCTGGTGGTAGAAAAAACGGAACTGGGTACTCATCCACTGGGGAAGGACTAACCAAACTGTGGTCTCTGACCATCATCAAGTATTGTGACACAAGAGACAACAGACACAAAGAATTCGGAGAAATGTGGGGAGATTTGTTTGAAGTGATGCAGAGTGAAGTAAGCAAAACCAAGACAACAACATATACAATTACCTCAAAGGCATAAATAAAGAAAACAATACTAACAGACAACAGAATTCAGCTCTGATAAAATGATAATTAATCTTCACACCCAAAACATGCAGCCTTTCCGCCAAGGGAAAAAGTGGCACGCTACCAGGTTTATTTGTTCCAAAGGTTTGGTTTGGTTTTGCAAAGGAGGTGGGGGAGACGTGGGGGAGAGAGGACATAGTTTTTTGTTCATTAAAAAGAAAGAATAGGGGGCAGCTAGGTGGCGCAGTGGATAAAGCACTGGCCCTGGATTCAGGAGGACCTGAGTTCAAGTTCAGCCTCGGACACTTGACACTTACTAGCTGTGTGACTCTAGGAAAGTCACTTAACCCTCATTGCCCCACAAAAAACAAACAAAAAAGAAATAGTAGACAGTAGGTGCAGAATCATGTTTACATACATACATATGAACATACATACATACACTCATGTGTTCAATAGGGCCAGTGCTTCAGTTGACTTAACTGGATATATGCGCATATATGTATGTATGTGTATGTATGTAAACATGCCTGTGGATATGTGTGTATATACACATACATCTATACATACAGAGATCTATAGATATCTATATAGCTATACAAACATATAACACACACATATATATATATATATGTTTGTGTATTTACAAGGGAGAGGTCTATCTATCATTGCTTATTGGAAAGTTTTTAACTTTGCAATTATTAACACAAAAAAAGCATCAACAGAAGAGGGGAATAAAAGGAAACGGAAGCTACAAATGACTTGTGAATCATAAGATATGTAGCACAGTAAAACAACATAAGTTTATTCTACTTAGTGCATCAGTCAGTCAACAAATCCTTACTGAATGAACCTGGGGCACACAGCAATACCTGAGGCATAAGGGAGAGCCAAGTCCCAACCATGGTGCAGCCAGCCCGCCAAGCTGACCAAAGAGAAGGATGGGGGAGTCCAGAGACGAGAGAGGACGGTTAGACTGATACAGGGCTGTGAAGGTCCCAGGCACATGGGTATGGGCCAAGGACACAGCCTATAGTAACCCTTCCTCTAGTTCTCTCTTGTGACTCATGCACCCGAGTTCTAAGAGAGGTGACATTTAGCATGCCTTTCTCCAACGTCTTTAAGGGTGTCGAGGGGAGTGGGCAGACATCAACAGGAAGACAGAGAATCATGCACTGGATTTCAAGCATAAAATGGCACCAAAGTGCTGGAATGGGGAAGAGAACTCAATTTGTCATCAGAGGACCTGCTACTGGTATGGCTGCAGATGAGCCACGTCTTCTCCTTGTCCTCAGTTTCCTTTTCTGTAAGATGGGAGGGTTACTCTAAAATCCCTTATGAGCCTATGAAGAGGAATGATGGTTGGCCTTGGAAAAATCACATAATCACTCAATCACAGCATCTGTAGGGAGGGGGCTGGACAAAATGACCTCTAATGGCTCCTGCTTAGAGGCCTACAGTTCATCTGATGAAGGGAGGAGAAGGGGAAGGAAATAAGTATTAAGCAACTACTATGGGTCATGCACTGAGCTTCACAAATATGGCCTCATTTAACCTGATGATGATGCAAGTGAAACGAGGAGACGGCCTCATTCTGGGAGGGTCAGTGATGGCGTGTGAGCAATGGACAGAAATCAGTGTCTCTACTGGAATGGTCCTGAAATGAGGTCAGAGGCTAAGGGTGGGGCCTCTCAGAGGGGCCCCTGCTGCCTTAATGTCACTGGCAGATAAAGGGATGAGTTTCTCATCTAGATGAGAATAAACATTGTCTAACAGCAGCTAGCAACCAAGTTTCTACCACTCATACACATCCCCTTGGATTCATGATAATTTCAGTCTTAAACACTTTTTTAAAAATTTATTTTTAATTAATTAATTTTTTTGTGGGGCAATGAGGGTTAAGTGACTTGCCTAAGATCACACAGCTAGTAAGTGTCAAGTGTCTGAGGCTGGATTTGAACTCAGGTCGTCCTGAATCCAGGGCCAGTGTTTTATCTACTGTGCCACCTAGCTGCCCCCTCTTTAGCACTTTTGATTGGGGTAGCAGACAATATTAGTGATGAGGCACTTACTAACCTAACCAGTTAATTCTTATTAGAACTAAGAAAACAATAAATGATCTTAATATCTTGGAAACAGCCCTTTCCAATGTGGACGTAAGAAAGAAGAAAGCTATATCACAGTTCTGGGTGTACTCACAAGGCAGCCATGGCATAATGGACAGAGGGAGGATTTGGAAGTTAGGAAGACCCGGATTCAAATCCCACTTCAAGGAATAAGCATTTATTAAGTGCCTACTATGTGCCAGGTAGAGGCAGCAAGGTGATGCAGCATAGGAAGCCTCATCTTCCCGAGTTCAAATCTAGCCTCAAACATTTATTCGCTGTGTGCCCCTGGGGGAGTCACTTCATCCAGTTGGCCTCAGTTTCTTCATCTGTCCAATGAGCTGGAGAAGAAAATGTCAAACCTCTCCAGTGCCTTTGCCAAGAAAACCCCAAATGGGGTCACAAAGACTCAGACGTGACTGAACAACAGAAATCAATACAAATTCAAATTAGGGCAGAGAGCCAAACCTTTACCTAAATTTTAATAATTTTCCTAACTGGGGGCTTGGAGCTATAATTATTGTCCTACCAACTTTCTGTCTGATAGAAATGCCATAAAACAGCAGAGGTGGCCCTCTGGACCCATTATGCTGCCCCGTAGACTGAAAAAGAAAGGTGATCATTAAATCCCTAGGAGGCAAGGTGTGTTAGGAGGAAGAAAGACACACCCTGAGCCAACCCCAAAGGAGGAGACAGGAAAGGCTCTGCCCCTCTCCAGCAGAGCCTGGGGAGTACTGCTGGCCAGCTGTCCTCTCCACAGGAACACCCACACCCAGGGGTGCCAGATATAAACCGAAGGGACTGGACGTCATGGCCTTCAAAGCCCTGAAAACTCTATATAAGAGGCCCACGGTCCTCTCTTGGTTTCTGTTTTCTCGGCTGTGCAATGATGCCAAGAATACCTACAACACATACAGCAGTATAGAGCTGAAGCCAGGACAACTTGGGTGCGAGTTCACGTCCGACAATGTATTGGTGAAGCCGGTCACTTTAACCTCCAAATTAGCCCAGAAGGGTTCGACTCAAAGAGAAACGGGGCCACTCAATTCTTCAGAGGGATCCCTAGGGGTCAAGTATTGACTTAGAAAACCACAGTCACATTATCTCTGTTTTATTGTGTTTTTGTCTATTTTGTTAAGTATTTCCCAATTATAGTCTAATGTGGCTCAGGATGCATTTGGGAGCATGTGGGAGTCGTGGGGGGGGGGTGTCACACGTTTGACCCCTCAATGCCAGACAACTCCGGCTATCAATGGCAGAAAAGGTTCAGGCCGGCACTGATTCCATCAAGGAGGGAAGTCACAGGCGTGGCCCTATTCCCTACCTCTAGTACCGCCCTCCTGGGGTTGATAGGAAGCCTGAGGCTCCCTGTTCTCAGAGAGCTTAACGTCCCATAGAGGGAGGCAGAGGAGAAAATGTGAGGAAAGCATCTGACAAAGTAAAGTGTCAATCTTGTTATGATGATGTATTTTTGACCTTGGGACCCAGAACAAGCACCCCCTCCCCAGCTGGTATGGGGAAAACTCTGCAAAAACGCTATTCGGGGTCACCCCCCAACACGGGAGTCTGTAGCTATGATTACTTTTTTGTTTTGTTTGGCTTGGTTTGGTGAGGCAATTGGGGTTAAGTGACTTGCCCAGGGTCATACAGCTAGTAAGTGCCAAACATCTGAAGCCGAATTTGAACTCAGGTATTCCTGACTCCAGGGCCGGTGCTCTATCCTCTGCACCACCTAGCTGCCCCCTGTAGCTATGAATACTTTATCATGGTAACCCTCCCGCCATCTTTTCCTCACCTAAGCTCTCAGGCTCCTCCTTCCAGAAAGGGGAGGTTCAGAAAGCAAAAGCAATTTAGGTTTGAAGTTGCTTCCAGGTCTGGCCACAAGAACCTCCCACTTCAGGAAACCAAACATTTGCCAGACCTTTAACAACTGTTCTGCAGAGGGGCCGTGAGGAAGGAGCCCGCTTTATGGGTCTCTCTCACGGGCCCAAGTTTTATGGCTCTCACTCTTGTGTGTGTTTATTCTCTCTCTCTCTCTCTCCCTCCCTCCTTCTTTCTCTATCCTTCCCTTCCCCTTCTCTCCTTTCTTCCATTTTCCTTCCTTTTCTTCCATCCTCTGTCTTCCTTTCTCCCCTTCCTTCTTTCTTTTTCCCTTCTCTTCTCTTTCCTTCCCTTCTGCAATTGAATAGGAGATTTCTGCTGGGAGGGAGGGAGGGAGAGAGAAAATGGCAAGAGAAAACGTGTGTGTGTGTGTGTATGCGCACATGCACACATATAAATAGATACATGTATATATGTATGTGTGTACCTATCTATATTTATTTATAGACATACATGTGTTTCTGTATAATTGCTATCGCTATCATATATATTATTTACACGCATTAGCTATATAATTATGTATTATTTATACACACTAGCTATATATAATGGTTATATAATGATATATATTTTATTTATATATAATAGCTATATATATCACTACTGTTGTTTAGTCACTGAGTCATGTCTGACTCTTTGTGACCCCGTAGACCGCACCATCCGTGAGGTTTTCTTGGCAAAGACGCTGGAGCAGTTTGCCATTTCCTCCTCTGGTGGATTAAGGCAAATAGGGGTTAAGTGACTTACCCAGGGTCACACAGCTGGTAAGTGTCTGAGGCCGGATTTGAACTCAGGCCTTCCTGTGAGCATAACCTTCCCCCCATTCTCTCATGCCTTCCTTCTATGTATTGTCTCCCCCATTAGACTGTTAGCTTCTTGAGGGCAGGCTCTGTCTTATGCCTCTCCTTGTATCCTCAGTGCCTGGAACCTACACAGCAGGCGCTCAATAAATGTTTGGTGACTTACTGACAAACACATACGAAGCATTTCAATACAAAGCAGGGACAGGGCAGGGCACTAGCATTTGGGGAAGATCAGGAAAGAGTTCATGCAGGAAGAGGTATATGAGGGTAATCTGTGTCTTAAAGGAAGCAGAGATAAGGAAGGAGGGCATCGCTGGCATGCAGAACAGCCAGTTCAAAAGCTTGGAGGTTGGAGATGGAATATTAAAAGGCCAGAGGTTAAAACTTGGACCTCCCCGCCCCCGATGGAGTTTCTCGGTGGGGTCTCTCAACAAGAGGGACAGAGATCAGGGAACAATGAACAAAAACCCAACTGTGTATCATTATCAGAAATGCCCAGTAGTGATGATAACATCAGGACTGAACCTTCTACTCCAAGACATTCCAGACCTCAGGCAGATGTGATCTCACCAGACCTTTTCTCTCCTCTAACAACTGGTTTGAACCCCCACTACATATACCTTAGACACTGTTCCTGAGTCTAAAACACAGAACTCAACCAAGGTCCCCAGGGGTATTGCAAAAAATAGCTTTGCCACATTCATGGGACTTAGACCTTGACACCCTAGTGAGAAATAGCTGAATCAAGGAGGCAGGTCGAAAGAACTTTAACTAGGAACAGATGTTTTCCTTCACACCCACGGCTGCTGAACATACAGACTGTGTGATTTTCTCCTCATTCCTCAATTTACATTCGCTTCCAAAACATTAATAAAGTGCACTGGAACAAAATGGTGCTCAACCAGGTGACTGGGCCGTTACTCTCCCTTCCAGTTCTCAGAGCCCAAACTATCTAAGCTATTGTTACCCCCTAAAGCAACCACACCATAATAGCCATGACTGCAAAATCACAATGGAAACAAATGAGCCCAACTGCATGCCCAGAGATGGTTTTCATTACAATGTGAGAAAGAAATAAATGTTGTATTGTTCTTTTTTTTTTTCCTAAGGACCCTGGAGAGAACTCAGGGAAGTATTTCTGAAAATGGAAATGATTGCAGAAAGTTGCCCGTAGGTATGGAGGGGAAGGGAAAGGGTTCTTCAAATCTCTACCAGATTCTGAGTTATTCACTTGGGGGAAAAAAATGACTAGCCAATGCCTGACTTCTCAATTTCTTTTGTCTTTTCACCTTTTATCTGTGCCTAGGGTCAGCTTCTGAAATTCTGAACCAAGATGGGAGCATCCAAACTGATACAGCCTGATTGCTTGCTGTTCACCAGTGAACATCTCACTGATTCAGGCTAATGGGAGAAGACTAGGTTGCAATATTAAGAAATCTAGATCAGGCATTTTTTAAAAAGATGTAGTTTTGATTACTTTCAAGTATATAAATCATAATAAATTTAGATTAAATGAGATAATCTATGTAAAGTACTTCATAAATTAGATAATCTATGTAAAATGTGCTCTTTGCAAATCTTAAAGCACTATATAAATCATATATATATATATATATATATATAAATGATGATAGTGATTATTATAAAGAGAATCAAACCAAGGTAACAAAAAAGCGGGACTCTCTGAGGTCCTCCTTTTAAGAAAGTTAAGAATGGCTTGTAATTTGCATAGCAATGATTCTCAGGCTGTGCTTAGGAAAGGGTCTCCCAAGAAAGATGACTATTCTTCTAATATGGGCTCTACAGTATTAATTTCCCTCATAAACCCACAGTTACAGACTTTAGCTCAGCCCCTGCCCAAACAATCTGTCCAAATCCCAAATGGGGCATGTGAATGAATGAGATTTTACCATACAAGAGCCACATTCTCAGGCACTAAGGAGATTGGAAGGGTAGATCACAGAAAATTCAAGCTCTAAATATAAGGAAAACCATAGGTATTGTTCTCCGGGCACCCTCCCCAGGATAAGGTTTGAGAAGCACGTCACGCTCTTTCCCAAGCACCTAGGACTAGCACAGTGTGGAGCACACAGCAGGTACCTAATAAATGCTTGCAGACTGTCACTGCCAATCATCATTTCAAAACTGTCTAAGCCTGCTGAAAGATTATACCACCTGATAGCAACTTTATTTCCTTGGGGGTATTTATTTACAATTTCTTTGAAAATTCTTTTTTTTATTCCTTCTTTCTATCTCTATGTTGTTGCCTCTAAGTGTCTATATATTTTCCTCCAGCTAGTGGACTTGTGTGCCCCCACCACTCTTCCTCACCCCATTCTCCATGTCTTTTTTTTTTAGTTATCAAATAATTTAAGAGTGGGAAGGGATCATGTTTGGTTTAGACTCATCTGTGCTGTAATGGATAGAGTTCGTATCAAATTCAGAAAGACCTGGGTTCAAGTGTTGCCTCTGAAATATACTTACACAAGTCACTTAATTACTTAGTGCTCTATACACTGGGGAGCTGAGGCAGGAAGGCAATTAGGTTTAAGTGACTTGCCCAGGGTCACAGAGCCAGTAAGGGTCTGAGGCTAGATTTGAATTCAGGTCATCCTGACTCCAGGTCCAGCACCCCATCCAGTGAAATCAGAGAAAAAGACCCTGAAGTTCATCATTTCCACCCCACCTCAGTTTTCCAGATGAGCAGATAAAGACCAGAGGTTTAGAGACTTGCCCAAGGACACACAGCTAACTAATGGCCAAAGGAGGATTAGAACTTGTTTTCTCCTTTACAATCTAGTGTGATCTAAAGGAAGCTAAGGGGCGCCACAGTACATGGATCCCTACATCGGGAGTCAGCAAGACCCAAGTTCAAATCCATCCTCAGATACTTATTGGCTTGGGGACCCTGGGCAAGTCAGTTTCCTCATCTGTAAAATGGGAATGATAATAATAATAATAATCACCTCCCTCTCAGAGCTGTCGCGAGGCTCAAAGGAGATAATAATTGTAAAGTGCTTAGCACAGTGCCTGGCACCTAATAAGCTCTGGCCTAGAAGGGCAGACAGAAAGAATAAAAACAAAATGGAAATAAATTAATGGGGATCTCAGCTTAATTAACTGTGTCCTTATTAGGCAGTTTGTTCATTTATATTTATGACAAGGAGTTAATAATGTTTCGAATCACCCATTCTTATCATTCATATATCTGTCTGTGTTGTGTGTATTTATATATGGTGTGTTTGTATATACATATAATAACAATGTGTGAGAAAATTATTAATAATGGAGCCAGGCCTGACCTTTCTTAAGGTTAGCCCAGAGTTAGGAAGTTACCTCACTCAAAACCACACCTACCTGAGCCTGGCCCTCAGGAGGTGTGTTCTCTGACTTCAGCACATTCTGCTCACGGACCACCCTCAAATCCAGTGAACCAATGGATTTAGGTGATGCTGGCCAATTAGATTGGAGCAGTGTGTAGGGACCGCCTCTCCTCCGGACCTGCAGGTAGCTTCTGCTCTCATTGGCACAGGAACCTGCTCTTTTTGGTCTGAGACTCCAAGGTGGTGGCAGCGCCTTGTGGTAGGTATGTAGGGCTTCTGAACTTTCTGAACTCCAAGTGTTCTCTCTTTACTAATATTTAATATACTTTAATAAATGCTTAATGCCCCAAACTGGTGGAATAGCCCCTAATTTCTAAGTAACAAATATATGATAAACCCCAGCTAATTTCCCCTAAACTTGGGACAGAAATAGGGAGACCACATTTAGTTTTACTTGTCACAAATGTATATATGTTTATATATGTGTACAAAGATAATTCTATCTATGAATAAATGTAGACACACAATGTTATGTGTATTTATAGGTTTATGTGTGTGCGCATGGATAATGCAACATATGCATGTATACAGACATACACATGACATGCAACGTCGACCTTATACATGTCTGCATGTGTGTCTATAAGATAACACAACATATATGCAATACAACGCATCATTGTATTTATGCATGTTTACATGCGTACACATGGAGAACAAAATTTAAATATGGATACACAGTATGGACACGTGTGTACACGTATATAGCGTGCACATGCATACATATATAATTTATTTACACACACACACACACACACACACACACACACACACACCTTTACAGCCTTCTACAATGCTTAGATTTCCCCCTCAACATGTAGAGAAAGGCCCAGCCCAGGAAGGTTTTCAAGTCTGGCTACACCTCATAATGAATTTCTTTCATGTCATGTCACTAAGAAACACTTTTGATCTTTTGAGAAAACTTTCTGTAAAAACACAAGCTCATCCTGAGCAAGGCCTTATTCCTTCATCCTTTGATGGATTCGTGATCACATCAATACAGGCGGACGTTCTCTTTCTCTTTTTGAAAAGATATGCCTTCTCAATGCTCAGGGTTTTTGCTTCTTGCGCTGCCTTCCCCCCCTCCCCCCCAACTCCTCAACGCCTCTTTGGAACAAAGAAGATCAATTCATCAAACAATCCACAAGTATTAATCATGCACCTACTATGTGCTAAAAGGAACAGCACAAGCCTAACAGCAAAGATAAACACCCTGGGGACCATCACGTCTGAAAGGGTATGCGGCATTCTGCTCTGTAGTCCACCACCTCACTACCTACAGGAGGGAATAGTTATTTCATCATTGTAGGATCCTCAATCTAGAGCTGAAAGGGAGCTCAGAGGCCATTTCAGGCCCCCTTTCCCTTCATTTTACATCTGAGCAAAGTGAGGTTCAGAGAGGGAAGTGACTTGTCCAGGGTCACCCAAATAATAAATACCCGAGGCTGGATTTGAATTCGGGTCTTAGTTACTCTAGACCTAGCACTCTGTGCACTATAGAATGTGATTCTGGAGCTAGAGTTCTTCCTATGATATCTCATGCTAACTTTGGAGCCAAGATATCATTGCATTTAATCTCATTTCTGATATCTTCCATTATTGTACTTGCATTATTGTAGTCACTGTGGGTATGAAGCACTCTCCAGATTCTGCTTTCTTAATGTCAACATAGATTCATGAGAGAGAGAGAGAGAGAGAGAAGAAGGGAAGAGAAAGAGGGAAAGGGGGAGAGAGGGAAGAAGAGGAGGAGCAGGAGGGGGGAAGGAAGGGGAGGAGACTCCAGCCAGTTTCCTCAGAGGCGAGACTTGAAGCCAGCTCTCCATCCATCAAGTCAGAGGATCTCTTTGCCATGACTCACACAAATGAATCAAAGCACTCCTCAGCTGCCCTGATGTAGTAGGCAGCACTAAGGCACTCTGGAAGAGGCTCCTAAGTCCTTAGCATGCAGTTAATTCCCATGAGGCAGAAGGTAGAAGGGACATCCAAGCCCCCTGATGCTGCCATTTTTGAAACTCAGACCTGCTTCTGAATCTGTGAACAGTTACGGTTCAGGCTTTCAAAAGCCCTAATTAAATCCCTACCTTTTCTTGAGAGGGTGAAAAGACTAGACATGCAACGTCAGGATTCGAGGGAACTCCCAACTTGGGAAACTCCCTTTCTCAATACAAGTCAACAACTCCTCTGTAACTCAAGTACATAAAAGAGCTGCCTGCTTCAGAGAGATCAAGTTACTCACCCAGGCTCACACAGCCAGGTGTGTCCGAGGTAGACTTTGAACCCAGGTCTTTCTGATTCCCAGGCCAGTTCTCTGACCCCTGTGCCCAGCAAATTCCTACTGTAGGAGACCAATCAGAGTCAGGAATCTGCTACCTCTAGACAGTAGTTTTCTCTCTAAGGTATTAGTAAATCAGGCTTGATCCCGAAGGGGCTCTGGATTCTTTTTTTTTTTTTTTTGCAGGGCAATGAGGGTTAAGTGACTTGCCCAGGGTCACACAGCCAGTAAGTGTCGAGTGTCTGAGGCCAGATTTGAACTCAGGTCCTCCTGAATCCAGGGCCGATGCTTTATCCACTTCGCCACCTAGCTGCCCCAGGGCTCTGGATTCTTAATGGAAAAAACTTCTAAAACAAACATGGTGGAGAAGAATCCCACATGGGATACAGACTTCAATAAGCATTTATTAAGAGCCTGCTACGGGGAAGGCACCAGGCTGGGAGGAAAAGGGAAAAAATATTCCTCCAGAAATATATTATTACTGAGGGAAATATAATATAATATAATATAATATAATATAATATAATATAATATAATATAATATAATATAATATAATATAATATAATATAACATAACATAACATAACATAACATAACATAACATAACATAATATAACACAACATAACATAATATAACATAACATAACATAACATAATATGTAAATAGAAAAAGTTGTTGTGAGATAATTTGAGAAAGGAAAGTATTAACAAGTAGGAGGAGACAGTGGGACAGAATTCGTTAGGGTGTTTGGATGGCTGAGGTGTTCCTATTGTATCCTCAGGGTAATAGGGAGCCACTGAAGAGTCCTGAGCAGGAGCATGGCAGAATATCCCATGTATGTTTTAGGAAGAACGTCTCGCCCGCTGCGTTGAGAGTGCACTAGAGAGGAGAGCGTCTGGATGCAGGGAGACAAATTAGGAAGCGATTGGACAATCCTAGCTGGGGGGGGGGGTGCTGAACTGGAGAAGGTTGTCATATGTGTATCAAGAAGGTGCTGAGGCAAGAGGAGTCGGGCAAATAAGGTTGAAAAGATCTGGCAACTGATTGTAGATGGAGGAATATAGGGGATAAGAGGGAGTGGAGAGTTCAAAGATGGTCTACCCTCACAAAGTTGTCGTTCACCCTTCATTTCCCAAGAGGACTAATGACATCACAGGGTGATGTCTTGACTTATGCAGGAACTGGGTTTAAGTGAGGCAGAGCTGGGCTACAGAGAAACTTAATGACTAACCACTGATAGCATCCCTCCTCCCGGCTCCAAAAGAACCCTTTTATTTTGTACCTAGCCTATATTTACTTATCTATCTATGAATATGTACATCCCAAACACACTAAGTTTCTTGTACGCAAGGACTGTCTCTGTACTTCTGTTTTTGTACACCCAGAGCCCAACACAGTGCCTGGCACATAGTAGGTGTTTAATAAATGCTTGTTGCTTAACTGGTCAATGAATTATAGAGCATCCTGCTTTTTATCTCAGCCGACAAAAGAGCAATCTTCCAATATCTGCGGAAGAAATAGTAGAGCTTGTCAATATACTGATAAGATCAGCCTCCATCTCTGTCTTTCCCTATCTCTCTCCACCCTCCAAGCTCCCTCTCTCTCTCCCTCTCTCTCTCTCTCTCTCACACACACACACACACACACACACACACACACACACACACACATGCACATGCCCGCCCCTTCCACTACTAAAGGAGTTCATACATTCATTATCTCTGCTGGATTGAGGACAAATCAAGCAGAGTGATCATTACTGAGAGGTGAATATCCGCACCTTTCAACAACACAGATGGGGCAGTTCAACCTGTGTTGGAAACTCGTCAGTGGCAACATGTATTAATTTGCGATGCATAATTAGCACTCCAAGACATGTTCCATCTCATGCAAAAGCTTCACAACCATCACGGCACTTTGGAAACTTTTCTGGTGATAAGTTAATCCCATATTTGTAAAAATGTCTCCTGGGAAGTACTAAGGAGGAATGAGGGACATCTGACCCTCGCGAGCCATTTAACAGGATGGGTTTACATAGTGTCTGTCATTGGACATGTTTCAACAGGCCCAGAAGCTGAAGTGACTCTTTTACTAGTATCAGAAAAGAGAAAGCGGGGCAGCTAGGTGGCGCAGTGGATAGAGCACCAGCCCTGGAGTCAGGAGGACCTGAGTTCAAATCCAGCCACAGACACTTACTAGCTGTGTGACCCTGGGCAAGTCACTTAACCCCAATTGCCTCACTAAAAAAAAAAAAAAGAAAGAAAGAAAGAAAAGAGAAAGCTCATGAGTTCAAGGTATGACCAAGAGCACTCTTCATATTCACAAGGCTGCTACAGGCAAAAGTTCATAGCATCCCAGACTCAGCGTTGAGAAGGGACCTTGGAGGCCCATCTAGAGCGTTCCCCATATTTTACAGAGAAAACTGAGGCTCTACAAAGGTGAAAGGACTTGCTCAAGGTCACACGTTTCCAAATCTAGCCCTCTTCCCATGACATCACATCGCGACTCAATGTGAAAGAAATACACTCTGTTCTTCTCTTTGTTATTGTTCAGTCATGTCAGTCATATCTGACTCTTCAAGACTGTATCTGGGGCTTGGCAAAGATACTGGAGGGGTTTGCCATTTCCTTCTCTGGCTCATTTGACAGAGGAGGAAACTGAGGCAGATAGGGCGAAGTGACCTGCCCAGGGTCACCCAGCTCGTAGCTCTATTTCTGCCCTTTCTCAAGTCTTGGGATTTGGATGGTAAAGATTTCGTAAAAACCACCTCCACCAGGTCCCTTCACTCCAGGCATGAGAGAGGTATGCACGGCGGAGAACATCAAGGACAAATTCACTCAGAGACAATCCCAATAACAATACTGACCATAGATCACATCTGCAGCGTGCCTTAAAGCATGGCAAAGTGCTAGGAGGGAGAGAGAGAGAGAGAGAGGAGAGGAGAGGAAGAGGAGAGGGAGAGGAGAGGGAGAGGGGAGAGAGAAGGGAGAGAGAGGGGAGAGAGAGGGGAGAGAGAGGGGAGGGGAGAGAGAGGAGAGGGGAGAGAGAGGAGAGGGGAGGGGAGGGGATGTGAGATGCTGGAGGGGCTATGGGAAAGCAGCTACATTCACGCCCTGTTTGCTGGTGGAACCGTGAACTGGTCCAGCCATTCTGGAAAGCAGTTGGGGATCATGCCCTCCAATCACTAAACTCTACCCTTTGACCCAATGATACCACTACTGGGTCTATGCTCCAAAGAAACCAAGGGAAGAGGAAAAGGACCCATTTGTGCACAACCATTCAGAGCAGCTCTTTTTGTGGCAGCAAAAAACTGGAAACTGGGGAGGGGGCACCCCTCAACTGGTTAAACAAACTAAAGTATATGAATGTGACAGAATATTATTAAGCTTTTAAAACAATCACAAGAGGGATGTTTTCAGGGAAACCTGGGACGACTTGTATGATCTGATGCAGATCAAAGTGAGCAGAACCAGGAGAGCAATTTATACAGCAACAAAAACGTTTTCAAGACAAGCTGCTTGGAGATACTGCGGAGCTCTCATCAACATCAATGCAGCAACCAATCACAATGCCAGGGACTGGTGGCAGAGCCTGCTACCCATCTCCTGACAGAGAGGCGATGGACTCGAGATGCAGAATGAGATGGGCATTTTTGGATAAAGACAATTAGGGATCTGCTTTGCTGGACTATGCATATTTGATACAATGATTTTGTTTTTCATTTTTTAAAGAGGGGAAGGTAGTTAAGAGAGAGAATAATTTTTTGTTAATTTTTTTTTTTTAGTGAGGCAATTGGGGTTAAGTGACTTGCCCAGGGTCACACAGCTAGTAAGTGTTAAGGGTCTGAGGCCGGATTTGAACTCAGGTCCTCCTGACTCCAGGGCCAGTGCTCTATCCACTGCGCCACCTAGCTGCCCCGTTAATTAAAAAAAAAAAAAACACAGCAAAATATTTTTTAAAAAAGAACCCTAGCTGCAGAGTTACAGGACTTTTATACACAGCCTATGTTGACCTTGGACAGGTTACTTCACCCTCTGGGCCTCAGGTTTCTCACCTGTCAAAAGTTAATCAGACAGGCTCCTACGTCTCTTCCAACTCTAAATCTATGATCCTCTATGAATCTTATAGGGAAGAACATGCAAGTATAGCTATCCCCACTTGACAGGTGAGGAAACGGAGTCTCAGAAAGGTAAAAAAAGTTTTGCCCAGGCTCACATACCTATTAAATGGCGATGCTAGGGTTCAAATGCATGAATCCAGTAACCAGTGAAGCCAAATAAGCACACACTCTTCGACCCTTGTACATCTGTTCTGCCAGCGAACAGGTCTCCCTTCCGAGTACAAATTCATTAACACAAGCGTACCCCCTCTCCCACTTGACGTGAGAACCTGAAAGTGCCTTAGATGCCCAATCTAATCTTTGGGACCAAACATCTCCTTTGTCCAGGAGGCCAGAGTAGGGATACATACACAAGTTAATAATCTTTCATGAAATCCACAGATCATGATTAAAATCAAGAACAAGACAGGTCAATCATTATAAATGGGCAATGCAAGAAGACCGGAACATTATCATGATTTGGAGTCAAGATACTGACTGGCTGTGTGACTAGGGGCACTTATTGCTCTGAATGTCAGTTTTCTCACCTGTAAATTGGGGATAATAATATTTTGGGCACCTCCCTCACAGGCACTGTGATAAGCATTTTTACAAACGATGATATGTAAGCACCTTGAAAGGAAGAATTGTTTCATTCCTTGTCTTTGTACCCCCAGAACCTAGCACAATACGTGGCACATAGTAGGAGCCTAATAAATGCTTACTGCTGGACTACTTTTTTTTCCTTATAAAAAAAAGGGTTCAACAAGAAGGAAATAATTGTGATATAAAAAATAAAAGGGGGCGGCTAGGTGGCGCAGTGGATAAAGCACCGGCCCTGGATTCAGGAGTACCTGAGTTCAAATCCGGCCTCAGGCACTCGACACTTACTGGCTGTGTGACCCTGTGCAAGTCACTTAACCTCCATTGCCCCGCAAAAAAAAAAAAAAATTTCTTATTGATGTCTTTTATTTATTTATTTTTTGCGGGGCAATGGAGGTTAAGTGACTTGCACAGGGTCACACAGCCAGTAAGTGTCGAGTGCCTGAGGCCGGATTTGAACTCAGGTACTCCTGAATCCAGGGCCGGTGCTTTATCCACTGCGCCACCTAGCCGCCCCCAATAAGAAACTTTTTAAGAAAGATTATATAAAACTGTTCTTCAGTTTCCCCAACTCATCAAATAGAGTTAGTTAGACAGATTAACTTTTCTTTTTTATTTTTTTTTTTTTGGTGAGGCAATTGGGGTTAAGTGACTTGCCTAGGGTCCACACGGCTAGTAATTGTTAAGTGTCTGAGGCCAAATTTGAACTCAGGTCCTCCTGAATCCAGGGCCAGTGCTCTATCCACTCCGCCACCTAGCTGCCCCCAGATTAACCTTTAAAGAATGCTATTAAAAGAATGTAAGATCCATGAAGTCAAGGACTATATTATTTATGACTTTGTATCCTCCAGACCTAGTACAGAGCCTGGAGCATAGTAGGTCCTTGGAATGAATAGTCCATAACACTAACATACTCCCAGTCAGCAGAGCATTAAAGAGAAGGCTAATTGTGCCCTCTGACACATAGTAGGTCTTTAATGTATGCCTAGTGACTTGAAAGGAATGGAATGAATAGTCAATGAATAATACTAAAGAGAAGGCTAATTCCTCCCTCAGAGGATGCTTTCTCAGCTCCATCTGCTGTGTCCCATCCTGTTATGCCAGAATTCTGTCACTACTTCAATTTCCTTGGCTACAGGGCAATTGTTCAGTGAAGGCCCCATTGGAAATCATTCATGATAACCTAAAGACTTCCCACTGATACAAATAATGGGGGCTCTTAAAACAATGCAGGCATCTAAGTGGCATTTTAAGGGCCCCAAGAGTTTGTGTGTTGTTAGTGGGTGGGTTTCTTTCCTATTGACCCTAAGCTATTTTTATTTTTTTTATTATTATTATTTCATGGGCTGGCGCCCAAGAGGAAAAAAAAAACCCACCCAGAACCTTATGAAGCCGTAAAATCCTAATACTTTACATGGTCAAGTTCCATTTCCCTGGAAGGGAATTAAAATGCAGTCACATCATTAAAAAAAAATCCATCAAGGAAGGCAAAGGAAGGTGGTGAGCCAAACTAATCTGATCTGCGGAAATGTCTCCATCTTAAAAACAAGAATGTCCAGGGGGGTCTCCGCAATCTAGGGGGAAAGCAGAGAGGACCGACAAGGTCCAGGAGTGTGATTTTTAAGCGAAAGGAACCCCTGCCAGTCTTTTCCCTATTCTGCCCAGTCTGGATTCATGACGAATCTTAGGGTATTGATCCAATTGGAAAGGTGGGGAGAAGTGTAAGCCAGGGAAGCTAATGAATGAATAATGGAATTTTAAAAGTATTTATGGGGACAGCTAAGTGGTTCAGTGGATAAAACATTGGCCCTGGATTTAGGAGGACCTGAGTTCAAATCCGACCTCAGACACTTGACACTTACTAGCTGTGTGACCCTGGGCAAGTCACTTAACCCTCTCTGACCCCCCCACCCCCCCAAAAAGTATTTATTTAGACCTTACAACTTGCCAGGCATTGTGCTGAACACTGGAGATATACTTGTTTAAGCTCTCACTCTGGAATCAAAGGACCTCAGTTCAAATGTCAACTCTTCCCCTTGTGACCTTGGACAAGTCATTTAACTTTTTCCAAGCCTCAGATTTGTCAACTGTACAACAAAGGATTTGGACTATATGAGATTTGAGGTCCCTTCAAACTCTAAATCTGAGATCCAATGGACAGAATGACAAGAAACACACCAAATGTATTTTTAAATAGATTTGAGAGGTTTGGAGGAAGAACCAGACTTCTGTACTAGGAAAACTACCCAACAGAAAAGCAGCTGATTTAATTTTAGCATCTATTAGCAGCCACTGCAGATGCCAGAGATGATCCAAAGGGACCATACACACGTTGGTCTTTTGTAAAGCTTAAAAACTAGATGAGAAAGAAAGAGAGAAAAAAGAGAGAAGGAAATAGAAACAGAGACAGAGAGAGGGGGAAGGGAGAGAGACAGACAGACAGACAGACAGGGAGAGACAGACAGACAGAGAGAGTGGCGCTATGTTCAGCTATTATAATAAGGAGATCAAGGTCAACATGTCTGACCACCAGCACAGTTCTGCGGCTACACCTGGGGAGAAACCATGCCCTCTAGAAAGGGTGAGCACGGACAAGTGGGAGAGAGTAATGGGAAATCCTGGAGAGAGGACAGACACAGCCCTTCTCAGGGAGGGCCTGGGAGTCCTCGGAGATGCCCTAATGCTCCCTAACTCAACAGAACTTTGCTGGAATCCCAAAAATGCTCTCTTGGAGGCCACTGATGACCTATAATGCCAGGTCCAATGACCTTTTCCTCCATCCTCATTCTCCATGGCCTCCCCTCTAGTGACCCCTCCTTTCTTTGCCTTCTCCTGTCTCCTCCTAGTTTCCATCCATCCATCCATCCATCCATCCATCCATCCATCCATCCATCCATCCATCCATCCATCCATCCATCCAGAGTTTATTAAGTGGGGATAGGTGGCACAGTGAATAAAGCACCTGCCCTAGATTCAGGAGGACCTAAGTTCAAATCCCACCTCAGACACTTGATACTTACTAGTTGTATGACCCTGGGCAAGTCACTTAACCCTCATTGCCCTGCCCCTCCCAAAAAAGAGTTTATCAAGCACCTACTGTGCACTGCAGTGTACTTGTTGGTGGGGATACAAATGCAAAACCAAACCAGTCCCTGTCCTCTAGGAGCCCCCACTCTAAAGGGGTAACACTACATACATATACACAAATACACAAAACTGGGGGCGCTAACCCTCCTGGGTTCTCCTCTCTCTCCTGATTACTCCTCATCTGGCTCTTCATGGTCTCTTCCTCTTCTCTTTCTCTATTCTGCTGCTCCCCACCCCCATCCCTAACCTCTAGTGATCTAACCCACAGGCCACTTCCTATCACCTGTTCCTGTCTCAATGACCCCCCCCCCCCCACACACACACCTCTGTGTTTAATCCTGACTTGTCTCTAGGTCTCCAGACACACATAGCCAGCCACTCGCTTCTGGACGGCTCTGCCCTCAGCATCCAAAAAGTGCCATTCACCTTCCTACCTTCTCTCATTCTGTTCACGGCACCATCATCCTCCTGGCCCCACAAAATGGAAATTTCAAAGGCATCTTGGACTCTCCCCTCCCTCCTCCCAAGAGCTGAGTGTTGGGGGATTTTATCACCACAGAATCCCATGGACTTCGTACCCCATCCTCTCCCCCATTATGTCTTCTTACCACTACTACATCACTTGTCCAAATCACGTAATTAGTAAGCATCTGAGGCAGGCTTTGAACTCGGGTCTTCCTGACTCCAGGCCCAGCACTCTGTGCCACCTAGCTGTTCAAGAACCTCTAATCTAGAAAAGATAAAGTTACTGATCCCATACCAGCCTCAAACATCCAGAGGCCACACTTCTAAGCCATACCAAGGAAGCCTCCTTTTACTCTTCAGTAAGAGGAGAGAATGCCACTGAATGAGGGGCTTTTCTGCTCAAAAATTGTACACCTCAATGACCCCTAAGGTTCTTCCCTAGTCTAATGACATGGGCTAAGCTAGAGAGGTCATGGGGTCCTCATTCTGCAGGTGAGAAATCCGAATCCTAGAAAGATTAAGTGATTTGACCAAGGTCACCCAGCTGAGTGTCAGAACCAAGACCCAAACTGCTCTTTCCCCCCAAATTCTCCTCTTTTGAATAGTGTTTCTCACTGAGCTGTTTATAGAAGGGGTGGCGGAAGGAGGGTTAAACATGGTCTGATGCTGAATTAAAAACTTCACCTTAATTAAAATGAGGCATCTGTGATGAATCTGCAGAAACAGGGATCTAAATCATCAATAATCAGGCAGAAAGTTAACGATGATTGAAGCACCGGTGTGCAAAGTTCCACAATCCTGGGGATTTCAGGTGTTCCTTCTCGACAAGCCTCTTAGAGGAAAAACCCTTGGAGCTTCCTCTCTTGGGTGAAGACCTCCCTCGGCATCCTCATTTGGCTTTCTGAAGGTCACGCTTCCTCAACCATGAGATAAATAGCTTCCTGTGTTATTTGGGTAACTCGGCTAATGGAACAACTAATTCTCTCCCAGAAGACACCCCATTATTCTTCCCATGGCCACCCAAAGAATAGTTTCATTTTAGAGGGCTGAATTTTTCATGCTCTTAGACAGGCATCATAAGGACGGCTAAGGCAAGGACTGTCCCCCTTCCAAGCTAACTATGGGCGAACTCTGCAAAGGGACAGAGACCAGCTATGAGAATGATGAGGCCCTGCTCCAAAGTCCCCACTCTGACGCAACTATGGGCTTTACCCTCCTCTTCCACATCTCCAGTAAAACATGTGCTGGTGCCCAGAAGATCCAGAAAGAATCTTGGGAATTGCCTGGTCCAAACCTCCCATTTCTAGATCTGGACCCTGCATTTGGAGTCCAATTAAGACAGCAAGGATTGGTTTTAGGAAATAAATCAGTTAATTAGAAGCCCCGAGTTGTAGTCATTTTTTGATTAGTTGCATGATCTGCAGTCAGTCAATAATAAGCATTAAGTGCCTACTATGTGCTGGGAAATATATTAGGTTACGGGAAGAGAAAGACCCTCTCCCCAAAAACTCAGTCCCTGCTCTGAAGGAGCTCACCATTTAATGGAGGAGACAACATAAAGCCAATTATGCACAAACAAGATACATGTGGGGTAAATTGGAGACAAAGGCTGAGGGAAGGCAAAGGTTAAGGAAGGGTTTCTTCCAGAAGGCTGGATTTCTGTTGAGACTTGAAGGAAACCGTGAGTAGAGATGAGAAGGGAGTTGGGAGATGGAGGGCTAGATTTGAGGAATTACAGGAAGGTCAGATCACTGCATCATAGAGTTGTCTTGACTTGTTTCAAGTGAGCAGTTATGTAAAGTCATCAGCCTCACTCTCTCTTCCAGTCATCACACTCCAACGACAAGACAAAAGCCAGGACAACCAGTGATGGCCAAGGATGCCCTGGGTGACCCTGGCACCTACAGTGTCTGACCAAGCTCTCCACGCCCCACAGTGCCTGCTTTGGCCGCCTTCACGGACACTGGAACAAATTATGCTCATTCACCCATTCCATCGGGGAAAGTCTTCACACGTAGACATCCCCTGGGTCTGGGACCTATACTCTCAACCTGCTTTGGCCCATCTGCAGAGCCCGTTTTACCAGGGTGTGGTCACTGCATGTGCTGCAGCTTCTTGGAGTCACAGGTGAGAACTGGGTGAATCAGATGGACACCAAAGGCGGGTGGGCAGCCTTGAAAGGGGCTCGGCAAACATCTCTGGCTTTTAAAGCCCTTCTGTCTTTCCAGGATGATTTCACACTATTCCCCCTTAAGTATTCTATGCTCCGGCCCAACCGGCCCAATGTCTGTTTATCAGTATTTGCCATTGCCCATCCCCATCCCACCCCCTTGTCAGCCTCCTTCCTCACCCCCACTTCTTGAAATCCCCCCCCCTCCCTTCAAGGCTCAGCTTCAGTGCCGCCGCCTCCAAGAGACCCTTCCTGATTCTCCCCAACACCCCCACCCTCGCCTGAACATTACTGTCTTTTTCAGTATCTATTTTGCATTTACTTGTTTGTGGTTGCAACTGCTTCTTCCTAGTAGAATGGCAGCTTTTCGAGGGCAGGGGCTGGTTTATTTGTAGCCCCCAGTGCCTAGAACAGGGCCTGGTACAACTATGAGGGGCAAGTACACACAGCTGGTGGAGCTGAACTGAGCCGAAGGAAGTCCGGATTAAATTCTGCTCCCAAGCTTCAGGGAAGCAGGAATTCATTCAGCTCGGTGTCTGCCTCCAAGACCTTCCCATGCTTCATCCCGGGAGGCTTCTTCCCTAGGACTTGGAAGAATCCCTTTACATCTGTGCCCAAACCTGGGACTGAGATATTTGGTGGCCCCCGTGAAGTCATCCGCATAAAGAGCCCAGAGAACGGGACACAACAGGGAGGGAACAATAAAAAACACCGAGGCAGTTACCCAGATTTCATCTGACCAGCTTCCTCTGGAGCTGGATAGCGTGTTGTCCCAAACAGCTAGATGCAACGGCCAGACCGCACTTAAAGGAATACCATCATCCTTCCACAAGCCCCTTCATCAACCTGTGAAAAGCCATTCTAGGGGCAGGGGAGGGGGTGGGTGAGTATAAGAATAAGGGCGAGGAGGGGCCAGAAAATCAGCAAGCACTGTGCTCATTTTATGTGACACAGAATCCGGTTTTCCTCATTGTGGGAATAATGACCCCCGCCCCTCCCATCCCGACACCTCCTTCTCCCTCTCCCTCCCTCTGTTATCCAAGTGCTGGGCTAATTTAAAGCATTTGCTTAGAAAAATAATGCTATAGCATTGTTCTCTCAAGGAAGAAGGGAAAAAAAGTCCAATGGTTTCCAGCTTCTAACCGATGTGCGGAGAACAGTAGATGCACAGACAAAATGTACAGTGACAAAATGAGTTAATTACCATCTCATCCAGAGAGGCCTCTTTGTCAGAGCTACAAGTCGTAATTTCACACAAAATAATGACCCAGATAAAGAGTAATGGCTTCCAGCCACAGCAACCACTAACTTGGGATCATTTTCTCATGACGGAATGGCAATTAACCAGTGTCACCGCTATATAGAAATAGGGACCGAGCTATTCATTAAGCAATTAAAATGAAAATATGAATCCTTTTGGGTCCCTTTAATTTCTGTAAATGTGCCTATCACCGGGGGCTACGAGTTCTGATGTGTGTCTAGGTCTTTTCACACGGGCACACGTTCTCTGAGATGGAGGAGAACTGCTGACTTTGGAGAGGGGCGTAGGGCAGAGGGCTCCCCTCTTCTCCCAGCTGCCATACCCATATCAAGCCCTTTTGGGGAACAGAGAAAAGGAGAGGAGATGAGGATCCAAGTAGGACCCCCCTTTTCCCTTTTAGCCCTAAAATGGACAAACACACAAGCAGGAAGATCTGGGTCCATCAATTTCAACACCATGTCCATCAAGCTGAGAAAGGGGGGAAAGGAACTCTGCCCTACCCCGGAAGTCAGAGGCAGCAGCTTCTGTCTACTTCTAACCATCCATCATGAAGTGAACTCTTTATAGCCGCCAGCCACCATCGCCTCTCACAGAAAGCAGCAGAGAATCTCAAATGCAAGTGTCCCAGCCAGCTTTCCTCTTCTGAATGCCAACATCTGGGGAAAATTGATTAGCGGGTCTAGACCTTAATGTTCTAGTGAAAAACTATCTACCTAACACCTATCTACCTATCACCTTTCTCCCAAGGGTGCTGCAGGGGTTTAATGGGCCAATTAGTTAAAAATTGAATTAATGAAGGAGAAAAACAAGATGACGGCAAAAGCAGTATTAAGTCAAAGCATTCTGTAAATAAATGTAATACGAAGGCCATCATAAAAACGACTTATGAGTTGTTTAATAATGAGTTGTTCACAGGTCCATCTGCATTGTGTTTGAATAATGCCCCCTGGATCCTCAGGTGAGTTATCTCCTATTCTATATATAGATATGATATATATGCATATATATATATATATATATATGGATGATATACCCACAACACAGGGGGCTTCCTCATCTAAGACATCATTAGCAAAGTTCTAAATAACAGATCTCTTACTCAAAAGTCCACTGTTAAACCCAGGCACACAAGGGTGTGTGATCATAACATCCTTTGATCAACTGATGACAGGTGAAAGGTGGCTTTGGCTGGGGAGGGAGTCTTATGCATGTGGACATGCACCACAGCCCAGACAGGTTCATACCTGGACCAAATAACCTGATTTGCCTGTCCATCCCCTAAATGGCAGGTAACTCCCTTTTATGGGGAGGGTTCTAATAAATTCAGAGGGACTGCAATTTCCCCTGCCTTCATTACCAGCTCAACTTAAAGTAGCAACATATGAGGCAGGTGGCAGAGATTACCAGAATTGAGGGGTGCTCAGAGGCTACCTTTTTTGTTCAGTTGTTCCAGTTGTATCTGACTTTTTGTGACCCCGTTTTTTGGTTTTCTTGGAAAAAATAGTTGGGAGTGGTTTGCCATTTCCTTCTCTGGCTCATTTTACAGGTGTGAAAACTGAGGCAAACAGGTAAGTGACTTGCCCACAGTTACACAGCTAGTAAGTGTCTGAGGCCAGATTTGAACTCAGGAAGGTGAATCTTGCTGACTCCAGACCCGGTGCTCTAACCACTGCATCACCTAGCTGCCCTGAGAGGCCACCTAGTCTGACCCATATCTAACCAAGAATCCCTTCTGCAACATGCCCACTGACTGTGTAGCCTTTGTCCAAAGATGTCCAGTAAAGAGAACCCTGCTACCTCCTCAGGCAGCCTGTGCCACTTGTTAATTTTTCTAATTATCAGAGAGTTTTCCCTTACATCAAACCTAAGTTTACCCATCATTCAAATTATGAAATGTTAGGAGTGGGGGAAGGGGTGGATTGAGGTAACTCACAGGGAGGAGAAAAGGCCTAAGTATAAGACAGGCAGGGTTTATCTTCCTTTAAATTCATGTAGAAGAATATTTATCGCCCCTCCAATCTTCTCCAATAAGCATTTATTAAGTACCTAATAGGTAGAAAGTATTATGCTAGGCCCTAAGGATACAACCTAAAAAGGAAAAAAAAAAAAGACAGTTGAAGCCCTAAAGATCACCCCATTAGAGTGTAGGCTCCTTGAGGGCACAAACTATCCTTTGTTCTTTTTGTATCCCCAGAACTTAGCAGTGTCTGGCACTTAATAAATAGTAGGCACTTAATAAATGTTCATTAGCTAGGACTAAATTGTCACTAAGCCATCTTCTGTGTATATTTAAAAAAAGACTTAAATCTGACATTGAAGTCAGAATAAACGACTGACATCTGTGGGGTTTGGGGGCTGATATCTCATACTATTGAATGCCTCACCCTGAGCATCTCTTTGAGAAAGAGTCCATGATCTTTTTCTTTTTCTTTTCTCTCTCTCTCTCTTTTTTTGCAGGGCAATGGGGGTTAAGTGACTTGCCCAGGGTCATACAGCTAGTAAGTGTCAAGTGTCTGAGGCCGGATTTGAACTCAGGTACTCCTGAATCCAGGGCCGGTGCTTTATCCACTGCGCCCCCAGCTGCCCCCCCCCCAAGATCTTTTTCAACAAACCACCATGTGACCATGACTTCCCCAGCCAGCAAATCTGAAATTGACTATTTGAGCCTGAGTAAAAGATTTTACATTTAATCCCATTGAATTTCTTCTTCTTACATTCATCTCAATGCTCCAACCTGCCAAGAACCTTCTGGATCCTCACTCTGTCACCTTGCGTGTTAGCCAGCTCCTCTCCTACCCCAACCCTAGCTTTGATGCCAGTGAGTCAAGGAGGATGAGGCAGGAAACTGAGTTAAACCTGCTGGACTTGGACCGTGCAAAAATACAAAACTTTCCATTGTGTCAACTGCTCTTGCCTATCTTACATCTGTCCTGTTAGACAGGGTCAGCCAGGCAATGCTCCAATTTGGCTAAGACGAAAATAACAACAACAAAAATACCAAAAACATTTTTCAAAGTAGTGTATTTACTAGTTTAGAAAGAGCCTCAGTCCCTCCAACTTTTCCACAAAAAAACACAGGCGGCCTATGACCTTCTTAGACAACTATTTTCTAGAATGTTTCCCTATTAGTCGGGTCACAGACCAAATTCCATTCTTGGGATGTGTACACACTGGAAAATTAAAGTACTTGATTTCCAAAAATTCCAGAGAGCAGCGTGCTCAACAAAGAGAAAAATGATTTGTAGAAACACTAGGTGAGTGTTCAGCCTTTTGGCTGGTGACATCTCTATACGAAAGCAGAACCATGAATTCTTCCCTTTTACAAATAATAAATAGACTTGGTCCTCAGTTCTCCTGGCGCACCTGCCAACGACTCTGATGTGAGTGATTCCCCCCGATTTCTATAGCTCACCTCTGAAGTGTGAAATTAGATAGTGCAGAGGGTAAAACCCAGTGTCAGCACCCTCCAGAATGAGGGGGGAGCCCATAGAGAGGGAGCTAAGAAAACACAGTAAGAATCTACAGACACACCAAGAAACAGTTGCTAACATCTTAGTCCTCACAGTGCCATCTGAATTACACCATGGAGCCATATGGCATTAGGAGAGTTTACATTAGGAGAATGTAAACCTTTGGAGGGCAGGAACATCTCACTTTTCTATCTGTATCCCTCGGGACTGAGCAAGATACCTGGCATGTAGGTGCTTAATCAATGCATGTTGATACAGCAAAGAACAGATTAGTGTGAAAAAATGAAATACAGTTTTCAGTCCCAGCCCAATGGAAATATTTGGTGCAAATTCCAGTTGGATTCAGGTGCAGCATTCAATCCACTGCACCACCTAGATGGCGCCAGCTATCTGCTAGATGGCTCGATTCAACATTTATTAAGTGCCTACTGCATGCCAGGTACTGGGCTAAGTTGTTTGTCCTTCATTCTTTCAAAGAGGACTCTGACATCTGGAGGTGATGTCATAGCTTGCAGTGAATTAAGTGAGGACGCTCTGTGTAAGGTCACCAGTCTCACTCTCTCCTCTAGAGCCACCTGGGTCCAGTGGCAAGATAGATATCAGGACAACTGGAGATGGCTCCAGATGTTTAAGGGAATTGGGGTTAAGTGACTTGCCCAGGGTCACACAGCTAATAAGTATCTGAGGTGAGATTTGAACTACCTAGCCGCCACCACCCCCACTGGCTAAGTACTGGGTACACAAAGACGTAAATGAAACAGTCCCTGTCCTCAGAAAATTTGTGATCTACTATTCATGAGACATTACCAGCCTTGAGCTCCAAGGAGGTGGCTCGTTCACTGGTCCTTCTACAAAGAAAGTGGTTCCCACGGGTCGTATTTCCATATTCCCATGCTCACACTGATCTAGGGCTGGACGGACCCTGATCTGGCCTCTAGCAAGGGCCTTTTCCCAACACCCTCTGGCATCGGATCTGCTCAGTCACAGCTACCATGTGCGTAACATCTAATCCATTGTTTCCTGGCCACAGTACTTACTTTCTTAATGAAATTCGGGATGATTTTTTGGTCTGTCAGGTGATCCAAGGAAGAACAGCAATCTAATTCCAAGATGTATCCTTCATTATGAAAATCGTTTTTCTGGGATCTGCTGAGACAGGAAAAACAGACAAAAAATTTTGAGATCCTATGCAAAGGAGAAAGAGAGGGAGTGGGGGGGGAGGAGAAAAGAGAGAGAGAAGAGGGAGACAGACAGAGAAGGAGGGAAGGAGAATATCTTATGGTCACTGAAGCTCTCTGTTACCTTTTTTTTTTTTTTTTTTTTTTTTGCGGGGCAATGGGAGTTAAGTGACTTGCCCGGGGTCACATAGCTAATAAGTGTCAAGTGTCTGAGGCCGGATTTGAACTCAGGTACTCCTGAATCCAGGGCCAGTGCTTTATCTACTGCACCACCTAGCTGCCCCCTCTCTATTACCTTCTTACAAGTAATTGTCCACTAACACTCCCCTTCAAGAAAATAATGACTGATGGATCCAAAAAAAAAAGTGAAAGCCACTAACAGGTGATATTTATACTGGGTATCCCAAAAGTCTTAGTGCAGATGTAAGTTATTAAAAGCTAAGTTTTACACTATTAAAACTTGAAGTGGTACTAAGACTTTGGGGACAGCCTGTGTCGATCTTTATATATATTCTCTGGTCTGAATCTCCTAGCAACTCTAAGAATTGTGTACCACAGGCATTATTATTCCCGGCCTAGAGATGAGATGAAAGTACTTGCCCACCATCACTCAGCCAGTAAAGTATCCAAGGCAGGATTCAAACCTGGATCTTCCTGATTCCAAGCTTAGCATCCTATCTATTATGCCATACCGTCTCCCATATGTAAATATCCCTATGTACACAGTCTTGCAGAAATGAAATTAAGACTGCTGAAAAACAAAGTGGGAGAATACAGCTCAAGAAGATATCAAGGCCAATTTTCCCCAGGGATGAGTGCGTGCATATATTTGTTTTCATGTCATCTCCCCCATTTAGACTGTAAGCTCCACGAGGGAAGGGACTTTCTTTTGTCTCTTTTTTTTTATCCCTAGTGCTTAGCACAATTGCTGGCACACAGTAGGTGCTTAATCAATGTTTACTGAATCACCACTTAACATAGCGTGTGGTGCATAATAATTGCTTGATAAAGGCTTGTTGATTGATTCTATAACCCAGGAAGTCGTACCGCTGGCCTCATTTTCCAGACTGTCAGTCTGACTGGTGAATATTTTAGAAACACATACTCCCATACATATTATTCAAATATCAGCTCTGGAATCCCTACAGGGTAAAGGCAGGCTACATGAATAACTGCCTAATCCAGCACATGAAAAGTTTATTTCTAGGGATCTTCAATAATTAAGAACGACCGATGCTGCATGTGAACCTCAGCTCCATGGCACGGGGCTTGTGATTTACATGAGATCTGAAATGAAAATGAAAGGGCTGAGGAGAGAGAATGAAGAGAGAGAAGGGGACAGAAAACACGGGAGGTGTCAGGCAGATTCTCAACAGAGAATGAATGGAAAACCATGAGTGAGGATCACAAGGGATGAGATGGTATGAATGAGCTACCGCGGAGGCACAAATTGGCACCCTCTCTGAAACTTAGGAGACCCAGAAAGCTGCATGAAGTATCGAGAAGAGAGGTGACATGCCCAGGGCCATACAAAAGTGCGGATAAGGGGTGGGATCTGAAAGGTGGTTTTCCTGATGTAGAGACCAGCTCTCTATCCGCTCCCTAACACTCCCTCTCTATTTGATTGATTGACTGATTGATTTTTGCAGGGCAATGAGGGTTAAGTGACTTGCCGGGGTTACACAGCTAGTTAAGTGTCAAGTGTCTGAGGCTGGATTTGAACTCGGGTCCTCCTGAATCCAAGGCCAGTGCTTTATCCACTGTGCCACCTAGCTGCCCCTACTTGATTTATTTTTAAAATGCCAAGGAAGAGAGGGTAAATAGATCAATGTGTACATGGAGAGAGATTTCCAGTGCTCCAGGGCTCTGTCCTTTAGGGCTTTCTATTAAAAATGTTAACCAAGGGGGCAGCTAGGTGGCGCAGTGGATAAAGCACTGGCCCTGGATTCAGGAGTTCCTGAGTTCATATCCGGCCTCAGACACTTGACACTTACTAGCTGTGTGACCTTGGGCAAGTCACTTAACCCCCACTGCCCCGCAAAAAAAAAAAAAAAGAAAGAAAGAAAAAAAAATGTTAACCAATAGCTTGATGAGAGACAGACATGGCATGACTATCAAATTTACAGGCAGTACAATAAGGTTAAGAGATTTCAGGGGCTGGGAGACTCCCACTAGGACAACTGAGGAACCCAAGAGGTGGCAGACATCCCCAGCTATCAAGCCATTTGTTATCAAGCCCATATTAACACCGCTTGCCTCCCATTACAGTAACAGAATTAGGGCTGCTACACTGTCCTCCTGACCACCTCTGATTTCTCCTACAAGAGCATGGAAGTGAGGGTGCCAGCCCCCAAACCAGGGGTGAGCCCTTGCGGGCTGTAGTCTTTTGTCCTCAGAAGTCCTAGTTAGTGACAAAGCTTTGAGAGATCTTGGGGAAGGACTGACACCTCTCCCGGAGGAGACAAAACTTAGGGGAACAAGGAGGAGACCCAGAGTACTCCCTGTGCCTCTCACTGACTTTATCTGAAGGTGGGTTAGTCTCTGCTTCAAGCATTTCCCCTCTCTAGCCTCCCTCCAACTCGGCAGCCAATGAGACAATTCCTAGCACATGGGTCCAGCACACCCTTGCAAGTTATATAAGTACAAGCTATCTCCCCTGAGAGAATGTAATCTAAACTCCCTGAGCGCATAGACAATGATTTGGGGCTTTTGTCTTTATCTCCCAAGTACCTCCCACAGGGCCTGGTATATAATATAAGAGCTTAATAATTGCTTGTTGATTGACTGACTGAGAAAAAGATATAAAATTTGTAAAGTGTTTAGCACAGAAAGTACTTGGCACATAGTAGGTGCTATATAAATGCTCATTCCCTCTCCCCCCCCCCTCTCCCTTTGTATCCTTGGTACTTAGCACCGGGCCTGACAAACAGTAGGTGCTTAATACATGCTAGCTGACTCCCTGAAAGGAGGCAGTTTCACCACTAGTTGTGGAAGAGAGAGCCAATGAGCCTTGCATGAAGGCCAGGGGAAGGTAGAGATCGCACTGCCCACACAGGGTGAGGAATCCGTGCTCCAAGCCCTCCTAGGTTATCCCCATCCTGGCTTAGGAAGTGTCTGATAATGAGCGATGACATTAGGACAAATCCCCTTCACAAATCAATGGATTTCCACCATGTCAGCACAATGACCTCCTCCGAAGAGAAATCTGCTACAACTCCTGCACGGGATGGGGGTCAATCCTAAAAAGAGTTTCCAGGAAAATTATTTCCATTAATCGATAAACATTTCTATAAATTCCTACTATGAGAAACCTCAGTTGCAGAGGTTCTCAAAATGTGGGCCAGAGACCCTCTCAGGGGGTCTTCAAAGTCCAACTATTTTCATAATAAAAACAAGACATTTCAATTTTTAATATGGTAAATAATGATAGCACTAACACATAAATAAACAAGAGCTCATGGAAGGGGGTCCTCACTATTTTGAAGAGTGTAAATGGATCCCGAGAACCAGAAAGTTTGAGAACTGCTGGTTCAGTGAATACAGAAGCAGCCTCCGGGCCAGGACAGCCTGGTTATGTCCTTCCTCTGATGCATCCCGGCTGGGGGACCCTGGGCAAAAGGCGTCAGCTTCCCAGGGCTCCGGGAACCCCCCTGAGGCTTTAAATTGCTGGCTTTGGTAGAAGCAGAGTGAAATCACAGGCAGAGTCCCCGTCCCTATGCTGTGAGCCAAGCATGGGGGATAAAGAAGCAAAACAATCCTTCCTTTCAAGGAACTCACACTCTATGGAGCAGACAACATGTAAACTCAAAATACGTCTAGGAAATAAATGCAAGGTAATGGGGAAAGCGGGGAAGTTTCTTGTGAAAACTCCAGTTCTTTAGAAGAAGCTACTGGCCTACCCCTGAAATGATGCTGTGATGATTTCTATTTGAAGTAAAGGCACCAAAATTCAATTACAGCAATAAAAGCTAGGATTGCCAGCCACAAAATGTAATTTCCAGAGACAGGGGAGATTAACTGGAAGCAAAACTATCTTCTCTCTTCACTGATATTTGAAGACCATAGAGTCAGTCTTTAAGAAAATAAAGATGGCGTCTCAACAGACACTTACGGCATTGGGTTTTTTGGTTTGTTTTTTCGTGGGGTAATAAGGGTTAAGTGACTTGCCCAGGGTCACACAGCTAGTAAGTGTAAGTGTAAGTGTCTGAGGCTGGATTTGAACTCAGGTCCTCCTGAATCCAGGGCCTGTGCTTTATCCACTGCGCCACCTAGCTGCCCCCTATAGCATTGTTAAAGCAGAAAAGTATTCCTTCTGAAGGCAGTGAAGTTCCCCTCCCTTCCCCTTTCCCCCTTCCCTAAAAAGGGATTCTTACAAACCTACCCTATGAGCCTCTGTTCCAACCACTAGTTTTCTTTGAACAGAGACTTAATTTAATTTCAGCCACCCTATCTGGGGAAGCAGGTGTGAAGAAACCTGTTCCTGTTTGATGAATGTGTTGTGTTAAATGGTTTAACTTTAATTAATTAATCCTTGCCCGGGTTGTCTTTGGAAATCATTAGGGTCCCTTTAAAAAAGCCAAGCTTTTGGGGCAGCTAGGTGGCGCAGTGGATAAAGCACCAGCCCTGGATTCAGGAGTACCTGAGTTCAAATCCGGCCTCAGACACTTGACACTTACTAGCTGTGTGACCCTGGGCAAGTCACTTAACCCCCATTGCCCCGCAAAAAAAAAAAAAAAAAAAAAAAAGCCAAGCTTTTGAGTCATGAGGAGTCATGACTTGGGGTAGAGATTAATGGAGAAGTAGCTGGGGCACACAAAACAACCACTAACATCAGTCATTTGGTCAATCAACAAGCATTTATTAAGCGCTAACTATGCTCCAAGCACTGTGCTAAACTCTGGAGATTCAAAGTTCAGAATACAAAGAAACCCAGGGCACCCAATCAGAGAGCAAAGGCTTATGAAAAGAGCTTATGGAGAGCACACACTTAGAATAAAGAAGGGAAGACAGGGAAGGTAGAAACAGGTTAGGTCTACTGGGTGGAACTGGGCACCCCACATCAGTAAAGTTTGGTGGGCTATTTTTTGGGGGGAGGGGGGGCTTTCATTTGGAGACAGGGAGCTTGAACCCTGGCCCCGGTGCTGATTCTTACTAGCTGGGGGAGGGAAGACAGATTCTGGGTATTACTACTGGTCTTAATCTAATAGGGTGATAGAGGAGATATGGGCTTCTTCCCATTGGGGGCAGAGTGTCGGGGTTACCCCTCAGGAATCAAAAGTATTTCTTTGGCACTATTTCCTTTTTCTTTTCTTTTCTTTTCTTTTTTTTGCAGAGCAATGGGGGTTAAGTGACTTGCCCAGGGTCACACAGCTAGTAAGTGTCAAGTGTCTAAGGCCAGATTTGAACTCAGATACTCCTGAATCCAGGGCTGGTGCTTTATCCACTGTGCTGCCTAGCTGTCCCTTTGGCACCATTTCTTTTTTTTTTTTTTTTGTGGGGCAATGGGGGTTAAGTGACTTGCCCAGGGTCACAGAGCAAGTAAGTGTCAAGTGTCTGAGGCCGGATTTGAACTCAGGTGCTTTATCCACTGCGCCACCTAGCTGCCCCCCCCTTTGGCACCATTTCTAAATTTTATTTTTGTTTGATTTATTATTTTTTTTTTTTTGGTGAGGCAATTGGGGTTAAGTGACTTGCCCAGGGTCACACAGCTAGAAAGTGTGAAGTGTCTGAGGCTGGATTTGAATTCAGGTCCTCCTGAACCAGGGCCGGTGCTCTATCCACTGCGCCACCTAACTGCCCTTTGTTTGATTTTTTTTGTCTCAATTATTACAAATTTTACAAAGATAACAAATTTCTTTTTACCTAAGCGTTGGCAAGGCCTTTCCCAACTTGGATTCTACTATTTTTTATCCTGAGTGGGGCTTAGTGATGTGGGGCATTCTGTGTCTAAACCACTGAGCCTTTTGTGACACCTGAGAGAGAGGCACCAACTACTGATGGCAGTGGCTATAGGCATGGGCATCTCCTAGAGGAAAAAAAATGTTTGTCAAAAACCTTGACCAATAACAGGAATGCCAGATCACTGGACCCTTCTTAAATAATGGTATCCCCTAAAATTTTTTAAGTGACTCAAAGCCTCCCCAACATGAGAACTCTTAGCCCTATTTCCCAGCACCATCTAGGAAAAGTCCTGAAGGTTGAGTGACTTCCCCAGGGTCACACAGCTAGTAAGTGTCATGTGTCTGTGGCTGGATTTGAACTTGGGTCCTCCTGAATCCAGGGGTGGTGCTTTATCCATTGTGTCACCAAGTTGCCCCTTCAGTTGACCCTTTTTTTTTTTTCTGGTGAGGCAATTGGGGTTAAGTGACTTTCCTAGGGTCACACAGCTAGTAAGTGTTAAGTGTCTGAGGCCAGATTTGAACTCAGGTCCTCCTGACTCCAGGGCCAGTGCACCACCTAGCTGCCCCTTCAGCTGACTCTTGAAGTCAGTAAGGGATTCTACATGGCAGAGATGAGGAGAGAGGGAGTTACAGGTAGGAGGCATGGCCAGTGTAAAAATAACGGAGGCAGGACATGGCATGCCATATCTGAAGAAGACAAAGTCAATGTGGCTAATCCATAGGTTGATCAAAAAATATTTATTAAGCACCTACTGTTTGCCAAGCTCATGCTAAGCACTGAGGATACAAAAGAAGGTAAAAGACAGTCCCTGCCCTCAGAGTGCTTACAATCTAATAGATACGGAAAGGGGAGAAATACACAGTGAGGATGTTTCCATGGACATCAAAGGGTGCTCCCCTCCTTGCTTTTTCCCCTACCCCTTTTATGTCTTATAACTTATGTATGGCCAGATAAGTTAGAATTAGCTATACTGGAGAAGTGGGCTCTATACAATCTTTAAAATAGAGTTGTAGCCCCCTAAAATGCCTACCACATGGTCAGCACCTACAAATGCTTTTTGTATTAAATGAAAGGGAAGGTAGTCCTTAAAATGAGAAAAAACCCTACCAAACAACAAACCGTCTGCTTATCGATGTCGTACTCACATAGTCTGAGAACTGGAAGGTAACTGAGAGATCATCCATCCGCTCCAATCCCCTTCGCTTTGCAGATGGGAAACAGAGGTCCACAGAGGATTGTTTTTGCCATTATGTGATCCTACCTACTTCTCGGCACTCGGCTATTACGGTGGTCCAAAAAAGCTCATCCGGCTGTTAGGAGGACCTTATCCAGCTCACCCTGTGTTGACACAACCTATGTGTTTGTGCCGTTGCTGGGGACATAATCTTTGTTATGCTAGTCAACCGTGGCTATTTTCCAGGGAGCCATGATGAAAGAGCAAGCTCTTCTTCCTAGCACTTGAAATATTTCAAATTATCAGTTGGCTTGAGGGTTTTCAAAAAGCTTGAGAGTGGCATTCTTTATTCCCAAACAGGGTCCCTTAGAGACGGGGAGACATTGAGTGCTTGCTCCATCCGCCTTGAGTGGATCTGGGAAGAGTTGAATGGACCCCCAGTAAGGCTTCTGAACAGCAATTATTCTTACAAAGACATTAAAGGGTCTATTTTAAAATAATAAACACGTAACAGATCTCACACAAGTCCATAAATCCCTCAGACACCCGTCAGAGCACCCAGTTTAAACAATGTCCTCGTTTTCCCATGCCTTCAACTACAAGTTGGAATGTGTGTATGTGGGAAAGACAGAGAGGCAAGAATGTGTGGGTGGATCAATAGACTTGTTTGGGGTGGAGTTTTTTTGTGTCATTTTTGAATAATTAGAAATTGATGGAGGCAAACAAAAGTCTAAATTGCCAGGCAATTTTCTAACTAGAAAAAAAAATGGCAGAAAGCAGATGATGGGTCAAGTTCTTGATCTCTTAGAAGCAAGAGGAAAACTAATTAGCTCTTCAAAGCAATTTCACAATCAACCAGAGAAGGTGCTCTTATAGGGTCCAAAATTTGTTTTTGTTTTTAATATTCTGAGGGCAATATTTCAATGATTGGTTTTCTTTAAAATCCAATGTATTTTATCTTGTCCATTTATAAACCTCGCTCTGAGATGGACTGCGAAGGTTTGACAAGACTTCCAAAGAGGTCCATAACACAGATACAAACCCTGGCTTAGAGTGATGTAACAGGGAAAGGGAGACAGGGCACATAATGCAAAGGATTTGGTGGTCATTCAGCATTAATTCCAAAGAATACCACCATAGAGATTATCCGGCTATGGGTATGCCACAGTCTCAGGAGAATCAAAATTATGGGTCAGCGACAAGATAATGAAGAAATGTATCATGGGTGTAAACAGGCTATGATAAAGTCTTAACAAATTCCAAGGATGAAGTGGGCCCAAAGGGTAAGAGGGACAAAGGATACTGGATGAACCATCCATCCATTAAAGTGGTACCCATGCAACATCCAGAGATTTAGAGGAAGATGCCCAACATGGTTGATGCTCCCCCCAGGAATAAGTGATAGACAAGGGTCACACAGGACTAAAAGGTAAGAACCATTCCAACCTAGAGTTGGCTATCTTACCTCAGACCAAAAAAAGTACCTCAGTCGGTTTAAATGTTTCAATACAAGGTCAACTTATATGAGGCAGCAGAAAAAAACCCCAAAGTGACAAATTATATAAAGGATGTCATGAGACTCGAAACGTATGAGGTGGAAATCAGAAAAAGTCCATAAAAAGTTTCACTACCTTTTATTCCCTCCCCCATCCCCAGCACCCCCACTACTTCCTCTTCTATCAACACACAATGACCACATTTTGGAATGACCACAATACTCCATAAATAAAGGATGACTCGGATGATGTCACCACCAAGGGGGCTCACATCAAGAAACAAATGGTATAATGTGGGTGATACCACCATGGGTATCCAACCATCTACTGAACCCTGGCACTGATTCTAGATGAACCAGTGGCCAAAGCCATAGTCTAACCAAAGCTATTTGGGCCATTTGTCATTTCCTGTCCAGATGTTTGCAGTTAGGCCTCCTTTCATGGTAGATAAACCATTAGCAGCTGTGTAGTCTGAGGATTTATATATTAAGAGGCCAAAAATAAAGGGAAAAAAACCCATCATCTTTAATGTCTCCTACATGCTGTAGCCCACTAAGGACTTTCCATTCCCACAGAATTGTGAAATGGGAAAAGGGGGGGCAGAGAAGGGGGATGGGAATCTAGAGACTGAGAACAGGTTTGTGGCAAAGTTCCACTTCCCCGTAACCCTGCAAAAGGCTATCCACATTCAGTTATTTGTGTTTCCTTAGAAATCTCCATTTATCTTTTTTTTTGGGGGGGGGTGAAGCAATTGGGGTTAAGTGACTTACCCAAGGTCACACAGCTAGTTAAGTGTCAAGTGTCTGAGGCTGGATCTGAACTCAGGTCCTCCTGAACCAGGACCGGTGCTTTATCCACTGCGCCACCTAGCTGCCCCAATCTCCATTTATCTTAATATTTTCTACTGATTAAGAGGGTATTCTTGACTCACAACAGTGAGGAGGAGGTTATTCCTGGATCAAAACTGGGAAAGGGGGCACTATCTTTGTGAAATTCTGGTTTGTTACAGTGAGAGGGGTCTCTATCTTTAGATATCCGTAGCCCACAATGATGAGAAGGGACACCATCTTCAGATATTCCTGGCTCACAGCAATGAGGAAGATGCCATCTTTAAATCATCCCATAGAAAAGTCATTTTTAGAATAATCTAAAGAGGCAAAATGGGTGTCCCAGTGGACCAAGTCCGGGTTAGTGAAGTTCAAAGGCACCTGGGAAGAAGCCACCTGTCTATCTGCACATAACTTACAAGCGTCAACTCTTCTAATCATCCCTAAGGTTTATTTTGTCAAGTTATTTTTTCATTCTCTAATTCTCAGGAAGTTGTTCTGCCTCAGATCCCCTATATCAGTTTGCATGAGATGTACACCTATTATAAATTCCTTTAAGGCAAGAATAAGTATTTTAAGATCATAGATTTAGAGCTGAAAGGAGCCTTGCAGGCAATCAAATTCAACTCCTTTCATTTACAGATAAAGAAACTGGGGCCTATTTGTCCATAGGTAGTGGATGGTAGGGCTGGGGTTCAAATTCAGACCCTCTGATACAAATTCAGTGTTCTTTTCAATGCAATGCAACTTTTCCATCTAAATCAGTAGCTCTAGGGGGCAGCTAGGTGGTTCAGTGGATAAAGCACCAGCCTTACATTCAGGAGGATCTGAGTTCAAATCCAGCCTCAGACACTTGACACTTACTAGCTGTATGACCTCAGGCAAGTCATTTAACTGTCATTGCCCTGTCCCCCCCCCCCAAAGAAAATCAAGCTAGCTAATGTTTTATCTATTTTATTAGTCTTTTCAAAAATAACTGTTAGCTTCATCACCTCAATGCACTTTTGGGGGTTCAATTTTATTTCCTCTGATTTTCAGGATTTCTCTCTATCTACTTACTTATTCATTCATTCATTTGCTTATTTATTTACTTATTTTGTGGGACAATGAGGGTTAAGTGACTTGCCCAAGGTCACCCAGGTAGTAAGTGTCAAGTGTCTCATGCCAGATTTGAACTCAAGTCCTCCTGAATCCAGGGCCGTGCTTTATCTACTGTACCACCTAACTGCCCACAGAATTTCTATTTATTGTGCTTCTTTTAGACTTTTGCCTTTCTAGGATTTCTTTTTCAGTTGCAAGCATAATTCATTGATCTCTTCACACAAAATCACTTAATTTTTTTTATTTAGATGTTCTGAGTTGTTAAAAAGTTCCAGAGCCATAATTTGATGAACTGCCCCAAGATTGGTACCCTTTAGTCTACAGACTGAATCTGACCCCTTTAGAAACTACAAAATGGCTAAACGATGAATTTGGTCCACGGGGTACAGTAATGTCACCCGGAAAAATCACAGAGAAAAGAAGACTGCATTTGGAGCTCGAGGACTCGAGTTCGAATTCCAACTCTGCCATCTGCTCCCAGTATGACCTTGGAAAAAGCAGATGACCACTTTGAAATTCATATTCCTCATCAGTAAGATGCGAGGGCTGTATGAAGTCATCTCAAATGTCCCTTCCAACTCTAAAAGTCTATGTGCTTGGATCCATCTTGTAGACACAATTGTGCCTCTTAATCTCACACCCAACTAGAGACTCCAGCAAGGTAAATCAATGGGTTGAGGCCTTGGCCAAGCCCAAGGTGGCACCTGCCTTTGAGAAAGGACCACGATTTTGGCCAAACATCTGTGTGCACTAAGGTGCTGCCTGGTGAGCCGAGGGGTATCATTCTATTCCTGGCTCAGCGACTGACCCAGAGTGTGCTTCAATTCAATTACATGCCTGCTATGTATGAAGTCTTATGATTGTACAGTTTATGAACCTCTGCTTTTCTGACTTGCTAAGTGGGAATAACAGTGGTTGGAGAGAATGGAAAACACTTGGCATCAGGAGCAGGAAGGTCAGTGTTCATTAGGCGTCTCTTACAAGCTTGGTGGATGGTGCAGTGTTCTCCTCTGTTTAAATGAGTGGTCTGTCCAATTTATTAAAAAATTGAACTCAGGAGAGCAGCTAGGTGGTGTGGTGGATAAAGCACCGGCCCTGTATTCAGGAGGACCTGAGTTCAAATCCAGACTCAGACACTTGACACTTACTAAAAAATTGAACTCGGAGTCTCTCATTTGCCTTTATCGTATTTTTCCTTGTCTCATATCTATTTGTCGATGCACATTCCATCCATTAAGGTGGCCTGACATAATAGACTGCCTTTGGAGTCAAGAAAACCTGTCTCTGATCCATATTGGCTTTGTGACTCTGGGTAAGTCCCTGAACCTCCCAGTGTCCTGGGAAACTCTCTGATACTCTTAAGTGACAGATGAGTTGTCCCTCTGCATCAACAGAAGGAACTTTCATCCTGTGAGTTCCCCTCCTTGTACCAGAGAAGTCAAACACATAGCTAGAGGGCTAAGCTGTGAGCAAAACTCCCCAGTGAGGCCTGGACCACATTAAAAGGTAACTGGGAGGGGCAGCTAGGTGGCATAGTGGATAGAGCACCTCCCTGGAGTCAGGAGTTCAAACCTGGCTTCAGACACTTTCAAGCTGTGTGACCCTGGGCAAGTCACTTAACACTATTTGCCTCGGCTTCCTTATTTATAAAATGAGCTGGAGAAAGAAATGGCAAACCACTCCAGTATCTTTGCTAAGAAAACTCCAAATGGGGTCACGAAGAGTCGAACACGACTGAAAATGACCAATGCATGTGCCATGCATTGTGCTTACAAATACACAGAATGTTAGTTCTTAGGGAGCTAACATTTTAACAAGGGAGACAGCACCCACACATATAAATATATTCAGAATACATATAAAGTAAATACAGCGTAGTTAGGGAAAGAGGATACCATCGATTGGGGGGGTATAGGGCTTGGATCCAAAAGGTTTCCTAAATTCTATGTCAAGAAATATGTTCAGGGGCAGCTAGGTGGTGCGGTGGATAAAGCACTGGCCCTGGATTCAGGAGGACCTGAGTTCAAATCCAGCCTCAGACACTTACTAGCTGTGTGTCCTTGGGCAAGGCACTTAACCCTCATTGCCCTGCCCCCCTCCAAAAAATATATATATGTTCCATAAGTATTAAGCAAAAGATGTAACAGAGATATCATGAAGATTGTTTATATCACTTTAAGGGCATACAGTTATAAACTATAGTGTTTTCAGACCCATGGAAGCTGATATTATAAAAATTATTAAATTATATTATAAAAATACAAGTGATTATTTTTTCTTATCTTTGAAGTCGCTTTAGACTCAATGTTATGACTCATGAATGAGCTCATGAGATTATTCACAAAACTAAATCATATTTGCAGCACTTAGTCATTCTTTGTAAAAGGTGTCCCACTTTTAGCCTTTTGTTAGAGATCATTCAGTCAGAAGACAACCCAGACAAAGGATGGAGGTGGTCATTTTATCGAAAGCAAGCAGGTAGCCCCTGAGAGAGTCCTTTGCCTGAGACCCAAGACAGACACTGATGATTTGGTCCCCAATATATCTTTCCGATCTCATCTCCCTCCATTCCCTACCATACACCCTGGCCCAATTTTTTTACTCTTGCTTTTCCCAAATCATGACTCGAGGTCTCCCACGTCTACTTTTACCTATACTTTTGCCTATAATGCCTTTCCCAAGATCTAACTCTGATGCTGTCTGTCCTCCTTGCTCTCCACCCCTCAGGTGCTGTTATCTGACCTGCTAGTACACCCTAAAGACCCAGGGCCTTTCCATCTGCCTTGCAGCTGTACCCTCTTATCTGTCACTTACTAAATGTGTGACTTTCAGCAAGTCACCGAACTTCCTGTGGCTTCAGTTTCTCTCCCATGAAAAACAAGGAGAAGAGGATGTACGGAATGACCTGTGAGTTCCCTTTCAGTTCTCAATCTCCAATCCTAAATTTAATGAGATCAGGGAAGGTGTCTAATTCTTCTGCGTAGCCTTCACAGTACCTAACACATAGCAAACCCTCAATAAATATTTGCTGAATTGAATTTACACTCGGAGGCAAATATAAAACGCATTTAAAGACAAACCAGTCCGATGAGCCACGACAAGCTTTAGTCATTATGGATCCTTCTGTTGGAAAACTATTTTTTCCAGCTGGAATTAGAACTGCTTGGCAGTGGAGGAGAGGGAAAGAAGTCTGTGAAGACCTGGAATAAAGCAACCTCAGTGCCTGAATTACATTTAAAATGGGAGAACAGAGAAAAAAGAAAAGAACCCATTAGTAAATATTCTATTTGAGAAATTACCCCCGATTGGGCATGCCCGACTCTCTGTGCCAATTCTTTCCTTGAAAATGGAGACAATCTCCAGGAAGTAGATAGGACATCACAGACAACTCTAATGACCTGAAGAGGCTTAGCACTCACGTGCACAATTTGTGTCTGTGTGGTTCTGTCCATTAGGGTAAAGAATGAAGCTTCACACAGACCACGACTAATTCCACACATCACTGGTGGGGGGCGGGTAGAGCACAGGTCGGAAAAACTCACTTAACCTGAGAGAATGTGGCTTCGTTCTGGCACATTAGACCAAGAAGTGCAAACACAGTAATTAACAGTGAATTCTGAAATTTCAACACGCTAGAAAAGGGTGTCACATCAGAGGGAAACAGGAAAAATAGATGGAATAAATTAAGACAACCCAGTGCCATGGAACTGGTGCTGAGGAGCTAGTAATGTGTGATGCTGGACAGCTCCGTGGTTGAGGAAGAGGGGGGGTTTGAGCATCCTGGGGGGTGATGATCTGTGCCCAACACCCAAAGAGGCTGGATAAAATAGGAATTCAAAAAAAGGAAAAGGCTGACATGGAGAAAAGAGGGAGGGGAGCGGAGGGAGAGAATATTCCTCTGTCATCTACTACAACCCTGGAATTCAATGCCTCTTTCTCTCGCTCAGCCTTCCAGGAGTTTTCTTTTTCTGCTCTCTGGGAATGGACCAATACCCCACTTCCAGGCTGTTAGGAGAAATCTGCTAGGAGAAGCTGTTGTTAATCTCCCCAGTACACTAACACATGCCAATCACTGTAAAACCCAGCGCTATTTTTCTCCCCCAAGTGTGATCACCTAATCAGCACACTCCCGGGCTGAGCCGCAGCCTCCCTGCAGGGGCAATTCTAGGCCATAGCCTGGTAGGGCCTGTCAGCCCCTGTGTATTTTGTTTAATTATGAAACCTCTTCTTGGAAGACCTATAATTCTCAGAAGAGGCTGAGTAATTGTTAAAATTAGACATGAAAAGATAGAGAACAGCTTAAAGAGGACACTCTCCTACAGTTTTCAAAGGATTTCTTTTTTCTCTCTCTCTCACTAGAGTTCAGAACTTAGAATTTAATTTCTTACTTTCCCAATTCTGCCCTTTTCAAATTCTACCTAAAATGTTTGCCCTGCCTATGTACTGCTAAAAGATCTTGAGATGTGGTTTTTTTGGTTTGTTTGGGTTTGGGGTTTTTTTGGCTCAAATTCAAGCCCATAATGATTTCCTTTCATCTGAATAATCATCTCTGGGATTTATCTGTTAAATTACAAGCACGGTTAAGACACCATAACATACCTGTCCCGGTACGCACATATTACATAATAATCAATTGATGAATACTTACTTACCTACTCTACCCGAGGCCCTGCACTAGATGCTAAGGATACAAATACAAAATCGAAAGTAGGGTTTGCCTGCAACAAGCTTATATTTTAGCCAAGGGAGAGAACATGTGTATAGATAACAAGGGCGATCCCACGGGGCACACTCTCAGTTGACTTTCTTGGGAATTTGGGACCTGCTCCCAGCCACGCAGTGACCCTGTGCTGCATTTTGGAATGACGTGGTAGATCCCAAGTGCCCTTCCCCACTATCTGACAATGACAAGGGGCAGAGTGTTGGGTCAATTAAAAATAGAGGTGCCTTCTGCCTCTGGTTCCCTTTCTGAGACACTTCATGTGGCCTCACAGTTATGGGGAAGGGTTGGCCTTTCTCTAGCTCAGCAGATGTGTCCACTAGACAGCTAGTGCAGGGGCTCTCAGCTCTATAAATTTGAGTCTGGACCCCTGATGATATTTTCCTCTTTTATGTCTCTTAATAAGGGTCTGTCCCAAGATGGACACTTTCAGGGTTGGAGGTGAGTTCAAGAGGTGCAGAGAACCTGGGTCAGAGCTGAACAGCAGCAGAAAGGAGTCTGTGGAGAGGATGACTTCCAACCAGAAAATCAGCCCAAGACTGGCCACTTTATGAGCCAACATATACGTAGGAGTTGTTTGGAGACTGCAGAGCCCAGGTGAAATGTACTCTGCCTAATAAGCAATCCTGAAAACTGCTTTATTGTCCATGAGGTTTATGTAGCAGCCTCCCGACAAATGGTGATCATAGTTGGAGGCCAAGTGAGTGAATCTTGTTTTAAATCGTTCTGCTAATGCTCGCTGTGAATCTTGTGTGTAGAGTGTTACCCTTCCATACCTAATTTGTACTATACAATGAGTATCTTTTAGCCTCCCCTTCTGGGGGGAAATCCTACATGAAAACTGTAATTTAAACTTTGACTCTGAAGTACTGGGGTGAGGGTTTAACAAACCAGAGTGGGGAAAAGGGATCCTAACCCCTATTATTAGAGACCCAGGTTGCCCCAAGACTGAACCAAGTCAGAAGAGAGGGTCACTGTAATCCTTGTGGGCCGGGGGCAGCTAGGTGGCGCAATGGATAAAGCACCAGCCCTGCATTCAGAAGGACCTGAGTTCAAATCCAGCCTCAGACACTTGACACTTACTAGCTGTGTGACCTTGGGCAAGTCACTTAACCCTCATTGCCCTGCCCCCCCAAAAAAAATCCTTGTGGACCCAGCAGAGGGTATTTAATGATCAAGGCACAAAAAAACCTAGAAAAAGAGACTGGAGACAGATTATGAAGGGCTTTAAATTACAAACAAAAAAAGTTAATATTGGATCCCCAAAGCAATAGGGTGACACTGAAGTCTGTTGAGTAGGGAAGGGATTTGAGCTTTAGGAAAACCAATTAGAGGGGCAGCCAGGTGTTACAGTAGATAAAGCACCAGCCCTGGATTCAGGAGGACCTGAATTAAAATCCGGTCTCAGACACTTGACACTTACTAGCTGTGTGATCCTGGGCAAGCCACTTAACCCTCATTGCCCTGCAGAAAAGAAAGAAAGAAAGAAAGAAAGAAAGAAAGAAAGAAAGAAAGAAAGAAAGAAAGAAAGAAAGAAAGAAAGAAAGAAAGAAAGAAAGAAAGAAAGAAAGAAAGAAAGAAAGAAAGAAAGAAAGAAAGAAAGAAAGAAAGAAAGAAAGAAAGAAAGAAAGAAAGAAAGAAAGAAAGAAAGAAAGAAAGAAAGAAAGAAAGAAAGAAAGAAAGAAAGAAAGAAAGAAAGAAAGAAAGAAAGAAAGAAAGAAAGAAAGAAAGAAAGAAAGAAAGAAAGAAAGAAAGAAAGAAAGAAAGAAAGAAAGAAAGAAAGAAAGAAAGAAAGAAAGAAAGAAAGAAAGAAAGAAAGAAAGAAAGAAAGAAAGAAAGAAAGAAAGAAAGAAAGAAAGAAAGAAAGAAAGAAAGAAAGAAAGAAAGAAAGAAAGAAAGAAAGAAAGAAAGAAAGAAAGAAAGAAAGAAAGAAAGAAAGAAAGAAAGAAAGAAAGAAAGAAAGAAAGAAAGAAAGAAAGAAAGAAAGAAAGAAAGAAAGAAAGAAAGAAAGAAAGAAAGAAAGAAAGAAAGAAAGAAAGAAAGAAAGAAAGAAAGAAAGAAAGAAAGAAAGAAAGAAAGAAAGAAAGAAAGAAAGAAAGAAAGAGAAAAGGAAAATCAATTGGGAGTATGTGAAGGATGATGAAGAGAGGGGAGAGACCTGAGGCAGGTAGACCTATCAAGAGATTATCCAATTGTCTAAGTCTGAGGGAATGAGGTCCTTAACCAGAGGGGCAGCCATGTGAGTAGGGAAGAGAGAGGGATGGATGTAACTGACATCATGGTGTTCATGAGCACATTGTGGCAGTACAAAACAGTTATGCAACGCATGAGACAGTATCTGGTATCAGAGTAAGGCCCCTTGGGAAGTCAGGCTTCTTGTGAATTCTGCTCTACTGCAACAAAAATTTTGAAAATAATTTTTATTCATATCTGGGCTTTTTTAAAATCACAAAATCTCTCCCAGTATCCTTCCTTCTCCTTTCTCTCCGAGAGCCACCCCAGATAACAAATAATATTTCTTTAAAAAGAAAAAAAATCAGCAAAACTGATCAATAACATCAAAAAAGTCTAAAAATATGTGCTGCAAACTCCTCACATAGACCTTCTACCTCTACAAAGGGGTGTCTCTCAACCAATTTTTTAAATGGAGTTACGGCATATTTTTTTTCTTAGATTAGATTTAGGATTGAAATAGGGGAGAATTACCGCCTAGCCAAAGCACACAGCGATACAGAGGAAGAGGACTCCCCTGGGGTGTGCCCATTGCCAGACCTATTTGTAATCCGGAAAACAACACTGCTTTTAATTCCATGTCGATCACTGCATTATCTGACATGAAGTGCCACCAAGGGAGAGGCCAGCAGCAGCAGCGTGGGGCCTGTGAGGTCTTCAGATGAGTGCTGGCTGACTTAAGGCTCAGATTTCAAGTAGAAGGTCAATCTCTAATGGAGTGACCAACTAGGTCCAACTGGCTGCAGGCCACTATGGATATTTGCATTTAAAAAAATTCTTAGATAAATGTATGCTCCCCAAGAGTATCCAGGTCAAATTATTTAACCTCATTAGAGCTCTTTCCTCGATGGTAAAACAAGGGGGCTTCTGGGGTCCTGTCCAGCTCTACAGATGGGATCCCAGGCTCTTTTGACTTTGGTTTTCTCCATGGCCCTGCAAGGCTAGCTCCCCAACTAGGCCCCACCTGCTCCCATCCCTACTCCGCACACACTCCCGTCACAACAGTGATGCTATTAGGGGACCTCATGGTCCCCCGTGGTATGGGGGCCCTTTCTACATGTTGATGCTACTATCCCCCAAAACTGTGGGCTCAGGAGATGAATACGAGACATGAAAAGTCCCAACCCCTACATAATTCTATGTCTTTAGATGGCTATCGGCCTTTGCAATAGGGCAGAAGCCACAACTAATCACAGCAGATTTGGCCTCAGCCCTAAGTTGGCTGACTGTCAAAAACTGGCACCTTCTATCAAACAGGACCACAATTTGGGGCACCCCCATTTGCTTTGCTCAAAGTCTGGGCCCTGATCAAATCTACAAACTCTCCGAGAGCCGATTTCTGGTGTCTATAATCATCAAGGTCTTTTTTTTTTTTAAGTTAATTTTTGGAAAATTGATCAGACTGACACATTTGGGAATTTTTCACATAGTCACTCTCCAACAAACCCCTCCCTTGCCAGCAGATAGTATTTTACATTATAGCGAAGCATCCAAAGGAGAAAGTGAAACAAAAAACACTTGATTTATCAGCTGAGAATGGAATGATCCTATTAGCAGAGAAGAGGGAAGCCATATGGAGCCAACATTGGTCGCTGTATCTCAGCTGAGTGCAGTCCCAAGATTATAGACCAGGGCGGGAAGAGACACCCAGAGCTATCTAATTCAACTCCATCTTACAGATAAGGAAACTGAGGCCTAGAGGGGGAAGTGATTTGCCCCAAATCACACATGTAGTAAGTTTCAAGAGTCAGGATTTGAATTCAGGTCTTTTGGCTTCAAATCTGGCCCTATTCCCACAATGCCGTGCTGGTCTTTGAATATTTCATTATATCCACTTACTGTAATTTGATCGGCCGTTCTCCAATCGATAAGTGCATTCTTTGTTTGTAGCTTTTTACTACTGTAAGAAGTGTGCGGGTTATTTTTAAAAGTAGTAAGGGAAGGAATCTATTTCTAGGAAAGCTTACCCAGCCCCCAGAGGGAATTCTGGCTAGATGAGCACTTAGGGAGCTAATCTGTACTCATGGGATGAGGCTGCTTGGTCCTACTTTCCAAAGAGTCAGTAAGGTACTATGGAAAGAGTGCTGGTTCTGGGTTCAAATCCCACCTCTGATGATTAATATCAGTGTGACCTTGGCCAAGACAACTTCCCAGGGCCTCAATTTTCTAAACTCTAAAATAAGGGGATTAGACCATATATTCATACCAACTACACTGGCTTCAACACCCCAAGTTTTAACAAGCTACTTCTTATTATTGCTCTTTAAAGTCCTGAGCTGGGTAAGTTTGCTAATGAACTTACAGCTGGACTGGTCATAAATCAGGGTTTATCTATCGCAAAACATAACTTCTCATTAGCTGTTGTCTCCTCTGCAAATTCTATGACCAGGCTTCAAGACTTCCTTTTGAGATTAGCTCTCCAAATTTGATTTCACTTAAGCTCTCCAAAAACAGTCAGTATATAGTGACTCTTTATCCATCAGACCCTTTGGTAGATTTCACAAAGAACTACAATTTTTAAAAATTAAAAAAAAAAAGAAATATGATTTTAATTGTGTCTGCTAAGGCTTAATCACATAAAGAAGACTTGTCTTGTTTTTGAATTGGGGTGGGAGGGTTGTTTTGTTTTTTCGCTATATAAACTCCCAATTGATAAAGAAAAAATTCTAATGTGCCCTATGGGGATTTGTTTATTTTTTTTGGTGGTTGGTTTTTTTTTTAATGTATTTTATCATTTCATGATGTAAAACATATGGCTTTCAGATTTACAAGGAAAGAATGTATTTGTACTTTTCATTACCATACAAATACCTCTCTGCTGACTCCCATCATAACCAGCAGGGAAAACTCCCCTAATCAGTTGTCATCATGCCTGGGAGTGACCTATACACATTTTGATTTCTTCCCATTTGGGAAGGGAAGTCCTCTAACAACCAGCTTACACAAGGTCATGGGGTCTTTATTTTTCTCTGAGTCTGTGTAGTAAACACTTAGAAAGTTATGGGAAATAACCTTGAGAAGTCAGCTGGTCAACTCTCCTGCCTCTAGGTCAAGGATTCTTCATTTTTAGGGGGCCATGGTCCCCCCCCCCATCACCGGCAAACCAGTGAATACTATGGACACCTTCTCTGAAAGTTGGTGGGCCTATGTTCATAGGTGAAGGAAACACTAAATTTCAATTAGGGGTTGGTGATAATTAAGATGCTATTTTTACCCATCCAAACTCACAAACTCCATGAAATCTATCCGTGTACCGCTTGTCCATAGACTCAAATTAAGAATCCCTCCTACTTAGGCTGAAGGGCATCCAGATGCAGAGAATGGCCAGTCCCTTTCCCAAGGGGAAATATCACAACAGCACTTCTATATTTTGCGGCATCCCAACTAGATTGTCCAGTACCAAAGGTCTTCATCATGTCTAAACTAAGATGGTTTCCTCTGGGCATCATCAATCCCCTCCTCTCATGTTATCCTCAATGGGAATGAGGAACAGGAGTTCATCCTCCCCCTCAGACCAAGCATGGCTCCCAGAGACTAGCCTTCTTCTTAAGGAAAACTTGAGGGAGAACATGCTTTCAGCTGAGGCAAGAGAGGAGGGCTTCGCAAAGTAGGGGGGGGGTTCCTGACTAAGCCTTGGGAGGGAGAAGATTCTGCAAGGCAGATACTAGGAGGATGGCTTGGGGAAAAACAAGGAGGTGAGAAACGTCGATCAGAGATCGGGGAGCGCTATCCTACTGTGGAACGGAGAGTGCATGAAGGCAAGGATGAGAAACGAGGCTGGAAAGGTGGGGACTGGAACCAGATCGTGAAGGGTCTTTCTAGCCCATGCTGACAGTACCCAAAGGAGCAGTGTCTGAGTAGTCTGAGTAGTAAGAATACAGAATGCTCTCTGTGTTTTGGGGGGGCTCATGGGATAACACAACTGCCAACTCTTGGTTATCTAGCCTGCCCTCACGCAGCTCTGTAACCACCCTGAGGAGTCAATAATATCTCTCCTTCCTCCCTCCTCTTCTTCTTCCTCCTTTTCCTCTCTCTCTTCCTCCTGCCTTCTCTCTCTCCTCCCTGCTTTCTTCTCCCTCTTTCCTCCCACTCCTATCTGTCTCTGTCTCTCTCTCTTCCTCTTCCTCTTCCTCATCTGAGTTACTATTATCTGTGTATTTCCTTTCTCCCCCATCTTCCCCCACCTTAGGAATAAGCTGCTTGAGGAAAGAGAGATCCTGGCTTGCATATGTTCAAGCCAACCACTGAAGCTTGCCAGAGTTCAGTTTCCCAGTGTACTGTGGTGGAAAGAGTGCTGAATTTATAGTCAAAGGCCCTGGGCTCAGATCCTGGCTGCATCACCTCGGTCAAATCAGTTAAATTCCCTGGGACTTGGTTTCCTTAAATGTAAAATGAGTGGGCTGGCTGCAATGCTCTCAAGGTCTGACTCTCTCTCTCCAAATCAATGATCCTTTGACCTCCAAGGTCCCAGGTCCCTTCAAGCTCTATGATCCTCTGATGATGGGATTTTAAAAATCTATTTATCCCCACTACCTGACACATAGTAGGTACTTAATGGATCTTAATCAAATTGAATGATTCCCTTCTCGATTGATTTGTAGGACCTCTGGAAATTTAAACATCCTGTTATAATTTGGGGCAACTGTTAGGTTTATGTGAATCCTCAGGAATACCTTTTCCTGTTCTCCCTTTTCAGATTAATAGCCTTCTCCTCCAGTTCCATCCTTCTGGGAGGACATCACTTCAAAGTAAACATTTTTCTAGCTAAGCTTAATCCAATAAATAACAAAAAGAAAGGGACATCGAAGGACCCTGTGCTCGAGCTGTCAGGCAGAGAGTTTGGTTTTCATTACAGGACATTCTAACGTGGGCTAGAGGCCAAGCGATGGAGGAACAAGGAAGAAGGACTCTAGTCTCGCCCACCTGGCCCGGCCAACATCAGCAATGACCACAAGGCAGGTGCTCTCCTGCCCAAGCGGACACCAAGGCACCAGGACCCGGCTCCTCGGTGTGAGCCCCTATCCCGGGGCTATGGCAGACCCACCTCTCGGTTTTCTTGATCAGCACAGCCCGGAAGATCTGCTCCTGGGGGGTCTTCTCTCTCTCGTCCGTGGGCTGCACGAAGGGGTGGAGGGTGACGAGGGTGAAGCCCTGCTGGTATAGCTCCTGAAGCTGCGTGGGCAGATCCCGCAAGGAGGAGAGCCGCACCGCCGAGGATCGCGGGAGTTCCACTAGAACAGAGCGGAGGAGACACTGATCAGTATCGCCAACTACCACCTAGGGGGCCTCTTCCTAGCAAAGCCTGGGCCCCCGCAAACGTCCTCCCCAAGGACCAGCTTCTTCAGCAACAATCTGGTTCTTCCTAAGGAATCCGAGACTCTTTTAACAAATTATCTTCAAAGAGTCATTAGGAGTGGGCTGCCCGATTCTTCCATTTTCCATCTCACGGGAACATATGAGATCCACCTCTCCCTTTAACCTTTACATAGCCTTCTGCCATTTTGGGGGGAGGGGGTCCAACTTTATAACATGATGACTCAACAGGGGCAGCTAGGTGGTGCAGTGGATAAAGCACTGGCCCTGGAGTCAGGAGGACCTGAGTTCAAATCCAGCCTCAGACACTTGACACTTACTAGCTGTGTGACCCTGGGCAAGTCACTTAACCCTCACTGCTGCACAAAAAAACCCCAAACAAACAAAACCCAAGATGACTCAAGCCCAGTTGAGTTTCTGAGAAATCATATCTCCTATCAGGCACTGCGGTCCCCCCTCCCCGCCACCTCCCCCTTCCCCCCAACTTCCATCAACAACAAAAGTACTTTTATGGAAAGAATCTACCATCATGATTCACTCCGAGGAAGAGCTGAACATCCGGGACCTGACCCCAGTGAACAATAGCGGCAAGTGAAGCCAGACGAGTAATCTTTTAATGTGCAAGAAAATCCCTGGGAGCTTAAGGACAAGCTTCTGGACGAGCATTCCCAAACCCAGACGAGATCTGCAAGGGTCCCTCCCTGGCCATCAGTCAGGAACGGATCCTCCAACAATCACGGGCCCGCGTTCCTGCTGTGGTGAGGAGATTACTGGGCTGCTGGGTCTGGTCTGCTCACACAGGGCGCAGACACAGGGCTCTCTTCTGGGAATCCTGGGGATGGATGCGGATGGGCCCCTGTCTGTCCACACTGCTGTATATTCCGTGTTCTCCGACTGCGTGAAGAGCATCTGTGAACCATTAAGCATCGGGCCTCAAGCTCGCTCCCAATTAAAAGGTCATGTCAACCGGTCTCCAAGACTTAATCTTTTTTTAAACTTGGGATGTTTTGCAAGCATTCTTCCTCCACTTCCCATTCCCTCTTCACCTCTCCGCCCCTGCCCCCCTTCCAACCTCCTCCCAAAGATTTGGCTGTTTTCTACGCAGCCCTTTGGGTTCAAATCTTGCCTCTGCTATTATTACCACCTAGGTGACTTGGAATGAGTTTGTCTCAGTTTCCTCAACCTTGCAGGGTCACTATGAGGTTTACAGTGTGCCTGCACACAGTAGGTGTCACATAAATGCGTATTCCCTTCCCCTTCCTTCCCCAGGTCTCAGTTTCCCCTCTGTAAAAAGAGGAGACTGAACCAGATGGCTTCTGAGGCCCCTTCCAGCTTTAAGGCCACCATCCCAGAATCCTCTTCACTCTACCTTCAAACAGAATGCAAGCTCAGTGCAAGGAGGGTCGCTTTATTCTCTGTTCGTGCATCTCCAGTGCTTAGCATGGTAGCAGGGGCCCAGAAAGCACTTAACGAGTCCTTCCCCTTGGGTTGACGAAGTCTTACTTCTACAGGGGCACCCCTCCCTCCTCCAACCCTCTCCTCAATCAGGTCACCCACACCCGGGCTCAGTAATCATGGCACCAAGTACAGAATCAACCAGTTCAATGCTTTGTTGTTGGAGGTTTCTTCAATATCCAGTCCTGAAGGGTCTGCTGCGCGCCAGGCTCCCGACATACAAAGACTCTGCATTCTACTGGGAGGAAGGAAACTAGCACCAACAGCCAGGGCAGTGGGTGTGTGAGGAAGGTTTGGGGAGCAGCGTCTCCTAAGCTCAGCCTTGGAGGAAGATCAAGTTTGTAAGGGGTGAGGCGGGGAAGGGAAGGAGATGCAGGTCCAGCTGGGGAAAGAGTGAACAGTCCTGAATATAGACTCTGTGTGTGTGCATGTGTGTGTGCGCACGTGCACAGGGGAATCATGAGAGGTGAGTCTGGAGAGGCCGACGGGAGCCGGATGACAGGCGGTCTTAAATACCAGATGGAGGAGCGCGTGTGGTTTTTTTAATCCTAGAGATTTTTAAACATTTTTGACCTGGTCAGTCCTGTGGTCATGGGAAAATATTTCAGCAACTGTAGGGAGGATGGAATGGAGAGGGGAGAAAGATAGGAAGCATTCAGTTATCCTGGCATAGAATGAATGAGGAAGGCCTGAACCAAATCAGTGGTCATGAGAATGGAGAAAGTGGGATGTCAGGAGAGTGGAGGGATATGGGATGTCAGGAGAGTAGAGGAAAGTGGGATGTCAGGAGAATGGGTGTAAGGGGGTGTCAGGAGAATAGAGGGAAGGGGGGATATCAGGAGAATACAGGGAAGGGGGGATATCAGGAGAATGAGGGAAGGGAGATGTCAGGAGAAGGGTGAAAGGGGGGTGTCAGGAAAATGGAGGAAAGGAGGATGTCAGGAGAATGAGGGAAGGGAAGGCAGAGGTCACATAAGTAATATGAAGTAAGAATTAAAACAACTTGGCACCCATAAAATACAAAGGTCAGAAAACATTTTGCAATTCCAAAGAGAGAGCTTTGCTCAGGCTGTTGTAAGGTTACGGCTCCAGATGGGCACACACAGACTTCTGGAGCCGACCCAATGTGGTGATTAAGATACAAGGACAAATAAATCCTGACCCTCCATCTCACTCCCATGCAGACAAACCCCTTGGTAGCACAGATGACATGAGCCCTTTGGCTTCCAAGGCTTCTCGGGTTCAGCTACTGAGACTACGGCCTTAAATAACCTGAGCGGCTGCAAACAGACAAATTCCCTGGTTTCACTGTTACTGCTAATAACAAAAATAAAGCACAGAATGAATCTGCTGCTTTCTGGTGGGCCCATCAATTTCAACCTTCCTACCTGCTTCCCCACACTCACCCCTCGCTGCCCAGCAAGTCCACACCCAAAGACTGGCTTCTTCCACACGGTTTTCTGCCAGCACAGGACACTGTGAGACATAGACTACTGAGGGGGAAGGGTAGGCTGTGTGAATGGCTGTCATTGGCCCTGTCAAACCAGGCTCAAATGATGACAGCTGACATTTACTAGGTACTTTGCTTACATGATCTCATTTGAGTCACAGAACAATCCTGGGAAACGGGCGCTACCCCCCCTTTTACGGATGAAAAATCTGAGGTGCAAAACCTTGAACTACGGGCATACAACCAGTACTTCAATTTAATTCAATTCGTCATACATTTATTAATATTATGTGCTGGGCTTATATCATATCATATTATATTAATATTACTATGCTTGACCTGAAGAATACAACAGGAAAAAAAAATGAGACCAGTCCCTGACCTCAAGGGGATTCTGTTTAACTGGGGAAGTAACATATTCTCAGATAATTACTTCGTAATTGAAAGGGGGATGGGGGGAGGATGAGGGAGGGTGTAGACATAATTGCTAAAACATGGGAGGAAGATTAAGAAAAACCAAATGTAGCACAGAGGTGAAATTCCAACCCAGGTCTTTCCAACTCTAAATCTAGCCCTGTCTACTATGACAAAGGACTATGACCCTATGCAATTTAAAAAATAGAATAAAACCTCATAGTCTAAGGAATAGGGGGAAAATACCGTTAATTTTTCTGTATCTAATTTCCAGCTAGCAAGAGGTCATTTGATACCTCTGAAATGCTGGTCTCCCGTGGGAGGTCACATGGGCTCATGATTGTCGGCTAGGATACTGTTATTGTCAGAAGAGTCAATTAAGAGCCTACTATGTGTGCTAGGAATTGTGCTAGGCTGAGGATACAAAAACAAAGACTGTAACAATTCCTGCCCTCAATAGGCTTATAGTCTTTTCATTCAAAAGGGGGAAAACGTGTATATATGCATATATATGTAAATGTCTGTATACATATATAGAGTTCATGCCTGTACACACACACACACACACACACACACACACACACAGGTGTCAGAGAAGCTGAGTGCAGGACATTGGCGTACATCTGCATCTCTCCCCTCCCTCCCTCCTTTTACAATCCTCGGCCACACCACACAATACACTGTCCTATTCGCTAACTGTTCTGCAGGTAAACTGTCTCACCTACCCAATGAGTTGGCAAATTCTTGCCTGAGTTTTCTGCTTACACAGTGCTAAGTAAAACACATTCTATTAGAAGCCCAATGAGTTAGTTTTGGGGAAGAACTGAATGACCTCTAAGGAAGAAGGCTTTCCTGCTTAAAACCCCCGTGCCCAGTAAGGTCCAAGAATCAACATTTGCACATATTTGAAACAAGGCCTAATTTCCTAGTTTGTGCCACTTCCACGCTCGTATAAAAGTCAACAGACATAAAATAAATAGTTCTGAGCTAAGTGGACATGGTTATATTCTGTGTTGCTTAAAAATATTATTCTATCTCTGCGGCTCAACCACCAACAATTTCCTCTTTGCATCCTAATGCTGAGAAGACACTTTTTGGGGGACATGATCCTAAAAAATCTCTGGAAACAGGATTTTTTTTTTAATTACACAAGAAACAAACCACAATGCCAAGAACTGAAGCCATGGCAGGCCGGAGAGGGGGGAAACCAGTAACCCACAGGCTCCCAAATTTCTAAACACTCCTGGGGAAAAATCAGGTTCTCTTTTTTTCTCCTCTTCCTACCGTTATATTTTGCTTCTCAAAAACAGACTGCGGTGCTATTCATTGTCTCAATTAAGCCTTTCTGGAGGACACTCTCCACCTTGCTGGGCCTCAGAACATCAGGATTCCGAGAGTTCGACTGCAGACACAAGAAAGCCACCGCTGTCGCTTGTAATTGCCTATTTTTACCCAACATTACAAAGGCCCCAGAAGAGCCCGGCTGGTGCTGCAGTTCCTTGAAGCATCCTGCCAAGCAACGGTCTACAACTGCAACTTAATCCCTCCAAAGCGTTCCTTCGTTGGCCTAATTATGTTTGTTGGCCCTTCGTCTGCGCCAAATGTGGCAGTGTGACAGAGAGACCCTATTCCCTCCAACACAGTTTTCTTAAGCTCCCATCAAAATGGTCATATCTTCATGAAATCAATACAACTTTTATCAGGTACCCAGTGTGTGCAGAGCAGATAGAAGGTTGAGATCAAACACCATTCTTGCACTCAAAGAACTTACAGTCTAGTAGACGGTTAAGATTTATAGGCAGGTAACTATAATACATCAAAATACAGGATGCCAAGGAAAAGGCTATGTCGAGTCTCAGAGAGAAGGAGAATCGAATACTTGTCTTACAACACTGGCAAAAACAAATTGACTGGTTTTCCCGTGTCATTACTGGGTTTTGACCACACTGTGGAAAGTTATCCTTAAGAGCATGAACAAAAGGATGATTAAATATGTTTTCTTCTCCAGCCTGTCTAAAGTAAACTTTCCAACTCCCCTCCTTTCTACCTCAAAAATTCCTTAGGCAGCTAGGTGGCGCAGTGGAGAGAGCACCGGCCCTGGAGTCAGGAGGACCTGAGTTCAAATCCGGCCTCAGCCACTTGACACTTACTAGCTGTGGGACCCTGGGCAAGTCACTTAGCCCCCATTGCCTCACCAAAAATAAATAAATTAATTTTTTTTTAATTCCTTAGGTCTTCAGGAACCCTCTCTTCCTTCTCTCTTGGCATGCTCCTTCTGCATTCCAAGGTTAATCCTGTCCCCTGGGCCCTTGGATTTCAACCCTTCTATCTCTTCCAGGTCCTAGTTCCATTGATTGTTCCTTCTCTCTCTTGTCTTTTCAGACTCGCTCCTTTCTTCCATCTACAAACAGATTTGACTTATTCTTATCTTTAAAAAGATATTTTTAAGCCTTCCAATGGCTACCACCGCACCTCTCCCTCCCTTCTAACTTAATGAAAGAGGATCCTACAGACTCTTGCTCACACTTACTCCTCAACCCTCTCCCACCTCCAGCTTCTATCCAATCCCCCTTCCCCATTCCTATACTTGACTGAACTCTTCTCTAAGTGGTCATCAGTGACTTCCTAATTGACAAATTGAACGGTCTTATTTAGAGCAGGCAAGTATCAAGGTGGATAAAGCGCCAGGCCTGAAGTCAGAAAGACCTGAGTTCAAATCTGGCCTCAGACACTTTTTATCTACATGATCCTGGGCAAGTCATTTCACCCTGCTTGCCTCAGTTTCCTCATCTGTAAAATGAGCTGGAGAAGGAAATGGCAAACCCCTCCATCATTATCTTTACCCAGAAAATCCCAAATGGAATCACAAAGAGCAGGCCACAGCTGATATGACATTCAATAAAAATCGTCTCCTTTGAGTCCTTATCCAACCTCATTTATTAAGCCACAATAAAAAGCCAAAATGTTACAGTGCCTGCCTGCCTGCCTGCCCTCAAGGAGTTTGCATTCTATGGGGAAGATGACACATACCTGCATTAGATATTCAAAAGATAAGCCTCTTGGGAATTGAGATCCTTTTGTTTAAATACACCTTTAATGCCAGCAAAGAGCCCCTACACAGCAGGTACTGAATAAATACTCATCCCAATGTAAGTTCCTCCCTGCTGACAGCACCATCTTCCACCCCCATAGCTTTGCACAGTCTGTCCCCGATGCCTGGGGTGCACTCCCCTCCTCATCTTTGCCCCAACAGCCCCTTGCTTCCTTCTGTCATGGGAGGATTATGGGCCCCGGTCACCCCAACAATTCTCTGGGGGGTTCAAGGAACCTTTTCCTTGAAACCTCAGGGGTTTTCCCTTGAAATCAAGTAGGCCTCTCCTTGAACACAATCAAGGACACACACACTCACCTAACGGGGATAAGCGGCACAGATTGAACTGAGCATGCTCCAGGACCATCACCCCACATTCCAGTCCTCCTAAGCATCTGGATGAGGTAATCCAGGAGAAGACCACCTGGAACCGCCCATCAGCAGACTGCTTAGACCCATCAGGACAAAGTTGACACCCACCACCAGATCTCTCACGAGGGATTCTTCCTACCACAGCGCAACGCGGGAAGACCACCAGCCCCTCACCCAATAAGAGACTCTTACCCACCCCCCATCGAAACCCTATAAAATGGCACCCCACAAGTCAGTTGGGGGGAAGCGTTTTGTTCTGGCAAAACCTTCCTCCCGGCCGGTTTCTCTTGTACCCCAATAAACCTGTTCTCTTATTCCTGATTAGGTCTTGTTCGAGAGTGTAATTCTTTACAGAGGAATCCTAAGGACCCACGTGCTTTCTCCTATCGGCTTTCCCCATATCACTTCAAAACTCAAGACAGAGCATCACCTTCCACGTAAGGCCCTTCCTCATTCCCACAAGGCTGCCGCTCCCTGAAAACATCACCTTTAGGGCTTAAAAACTGCACTAAGACTTCTGGGACACCCTGGCTAGTTTATGTAAGCACAAGGTATCTCCCCACACAGAAGGCAGGCGAACTGCTTTTCTGTGTTTTCTATCCCAAGTACCTAACACAGCATCTAGTACACAGTAGGTGCTTAATTGATGCTGGCTAACCGAATAGCCACCCTACAGCCCTGTGAGGTTGGCAAAGCAGTAGTATCTCACTTGATCCTCCCAACAGCCCTGTGGAGTAGGCGCCATTATCTCCACTTTACAGATAGGGAAATGGTGGTCCTCCATCATAAGACAGTTAATAGCAAAGACAAAAACAGGTCTTCTCGCTCCAAACCCAGGAATGCTTTCGACCAGACTGTCCTTCCTGCTGATACTCATTTGTTGAAAGAAGAAAGGAACAAAACACTAAAATCATTTCTTTATGCTTTGGGAAATCAAATACTCTGCTGGTTAATCAGAGAGTCATAGATAGAGTGCGATGTGACTAATTAAACACAGCTGTTAACACCAAAAAAAAAAAAAAATGGGATCACCAATTGGTGGCTCTGAAATTTTAAGAGCAGTCATAGCTAACGTTCATGTAACACTTACTATATGTCAGGCATCATGCTAAACACTTTACAAGTGTTATCTCATTTGATCCTTACAACAACCCAAGGAGGCAGACACTCTTCTCTTCCACCTTTTACTGTTGTGGAAACTGAGGCAAACAAAACAACTTGTCCAAAGTCATACAGCTAGTAAATATTTGAGACTGGGTTTGAAATGAATGAAAGAAAAAGGGAACAAGCATTTATTAAGCGCCTACTATGTGCTAGGCATCGTGCTAAGCACTTGATAAATATATATCATTTGACCAATTACTCAAGATTCTCTTTTCTTTTTTTGTTTGTTTTTTGCGGGGCAATGAGGGTTAAGTGACTTGCCCAGGGTCACACAGCTAGTTAAGTGTCAAGTGTCTGAGGCCGGATTTGAACTCAGGTCCTCCTGAATCCAGGGCTGGTGCTTTATCCACTGAGCCACCTAGCTGCCCCCTCAAGATTCTCTAGAAGCTTTGGTGGTTAGTGGAAATCAATTAATCAATCAACATGTGTTGTTCAGTTGCGTCTGACTTTCCATGAGCCCATCTGGGGTGTTCTTGGCAGAGATGCTGGAATGGTTTACCACTTCTTTCTCCAGCTCATTTTACAGATGAGGAAACTGAGGTCAACAGGGTTAAGTGACTTGTCTAGGGTCACTTGACTAGGAAGTGTAAGAGGCAATATTTGAACTCAGGTCTTCCTGACTCCAGACCCAGTGCTGTATCTATCCACTGCACCATTTAGTTGCTCTCCTAAAAGCCAGGCACTGTCCTAGATGTGGGAAAACCAAGTGCAAAGAATGAAACAATCAATAAGACTGCATTCTAATGAGGAAAATAACAAGTACGTATAAGAATGTGTATAGGAAGAGGCCAGTTAGGTGGCAAAGTGGATAAAGCACCAGTCCTGGATTCAGGAGGACCAGAGTTCAAATCCGGCCACAGACACTTGACACTTCCTAGCTATGTGACCCTGGGCAAGTCACTTAAAGCTCACTGCCCCTACAAAAACACACACACACAAAAACGAATGTGTATAGCATAAAATAAAGTATATATATTTATGCATAGTTTATATATTTGTGTGTATATATATGTATAAGTACATACACACAAATGAATCATAAAATTATAGAAAAAAGAAAGGGGACTTTGAAACCTTCTAGTCTAACACCCTCATTTTACAGGTAAAAAGTCTAAGGACCAAGGAAGTTAAGTGATTTGCCTAAGGTTATTTTTATTTATATTTGTGTGTATACATATATACACACATATACATATAAATCAGTGCTATATATTACATATAATACATTTATTACATTTTTATATTTGCTTACTGTTTTTCTATTATATATGTATATTTGTATTATATGCATATGTGTGAACACATAAAATGTATGCATACATATTTCGTATGTATATAAAACATTAAGCAAAATATATGTATGTATATGTGTTTGTGCATGCATGCATGTGTGTATATGTATGAAAAACACATTAGGCAAATCACTTAATCTTGTGTGTGTGTGTGTGTGTGTGTGTGTATGTATTTACCCCAGGTTATAAAAAATCAGAGGTAAGACGTGAATTCGGGTTGTCCCCGGTCTCCAGAGCCACCATACTCCACCGCCTTCCAAATCAATCCGTCTGAGTCTGATTAATCAGAAGAGTCACAGGGGATTCTCTAGCAAAACAGGCTCAACCAGGATGGAGAGAAAGAAGGTTGGTGTGGGTGGATGCAGAATATGCACATCAGCTGTGAATACTGATCAAAGCTATAACCATGCCCCAGTTCTCTAGACAACTTCCATTGAGAAAACATAACCAAGATTCATAAAATAATACTTTTTAATGATATATTAAAGACCATGCTGTCTGGAAAAAGCAACCCGATAATACATGAATATTAAAAAAAGACAACTGGCTGCAAACCGAGTCCAAGATCTTGACAGAATCCTTCATTAACTTAAAAGCCTTCATGGGGGAACGAGGCGGGGCAGATATTCCAAGAACCCTAATTCTTTAGAACTTCTAACCCAACCGGCTCAAAATAAAACCAAGGAACAGCTTAGAATGAGTCAGACGAAAGGCTAGTTATTAATATTTTATGTCATTTTTTTCCTTAATTGATTATGGTAACTGACACTCTCGATAGTTTTCTTTTGGCTTTGAAAGAGGGCATAATAAACTATTTCCATCAAAGAGTAGTCACTAATGAATATGTAAGAATAATATGGAAATTAAGCCATTTGGACTATTCAGCAGCAAGACCCCCATATGTATTTTTATGACAAGTTCTAATAAGCTTTAATAAAAGTACTCGAAATTGAAAATAGAGCACGGAACAGGGTAATTAGAGAAGGCATTGAAGCAGGGGATGAGAAAAAAAGTCTGCTTTCATAATAGGTACCTTTGTTGAACATTTCTATCTCACCTAAGTGTATAATTTCTCTCTGTTATCTTTCCAGAGGGAGAGAAGGATCATGCGTGCATGTGTGTGCGTGTGCGTGTGCATGTGTGTGTGTGTTTGGTGGATATAAAATCCTACTAAAAAGTATCCTGCAAACCTTCTTCTAACATACATTTTAATCACTCAATTAAATTTTGCCCCAATCTGGGTGTCATGTCTAAAAAGGGGCATGGATACCCTAGAGGGCATCTGGGTGGTCTCAATGTTGTGTGCCTCTAAATGATTTTGTGTTGTTTTGGAAGCAATACTATTGTTTATGTGTAATTTTGTCATCCTGCTCTAGATTTTGTTGCAAATGAGTCTGTATTCAAAACTGGTGTCAGCCTCGGTTGCCATGCCCCCGTTAGAATGTGAGATGATGGAGAATACAGATTGTTTCATTCTTTGTATTTGCCTCCCCAGTTCTAACATGGTGCCTGGCACACAGTCGTCACATAATAAATGCCTACTGATTGACCCTGCTGCTTGGCAAGCAGATGATGTGTCTGTTGGCTAAAAGCAGCTTCTGGGGTCTTTTGGCCTCCTTGATATGTCAGTTATCTTTTACCAATTAAGCTTTTCTAAGAAATAGTGATTTTCAAAGCTGATCCAGATCATCCCAGGCACATCTGAAGGTGAAACTGGTAAGAGAACAACAAATATATGTGAAATGGAACAGATCTGCCAACATTTTTACAGTAAACAACCATGTTTGGATCCCAGCACCTCAGTATTTCACGTGCCACGCTCTAAGTGTGCTTAAAAAAATGAAGCTGGTTAGAGTAGCTGATTGAACCAACTGATTTTAAAACAGAAAAATCCCAAAAGAATATAAAAATTGTATTTTTACCCCAAAGAGGAAAACTGATAAGATGTAACCTCCAATATTCTATTCTAATGCCTCATAGGTGAGTCTGAGTTCTCTCAGGCTCACCAGAGAAGTACAAGTTATGGACAAATTCTACATAATCTGGAGAGGCTTTAAGTATAATTCTCAGCAACAGACTGAATTAATCTGAGGTCCAGCCAAGCCAAGCATAGAAAGACTCAGCAGCAGCAAGCTAGCCATTAGGGGATGATGAGTCATATGGCCACGGTGACCCAAGAAACGAAGGACAGAAAATGTGACCCCTTTCCACTTCTTCAGTGAGGGTAGTAGGATGGTATAAATGACATAATTTTTAGGCCATCTACAAACATGAACTGAAATACGGGAATTCTGAATGTAAGAAGAGTCAATGTTGTACGAGAGAAAGTACCCTGGATTTGTAGTCAGAGGGTCTGAGTTCAAATCCAGTCTCCATCACTTTTTACATGTAGAATGTTGGGCAGGTTCTCTCAACCTCTCTTTGGACCTCAGTTTCCTTAACTGTCAAATGAAGGCATTAGAGTAGATGCTTTCAAAGTTCCCTTCCAGATATAAATCTATGATGCTGAGAATCTCATGAAAAGCTTACCCATTACTGGAAGAAGTGAACCACATGAAAATTCATGTTCTCACTATAAAAGAAACAAGAAGGCTGGAAAAGTTAGTGATCACAGGTTGTCCTCACAGACAACTAAAGGCATTGGCAGAGATGGTTTCATGGTATCACTTAAAGACATTAAGGGGGGCAGCTAGATGACTCACTGGCCCTGGATTCAGGAAGACCTGAGTTCAAATCCGTCCTCAGACACTTGACACTTACTAGCTGTGTGACCCTGGGCAAGTCACTTAACCCTCATTGCCCACTTCCCCAAAAAAGGCATTAAGGGCTGCTTCATCTTCCCTTTTTAGTATCCATGATGAGACAGCGATAAGTTTAGGGTGTGGGCTTGTGCCAAGTTTCATATTCTTACTGGTTCATGTGATACTCCTTCCTTCACTCTTTCATAATTCCCCATTTTCTACTTAATGGGTTTCAGAACAGCTCATACACGCCATGTGTCTTTCCATCGCCCTGTGGGTGAAATTAATTTTCAGTTCTTCAGCAATTCGCATGTGGCGCATCAAACCAACATGGCAGAGTGGACAGAGTGCCCTACTTTAAATCAGGAAGATACGGGTTCAAACTCTGCCTGGGATCCTTATTAACTGTGTGTCCCTGAGCAAACCCACTTAACTTCTCTGGACTTCAGCTCCTAATATGTAAAATGCAAGGGCTGGATTCAGTGGTACCCACAGTCTCGTCCGGCTATTTAAATCTATCATTCTATAACCAAGTAGGTCAATGGCATTTAAAAAAATGCGGGTCTTTGTTTTAGGGAGAAAATTGGGATCATTAAAAAGGCTTTATAAATTTCCCAGATTTGTCCTTGTTCTGTTCAAATCTAGGTCCTATTCAGTGTCATTTTCAGCGTCTGTCCCAGATATACTTAATGATCTCAGTGCATATAATGGTCCACACCACAGACAAAAGGGTCATAGGTTTCGAGCTGGAAGCAAATTTAGAGGCCACCTAGCCCAAACTCTTCATTTCATTTGGGAAACTGAGGCTCATGGAGGTCAGCTGCCTCGTCCAAGTCCTCTGGTTCCAAACTAATTGTTCCTTCTATTGTAACTATCGCCTTCTTCATCCACTTGGTTTTTCCTGAATGGATAGTTAAACCAAACTCTTCTGAGTGGTTCTGGGGCTAATCCTACAGGCTCTATGATGTTCTAGAGCTTGGCATAACCAGCACAGCGTAATTCACAAACAGGAGCCATTTTGAGCATGCCCGTTTAACCCTTACCCACAGGGGACTCATACTCATCTGCTCAAAGACTCTTGCCTTGGCTATGCAGACAAATCCAAATGAGTGATGCTTCTTTTTAACTCGCCATCCTAGAGATATACTATGCTAAGTACCATTATCACATGAACTATTCATGAGACTTAACAAAAAAGCTTCCCAGCCCTTAAGTGTATTTTAATGCCATGGATATTATTCCTTTATATGGAACATAACAAAAGACTCGACAAAACAACATGCCCAAGAACAACAGGGCCACGTATTCGTGGTTTCTTTCTTCTTCTTTTTTTTAGGCTCTAAAAATGGTTTCCACACCTGCATTCTCAGTTTTGCATGAACAATTACCCATGCCCATGCAAAAACTCCCAAATTGGTGCATGAAAATAGAATATTGTGCATACGAATGGAACGGGCTCATGTTTCGCTCACCAATTTGCATGTAAAATTGTCATCAGCAGGATCAAATTTATTTTCTCCACATGCAAGAAATAAGACATATGGAGCCTGGAGGGGCAGAGTTTAAGGACAGTTTGGTTCCTAAGGCTTCCTGAAGCACTATGGGCATGTGGTTCTTGGTGCTGTTTTGGGATCCTATGTATCTGTGGGCTTCACAAATGTGCCTGACCATTTATTCCAGTGGGAGAGAAGACTGGGGCAATGAATTCAAGAAAGAACAAGGTTCTTTTGTGCGTGTGAATAAAGGACAATGAAAATCACCTCCCAGCCTAGAGGCTTGAGAGAAGATGGTCAGACAGGAGAGAAGCAACATTTCTTCCTGACATGGTGCCTTTAAATGAAAATGGATCTCTGTCTCCCATGTCGAAGACTCGGTCTACTTGGCCCCAAGGATAGAACGAGGTGAAAAGTGAAAAAGGGGATTTTTAAAATTGATGTAGAGAAAAACTTTCCAAGGATTAGGGAAATCCCAAAGCAGATTGGTCTGCTTGGGGAAGTCCTGGATTGTCCCTCTCCTGAGGTCATCAAGCAAAGATGGGGATATTGTCGAGGGGATTCCTGGTAAAATATGTCTTGAACAGGGTGACCCCAAAAGCTTTCTTATTCTTCAAGTTTGCACAAGCACAAAACGCAGGGCTAGAAACTTTGGCAACTGGGTAGAGTGGGTGGGAGAAGTCCACTTGGGATCCTGGCGGGGATAAAGTGAATCTTGGGATATCTCAGGCTTTCCTGGCCACTGAAGGCTCAGGAAAGAGGCCCTTGCCCCTTCTGCCACAGGGGCAGGGTGGATGGGTAAGGAAGCAGTGCCCTCTAAATTCTCCACCTTAGGATAAAGCCCCAGAGGCTCCACCCAAGTTACAACACTGTACAGACACTTAGGCTATACCTATAAAGTATTCCTTAATTTGGGGGTGACAGACCACTGAAATGGGCCCCCCAGGAGAATGTCCATGGGGAGTCTCATTTAAGAGAATAAACAGCCACATGGGAGACATTCAGCTGCCTGTAGAATTGGGTCAGAATCTCTATCATCATATGCAATCTGACCATTGTAATTATAAGGTAGAATAAAATCTAATCAAGCCAATGGTCATTTACCTAGGACACCATGCCCTTCAAAGTGTCTGCTATTACCCACCCAAGTAAATGTCTTAAAATAAAAATTAAACTTGAATCTGGCAAATTTAAAGCCCACTTTTCCCATTGGTTTTAACTAAATGAGGTTTTACCACTGTCACCCTCAGCATCACCAGCATTTACAAATATCACATCCTCACATCAGCCCTAGGGATATAGATGCTATTATCACCCCCTTTTGACAGATGAGGAAACTGAGGCCCCTCAAAGTGCGGTCCCCCTGGGCAGAGACCTTTTGAAATATCCCCTCTTAAGTGCACCCTGTCAACCCCCTCCTACTGAGTTTTCTGCAGGATGATCTCAGTAAGTTGGCTCCTCTCCCCCGACATATACATATGGCTGTTCTGCCAACAAACTGCCCTCTCAGAGTCGAGCACAGGATTCTTGCCAGCGCTTACAGTGTACATTCTGATAAGAACTGCAACTTCTCTTGACGGGTTTGAAATCTTTACTCTTGTTAAGACTGTGGCTGCGCCAAAGTGGAGCAAAAACAGCTTGCCGCCCAACCTCCATGTTAAACGTGTCTCGGCCCTGTGAACCCAGAAAGTTGTTTTCCACGAATCTCTCCCTGGCAAGATCACAAAGCAGACTCCTGGGGCCCCTGGAGGACCCCAAAATAAATGGCCACATACAGCCAATTTATCTCAGCTGCGATGAGCTGGATTAAAAGAATTATCATTATTTATGAAATCGACAGGCATCAGCCCCTCCTGGTCCATTCTCCCCTGATTCCCCTGGTGCCACTTGGGCTCGATGATCCGGGTGATTTATATTACATTCCAGAGATACAGTTTCTGTTTCACACACTTAACTAACTTCATTAGCAGCATTTGCAGGTTTGGACTTAATACGATTTGACTCTGTTCCCTTCCTACTTTCCAATGTCTGGGTCCTCAGCTCTGCCTGTTATCATTATTACTGTTTATAAATGAAGTCAATCTTGTATTAACTCATTCGGTTCAAAGAGCACTCAGTGAGCAGAAAGACAACAGGGAGACAATTCCTGTCCCCAAGAGGTTTCTATTCTGGAGAGATGTGGCATGTAAACAGATATGTAAACACAAGATGTATAGAAGATGAACACAAAATATTTTTTAAGGGAGGGGAGAAGACCAGGATGGGACACTGATGATGGGGAAATAAGGAAAGGCCTCTTGTAGGAAGTGGTGTTTGAGTTGGGCCTTGAAGGGAGCCAGGGATTCCAAGAGGAGGCAGTACCCCGTAGGCATGGGGGAAAGAGGATCAAGTCTACACAGCCGCCATTTTGTCCAGGAAGGAGATGCATAAAGTCATTACTCTTCCCAGGCATTCCATTTCCAAGGAAGAAAGCTCACATTTATATTCCTTACTACAAAAACAATTTTTCTCACAAAAATGTAGAAAGTGCAAATATCATCGTTCCCATTGTGCTGATGTAGAAAATGACCCTCAGAGTGCACACACAACTTGCTGAGACTAGAATCCAAATCTTCTCTAATTCCAGGACTCCTGTCACCAAATATCAGTTCCAAATGGGCCACATGTTTGCAAAACCATCCCTGGAGTGATCAACTTTACCTGACTTTATGGTGCCAGTCTCACCCCTCTTGTGCCCCATTCTTCTAGGAAACAATTCTTCCATGTCTCCTTAATGACTCTCTGTATAAAATACGATTCTGAGAAAGTCTTCCTAAAAGCATTTTTCAGACTTGAAAATGTTATAACTGTCATAGTTGAAAGGGACCTCAGCCATTATACATAATCTAAATCATGCCTGAACAAAAACCTCCTCTGTGTCCCACATGGTCAGCCAGTCTCCACTTGAAGTCCTCTGGTAATGGGAATCTCACTACCTCCCCAAGCTCTGCCTCACCCAAATCCAATTCATTCACAAGTCAAGACACCCTTTCAAGACGTCACTGGCTCTTTTCTTTTTTTTCTTTTTCTTTCTTTTTTTTTTTTGGTGAGGCAATTGGGGTTAAGTGATTGCCCAGGGTCACACAGCTAGTAAGTGTTAAGTGTCTGAGGCCAGATTTGAACTCAGGTCCTCCTGAATCCAGGGCCAGTGCTCTATCCACTGCACCACCTAGCTGCCCCAAGAAACGTCACTGGCTCTTTTCAATAACGGATGAACAACAACAAGAAGAAAGCTTTGATTCTTAGAAAGTATTTTCTTACATTAAGGTGAAATTTTCCCTTTTGTTACTATTACCGACTAGGTCTCTTTCCACCTTATGAGACCAAGAAAGTTAAACCCCATGCTAATTCCTCATGACAACCCTTCCAACAATGTGAAGACAGCTTCCAGAAACCCAAATTTCCTCTTCTACAAATGAAACATCCAAGATATAGATTTGAATTCTCTTATCATTCTGATCACCCGTGTTTGGATATAATGTCCTTTTCTGAGGGGCGGTGCCCACAACCAAACACAATGGGCCAATGTGATTGAATATTGTACAGAATGTTATACAATGGGACTCTGTTCTATAATATTCTATTAATTCTTTTTTTTTCCCTTGTGGGGCAATGAAGGTTAAGTGACTTGCCCAGGGTCACACAGCTAGTAAGTGTCAAGTGTCTGAGGCCGGATTTGAACTCAGGTCCTCCTGAATCCAGGGCTAGTGCTCTATCCACTGCGCCACCTAGCTGCCCCCCACAGATTGTTTTTTTAAAGATAAAACTTCTGGAGGTGCATGACATTTCAGTTCTGTGGTTTGTGCTTTTATGGTATAAAGGGAGAAGAGAAAAGGGCCCAGGACAGAACCTTGGGGGACACCCAAGGTTAGTGAGTGTGACCTGGATGAAGAAGGCAGGAGAGAAATCAGGAGAGAGCAGTCATGACAATGCAGAGAGGAGAGGATTTCAAAGAGAAGAGGGAATCAACAGTGTACTAGGTAGCAGAGACACTGGGGAGGGTGAGGACTTTATAAAGGCCATTCAATTTCACAGCGGAGAGATCGGTGGTATCCTTGGAGAAAGCAAGGGTAGCTGAATAATGAGGGCAAAGCCGGACCACAGAGGACGTGGGAGGGAATGACAGAAAATGTGGAAGCATCCATTGTAGACATCTCCCTCAGAGAACTGATTCACCAGACAGAGAAAAGATAGAGGATGAGAGTTAGCAGGGATGCTTGGATGAAGCGAGGGATTTTTTAAAGGCTAAATTGTGCTTTTCCTGACAGCAGAAGAGATGGTGGAAGTGGAACAGAAGAAGCAAACCTTCCAGAAGTTCACGTACCATGGCGTGGACCTGGATCAGCTCCTGGACACGTCTTATGAACAGCTCACGCAGTTATACGGCGCTCGGCAGAGAGGGAGACTCAACTGGGGTCTGAGGCGCAAGCAACATAACCTCCTGAAGCATCTGAGGAAGGCCAAGAAAGAGGTGCCCCCCATGGAAAAACCCAAAGTAGTAAAGACACACCTTCGAGACACGATCATCCTACCAGAGATGGTGGCCAGTATGGTGGGCGTCTACAATGGCAAGACCTTCAATCAGGTTGAAATTAAGCCCGAGATGATTGGACGCTCCCTGGGCGAATTCTCTATCACCTACAAGCTCATGAAACACGGCCAGCCAGGTATTAGAACCACCCACTCCTCTCGTTTCATCCCTCTCAAGTAACCCAGATCCTAACAATAAAAACAATAAGGCTCTTTAAAAAAATTAATAAATGAAAATAAAGGATAAATTGTGTGTTTTTTTAAGAATGAGGATAAGGGGGGCAGCTAGGTGGCGCAGTGGATAAAGCACTGGCCCTGGATTCAGGAGTACCTGAATTCAAATCCAGCCTCAGACACTTGACACTTACTAGCTGTGTGACCCTGGGCAAGTCACTTAACCCCCATGGCCCCACAAAAAAAAAAAAAAAGAATAAGGATAAGGGGAATTATGCGCATGTTTGTGGGCAACAGGAAAGCTGGGGCACTAGGAGACATTAAAGATTAGTGAGAGTATGGGGATCACAGAAGAGGTAATCTACTGGGGAAGACAGGATAGAATGGGATCAAGGTTTCACAGAGAGGGGTTTGCCTTGACAAGGAGGACCACCTCTTCACAAGCAACAAAGGTGAAGGAGAATAGTGGGGAGGACTTTTGAGTGGTATGAAGCAATGTCCTTGGATCAGAGGGTGGAGAAAGGTAGACCTGAGCACCAGTGAAATGGTCAAGAGTAGTCACTGTGGAAAGCAGAGAAGTGGGAGGTGTAAAAGGATTGCCTTAGGGGCAGCTAGGTGGCGCAGTGGATAGAGCACTGGCCCTGGATTCAGGAGGACCTGAGTTCAAATCCAGCCTCAGACACTCGACACTTACTAGCTGTGTGACTCTGGGCAAGTCACTTAACCCTCATTGCCCTGCAAAAGAAAAGAAAAGAAAAAGAAAAAAAGAAAAGGATTGCCTCACTGCAGCAAGAGCCCAGTAGAGACCATATAACATACAGACCCCCGGTCAGCACAGCTTCATCATGTTCTCAAGCTCTACATCCAATCCCATGACTGCGCAAAGATGGCGGATGGTAAGAGCAACCCAAGCTTGGGACAAGGAATCTGGGTTCCTCAAAATGAAATTGGCAGCTCCGTGGATGCCAGGGTATGGCACAGCATAGTATAGTTTTGAACTGGTTCAGGAAAAGATGTAGATAAGGAAGGGAGGAGATAGCCAGTGCAGGAATGATGTCCCGGGAAAGAACAGAAGGGAAGCAGGATTAGAGGTCACAGTGATGACTAAGAACAGGATATGGGGTGTTCAAACCAAGGGAAAGACAGAATAATTGGAGATTATGACCAGATAAAGGGATTTGGGAGTTCAGGAACATGAAGTAGAATACCTATAAGCAACGTTAAGGTCAAGGGTGTGGCCGGTTCCGTGTGTCGCTGGGGTAAAGAAGTAGGTCATGGTAATATAGTGGATCAAGGAACTGATTTTACAGATGAGGCAACTGAGTTTCCAGTGAGTATAAGTGGCTATCTGAAAGTCACACAAGTAGTGAGTGGTAGAGCTGGGATTTCATCCCGAATATACCACCTTCAAATCTGGGTCCCTTGATTCCGATCCAATCAGCATTTATTAAGTGCCTACTGTGTACATGACAATGTTCTTTCCGGGATACCTCCACTGCTTCCTGGGCTAGCCCTCGTCCCTGCACAGAGATATTTTGTATTTTGTCTTCTATGTTATGTATTTCCAAAAAGCATAATGGAAACACTCATGAAAGAAAGCATACCAAAAGCTGGACTGGCCCGTGCTGAGTCTGGGCTATGCCTGCATCCTCCACCACAATTCCTCATTTCCAGATGGGAGGAGAAGGGGATTGAGCTGGCTTGCATTTGGGAAACTGAGATCGCAGAAAGCAAACGGGCAAACAGCCCATTTCTTTGACACTGATACCCTAAGTCACTCAAATCACAGAACACCACAATCTCAGAATAACAGCTACTAAGAGCTAACGTTCCTAACAGCGCCTACTATGCACCAGACACCAGGCCAAATAATCCCCAAGAGCAAGAATCCCACAGGATAGGAGGCCAAGGAGAGGGGATGATTTTGATTATCGGTAGCCTTTGGAGCCATCTTTTGAGACCGCTTTCCCATATTCATGGGACATCGTTTCTACTAAGTTTTTAACTCATCATTTCTGACCTGGTTTCTAAAGAAACCAGCATGTTTGGTATGCTAGGGATGTCCCAGGGCTGTGCACTGAGTATTTGCTTGAGAAAAATAACCAGTCAAAGAGACTGATGAACAAACAGCTTAGGTTTTCTTTTAGATAAATTAGCCACTATTTCATGTGTATTTTTCCCTTTGTATTACACAGTTCCATCTTCTGGCATCTGGTGGGGTGTTTTTCTTTTTTTTAAAGGTATTCACAATAAGTTGCTTTAAAAAATATATTTTTTAAAAAGGCTAATTCTTTCTCTTTCAAATTGACTCCTATTCAGGCATAATCCTATTTGGGATGTTCTCATTTCTTGATTGCATGAACCGATAACATTTTTCATCTGTTTCCTTCTGCTTATGCACGAGCAATATTATTTACCAAGCCTTTAATCACTTAATTCAATTGAATAAAGCTAGGTATGCCCTTTCATTTGGTCATCTGGGATGGTCTCAACTCATTTTAGCTTAAACAGCCATTGCCCCTCAGCTTCCAGGCTTAAACATTTTTTTCCATAGTATTTGACCCATTTTCTTTTAACTGTTGCTGGGAGGGGCACAGAAGATGGCTTTTGTTTTCTCCTTAATCTGCTGGTCCCACAGCACATCCATACCCTCCCCGACCCCCCCACCCAGAGTTAAAAGACTTGAATATTTCTCATCCCTGTTCTTGCCAAAAACTCAATCATTTACCCCTCATCTCCTTCCTAGACTATTGCAATCAACCGTTTCCCATGTGAACCCATCACCCAGGCACTTGGAACCTTAGGCAGTGGGTATATTGGAAATCCTGACCTGGAGTCAGAAAACCAGATTTGGAGCCGGAAGGGACCTGTCCTCTCTCTGAAGCCTTCTTGAGCATTACTCCTATCCGGGGACTCTGGGTTACTTCTAGTTCCAAAGACACTCCATCACCCACCTTCCTCACTAGGTGGTGCCATGGTTAGAGTGCCAAGCCTGGAGTCTCAAAAACCTGAGTTCAAATCCAATCTCACACACCACCTGGATGACCTTGAGCGATTCACTTTACTTCTGCCTGCCTCAGTTTCCTCACCTGGAAAATGGAGACTGAAATAGCATCTACCTCAAAGGGTTGTTGTGAGGACCAAATGATATCTCTAAAGCACTTGGCACACAGTAGGTGCTCTATAAATGCTTATTCCCTTCTCCCTCCAACTCTTACTTTCTTTGGCTTCCTTCAAAGCTCTCCCATGAGATCCCCATCTATTTACACTGTGTATATCTTGGATGTACATAGATATCTCTCCCCTGTTCTAATGTGAGATCCTTTGTATCTCCAGGGCTTACCACGTATATAGTAGGTGATTAATAAATGCACATTTACTGACTGACTAGTTTCCTTATTCGAAATTCCCAATAGTAATCACAGGGCCAAAAACAAAACTAAAAAATTATACATTTATATTTAATCTCTGCAGGTGTGGAAAGTGTTTTCCTTTATATTCCAAGAGTCAGCGGCGACAGTGATGAACCAGCAGGCCAGGAAACCCTCCATCTGAATTCTGTCTCTTACATATTTACTGGCTGTGTGAAACTGGACAAGTCATAGCCTCTCTCTCTCCACCTCAATTTGTTCATCTGTAAAATGGGAATGATGACAGCACCTTCCCCACTGGGTCATTTTGTGGCTCCAGGGAGTTTGCCTAGCAGGCCTTTCCATCCCGTTCAAACATCAGCCATTATTCAGTCACCGACAGGCTTCGTTCAGCCAAGAGAGGATGAGATGGTGACGGACAGGGGAGAGGGAACATGACATAGTCACAACAGGAAAAAAACCAAAGCCTTGCTGTACACAACATGATTATCATTTCATGGCAGACCTAAAGAGGGAAAATGGCTGGGAACTGACAATGAGTTTCCGTAATAAACCAGCTAAGCTCCATTTCTGGAGAGAACACTGAGAAAGTCAACAAAATAAATGGTTTTTTCAAGGCCCATCCCATTTTAAAATGTGAATACTGTTCTTAATACACTTTTAGCTGAGGATGCTATTTTCAGGCAGACAAATAACAGTCTAACACTTTACCCTCCACTGCTTTTCAGACTTCCTGCCCACAGCAGAAATGGGAGGCCATGGGTAGAAATGTGAAGTTGGAGGGTAACCACGGTTTCCGGAGGAGAGATCTCACACAAGGGGTACCAAAACCCAAGATCTCCCTGGGAGGAGTTTTGGGGGATGGCCCCAAACTCTGACAGTTCAAGTTCTTCTGAGCCTCAGTTTCTTCATCTGTGAAATGGGGAAAATAATATATGGAAGCCCTCCTTGGCAGTGTTGTGAAGATGAAGTGCAATGATCTAAGTCAACTTTCATATCAACGTCAATTATCACTAGTTTGATGGAGATCATTAAAAAAAAAAACCCACCTCATTGAACTTACTCACTCAAGTTTCAGGGAGTCATCTTCCACCCAGGACTTTCTCAATAGAAACTCAGAATAGCCAATAGCCTATAACCTGTTCTCTTTTTTTTGGGGGGGGGGAGGAAATGAGAGTTAAGTGACTTGCCCAGGGTCACACAGCTGGTAAGTATCAAGTATCTGAGGCCATATTTGAACTCAGGTCCTCCTGAATCCAGGGCTGGTGCTTTATCTCACCTTCCCCAGCTTAAAGCAACAGGTTCTTCCGGGCATGGGATACTCCATAGTTGCAGAAAAGGAAGTTGAGGCAGGCAGTCTACAGGGGCTAGACCAGGGCCACAATATGAATAGGAGGATAAGATGTCCCAAAAGTCTTAATGAAATGTTAAGTTTTAATCGCTTGGAATCATACTCAAGTTTTGGGGACACCTGATATTTAAATGATACTTGAGGGCCTCCAATTGGAAGCAAAGCTGAATCAGAGATTTTTTTTTTTTAAGTGAGGCAATTGGGGTTAAGTGACTTGCCCAGGGTCACACAGTTAGTAAGTGTTAAGTGTCTGAGGTTGCATTTGAACTCAGGTCCTCCTGAATCCAGGGCAGGTGCTTTATCTCTTTATCTTTATCTTTATCTCAGGCAGTCTACAGGGGCTAGACCAGGGCCACAATGTGAATAGGAGGATAAGATGTCCCAAAAGTCTTAATGAAATGTTAAGTTTTAATCGCTTAGAATCGCACTCAAGGTTTTGGGACACCTAATATTTAAATGATACTTGAGGGCCACCAATTGGAAGCAAAGCTGAATCGGAGATTCTTAACCATTTTTGTACCAGGAACCCCTCTGGGCAAGGTATGCGGAGGCCAATGGAGCCCCTCTCAGGGTGATCTTTTTAAAAGCAAAAAATGAAATATATAGGATTACAAAGAAAGCCAATTATATTGAAATAAAGATGCCTTTTTCCCTCCATTCAAGTTCATGGACCTCCCCAAATCAATCTCCTTGGACTTAATTTCTGATCTAAAAAAATCAAATTGCTGGCCCAATACCAGCCCCAAACAACCGGAGCCCATGCTTCTGGAAACATCAAACATCTAAGTCATAACATGGAGCCAAATGAGCTCCTATCCTCCTTGAAGAGCCTACTCTTCATGATTCCCAAGATCCCTTCCTCTTTTAATGATGTAAGATAGCCTTTTTCAGAGGGCAGCTAGGTGACACAGTGGATAAAGCACTGGCCCTGGATTCAGGAGGACCTAAGTTCAAATCTGACCTCAGACACCTGACACTTACTAGCTGTGTGACCCTGAGCAAGTCACTTAACCCTCATTGCCCCACAAAAAGAAACAAACAAAAGATAGCCTTTTTCAAACTTGGAAATAAAGCAGAGGTTTCTGAGCTGATAAAACCCCTCATCATAAAAGATGGGGAGGGGCAGCTAGATGGCACAGTAGATAGAGCACCGGCCCTGGAGTCAGGAGTACCTGAGTTCAAATCCCGCCTCAGACACTTAACACTTACTAGCTGTGTGACCCTGGGCAAGTCACTTAACCCCAACTGCCTCACTAAAAAATAAAAAAAATAAAAGATGGGGAGTCTCTTATCACTTAAGAGAACTCCAAGAAGGGGCTTTTGGGAGTTGTTTCATTTTTTTTTTATCCAGATCTATCAATTTCATCTGGAGGGAACTCCTGGTATGGAAATTCCCTCCACCACTGTAGATCATCCATTTGAGAAAGGTTCCCCAGGACAGTGAAATGTTAAGTGACTTGTCCTGGGCAACATGGCTAGTCGGGGTCAGAGACAGTACTAGAAACTTGGTCTTCCTGACTCCTCTCAACCCAGCTGGGTTTCTTTTTTTTCTCTTTTTTTTTTTTTATGGGGAGTGGTAGGGTGGGATGAGTAGGCAATTTGGGTTAAGTGACTCACCCAGGGTCACACAGGCCACATTTGAACTCAAGTCTTCCTGATTCCAGGGCCGGTGCTTTATCTACTGAGCCACCTAGCTGCTCCTCAACTGTGTTTCTTCTTGCAGTTTCTTGGTCCTTAATTTGTGCACAATTCTCATCACCCTACTTATCTGATTTCTCAATACCAGAACAGATTAGAAGTCAAAAATTAGATGGGAGAGGGCCTACAAGAGAAAAACATTTGAACTGGCTGGTGACAGTCAACAGTCTGTCTATAAGGCAGGAAACAGAAAAACCGCTGAATTTATCACCCAATGCAGTGACTATCAGTCATCATTCTGACCCTGGCTGGTTAAGAGGACATCTGCTCATGTTCACCGGTTTAAGAAAAACTGACTGGGAGCCAGGGACCCTGCCCTATAGACCTTGGGCAAGTCACTGGGCCTGTTTCCTCATCTATAAAATGAGAACGGTCGGACTAGATGGGCTCTGAGCTGGTCCCTTCCAAGGGCCATTCTACAGATCTAAGTATGAATTCACTAAGGAAAGATCTCTGTTAAAAATGGAGGTTGGGGGAGGTTAGACTGAATTTAAAGTGGTGAAGGAATAAATGAATGGAAAAGCACAAATTGATGTGTTAGGCACTGGGCTGGGCATACAAATAGAACTTAGACAGTCCCAGCAAAGAGGTTTACATTCTAATTGGGTGGAGTTTGAAGGGCAGGGGACATGATTTGGAAATCACCAGGAAATGGCAGGGAGGAGGTCTGGCTCTCAGCCAGATGGGACAAGAGCTCACCTGGAAGAGCCTAGAGTTTGGGAGGCAGAGACAAGAAACTGGTGGGAAGTGGATGGGGGGCGGTGTGGATGATGAGAGGGAAGGCAGCTGGAAATTGCCCAGATGTGACCATAGAGCCTAGTTCTGGGGATAACAGTTAATATGGATATAGGTGTTGAGACTGTCAAAACACTTTATGTGTATTATACATAAATGTACAGATCGATGTATCTAGTGCTTTCAAGCCTTAACACCTATATAAGATTATATATATATATATGTAATATATATATAAAGTACTTCATAATTTTAACACAAAGAGATTTTATAGCTATATCTATGAAATATACTTAAAATAGCTATACCTGTAACCTATTGATATAAGAGCTATATCTATACCTATAGCTGATATCTATATGAATACTTATAGCTATCATAGCTACACCTAATACTTATTGCTATCATAGCTACACCTAATACTTATTACTATCATAGCTACACCTATACCTATAGCTAAGATAGCTATACCTATACTTAAAGCTATGATACCTATATTTATTGCTGATAGCTATACCTACTGCTATGATAACTACATGTATACTTATAGCTATGGTAGCTATACCTATAATTGCTAAATCTATACCTATAATAGCTACACCTATACTTATAGCTTTAATAGCTATACCCATACTTATAGCTATAATCTATTCCTATAGTTATAATAGCTATACATATAATAGTTCTACCTATACCTCAACCTATAGCTATACCTATGCTAGCTATACCAATAGCTATAGTAGGTATTGACAGATATATATATCTATAGAGAGATACCTATATTTCATTTGATCATTATAATAACCCTCTGAAGTAGTTCCCATTATTATCTTCATTTTACAGATGGGGAAACTGAGTCTGAGAACAGTTCAGTGACTTACCCTAGGGCCACACAGTATCTGAGGTAGGATTTGAATTCAGGTCTTCCTGATTCCAAGTCTAGCACTCAGGTGCCCCAAAAAATCATCTACATCAAACTCCTGGTTCCCTGAATGAAGTCTGCTGCATCAATCCATAAAATGAAGTGTTGCTATCAGAAGTGAATAGCATTCATCAGTCAATGAGCATTTATTTAGCACCTACTAAGTATAGGCTGTGCTAATGGCTCAAGAAAACAAAGACCACAGTGAAAGAGTCCTTGCCTTCCTTCAAGGGGTTTAATCAGAGCCCATGCTTCATCTGGGGCCTGTTCTCTCTCCACAGGATGCACGGGGGAAGATCTCCCTCTGAAGACCGACTGTGACAGAGCCTTGGGAATGTTTTTAGGCAGAGTGGATTCAGCTTATGGTAAGTGCCTATAGATGATTATTATTGCTTATGGTAAGCGCCCTTGGTTTTTAGTCTGGGACATCAGGACTGATGGAGAGCCAGAAGTGCCTGCAGCTGCTCTTCTCACTGCAGGGTACCAAGGGTAGCCAGTGGGCAGCCGTGGCTGGACCTGGGCTTCTCTGCACAGCGGGCACGGGCCCCACAGAGGAATGGGCTAAGCAGCCCACCCCCCACCAATGGCAAACCTTCTGGTGTCCCCCTGTAAACGTACAGCCTTGCAAAAACTAGGAAAGGGGCCGATGGGAAGACCGTTCAGCCCTTTGTCCACTTCAAAACCAAAGGCTACCCACAAAGCACTTTGGGCCAGAAGGCGAAGCAGCACAGAGAGACCCCAGGCAAGACACTAAGATGCAGGGGTTGGACTGATAGTCACTAAGGTCCCTCCGACCTCTAGTGCACCCCCATTGTGCAGATGTGAAGACTGAGGCCCACAGTCACACCAGTGGGAGCCAGCAGAGTGGGGGTTTTGGTCCACCTTCCCCCAAAATGATAAGATGGCTGGTCAGGAAGTGAGGGCCTGCAGGGCTTCTGGGTGAAGGTGAAAAAAGTGTGAGTGAGTCAGGCCCACTCAGACGCCCTGAATCAGCAGCAGCTGCAGAAACTGCCACAGACCATGGGCCCAGGTATGTGTGGGTTTTCTAAACAACAGGCTGGTCAGAAGTTTGGGGGGAAAGGAGGGGGGTTGTTTGTTTGTTTAAACCAGCCATTGGCCCCTATGGAAAGGGATGCCCCAAAGGTGACAGAGGGAGAGATGAAGGGGGAGAAGGAAGACAGAGAGGAAGGGGGCAGAAAGAGAAGGGAAGGAAGGAGGAAGAGGGAAGAGAGGAAGGAGGGGGAGGGAAGTGAGAGAGAGAGACAGAGAGAAAGGGGAGAATATCAGTTACATGAGCATCCAAAAGCCAAGTTCCTTGCTAGCTCAGCACAAACCCACAATTTGGCCCAAGAATGAGGGAGAAATTCCTCGCACCCTCCAGACAGGCCTTTGGGCAAACCTCCTGGCTGAGGACTCCCTAAATGCTGGTCACAAGGGCAGGGTAAAAAAACACACACAAAGGGAATGTAAATTTCTCCCTGAAACAAAGGGTCCCTGTGTTAACAGCTCAAAGACAGGAGGCCGGCCAATATTCACAATCAGGCCTTCTCAAACAGTCTACCAGAAGCAGCAATCCCTTGTCTTCTCTAACCCTCAAAGGACTACAAGGAATAAGGGTGGGTTGGCAGAGGACTGGACGTGGTCTCACAGAGTCCTGGGTTCAAATCACACCACTGACACCTCCTCCAGACCCCAAGGGTCCTTTACCATTTTGATGTCACAGCCCTTCTCTATCTGGGAAACTGATGGACCCGTGCCAGACTGATGTTTTTAAATAAGTGAAGGAAATGCTAAATTTCAGTTAGACTGAATAAAAAAAGTCATTATTTTTTCAAATTCAAATTCATTGACCCCCTGAAATCTTAAGCCCAGAATAAGAGCTAGGTAGGGATGAGAAAAGCAATCTAGTAAACCCCCTCATTTTGGTTTTTTTTTTGTTTTGGGGTATTTTCTGGGGGGTTTTGGGGGGGCAGGGCAATGAGGGTTAAGTGACTTGCCCAGGGTCACAGAGCTAGTAAGTGTCGAGTGTCTGAGGCCGCATTTGAACTCAGGTCCTCCTGAATCCAGGACCAGTGCTTTATCCACTGCACCACCTAGCTGCCCGCTAAACCCCCTCATTTGATAAATCATGGTGTCTTAGGCTCACAAGTGCCTACATCACATGAGATCACTGATGTAGGGATGGAAGGGCCCAGAGGGCACAAGACTCTAGAAGGGACTTGGAAGCCCCTTCATCTTACAGGACCATAAACTGGTAGGAATATGGGGTCATAGATTTAAAGCTGAAAGGGGCTAAAGGTTATGGGGTCCAGCCCCCTTGTCTTACAGAAAAGGAAACTGAGGCCTAGAGAAGTTATACTGGTCATACACGCAGAAAACGCAGGTCTTCTCAGTCCAATTCCAAAGCTCTTTCTACTCTGGATGGAACCAGAGACATCTACTCCAATCACTTCATTTTTACAGTTGAGGAAACTGAGGCTGAGTGGTTATCACACAGAAATAAGAACAGGATTTGAATCCAGCGCCCTTGACTCCCACAGTCCAGCGGCCTTCTCATCGTACCAATGTCACTGCTAAGGGTAGAAGGGAAGGATCAGATGAGATAATTAACACATGTCAAGTCAAAGATCTTTCTCCATGTCAGTTTTTATTATTGATGGAGAGAGGCTGATCCTCAGGGATGGGGGGAGGCGAACTCAATGAGGAGGCAAGGGCTGTGATGCGCTCTTCCTCCGAGTCCTCAGATAATCAACTAATAGACTCAAAATAATCTAATCACCCTATAATAAATGCACATCGCAGAAACATAACGGAGAGACTATTCAACAGAATTATAAATCTGCCGCACTGCAAGGATGATAATGAAACATTATACAGTCGAGGTGAATGTCTTGCCAAGAGGCAGCCCGGGTCTGGCTCCGCCATCCCTCATGGAAATGAGACCATTCTGAACTCATCATTTAGCGGAAAGACTCCCGGGCCCGGGCCCACCCCCACCCGCACCCCCAGCCTCTTCCTGCGCCATCATCAGTCTTCCCTACACTTACCGCTCAGGGATCAGAGATAGTAAATGAGAACCCAAGTTCAGTCTCCTGGGAATATAAGTGAAACTTTACATTGTAATGTACGATGAACTGATTAAGAGCACTTAATCTATAAAGAGCTAATTAAAAAAAAAAAAGCTGGAGACTGAGTGGAGGAAATGTCAGGGGGGAAAAGAATGTAGGATCTCCCAGAAAAATAATAGATTCTGATACTTGGCAGACTCCCTTATTAGCAATTATATTAAGTAGGGCTGTCTTTTCAAAATACAATCCTGCGGTTGGAATAAGGCCCAATCACATGTAGTAGTTTAAGGCGAACAGAATCTCCTCCTTTGGGGAAAAACTCTCCAATTCCTGGATATACCTGGTTATACCTGGATTACCCGCAAAAGGACAAACTGTATACTTGTTGTAATAAAAAATAACAACAACAACAACCCCAAAGGGAGGACCTGTTTGCTTATTGTAATAATAACCCCTAATGGATGAACTATTTGCTTATTGCAATCATAATAACAATACCCCAAAGGGATGAACTATTTACCTATTGTAATGATGATAACCCCAAAGAGATGAACTACTTACTTACTTGTTGTAAGAATAGTTAAAATAATAACCCTCAAAGGGATGCACTGTTTATTGTAGTAATAACAACAACTCCAATTTATTGTTGTTGTTCAGTCATGTCCAATTCTCCATGACCCCATTTGGAGTTTTCTTGGGAAAGATACTAGAGTAGCTTGCCTTTTCCGTCTCCAGTTCATTTTACAGATGAGGAAACTGAGGCAAACAAGAGTTGAGGGACTTGCCCAGGGTCACACAGCTAAGTATCTGAGACCAGATTTGAACTCAGGAAGATGAGTCTTCCTGATTATAGACCCTGTACTCTATCCATAGCCCTACCTAACTGCCCCAATGACCCCCCAAAGGGATGAACTATTTACTTATTATAATAATAATAACCCTCAAAAGGATGAACTGTTTACTTACAATAATAATAACTACAAAGTGATCAACTATTTACTTACAGTAGTTATAATAACAAGAATAACAACCCCCAAAGGGATGAACTACTTACTACTTACTTACTGTAATAATGATAACAACAATAGCATTTATATAGTGTTTGAAGGTTTGCAAAGTGCCTTACAATTGGTCATACCAGAGACAGTGTGATAGGACCCAGCAAGAGTGCTGGGCTCAGAAAGAACCAGGTGCAAATACTGTAGCTACGTGACTACAGGTAGGTCATTCTCTCAAGTCTCAGTTTTTTCCATCTACAAAATGGGGATGAGAACACCTTTCCTATTTTTCTCTCAAGTTTTTCTGAGACTGAAATGAAATGATGGATGGATGGATGGATGGACGGACGGAGGGATGGATAGATGGACGGACAGATGGAGGGATGGATGGATGGAGGGATGGACGGACGGACGGATGGATGGACAGATGGACAGACGGATGGATGGATAGGACAGATGGATGGATGGATGGATGGATAGAAGGACAGATGGATGGATGAATGGATGGATGGATGGATGGACGGAGGGATGGACGGATGGAGGGATGGACGGATGGATGGACAGATGGATGGATGGATAGAAGGACAGATGGACGGATGGACAGAAGGACAGGAGGCCAGATGGGTCAAATCACTTTAACTGCCACCTTCTTGCCACAGACCCTAGTGAAGATAGCCTAGAACCCTGAACTGTGGGAGTAGCATTTCCCCTAGAACGCCAGCCCTGGCTCCAGCCCAGACCCCAAAGTCATCCTCAATGGGAGAAGGGGCTCAGAGAGCCTGCCACCATCAATACCAACTGCTGAGCAGCTGCCATTGACATCCCTCCAGCCCCAGAACAACAGCTTCCCCACTGACCCCAGCAATAATTCCCTCTCAAGAGCTTGGCCGACCCATTCTTTTCCTGGCTTACTGATGGAATCTCTCAGGTTCTGAAATGGTCTGCTACTTTATCCATAACCCACATGACAACACTGTTCCCCTAGCCAATCCAAATACACCTCCTGCTCGTCAGCACTCCGTATCATCCAATGGCTTTCAAGGATGAGTCTAATGCCCACAACTGATCCATCTGGTCCATAAAGATGCCTCTGCTTAGTTCATCTCTGCTGACCAACTCAATGGAGGCATTCTCACCTGACAAAGGTAGCTGGCATGTGGGGTGATAAGCTGGTTGATGCAGATAGGAATTCATACTACAACTTTTCCAGTCTCGTTTTACATTACCCAGTAGACTACCTGGCGGCACACAGTGAGGACTTAATCAGCACTGAATGACTGACCACCTCACTCCCCTTCCAACTTGCTACTGTCCAGCCAGACTGGTCTTCTCTGCTGTTCCGCACATAAAGGGCACCATCTCTAATCTTTGTCTCCTTACAGTGTCTGGAATGCACTCTCTCTCATCCCTCACTCCCTTCAAGACTCAAAGATATCGCCATCTCCCCTGAAACCCATCTCAATTCCCCCAGCTCCTGATGCCCTCCTTCCAAAACCACCTTCTGTTTGTTCTGTGTGTGCACACGTGCATGATGCTTCTGTGTCCATCCCCCCTCCACACCAGGTAAGCGCCTCAGGGGCAGGGGCAATTTCATCATTGCCTTTCTATCGCCAGCACCACACACAGTGCCTGGTATGCTTGGTACTTCATTAATGCTTGTTGATTGGTTAGAATATAACCCCCAACCTTCTCACATCACCCGCTGAGAATTAAGCAAAATCAGGATCCAAGCCAATCCAGAACCCACCTGGCCCTTTCTCTCTGGCCCTCAGAAGCACTAGGTCTTTGGCCAACCCCTTTGAAAAGATGGGCCAGAGAGAGGCAAAGTGGCACATTGTTCCAGTAATATCATCTCAGCTGGAACCAAGCAGAGCACTGCGGACGCCAAGGAATCGGAGTAAATTTCTTGTGCCATTAAGAGGAAAAAAACAACACAAAGAATATGGCTTATTTTTTCTTAGAACCACTGGAAAGAGGAGAGACTCTCTGGAAATTAGCTTTTTAGTATCCTAAGCTCTGAAACAAACGTTTCTTTAAAATTACTAAATTGTTCTTCAACGTCTAGAAGGAAATCAACAAACTTAAAATGTCGCCATATATATTCTCGTCACTAACTTTTCAAGTTCAAAAATTCCATTTTTTATGTCTGATTTTCAACTTGCCCAAGAAATCTAAATTACATAAAATAGTATACTTCCATTAGGCGTATCTCCTCTCTAGGGGGAAATTTGGGAAGAAGGTCAAATTCCAATAAGTGGCTTAATTATATATAAATACTGTGGTAAACTACAGGCCAGCTAGGTGGCACAGTGGATAGAGTATAGGGTCCATAATCAGGAAGACTAATCTTCCTGAGTTCAAATCTGACCTCAGACATTTATTAGCTGTGTGACCCTGGCCAAGTCACTTAACCCCCTTTGCCCCGCAAAAAAACAAAAAAAATACACACATGTATAAATTAACTAATAAATGTAGTATATTTGCTCAGATAGCTTTTTTCTTGATAAACTTTGTGTGTATTGTTATACAAGGTGTTCCAAAATCTCCAGTGCAATTTTAACTGTGTGTATGCATATCCTTCATCTTTTTGCTTTCCGGAATGTCACCTTTTATCACAAAGAATTAAAAAAGACAGCAGAAAAAAAAGCAGCTCAGCAATGCTAACCAGCCCAATCTAGTCCCACAGTTTATGCCATGATCCGTATCCCCTGCAAAGAGAGGGACGTGTATTCCTCCATCTCTTATTTGGGGTCAAGCTTGATGATAGTAATTGCCTGGTATGCGGTTTCGTTTTGCTGATTTGTCCTTTTTGTTGCCATCCTTGTTGTGACTGCATATACAGTTTTCCTGGTTCTCTTTTCACGTTGTATCAGTTTATAGGAAATCTTCTAATGCTTCCCTATAGCCATCATTTCTTACAATGCAGTAACATTCCATTCTATTTATATATAACAACTTGTTTAGCCATTCCCCAATCGATAGTTATATCTAATTTGTTTCCAATTCTCTGGCCACTACAAAAAGGGCTTCTATCAATACTGTGGTGTATATGGGACCATTCTTTCTATCACTGACCTTCTTGGATAATATACTTGCTGTCAAATCTATGGGTCAAAGGGTATCACGTTCTTAACCTAATTTCTGGGCAAGTCATTTCAATTCAATTTTTTAAAAAACCCACTTATTAAACACCTACTATGCTGGGAACCACACTGGAAATCCATGAAAACAACAGGTACCCAGACAGATAAGAGACCCCAATGTCACAGTGTCAAGTGGCATTAAAGGAGCTGGATTGAAGTCGATCTCTGTTCCAAAAAAACCCCTCCTGCAATAGTGGGTAAATCGTCAGGCCTCTCTGGGACTCAGTTTCTTCATTTGTAAAATGAGTGGGTTGAAACAGACAATCTTCTAGCTCTAAGATCTACTTCTTTTTAGCAGTTTTGAACAGAAGTCTCCCTGGAGACAGCAAGTATGCCAGTTTGTTAGAGCAGAGGGCTCGGGAAGTTAGAAATCCAACCAGAAAGGAGCTTGGGGTCAGCTTGTGGAAGAAGGCTGGGCTCCAGAGATAGGCAACACCAACTTCTTCTTGTTGCTTTAAAATAGTAACTTCCTTTTGCATAAATCTTTGGCCTTTCCCAGCATTTTCAAATCCATCATTCCTTGTGGTCCTCGGGACTCCCATTTTAGAGATGGCTAGACAGTGGCGAAACGAATCAATCAACCAGCATTTACCAAGCTCTTACTTACTATTGTGCCTTGGCACATTGTATCTCCTAAGAGCTGGGGACACAAGGAAAAGGCAAAAAACAGTCCCTGCTCTCAAGGAATTTGCATTCTGATGAGGGAAACCACATGACCATAGATCAGGACATGCAAGATAGTGTATAGAGTCTATGGAAGGTAACTTTAGCTGGGGATACTTGGAAAGGCCACTGATGGGAAAAGAAGACCTTAGACTGAGCCCTGGTGACGGAGGCTAGATCATGTTCATCATAGGGCTACAAAATAACATCCTGCTATTGGTTTCTTCTCCGCTAAATCATTTTGCCCCCATGAAACAAATTGCTATTTAACGGGACTCAATTTGGATGGACCAGTCAGTCTTGACACCAGGTGGGAATCTCTTGCACTAAAGAAGTGATGGGTTTATATCCTGGGAATGCTTGGGGAGGGTTCCAGGAGTCATTTCAGTACCTGAGATTAGCCAGAACCAAAAGTGGAAGATTCTGCTAGATTGTAAAGGGTTTTCTTTGAGGAGATTAAAAAAAAAAATCTTAATATTTCAAAGAGTTGTTTTGTGTTGTTTTTTTTTAATTCAGCCAGTGTGTGAGGAAGAACAATGAAAACAATCCAGAAGAATAGGTTCAATTTGGAATCTATTTGATTACTGAAAGGCTTCATCAAGACAGTCAACCCAGCTGGGCAAAAAAGTCGACAAGAAGAGGACTTGGAGAGAAAAACAGATGCGGCATCCGATGGGAGCTCTCCCGGAGTAAACAAACACCCCACAACAAAAAATCTTGACAGCGATCCAAACTTTATACAATAATGACTTAACAGAATGGCCATTTATGTTTTCTGTCTTCCTCCCTCCCCCTCCCTCCCTTAATACAAGGGCATGGTAATTGGCTGCTTTTTAATAAAATTGTACAATCTTCGGGTGGTAATTTAACCACTGGATTGGGCGCCATGTGTCTGTTATGACCGCGACAATCACGGCATTGTTAAATCACCGAAATTACAAGAAGATCAGGGCATCCTGATCTGAGCAGGATGGGCTTACACTGGACCAGCCCTACAGGTTTTTGACGCTCCTGGGGAAAGTGTCCTGCACTGATGAGAACCAAAAAAACGAACATTTTCAGAAAGGAAAAGACTAGTTGCAGAGGCATGTTTCCACCCAACATCTGCTTTAAAGGTGTCTATTAAGGGGGAGGATTTTGGCTGAAAGAATTAATTAATGGATAATCCAGATTGCTGAAACAATTTATCAGCCCCCAAAGGGCTCTCCCCCGTGACCTTGGGTATGCTTCATAATCAGTGTCACAACACTCCGGGAGATACTTCTGACAGATTTATGGGATCATGAGTCCAGTTCTTCCCATCTTATCCAGCAGAAGAGCCTCCTAAAAGAGAAGGGATGTAATAATCTCTTTCCCTGTGCTTTAGAAAATTGCATGGCTGCCCCACCCTCCCCCTACAGCAGCCAGGCCATGCCCTGGATAAACAACACTGCTGGCCAAAACTGGGGGGGTGGGGGGCACAGAATCACCCTGACCAGACCTGGCTGGAAGTGCCCCATGTTCTCTCCTCCTAACAAAACCTGCTCTGAGCGCCTTGATTCATCTCAATCGAACCTGTGATTTCATCACCAAGGTAGGTAAGGAGCACCAGGAAAGGAACTTCTGTCAGTGGTGATTAGAGAGTTCTTTCTCTCTAACTTTTAGAATTAAAGAGTTGTCCGAGGCATGGAGAAGTTGCCCAAGGTCACATAGCCAACGTATTGGAGGCAGCACTTGAAATCAGGTCTGACTCAGAATGGCTCTCTATCCATTCTGCCCAGATGAGTCTTCTCACCCTAAACCATCTTATCATGGATAGCTTTGGTATTCTGTTGAAACCTAAATTCACCTTCTCAGAATAATGCTTTTATGTGTATAAAATACATGAGATTACAAAGGAAACCAATTGTATTGAAAATCAGTTATGGAAAAAATGTTAAACCAAGTTCATAGACAGCAGATTAAGAACCACTGCCCCAACATCACTGATATACGTAAGCATTTATTAGGGGCATAGCCTGGTAGAGTGAAAGGCCAACTGGCTCAGGAGTCAAAGAATCTGGGTTCAAATTCTGCCTCTCATGCTTCTACCGATGCTGCCTTGAATAAGTCCCAACTTCCCTGAGCCTCAACGGACTGTATCTGCAAAGATGAGGATTTTGGACTAGGTGACCTCTTAAGTCTCTTGGGGCTCTAAGTCTATGATGCCAGGAAGTTTGTGTATGGGGGCAGACATGAAAGGGCTGTGACCTCCATAAGTGGATGGGGGGCCCTCATCAATGACATCATACACCCCATGACATATCTGAAACTGCTCAAGTTGGTG